>NC_059158.1:108765604-109380702 GCF_019923935.1 Bubalus bubalis
AGGAGTATTTAAAAATGAGGGAGACCCTCCACTTAGTGGCTCTTTTTCATTCTATTGATAAGCATCTTATCTTATTCATAGCCAGAAGTTCACATTTTTAAAATAAAGACCCAGAGCAGAACAAAATGTTCAATACATATTACATTTTTCAAAGTTCTTCCAGTGTTCTCAGAAGGGATATTTATATAGAAATGTAAGAGCCTTCATGATATCAAACATTCATATGTTACCCTATAGCGAGAACCCGAGTGATTGCATAGAGTGATATTTAAATACAGGCTGAATTATGCACAATTTTTATGTAGAAATTATGCTTCATATGAATATTCTTTAAATTTTATTCCTGTTGCCAATTTCTGTTTTACCTGAACAAGAATATTATTGTGTGTGAAACAGGACGGTTGTAAATACAGTTAATGAGAGGGGGAATGGGGGTCTCTCATCATGCCAGATATCAGTTCTGTTTAGAGAATCAAAACCAAGCAAGAGGTGACGGTCAGCAGTTATACTGATTACTTGTTAGGGAAAATTTCTGCACTCCTGCTTCATTGTCCAGATGAAACATATCCCGCATAGTAGTTGAGCCAAATAACAAGTCACAATATTTGGCTTAGGTCTTATATGGAACATGGTGAAGCATAATTAAATTAACAGTTAGCAAATTATCTGAAATGGCAGGTAAATGAGGTTAAGGCATAAGCAAATAACTGCATAAATAAATAGGCAGTTTTCAAAAAAGAATCTCCTTCAATCATGTCCAATAATATCCCCACATATCCTTTTAGTTCTAGGAGCTCTGAATTTTCCAGGTACAGAACTGAAGAAGTAGAAAGTCATTAGAATACATAATAAAAAGCCATGAACCAAAGTTTAGACTCTTCAGTTAATAAATAGTCCTGTGTACCCATAGAGAGTAACAAAATGTCTTGCATCCTTTAAGTAAATGCATAATATGATTTAGAATTTCAACTGGAAAAATTGTTGTTTTACTTTAATATGTAGATTTTTATGCCTTTTCTTTTACTTTGCTACTGGATTTTCATTAAACAGTAAGCTATTTATCTTTTGCATTTTTTTCAATTTGTATCTAATGCCACTTTCTATTCATGACTTCAAAAATAAATTTGAAAAATCATTATATTATATACCACAGATGCTTCATGAAATGCTTCTCTTTTTTTTTTATAAACAATTTATTGGTTCTGCCTGGCTAACTTCTTTTTTCTTAATGCTACCTCACGTGGTATGTCATATAAATTTTAGAATGAAGTTGCATGTAATAGAATAAACTTGTGCTATTTTTCTGTCCCCAGAGCCACAGACCTGTACACTGAAAGATTTTCTCTGTGCCAACGGGGACTGTGTTTCTTCAAGGTTTTGGTGTGATGGAGATTTTGATTGTGCAGATGGCTCGGATGAGGTAGGCATTTTTGAGAAATCAAACAAAAAATAAAGTGGTTCCTTAAAATTTCATTCATAATTATTATTCCATTCAATGAGTGTGACAGGGACAGCTTTGAATGCACTTTGCTTCTGACACACTAAGATATGTATTATATCTATGCTCTGCGCTGCACACATCCAGCACAGGGAATAGCTCTTGTGCTACTATTGACAGTTAATTTTATAGTCTGTTTTACCTCAAGTAGTGAATGGCTGGATTGGGAATAAGATGTTTGGAAACCCTATTCCCTATAGCTGATGCCTTTGCCATCTGTGAATTTGTTCGTAAATTTGCTGCAGTATTTATAGCCAGGACTAATATTTTTATGCATTTTAAACAGTTTCTTCTCCCCAGACTCCTTCTTCAGTAGATATAGTCTTACAGACTTAGATGTGGGTCATCAATTTTTATGAAACCCAGATTTAGCTTTGCCTAGATGATGACTCACAATCCATTTATAATAAGTTCTATGTACACACAGTTAAGAAGTTTAGAATATAGATCAGTCTTATGGACTCTGTGGGAGAGGGAGAGGGTGGGGAGATTTGGGAGAATGGCATGGAAACATGTATAATATCATGTATGAAACGAGTCGCCAGTCCAGGTTTGATGCACGATACTGGATGCTTGGGGCTGGTGCACTGGGACGACCCAGAGGGAGGGTATGGGGGGGAGGAGGGAGGAGGGTTCAGGATGGGGAACTCAGGTATACCTGTGGCGGATTCATTCTGATGTTTGGCAAAACTAATACAATATTGTAAAGTTTAAAAATAAAATAAAATTAAAAAAAAATAAAGAAGTTCAGAATTTCTCTGGATAATTCTGTAATCTCAGGTTGTGCTAACATTATATAAACCTTCACACAATTTATCATTTATGCATCTGTGTATTGGGGTTTCAGATATTAATTACTCCGTGATGCTTTAAAAAATAATACATGGCACACAGTAATAGTCACTTTACATGGTTTTCTCAGTTAGTGATTTTTCATGTTACTATCAGGAATGCAGCACTTGTACAATCAAGTCCAGCCACAGAAGGGAAAATAAGGTCTCTGGTCCTCAGTGGCCACCATGGCTCCTCCTGACACACAATGACTGCCTAGACTTCTGCTACTCTGATTGACACAAATATGTACTCAGCCTCAAAAAGGGCCTTCCACTGACTATCGACTTGGGAAGAATCTTCCCAGGTGCTCTGGAGATTTCTGTGTTTCAAGTTCAGCTTCCTTAAGTATCTACTGATTACTTGCCTCTTCAGAAGACCCTGAAGGTCTCTACTAGTTATAGAATCCACACAAACCAGATATTCCCCAACCTTCAGGGAGTCTTATCAAGATTGGACAACTCTTCTCCATTCTCTCACTATTTTGGAAAAGTCCCCCTAATCATGTACAAGTCTAGATTTTGGAACCTAATGCACTTTATTTCTCACCTGAAGGTCTGAAACCTTAAAACTTGAGGCTGCAAAGGTCTCTTAGGAGAAGGTGAAAAATATTACTTCTGTTGATTGGGCTAGTCACAAAACAAGTCAAACAAAATTTTTAAAAATCCACAGAGAAGTTAAAGTCTTACAATTCCCAGCTACATATTTACTTAGTATCTATATTTATTCAGAATTTTATTAAATTTTTCACAATCAGGAAAATATATTTCATATAAATTCTTCCATACCATTAAAATGTTTTGTGTTTGTTTTCTTTAAAAATGTATATATAGTCCAACAGCACCATGTAATTGTGAAACATCAAAAGGTGGGGATATATTACTGAAGGCTTGTGATTTCATCTTGCATGTTTTTCACTAGATGTCCAACATACATAAACAAAATTAAACACTTCTTTTTTCTAAATGTTATTCATGTGAAAGTAGACATCCTTATCCATGCTGTTTCTCTCATGCTATAAGTTAATGGATGCAATTCTTGGTGGCTGAATATATCTCCACTATCCATATATTTTTATGCTAATATCCCTAGGGAATGAAATTAACTCTCTTAAAGGTAGTCTTTCTCTACATTTATGGACTTTTGATACTGTCTATATGTAATTAAGTGGCTAACATTACAGGCAGTTGATTTCTGTTTCCTTTATAAAATCTAGAATGACAGGTTGCATTGTCAACAAACAAAAAAGTGAGCTGAACAGATGGCTAGAAAGCATAATTACATACAGGATATTCTTATACTGGGAACAAAAGAGAAAATTGTAAGGATTACTTTTTGTATGAATGTTAACTGAATTACTTTGTTAATTTTCAGCCAAAACAATAAATCAAAAACTTGGATCAATGTAATTGTGTATCAGGTTAGTGGCAAACACAGAGAAGAACTATTTAAAGTGAATTTAAAATATATTTGACCTCTGTGTCCAGTATAACATATTGTAAGAACCAAAAGAAATGCAAAAGAATCTTAAATTATATTCATACATGTGTTTTTTAAATAACATTGGTTTTGCTGATTTGAAATTTGTGTCTTAGAGAGTACAATAGTTCCAATGTAAAATTATTTTAAAATTACTAACACTCAAAATTTTTAAGTAAAATAAAGGAGATATGAATGTAGAAAAAATACAAGTAAATAAAAACCCTGTAATTAAATTCAAAAGTATCAGCTTGAGATCTTGATTTATTTTTCTGTTTTTAAAAATATGTTTTTGGCTCTGCCACTGAAAAATCCTAAAACCAATGACATCCCAGTTTTAAAGACTATCTCTAGCATTCATATCATGACCTCTAACTACATTACCCAATTAACAGAATCAAAACTCCTTTGAGAAATGTTTAATTCTAGATCTGTGAATGGAAATTGACAAAATGAGCCACTAACATCTTGTAAAGCCAGAAAACAAGACTATTGGGATAGTGTCCAAAATACATAGGAGCAAAATTGCAGGGTTTTCTACATACAAAAGGGACAATTTGAGCCTTAGAAAGAAAATAAAAAATGACTGTAATGTATTGAAATATAATAATGTATACAAATATATGAGTTGATAATAATATTTAAAGAAAAAGCTCAATTGTTACTTTGGAGGTTTCTAAGTAACTTTATTAGTTAGAATTATAAGTATTTACTTATAATTCTAATAAATAGTATTTATTTATTAGATTTCTAGTATTATTATTATTAGAATTTTTAGTATTTACTTAGCCAAATTCAGAATGTGAGACATTCTATAGAGCAAATGACCTGTTTTTCCCAAGTAGTAAATGGCATTCAAAAAAGAGTTATACATTAAAAGAAACTCAAATCAAATTCAATGTATAGGTTCTTTTAGATTTTTCTTTTATCAAACAGTATTTTTCTACAGTTGAGAAAATTAGGAAATTTTTAAAATGGAATGGGAATAACTTTAAAAATTTCTATTAATACCATCATAGTATTAATTTTCTGAAGCTATTGTCATTATGTTAAAGTTCAAAATATAAATAAACTGGGAGAGAGGCTTATGAAACATGAATAGCTAAGTGTGGATAATTGTTAAATATGCATGATGAGCACATGGGTTTTATTATTCTGTTCTCTCTGTTTTTCTGTGTGTTTTAAGATGTCTAAGATAATGATTAAAAACCCCACAAATATAGACACAGACACATGCATCAACTATATGCAGTATATTATAAATTAAACTCTTCTGATGGTAGAAAAAATATCTAGAAGTATTACCTTCTGTGTTATTATCAATACAAATAGAACAGTGTCACTGACTATTGAGCTCCTTTACTTGAATTAGCCCTATTGCTGAGAAAAACATTAATTAATTCTACAAATTATACTGAGCAGTTATTATAATCATTGCATGATATCAGGTTCTAGATTCATAGACACTATTTCTATCCTGTGTATATGTGCGGGTACATATATGCTGTTGCTTTAGTCGTGTCTGGCTCTTTGTAACTCTATGGACGGTAGCCAGCCAGGCTCCTCTGTTCATAGAACTCTCCAGGCAAGAAGACTGGAGTGGGCTGCCATAAATTACATAATATTTTAATATATATTCCTCATTTTCTACATTTGCTACTTCATTCATTCGATCATCTATTCAGCAAATTTTAATGGAATACTTACTTCTTAAATGTCCCAGGTACAGTAATGGACATGGAAAAGGAAAGTGGTGAACAAAATCTGAAATTACTTCCTCATGACCAGTACATGGGCTATTTTTCCAATGTCATTCACCATTACATAGCTCACCCCTTGGATACATCACGTTTCTATTTATCCTTATGTGTGAAAAATCTTTTCTTAGTTTCATTCTGTTTAAAATTCCTCTGTTAAGTCTTTCTTAAAACCCTTATGAACTCATGTTTTTAAAGCATATTCATTTATTTTGACAGTATATTTTATTGAAATTGTTGGTTAAAATGCTGGTCTTCTCTATGAGTTTACATGGTCCCATCACTTCATGGGAAATAGATAGGGAAACAGTGGAAACAGTGTCAGACTTTATTTTTGGGGGCTCCAAAATCACTGCAGATGGTGATTGCAGCCATGAAATTAAAAGACGCTTACTCCTTGGAAGGAAAATTATGACCAACCTAGATAGCATATTTAAAAGCAGAGACATTACCTTGCCAACAAAGGTCCGTCTAGTCAAGGCTATGGTTTTTCCAGTGGTCATGTATGGATGTGAGAGTTGGACTGTGAAGAAGGCTGAGCCCCGAAGACTTGATGCTTTTGAACTGTGGTGTTGGAGAAGACTCTTGAGAGTCCCTTGGACTGCAAGGAGATCCAACCAGTCCATTCTAAAGGAGATCAGTCCTGGGTGTTCATTGGAAGGACTGATGTTGAAGCTGAAACTCCAGTACTTTGGCCACCTCATGTGAAGAGTTGACTCATTGGAAAAGACCTTAGTGCTGGGAAGTATTGGGGGCAGGAGAAGAAGGGGACGACAGAGGATAAGATGGCTGGATGGCATCACTGACTCAATGGACATGGATTTGGGTAGACTCCGGGAGTTGGTGATGGATAAGGAGGCTTGGTGTGCTGCGATTCATGGGGTCGCAAAGAGTCGGACACAACTCAGTGACTGAACTGAACTGAACTGAATTTACCAAATACAGGGAGCAATCATCCTTTTCATTACTTTATTATTTAAGAAACTCTTGCAGGACACTCAGGTTCAATCCCTGGGTTGGAAGACCACCTGGAGAAGGAAATGGCAACCCACTCCAGAATTCTGCCTGGAGAATCCCATGGACAGGGGAGCCTAACAGGCTACAATCAGGGAAGCCTGACAGGCTACAGTCCATGCAGTCACAAAGAGTCTGACATCACAGTGAGTAACACTTGGCCAGTTTTACCAACATTACTATTTAAGAAACTCTAGTAAATGGTAAATCTTCAATACTTGGGAAAAGAAAGGGGGAAGGAAAGAAAAAAATCAGTTATATAGCAGGCAGTCTAATTAAACTGTCATCAGCAAAGAGAAAACTATAGGAATTCAGAAAATAAGCTCTTATTTCTTACATGGGATGAAACTGAGAAAAAGCAGGGAGTAACAGTTCATATGCTTCATTCATTGGAAGTTTCACAAGCTGTAAGAGTGCTGCACCTTTTGTGAAAAGAACAGACAAGTAAATCTTGGCAACAAAAGAAATTGCTAAACAACAGAAAAATATCATCTCAGCAAGACATTTCACTGGAGCATCCCATTTCAACCAGAGTGGTCAGACCCAAGGAAAGTGAATTTCTAATTTCCCTTTCATTGATCTCATATAAAGAACTGAAAGGCCCCCAGAGGCATCACTGCTATCTTGTTTGATTTCCAAATAAAATCTGGATGCTAGCTAGCCAAAAATGACAATTCTGGCAGTTCATTTCACAGTTCTCTAAGAACAAGTATCAGAAGAATGGAAAAGGAATATGAATAGCAAAGTATGAAAGAACAAGGACAGAGGGAGAAAAGTGGGGATAGGGGAAAAAAATAACACAAGGGGAAGTTTTGTTGATGCAAGACAGAATTACCCTAGGATTTTTTCTTGTTTCACATTAATCTTTCCACCCCATTCCCAAGGAACTGGCTATACTGATTAGAAATATCTTTTAGCCTTTTTATTTCCCCACAATCATCATTGTTACTTCAGTTCAGTCCCTCAGTTATGTCCAACTCTTTGTGAGCCCATGGGCTACAGCATGCCTGGCTTCCCTGTCAATCAGCAGCTCCCAGAGCTTGCTCAAACTCATGTCCATTGAGTTGGTGATGCCATCCAGCCATCTCATCCTCTGTCGTCCCTTTCTCCTCTTGCCTTCAATCTTTCCCAGCATCAGGGTCTTTTCCAATGAGTCAGTTCTTCACATCAAAGTATTGGAGCTTTGGCATCAGTGCTTCCAATGAATAGTCAACATTGATTTCCTTTAGGATTGACTGGTTGGATCTCCCTGTAATCCAAGGGACTCTCAAGAGTCTTCTCCAGCATCACAGTTCTAAAGCATCAATTCTTCGGCACTTAGCTTTCTTTATGGTCCAACTCTCACATCCATGCATGACTACTGGAAAAACCATAGCTTTGACTAGATGGTCTTTTGTTGGCAAAGTAATGTCTCTCCTTTTTAATATGCTGTCTAGGTTGGTCATAGATTTTCTTCCAAGGAGCAAGTGTCTTTTAATTTCATGGCTGCAGTCACCATCTGCAATGATTTTGGACCCCAAGAAAATAAAGTGTCATTCTTTCCATCGTTTCCCCATCTATTTTCATGAAGTGGTGGGACTGGATGCCATGATCTTCTTTTTTTGAATGTTGAGTTTTAAACCAGCTTTTTCAACCTTCTCTTTCATCTTCATCAAGAGGCTCTCTAGTTCCTCTTCGCTTTCTGCTGTAAGGGTGGTTTCATCTGCATATCTGAGGTTATTGACATTTCTCATTGTCATTTATAACTATTAAAATTGCATTACCCCATAACTGCCTTTTTGGAGTATGATCCACTCAGAGCAACTTTATTATGTGATGAAGCCGTGGGATTTATGTTCTTTTTATATTTCTCTGTTTTATTATGACTAATAGAGACAAATGAAACTGGAAAATGATTATAATGTTTTATAGTGATGAGCTTAAGTGTGACCATCTGAGATTCTTGTATGTGTTTTTTGGGGTTGAAGACATTTATCTGAAATTTTAATTTTAATTATGTTTGTGTTGTTTTTGTCAGAGAAATTGTGAAACAAGTTGTTCCAAAGATCAATTCCAGTGTTCCAATGGTCAGTGTATATCAGCAAAATGGAAATGTGATGGCCATGAAGACTGTAAATATGGAGAAGATGAGAAAAACTGTGAGCCAGGTAAAATGCTTGAGACAATATTTCATTTAAGTAATGTTTTAACTCAGAATTTAAATTTCAGCAAAGATATGTATAAAACAGTGGCAAATAATGCACATTTTGCTGTTTTTAAGAAATAATCTGAAATATCTGTAGATAAATTAATTGGTGTGCCTTTTGTATGTTTTGAAAGTGTTTTGTTAGGCAAGATTGATATTATTTCCAGATACAAGCATTACTCCCCTAAATTTGATTTTCTGATCTCTGTATTTTTCTATATCATTTGGAGTTGTTTTTCCAAGATAGTGGAATGAAAAAGGTTGAAACTATAAGTGTGATAAAAGTCAGGTTTCAATTCCAGAAATTAAGATTATTAAATAGAATATAGAAGGTGTATTATTTCTTTTACATCTTGGTCCAAAATAAAAATTAAGATTCAAAATAAGAGTATAGGGGGAAAAATACCCAGTTCATACATTGCTATTCCTTAAACATCACTTTAAATATAAATATACATATATATAAAATTAGCTTTTATACTTGGGAATTTTAATAGCATTATTCTACAGGAAAAAATACTGGGGAAGATCACTTTGTAATATATTATACACACACACACACACACATATATATATATGGTTATAAGTAGTTTCATAGTGTAATAATTATTTTGAGGGACTAAGTCAGAACTGCAGATTCCTCACACACACTTTACTAATAGCCCAGGACTATGCCCATGGTCCACATTGCTAACTGTTCACATCTTTGTTCTTACTGAATTCAGACATAGTCCCAGACTCATTAATACAGATTCCCTAGGCAACCACTGCCAATTAAAAGGAATTAAAACCTAAGGGAAAAGCTTTTTAGCATCCCAGGACACAGCAATTTAAACCACAAAGCCATTACGTAAGTATATTTGGCTACCTAGTGATCTAATACAAGGCCAAGAACCCCAGAATTTGAATGCAGGCTTAACAAATGAAGCCCCTCAACATGGAAAGGTATCATCATTCCTGTGTTAATTAATTACATCAGGTATTGGCTATAACTTATTTATCTACAATTTAAAATATTTCCATGTCATAAAAGAATTGCTTCAAATTTTACAGACTTTGCCAATTATACATACATTCATATTTAAAACCCCAAGTTAAAAAAAAAGACTTCTTAAAACTTATATAAATATGATATTTTTTTCAAAATAGCCAAATAGATATCATGGGGTCTATGAGACCATGCCAAGATTTTCACTTTTAGCTTTATACAATGCATATATTAATAATATCCTCAAAGTTTACTAAATCCTATTACAATTTTGAAAATAATTTGAGGCTTTTGTATTTTAAATAGATTCAAAATTATAAGAGAATATATTTAACTCTTCAACAAAGTAATAGAAGATATAGAGAGGTTCCCCCCACCCCCCTGGCCCTTTTTTCTTTAGTGAGTTGAATACTTATGAACAGACCATTACATCATGAGGTATATTTAATACAGTACAAAAATATTGTAAAGCTCATTTTAAGTCAGTGTTTAATATCAGATGTTGAATATAATTCAGTATAAGCTATTTTCATTACTATCTGTAATTTTCATATGCTTATTTATGCTTTTATCTATCAACATTCATTCTGTTCACTAAATCTGAATCTCAACTTTATACTCAGCTTCTCCTACTTGCTCGTCAAGTGAATATATATGTGCCAGTGGGGGATGCATTTCAGCATCTTTGAAATGTAATGGAGAATATGACTGTGCTGATGGTTCAGATGAGGTAAAATCTATCTTTTGATTAAAATCTCTGAATTATGTGAATTAGATTTGAGAAAGCAAATGTAATAAGCAATAGAGAGACAGAATCTTGATTCTTAGCACTGTCTAAAATGTCAAGACAAGAACATTGAATACAGTAATTTCAGCAAATGCCTGAATCTTCATGCTGCCCATTGACCAAACTGTATTGTCCTTTGCAAAGGCGATATTCATTAATTAAAAATAAAACGAAGCCCACACAGCATAATAAATCTCCAATATTGTCAATTGCATGTTTACTTTGCTTGTGACTATATCATTATCAGTAGTTAAAACTGCAGCCCCCATTTGTATTTGAACAGATGGACTGTGTGACTGAGTGTAAGGAAGATCAGTTTCGATGCAGAAATAAAGCCCACTGTATTCCAATTAGATGGCTTTGTGATGGAATTCATGACTGTGTGGATGGCAGTGACGAAGAGAACTGTGACAGAGGTAAGGTACTATTGCATATGTGTGTCTACAAATAAGAGAATGGCAGTTAAGATGCTGTGCAGACTATTTACATCATGTGCTAAAGGCAGCAGATAAGATAATTAAAATGATTCTCCTTTTCTAATTTCATTACATAATGGCGGTGATGGTTTAGTCTCTAAGTCGTGTCTGACTCTTGCGACCCTATGCACTGTAGCCCGCCAAGCTCCTCAGGCCATGGGATTTCCCAGGCAAGAATACTGGCATGGGTAACCATTTCCTTCTCCTGGGGATCTTCCTGACCCAAGGATCAAACCTCCGCCTCCTGCATTGCAAGCAAATTCTTTATTGACTGACCCACCAGGAAACCCTCTCAACACATAATACAGTGTTCTAAATAAGCAAAATCTGGATCATTTTCAGACAAGAATATAAATCCATTTTCATATAACAAACACAACTAAAATACAAGTGTTTTTTGAGTATCTATTATGAGTATGACATTGGACTAGATGCTGGATCAGGGATGGAAATGTGAGAAGAGGTCAGGGAACGTAGCCCCTATAGCCATTCCTACCGAAGTATTTTCTGGGCACGTTTTTCTCCCACATTGCTTGCCTTGTTTCTAAAAGAATAGAAACAACATATGGTATATCATATCACACATGCTAATATGCTAGATCATAGATAGGTTGTACGTTGGGCCCCAGATTTGTTTCTTGCCATATGGTTGAGAAAACGACCTACATTATTTGAAGTCTGGAAGAAACTTTTATTTTATAGCATCATTCTTTTCTAGTTATGTGAAAATATTTCCTGACATATAACTTTTTAGTTGCAAATCACCACATTAAATTATTGCTATTTTTCTGTTAATAAGAGGAAAGCAAAGAAATTGTAGGGTGAATCTAAAATGGCCATGAATTATAGCATTCTTATTAATTTCATAATGTTAGATATATTGATTAACACAATTTATTTTTACTTATAAGATCCTCTAAACTTTACATTTTAGAATATTTGAAACATCATCAACAGAGATGATGTTAGTATTGATATATGTTGTAAAGCATTTGAACAGGCACTCTGTTTATAAAGTTTAAATGGATCTAAAATATTTACTCCTGTAAATATCTAATCAGTCAAGGAAAAATATCTTCTACCTCCTTTAATATTAGATCAAACCTTTATGATTTACTACATTTCTATTCCAAATCTGATAAAGTATTATTATATCAGCAGAAGAAACACTAGTTCTTATTTGGAATCTGAAGTGCATTATAGAAAATCATAAAAGATTAAACTTCCATAATAGCTGTTTCTACTTTTGCTTACGTTCTCACACTTGCTGTCTGTAATTGATTACTCTGAAGAAAGCAAACTTTGTGAACATTCTGGGACCAAAAAGTCATAGTCAAGGACTTTAAGTCCAAGATTAAATTTCTTATCATTTAGTATTTTCTCATGAATAAATTCCATCCCCTCAGCTTCAGTCACTCACCAGTCTTGTTCTTTTCCTCATTTTTCCTATGTAGGCTTATTGGTGACCCAGTTGGTCACCAAAATATCCTACTCACTGCTGCCATGTTCATCGTATGTAAGTGTAACTCTGGTTATGTCAATCTTCACTCAAAGCTCTTCTTGGTTAGATACAAATATCATAACCTGGCAGCCAGGATTAGAAGAGAATGATCCCATTTCACCTTCTGTATCATTTGACTGAATTTCCCTGTTGGAATATGTTTCTGTACAAACAAAATGTGGAAATACATTCCAGGCAGTGGGATCATTATGTTCATAGTCACAGAGGTGAGGGAAACTTGATCCATTTAGGAGCCACAAGTAATTGAAAAGTCATGCTATGGAACTTAGTTTTAATATTACACATATTGAGGCATTTTCCAAGGCTTTTTAGGAGTTTTCTAATATTAAAAAAGGAAAGGGTAATAAGATTTGAACTATGTAATAGCACAGAGAATTGACTGAGATGATGGGGAGCAAGAAATCTTGTTTCTTATTTTATCTCCATGGATGTTTATAAATTCATGTTTTAATACTATCAAGCCCAGCCCCAGTTCTCCAAGAACTGTAGAAATACCTAGAGAGTGAATCTGTACCTGGGAGGGTACGGAGTGGGGGACAATTCTGTTAGAATTTAGTTACTTTTTAAATATTGGATTTCATACAAATGTGTTTAAACAAAGAATTCTAGGTTAAAAAATCAAATATTAAAGTAAAACATTAAACATAGCTTTTGAAATCTGGGATAACTTTCAATTTTAAAATGGCTCAATTAAATGTTTAAACTTACTGACTAAAAAACAGAGCTGAGGACTTTGAATTAAACCATTTAGAAATATGTCAAATTTTCTCTCCCCTCTCTATGGCTGCATGTAACATTTCCTGCATTCCTTGCTCCCAGGTAATTAAATTTCAGTGAAATATCTTGGTGGTTTGATCCTATATGGATATGACCAAGTTCAAATTTCTAGCATTTGATTGCTTCCAGGAATTGGTTTAAGTATTGGATAAAAGCACTTCAAGACATTGAAGAAATAAAATGCCAGAATATACATATCTTCTGTTACATGTTACTTCCATTCATCTTAAATATAGACACATGAGCTAGCAGGGGCTAAGAGTTGAGAGGCTGAAGGTAAGAGAGCTACAGGATAAACATGGAGCATTTACCTTGTGAATCAATTTTACTGGTTTACTTTAAAAGGAAAGAAACCCCCAATACTATGGAATTAAAAGCAGCATTCACATTTTTAAAGGTAGAACATGTTGCCCCAAGGAAATTTGGTGTTTATATTGGCCTGAGCTTTCAAACTTTACACTTTATACCAATTTTGATGGAAAAGATAAGTCTTTTTAGCAATTATTAGCTTCTAATTATAGAAGCTATCAAATTTCATCATACATTTAAGCTTATCTCAACCTTAATTAAGATGAGAACTCTTGATTCTTATTTTCTGTGATGATATATTTGTCCAGATTTCTATGAAATTGCCAAGAGCTCAATTAAATTTAGGTATAGGTTATTGCTAATTACAATGCTTGTTTCTATTTTTCTAATAACCTCCCATTGAGCTGATCAAGAACATGACTAGGAAACTGGAATTTTAATCCAATTAATCTCTTTAAATTATGCCTATTTTAAATTGTTTATGTGTGCTTCCTGCCATCTCACAATAGGCTTTTTAAGTTATGATATCTTGGAACCCCTTGATGCATTTTTTTAAAATGCAAATTGTTCCTAGTACAATGGGAAGCCTTTAGTAAATTATCATAAAACCTTTGCCTTTGTGTTATAATTATGATTTCATATGTATTTCTCTTCTTCTTAATAAAAATAGTGCAATGTCCGACACTCTTATGGGGACAATTATAATGTTATCTAATTCAATACCTTTGGGAACTCATATTTTTCCTTTTAACAAAACTGGTGTGCTACCAATCTTTTTTTTTTTTTAATAATCAAAGGATGTTCACAAATTCTGTTTGAATTTCATCCATTTTAGAATGGAAAATGTGATGAGATTTAGTCATTAGAATCTTTATTCCAAAGGAATACAACTCTATTTCATATCCTGTGTATTTTGATATTGAATTAAGCCAACACTTACCTCATACCACTATTCATGTGTTTAATACTAAAGACTGTTCTTGCTATCTTTTTTTGTCTGTTTTCAGACACTTATTAAATGACAATATGTTTTCTTGTGTTGATTTTGATGATTGAGATTATTTTAAGGTTTAGGGCATTTTAAAGCTGAACATTTGGAGTAAAATGGCAACCCACTCCAGCATTCTTGTCAAGAAAATACCATGGACAGAGGAACCTGGAAGGCTACAGTCCATAGGGTCTCAAAAAGTCAGACATGTCTGACTTTTCTGAGCATGTATAGTTGAACATTGCAAGTGTTTGAAAGAAAGGGGCATCGTAATGCCAGATATTGAACTGTCAGAAGACTCATGGTGAAATTCATCATGCTGGACTCACTAAGGACTTGAATCTATCTGTATCTTAGAGTTTGTTAGTGCTCAAGGATGTCACTGTGAGCTGTACCAGTTCTGTCAAGTATTTTGTAGGAAAACTTAGAACAGTTATGATTGAGAGCATTATAAATTCTTGGTCTCAGCTTGAACTATCACTCAAGATTCTAAGCATTCTACCTATATGTTTTTAATCATCTCTCTCTACCATTAATCCTACCAGGTTTTTAAAAAGTTGATTTTCTTTCTCACATTCTACTTCACAGCAGCAGTAAAAATCATGAGCTTATTTTAACATCTGGACACAAAATTAATTAAGCTACCTATTTTTATGCCTAGCCTGTCTTCTTTTCTCTTAAAATATATTTGTCTCATCTCCAGTCTAAGGATAGTCCTTTTACTTGTTTTAGATCACAAATCCTTCACACTTTCTTGATTCTCAGAGAACTTATATGAATTACCTTTTCTCTCTGCTATATCCTCAACCTTACTTTATTTGCTGAATTCTTCTCAGAAGCATTTATATACCTGTTCAGATATCTGTTTTACTTCATACAAGCAATCAGCTGTCTGACTTACCCAACTTCCTCTTTTCTTCCTTCCCTTTAACGCCAAACTTCAGAGCTATTACTTCTTTATATATGATAACCAACTACAAACATTTCTTTAAACCCACCAACCTTCACTAAATCTACTGTCTTAGCATTATTTATATGTGCTAACTATTACCTTCTTGTTTGAACAGTTTTCAGATATTTCTCCAACCACTATGGCTACTTCTCAGTCTTTTTTGTAGGTTTTGCTTTATTCATTTAATCTTTCAATGCAAATTTCCTCTGTGTTATCTTCTAAATTTCAAGTAACATCTATATTCTGATCATTCTCAACTATGCATTTACAGGTCAGAAACCTTTCCTGTATTTTGGACACATTTATCCACTAGCCTATTAAATATCACCAAATCCTTGTCTTACCAATAACTTAAATGGATTATGTCATTATTTCCACTAATACTGATCCAAATGCTATGCTCTTTTATTTATTGAACAATGCCAGCACTCGCCAAATGGTCTGAATAAACAAAAAATTGAGTCCTGTGTTTGACTACTCATCTCCCTTTACCCCTCATCAAGTTTGACATCAGGTCCTGAGGATTCTACCTCCTGAAGAGTTCTCAAATATATCAACAACTACTCTAAATCAAGTTACCATCAGTTCTTTTCTGATTGACTGCAAGCCTTCTTCAAACTGGTCTTTTTTCTTGTCTTAGCTTTACTCTCCCTGTTTTCATGTTTAAACTTTCCACACTGTAGCTAAGGTTGTCATTCTAAAACCCAAATCTGATTTTGTCCCCATTTCCTAAAGTACATCTTTGCTACTGAAAGTGAATTACTAGAGATTTGTGTGCAAGTCCAAGCTCAAAAGAATAAGAGCTTATTGACCCTAACCAGCTTAGGGTTATTATTCTCTCTAAAGTACATCCACAAGATGAACAATACTTCTTTCTTGGACTTTTCTAGGCTTGCAAGGATGAGCAGTATCACTCTGCAGCTCTATGTTTTAATAAACAAACATATCCATTTTTAACATGTCAACATCTTCAACCATCAAATCTTGCCAATATGGAAGCACTATTTCTTATGTTATATATGAAATTTAAGTTGGTAGTATAAGTCTCTGAAGGCAATCATTTATCTTCATTTTACATTCTCATCAAATTTCTTTGTGTTGTTTCCCCAGGTACTCTTTGAAAATATGATCTTATAAATCTTAATCATACCTCTTTTGTAACATATGAAGATGTTAAGCTCCATAGAAATTAATACACTTTTCCAAAGCAAAACAAAGCAAGTTCTTAACTCCCTAACCATTGCTGTTTCTGCTATATATTGCTATGTATCTAGACATATATAACGAAAGTTTATTTGTACTCTGTGTTCTTTACTTGTGGTAGATGTATTCAATTTAAAGTTCAAATGCCCTTGTATTCCTCCTGCTTTCTATTTAATTTAAAAAAAAGCAAGAATGCACATATTTTAAAAATGCTCACAAAGGAGTTCCCTGGAGGCCCAGTAGTTAAGACTCTGAGTTTTCAAAGCAGGGGGTGTGGGTTCAATCTCTGGTCTGGTCAAGGAATTAAGATCCCATATGTCATGTGGTACAGCCAAAAAATTAAAAATTAAATTGAAAGTAAAGATATATTCTTTAAAAATAAATTAAAAATGCTCGTAAGAGTATTCTATAGTACAGTGTTTATAAGAATAACTAGTTCCCTGGTGGCTCAGATGTTAAATAATCCGCCTGCAATGCAGGAGACCTGGGTTCAGTCCTTGGGTTGGGAAGATCCCCTAGAGGAGGTCATGGCAACCCACTCCAGTATTCTTGCCTGGAGAATCCCCGTGAACAGAAGAGCATGGTGGGCTACAGTTCCTGGGTTGCAAAGAGTCACACACGACTGAGTGACTAAGCACACACCACAGTATTCCATCACACCACCAACTTCTGCATGCATGGATGCATTATAAGTTGCTTCGGTCATGCCTGACTCTTTGTGACCCTATGGACTGTGGCCCGCCAGGCTCGTCTGTCTCTGGGATTCTCAGGCAAGAATATTGAAGTGGGTCCCCCTGCCCTCCTCCAGAAGAGCTTCCCAACCCAGGGATCAAACCCACCAACTTCTAATTGTCATGAAATTAGTAGTTTCTCTATGACTATAAAAATGTTTTACTGGTTTTTCTGGTTTAAATGATGCAGTTTGTCAGTTTTCAGATACAAATGAATTATTAAATCACTTTTAAAGTAACTTTTCTTCCCAGAAGAGCATAATTTTTGGTAATGAAAATTAGTGCTATTTAAAACCTAAGTTTCTTTACACTCAATAATGTAGAAATGATGTGAAATGGAAGGAAATTTATATTTAAGAAAACTTTATTCTAGTGATTTATCTGGTGGTCCAGTGACTAAGACCCAATGCTACCATTGCAGGGGGCCCAGGTTCGATCCCTGGTCAAGGAACTAGATTCCACACGCTGCAACTAAGATACAGCACAGCCAAATAAAAAACAAGAAATATATTTTTAAAAAGAAAACTTCATTCTATACTCTTATTCTCAATATTCTGTAAAGACAATATGATACATGTGAGGGTAATATAAGATTGCTTTGAAAAGTTGACAGTGAATACTGCTTTGTTTTTTTTAATTTTATTTTATTTTTAAACTTTACATAATTGTATTAGTTTTGCCAAATATCAAAATGAATCCACCACAGGCATACATGTGTTCCCCACCCTGAACCCTCCTCCCTCCTCCCTCCCCATACCATCCCTCTGGGTCGTCCCAGTGCACCAGCCCCAAGCATCCTGTATCGTGCATCGAACCTGGACTGGCAACTCGTTTCATACATGATATTTTACATGTTTCAATGCCATTCTCCCAAATCTTCCCACCCTCTCCCTCTCCCACAGAGTCCATAAGACTGTTCTGTACATCAGTGTCTCTTTTGCTGTCTCGTTTTAAAAAATCTTGGATGTATAATATTTTATAGGAAAAAAAATCAGGAAGTGAGAAACATTTACTGTGCTAAGAATTAGAGGAATATGTGTTTTGCTGACTGGAATTAATTATGCTATATATCTGTCTTTTGTTTTAAAATGAAGGAGGAAATATATGTAGAGCAGATGAGTTCCTTTGCAACAATTCACTTTGCAAACTGCATTTCTGGGTGTGTGATGGAGAAGACGACTGTGGAGACAACTCTGATGAAGCCCCTGACATGTGTGGTATGGCATTTCCCATGGCTCTAGATTGTACTCTCCTCCCCTGACGTAGTGCACCAGCATGATTCAATGATATGGTGCAAATTCTGCCATCCCGGGGTTAGGTAGATAACGTGTAACCACAGATACAGCTTTTGCTCAAATAATAACCCTCCTCAGAGTTTACGACTTTGAGAGCCCTCTTAAATCTGAACTTGCACATGTCAACACTACTCAAAAGACGGATTATGGACTGTCTAGGAGGATTTAGAGTAGTTCACCTTTTGAATTGAGCAAGGTTCATATAAAGAATTAAGCTTTATACTCAATTGATGTTTTAGGTTAAAACAATTTTTTTGACAAATAAATATGGAAAAAATGTGCATAATAAAATCACATACTTTCACAAATCACCCACTACTGAGACTGGTTATTCAGAGAAGGGAGATAAATATGCATAGAGATATACAGATATTATCTATTTATCTGTATCTATCTATGGCAACCTAATCCAATATTCTTGCCTGGAGAACCCCATGAAAAGAAGAGCCTGGCAGACTTAAATCCATAGGGTTACAAAGAGTCAGACACAACTGAAGAGATAGCACACGCGCATGCACACACACACACACACACACACACATCTATCTTTCTATCTATCTATATCTATCTATCTATCTACCTATCTGGGGGCTTCCCAGGTGGCTTAGATGGTAAAGAATCTGCCTGCATTATGGGAGACCAGGGTTCGATCCCTGGGTCAGGAAGATCCCTTGAAGAAGCAAATGGATACCCATTCCAATATTCTTCTCTGGGGAATTCCATGGATGCAGGAGCCTGGAAGCTACAGTTCTTAGGGTCACAAAGAGTCAGATGTGACTGAGCAACTAACTCTTTCACATCTATCTATTTACCTATCAATCATCTATCTGTCTTGTTACAAGAGTTAGGCAGATAACTACATTTAGGAGTTATTTAACATTTAAATCTGAAAAATCTTAAAATTTATTTCTAATTCAAATTCAAGTTACTTTTGACTGACATTTGTCACAAGCATAATTATGCAACCAACAACTCTAAATGCATAGCTTTAGATCACCAAATTAAACAATTTTATGTATTTGGTAAATATTGTCATTCTTAATGTCATTCTTTGTTTCTAGTCAACATAAAAAGGAAATTTAACTTTTAGTTTAAAGAAAAATGCTACTGCTTTGGATATAAATATAAATATCCACATAAGGTGAATTAAAGAAAACATAGCATAAATATGTGTACTTATATGTACATATATGTACTTATATTCCGTGTTCTATTTGGTAAATCAAGCTAAACTAATTTTTTATAGATGTTGATATTGACTCAGTTGAATAAAAAGCTCAAAAACAAAGAGGTGGCTTTATTTTAAACATGTTTTAAAACTTGAAAAAGATAGTGTTTGGAGAATTGTTCTCTACAGGTACTCCTGATAAGTAATGTAACTAAATTTCACTTTCAGTTCTTCCACATAATATTACAGAGTGAATTCTAGAGAATCACCAGAGATAGTATTATTTCTGAATCATAATACTTGAAAATATTTCAAGTGTTTTACTTGAATTTTTTTTCAAATTTAAAAAGATTTCAGAGTTTACCAATACAAGCCAGAAAGTATTATTTTTAATAAAATATATTTTTTCCCTCTATTCTGTATTCCATTTCAGCACAAAAACTAGTGAGTGGAATAGGATTTGTTTGGAAACTAATTAACCATGTGGGGCTCCAGATCACACCCTGCAGATCCATTTCCAGGGCCAGGAAGTGATTCTAAAGGACATGCTGCACAGCTGTTGGAAAACTTGTAAAATACATCCAGCTTAATACTGTGAATGTTTTTGCATTCTCCTCAATCATAAGTATCAACATTGAGTCAAGTTTTTATGTGATGGGGACTGTACTAAGTAATTGGGATAAAAACAGAATATGGTTTCTTTGACAAGGAGATCAATTTCTGGTTCTAAAATAATAATTTCCAGGTATTATATTTCAAGCAATAGTAGAATTAAATAAAGATAAGACATAGAGGGATAAAATGAACTCTGCCTGAAAGAGAAGGAAAAGAAGTAGACTAAAATACACCATAGGTATAGAGAACAGTGTGGGGAAAAGTATCATTCATTCATTCATTTAATAGCTGTTAAACTAGAGATAGGCTTATTCCCTGGTGGCTCAGAGGTTAAAGCGTCTGCCTGCAATTCAGGAGACATGGGTTCTATCCCTGGGCTGGGAAGATCCCCTGGAGAAGGAAATGGCAACCCACTCCAGTATTCTTGCCTGGAGAATCCCATGGACAGAGGAGCCTGGTGGGCTACAGTCCACGGGGTTGAAAAGAGTCAGACACGACTGAGCAACTTCATTTCACTTCACTTCACTTCACTTCAAACTAGAGATAATGATTATTTTTGGTGATATAATGATAAGA
This sequence comes from Bubalus bubalis, assembly GCF_019923935.1. Lineage (NCBI taxonomy): Eukaryota > Metazoa > Chordata > Mammalia > Artiodactyla > Bovidae > Bubalus > Bubalus bubalis. The sequence goes on from NC_059158.1 coordinate 108,786,756, forward strand.
GAAACAGATATGGACCCTACTTCACAAAGCTGAGAATCTAGTGGAAGAGGAATATTAATGATCACAAAATACATAGTTATAAACTATGATTTATGTGCTGAAAGAAGTATAATAAATTATACAAATATAGAATTTTGGAGTTTTAGTCTATATAGGGTTTTATTCAGTCTCACTTTATGAGAAGTAACATTGAGTTTGAGTCTGAGAGATTTATAGCTGCCAAGTTGGTGAAAGGGATGGAGTGGGAATGGATGACACAGTATTTTAGGCAAAGGAAACAAGATGTAGAAAGGCCCTGAGATAGAGCAAACCACAATTTACTAGAGGAGTTGAAAGATATGTGTGCTTGGAGAATACAGAGCATGGTAGATAGTGGACAAAACTGAACTAACAGGAGAGATACTTGAAACCTTGTGAGTCTGGGGAGGGATTTTTAGATTTAGCTTGAAACCAAATGAAAATATTATAGAGATTTAAGTAGAGGAGGCATAGAGTCATATTTCTATTTCACAGGCATTAGATAGAGGCAAGAATAGTTAAGACAATTGCAGAACTCAAGGCAAGCTATGCTGGTAGCTTGGATTAAGATAATGACAGCACATGATGGCAAAGTATACAAAAGTTGATTGTGATTTAAAAAGCAAAATGAATTGGATTAAATAATGGGTTGGACATAGGAAGAGAAAGAGAGAGGAAGTTGGCAAGTGTAATTTATAGGCTGTTTTTGCTTGTACATTTGAATAGCTGGGAAATACAGGATAAGGAAATTTTGCAAGTAAAGATTAGAAGTCTGGCTTGGATGTACTTGAGGAGACATTAAGTACAGATCACAAGGAGATGCTAGATGTTTGGTTCTAGAGCTTAAAGAGTTGGTCTAGAAATATAAATGTGAGGGTCAGCCGAAAATGTAGTAGTAAATTCTATGGAATTTGTAAGATTCAGGCAGAGAGGGAGTAAAACATAAAAGAAAGGAATTAAGATAGAATATCAAAGGCCACCAAACATCTAAATAAATATGAGTAGCCAGAAGAGACTCAGGTGAGTAATAACAAGATGATTAGAAAAAAAAAATGAAGTATGACAAGAAAAATACCAAGGTAATAAAATGTTACAAGAAAGATGAAATGGTTCCAGAAGAGGCAGGGAAAATTGAGTTTCAGAGCAAGTTAAAGCAATCAGTTTTATATTAGGGTAGTGACCCCTTGACCCAATCCAGTGTTCTTGCCTGGAGAATCCCAGGGACGGTGGGGCCTGGTGGGCTGCCATCTATGGGGTCGCACAGAGTCGGACACGACTGGAGCGACTTAGCAGCAGCAGCAGCAGCAGCAGTGACCCCTTGAAGAGCTGAACCATTGGAAAAGACCCTGATGCTGGGAAAGATTGAACGCAAAAGGGAGAAGGGGACAATAGAGGATTTGATGATTAGAAGCATCACCAACCCAGTGAATATGAATCTGAGCAAACTTCAGGACATAGTGAAGGACAGGGAAGCCTGGGGCACTTCAGTCCATGGGGTAGCAAAAAATTGGACGCGACTTAACAACTGAACAACAATAAAAGTGACCCCTTGAAATTAGTTGATAGACTATATGTATATGCAGGTGATGGACTGATATTTAATGATATGATAATTTTTATCTTTTTATTTCCATTTATTTGTGTATAGTAAGGAAGCATGTTCATATATAGAATGTGAAAGGTTGGTGTGGTAGGGAGACTTGAAAGGAACATAGATTTGAATCATTATTGATTCAAAGGGTATGAATGACATTATGTATAAAAAATATAAATATAGATATAAATGAGTGATTTCCAAGTAGTGTTCAGGGCCTATCTGGCATTGATAAATATTCATATTTGTGATAGCAGTCAGCATTGCAGTATGATTATCTACAACATTCCTAGGCTTCCCAAATGCACACATTGGGATAGCAGAGGCTTCATTTACCTAAGTTTAGGGATTCTGTTAGATAATTAAGGCGGATAAAAGCAAAAGTGCCAGAATGCGGATCATTTAGACTAAGTATTAGTACTTAGAAACATGTCCAAAATATAATAGGTTATCAATATCAAATAAGTAAATTAAGAAATAGAATATGGTATATTTAAATGACTACTACATGTTATGGAATGTAAATTACCCCTCAGTAAAGCTATAAAAATCATAAAAACAAATAGAATTTGGAATCTAATGTCAGCAGAAAGGGAAATAAAAAGAAAAAAGGCATTGCTGAATAGGGAAGAGTTAGGCATATCAAGGGACTAATGTTTCAGGTAAGACTGAAAAAGTGTCCTTAATGAGACTGGTTGAATTAAGAAGTTGGATAATTGAAGATTGTGGTCTGAATTTGGATCATTAAAATCTGTGGCTTTATAAATGAAGCAATTGGAAATAACACCTTGAGCTATATCAGTAAATGTTTCTTATCTGCAAGCAATAGGAACTGTCATCGGCTGAATTAAGATAAATTTGTTGAAGCCCACCCATGTGCACAACATTCTAGAAGAATGGGTGGCCTAGCTGGATTAAAGTAAAAGAATATGTGGTCTGAAAAATTCAGGAAGCTAAGAGGTGCATTTATTGGCTGATTTTCTCATATGGATTTTGATGTCACCTCGGAGGCTGGAATAATTTGGATAGAGAGAAGGAACTGTGAGGAAAGGTGCTACAAACTCAGTGAATTGGAAGGGGGTGATGTTTATAAGATTGATGAGAAACTAATGCAAGAAAAAAAAAATAACCAAATGCATGGACCTCAAAATAACAGTTTTTTGTTTTAGTTTATTTTTTAAAAAAGAATGTGAATATATAGTAGCAGAGTTCTGGAAGCTATTGTAGAAAACTATGAGATAATGTGAGATTTGAGCAATTTTACAGCAGCAGTTTAAGGGGCTCTGCAGGGCTGGAGAAACCATGCATTCAGAGAAACCATGCATATCAACTGTGTGCAGTTGATAACAGACCAGTTACATGCCTTATGAAGGTAGTCAGGAGAGAGAGCTATAGGTTTGCTTCTCCACATTCCGATACCATGAGCTAATGGAAACAAAGTTTAGGGGTCTTAGTGTGCTAATGCATTTCCCAACTGCCTACAGTGCAGGAGATGCCAGAGATATGTGTTTGATTCCTGAGTTGGGAAGGTCCCCTGGAGGAGTGCATGGCTACCCACTCCAGTATGCTTGCCTGGAGAATCCCATGGACAGAGGAGCCTGGTGGGCTACAGTCCATAGGTCGCAGAGTTGATTGTGACTGACAACAGTGAGCACAAGAGACATTTCTAAAAAACCTGCAGGGGAGGAATTCTGCTTAAAATGTGAACCAAATTTTAATTAAAGCAAGAAAGTCAGGCAAAAAAGGAATGTGGCATATTTAAGGAGCTAATAAAGTGGTATTGCTAGAATCCTGAGTGACTAGGGATGAGTCTGTAGGAGTGGCATGGACAAGATAATTAGTCTATTATGCCACATAAAATACCATACATTTTATTCCGGAAGTAACAAATAACTATGAAAGAAATGATCAGATTGCTGTTCTGGTAGCTTTGGGAGGATTTTAGGTTGAAAAATGAAATAGACATTAAGGATTCTACTGCAGTCATCTCTGTAAGAAAGAGTGAAGAGCTGAGCTACTGAAGTTGTAACTGGTGTGCATGGAGATGAGCGGGCAAATTTGGGGACAATTCCAACTGCACTTGTTGACTAATAAGAGTTGAAAATAATGGGAAGGTGCATTTAGGATAATCCCAAACTTGTGCCTATGATGTGCCACTAACTGAGCTATGGAAATAAGACAGTTTGTCTGAGGAGACCGAGGTCAAGGGAAGATAATGAAGAATTGAGTTTTGAACTTGTTGAATTTTAAATTCCCCAGGGAACATACTATAATTAATTATGAGATGCTAAAATTAAATAGCAAATTGAAAGTCTTCAGAGGATAGTGTCAAGTAAATCTATGATACTGAATGAGACTATCTAAGAGAATTCCAGAGTGAGAATATGAGGAGACCAGCCAGCAATAGGAGCCTGGATTATCCTACATGTGAGGAAGAGAAGACATTAAAGATGCTTCATACTTTAGTGGTAGAAGTCTTCAGATTCTCTAGTGATGAAAAGGACACGTGTAAACTTCCCTGGATTTCATTGCTTCTTTAAATCACACACCCACCCACACATACACACACACACACACAACATGAATAAATAAGATCACCTTATGTGCCTTAAATACATAGCTACCTATTTGTTCAAGGAGACAGAGATTGAGAAACACAGCTCTAGTGTTATTGGGATTTTTTTTTTTTCCTGAATGACCTATTTTCAGTTTTGGATCTGTAACATATGCTTGCTCAAGCTGTATTCTGTGTGAAATTGCTCTTTCAGATAACTGTGCCTGCCATGTTGTATAAAATATGGGCATAAATTAATTTGGTACACTAGAGAAACTCAGCTAAGGCATTTGTAAATACGACTGTGAAGTTTGACTCTTTTTCTTACTTCATTCAGCATTTCAGCTGTGCACTCTCTTCTGTAATTAATATAAATAACTCGGATCATAACTTCTATTATCACACATTTTTCTAATAGTTGCGTGTAAGCAATTTCCATGATAAGAGATATTCCAAAAAGCTAGATCATGGATTTGAAAAGGAAGAAAATAAAAAGACGACAAAAGAAAGATGGTTCTTCGTAAGTTAGTGTACCCAAAGGAGCTGCTTTTTTTTTCTTCTTTTCAGACAAATTTCTTTGCCCACCCACGAGACCTCACAGATGCAGAAATAACAGAATATGCCTGCAGCCTGAGCAAATGTGCAATGGGATCGATGACTGTGGGGACAACTCAGATGAAGATCCCTGTGGTGGTAAATCCATTTAATGCAAAATAATTGATTCCATGTGAGCTACAGATAATACAATGATTAGGGCTCAAGAAATTAAAAAAAAATTTTTTTTCATGTGGCATGTCTGATGGTAGATTATCAGGCACTAGATTTTCTGACAGTATGTGAAGATAATCCACTTAGATTTCATATGCATAATAGAGCTGTGCAACTGAATATCTCCAAGTCTGTAAATCTCCACTGGTTATAGGTATTTTATTCCAGAAAGTACTGCATGAGAGAAACAACATAGTGGTTTAAAATATTCTGTTAAAACAACTTCTTGGGGTGGGGGTGTTTATATAGATTGTGTATGTATGTACACAGTCCCCTTTACACAATTCAGAAATTAAAATTCCAAAACCTAAATGCCTTACTAAAATATTCAGCAAAATCATTTGGTGACAGAACCTGACTTGACCTGACCTGAGGTAGTTTATATTACTTTAAAAAAGAATCTCATTTTTGGTAAATATTCAAACATTTTCACATGGAAATATAGTTATGGTTCAAAAATTTCAGAATTTTTTTCATTTAGCCCCAAGAGCTTCAAATAAAGGATTATGGATCCATGTTTTTCATAGCTTTTAGTAAAAATCTTAAAACTGTTATAGACTCAGTAAATTTGTTTTGATTCTGTGAAACACTGATCATTTTTTTTAATAACTCTATAGGTAAGCTTACATATAAAGCAAGACCTTGTAAAAAAGATGAGTTTGCTTGCAGTAATAAGAAATGTATCCCTGTGGATCTCCAGTGTGATCAACTTGATGACTGTGGAGATGGTTCAGATGAACAAGGCTGCAGAATAAGTGAGTTTGTTTCCTGTTAAAGTGCAGTGACATGCGAGTTTAATTTTTGCTTCAACATGCCTAAAATTTTCTTTATTGCTGTGAGAAAAGATTGCTCTTCAAAACATGCTTAAGTAATACTTTTTTAAAAAAAGACTTTGCCAAAGTCACCTTAGAATATCACTTAAATTAATAACAGGTAGTTAAGTTATTAATTTAAGTAACACTTAAATTAATAACAATAACATTAATAATGAGGTAGGCAAGGCTGATTTTGCCTTCAGCTGTTAAAGCCAAAGCTGGAAACTCAGTATCCGAATACAGACTCTGATAGCATCAAAGAAATCTGTATTCCTTATTATTTTACAAAATATAAATATAGTAGTTTTTGAATTTTATGGTTATATTAGGTTGAATGATGATAAACATTTTAATAATATATTCAATGCTGTAAAAACTCACTCCATTGCTGAGTCCTTCTCAAAGAAGATATTATTATTTTATTATTAGAGTGTTATGATACTTGAGTCATGAGATCTTGATTATTAATAATTTTGTATTTTATGTTTGATATCTGATTTTTCATATTGAGAAAAATAATTAAGCTTGTGACCCTAAATTCTGATTGCTTATAAATGTCACAAAAGAGTTCCAACTCTTGAGTCTTTTATTGTTTCTCATTTGTATGTAAGTTGTTCTCCAATGGTTGATGAAGCAGTATCCACCAGGGTATGGCCATATATATCTTAATCATGGTATAATTACACTGGTGTATCTTCATTAATGGGGCTTCACTGGGGTCTCAACTGGTAAAGAACCCTCAGCTGGTAAAGCCTGCCAAAGCAGGAGATGCAAGACTTGCAGATTCAATCCCTGGGTAAGGAAAATCCCCTGAAGAAGGAAATGGCACCCCACTCTAGTATTCTTGCTGGATGATCCCTTGGATAGAGGAGCCTGGTGGGCTACAGTTCATGGGGTTGCAAAGAGTCAGACATGACTGAGTGTACATGCACAGCTTAATTAATTGCAAAATATCCAAGAATCAGTGGGATTTAGTAATAGTTATAACTCTTATAATTAAGGTTTTCATATTTCTCAGTAATTGAATTTGCTTAAGTAGAATATAGATCATTCAATGTTACCCCTATAATATTCCATCTCCCTTATTTGTACTCTAAAATGTTTTCCTGAATTGCAGATAAAACAATGAAGTTGCAAATACCCTGCTAGAAACTGCAAATAACACATAATCTGTCCTAAATTGTATTGCAACCCATGTCCATCGGAGCATAATACACACTCAAATGCTGCTCCCTGTATATGTTTAAGAACTGATGATTTAACCTCTTGCTTGAGTAACATGGTAGCACTCTTGACCAAGTTCCTGAATACTAAGTTTAAGTTAACAATAGATGCCTACATCTCTAGGTAGCTTCCAGGAAATGTTTTCATTCTTAGAGAAGAATGTGATTCTCCTACATTAAAATGATATCATGGTAAAGATAGCCTGTCATTAGAACCATTGACGTGAAAACCTTTTGGAAAGTAGTATAGCTTAATAACAGCTAAAGTATCAGCTGCTGGTAGCTTGGTCTAAACTATATTCAGTGTAAATTATTTTGGTTTTTATCAGCTTCTATTCCTTTATAAGAAATGAAGGCTTATATGGAGAGAAGATCATGACCTTATAAATTCACAAATAATAATATGTGGAATAATAAGGGTTTCAATAAATGTAATTTTAAATTAAGAAAAATAGTAAACTCCCATTTCAGGAATTAGAATTATATTAGTTTTGATCATATTTTTAAATCCTAGCTCCCAGTGAGTATACCTGTGAAGATAATGTGAATCCATGTGGAGATGATGCATATTGTAATCAAATAAAAACATCTGTTTTCTGCCGCTGTAAACCTGGATTTCAGAGAAACATGAAAAACAGACAGTGTGAAGGTATAGTACATTTCCTCAACAGCTTGCTCTTAAGTCTTTAGGTTATGGAAGACTCCCAGGGCTGCTAGATTGTGAGATGACAGAGGACTGATTTTCATCTGAATGGTACATATCTGTGGGATACTATTTTACTTAAGAGAGTGAAAGTCCCTGGGGTCAAGAGCCTGTTTGTATTGCTAAGCTAACCGTTGCTGAGGCTTATAAAGCCTTTTCTATAGCAGATTCAGACCTGAAGGAATTTCGGTTGTATTGCTACAATTCTGTTTTGAAATGCAAATAACGAAATTGCTTGTTCAGAAGCTATTGAAGAATTAGCAGCAATTCATGAAAGAATATGTTTATGATGACCCATTTTTCTTAAGTTATGGCATTTGCAATACTGCAATAGGTAATTTGCTTTTAGAGAATAGTGGGTTTTTATCCTAACACAACGTCCTAAACAGTGCTTTATATTATTATCAAAAGTGTCTCCTAAAATTCAAAGACAAGATTTAAATAAATCTCTGTCAACTTACTTGTGATCATTTAAAAATTGAGCATTCAGGGGAGCAGGAACCTCATAGTAAGTTCTATCTAAATATAGTTTACACTAGGGCTTTACTGCCATGAAATACACACCTAAATGCACTTTCTGCCAGTTTCTCCACTAAAATTGGTACTATAATTAGAGCCAAACCTAAAGTGTCTAAGTCTGGTTTATGCAGGGCAAATTCGAGTTGTAAAATGTTTTCACCTATCTGCTTTCTTCTCTATTGTCACCTTGTGTTATTCTTGGGTAAATAAAAGTGATTTTACATTGTGTCAATCAAAATGGAATTTTAAAAATTAATTGCACTCATCCATAGAGGAAATACTTGTAGTTATGTCATATATATGTCATATATGTATATTTATATGTCACATTTGTACATTTAAGTTGTATATGTGTTTGGATTATTCATGACATTTTATCTCTTTATTAACAGGGAACGCTGAAAACTGGCAACTTAAATTTCTCTATTTTAATAAAAAGTGAATTATTTCTCAAAACTAGATTATTTCTTCATTCCTAGACTCTTTATGTCAAAACACACACTTAAACCTGTTCAAGATTTTACTTTCATATAACATTAATTTTCAAATGCTTATTTTTGAATAGTGGGCTCTGTTTCCTGTATTTACTAAGTTTAGAAAATGTGTTCTTGAAATTTTCTTCATTTTTAGTAACATGCCATGGCAAATATGTCCTGCAAGCTACATTCATTTTAAATCACTGTGAATCCAGTATTTTTGTTGTGCAAATGAGTAACTTCTGAACTCTAATAAAATTTGTATCTTCATGTAATAAATGAAGTTTTGATAGTAGACAAAACCAGTTTGACTTGGTATGGAGAAGGGAAGAGAGAATACCTTGATTTGTAATCCAAGGAATTTAAATTTTTGTGTCCTTACTATAGGTAGCTGAAAAAAGCACAAGAAATCACTATTTGACTTTAAAGCCAAAGCACTTTGAATAAAATACCTATAGGGAAGAAAAATTTGAGAGGACAATAATCAAGAAATAGAAATAGATTAATAGTGGTTGTATGTCAGGCACTATTCTCGGTACTAGACATGTGTGAGATTCACCCATTGTCTTCAAAAGCTCTCGACATTGTCTGCTTATGGAGATGAGGAGGAAATGGTGACTCTGGCCAATACAAGGCCATGTGAGGGAAATAAAAGTTTTATCCAATCATGCAGATTTTTGCTTATTTTGATTTTCTCTCAAAGAGAAACCACAGTAACAAATAACTCCCTGTTCAAAGTTACAGATGCCAAAACAAAAAATATTGTAAAACTTTTTTTAACTGTTAAAAGATTTATTGCAATAATACAATAAAAGTTTAGAAAACATTTATTTGTATGACTCAAACTGGTTTGGAAGTCACAGAGCATTGGGGAATCCTTGCAATGTGACACCTCAAGGAGATTCTTTTAACAGCATGCCATCAAACGTTCTTCCCCATATTATCAATGCACCACTCCTTATTGTAATACTTTTTTGATGACTGAGAACTGGTACTATGTATTTTAGTTACCCCTGGTATACCATTTGTTAACAAGTAAATACAGTTTTCACTCTTTACCCTGTATTGCAATTAAATGCAGAATTGCACTCCTGAGAGTGCTTAGGTTCACCTTGGGCAGTGTCAGAGTAGAGACCTGAGAATCTGGAAGTCTGAGTTTAAGCCTTGGCACAGTCATTTACAAATGTCACTAGGAAAGTCTTTATCTCTACAATTGAGGTTTTAAAACTCTGCTGAGTGCTAAACAAGAGATAATTACTACCGCTGTGCTTATCCTTAAATTCCTCTGATTCAAGAGAAGGATTTATCTCACAGATTTATTAGGGCACCTATAATTGATTAAGGCGGCGGAGGAATTATGCTGTTTGAAAGCAGAAGTAGACTTAAAGAAAAAGAAATTAGGTGATTTTAGAAATTAGAAATTTCTTAAAAGAAATTTTAAGAATCACCTTAAAATTTTAAACTTTGGGGCATGTGCTAAGCCATTGACTATTGCCTAAGATTTATTTATTATTTATAATTTATATATATTCATTTTTATACAAGTATTCAGGATTTTTATTGTTTGTTTGCTTTTTTATTGGCCCTTCTTATTACATTGTCACTTTCTATTATGAAGCCAGAAATGTATTATCTATATCTTCATTCTTGTCATGAATTGTCCAAAATGCTGGCAATAAAACAATGAATAAATACTAATTTATGACTTCAGTCAAGTAGGGGATATGAATATGTTACCACATATATGAAATATAGTGTGAGAATGGCATAAGAGGGAAATCCCAAGGTTGCAAAAAGTGGAGAATCTATGAGATGGATAATCATTACCATTTATTGATGGAAATAAAGGAAGGCTTCACTTCAGGTGAATCTTGAGAGATAAGTAGAAATTCACTATGTAAAATGAGCATGGGTACTATAGGACAAAAGAATAGCATATGACATGTACAAATGTATGGAGGTAGGTAATCGGAAACACCAACACACGTTTATTTGAGTCAATGAAAATACTAGGGAAGTTTGAAATGAATATTTCAATATGTTAAGTGGATTAACAAGCAATGCACAATTGATGAGTCATTATAGTGAAAATATTGAGAAAAAAATATGGTTATGGCCAGAAAATATCACAGAGCAATGTAAGAGTTTGAAAAGACAATGAAAGACATAGGAATAAGAAGTTGAAGCACACAAAATAAATTTTTCTTTGTTGAAAGGAGAAAAGAATGAAAGTACTAATTGGGGATATGATGATGCTATTTTGAGCTCTTCTTTTCTAGACCTTAATGAATGTTTGGTATTTGGCACATGTTCCCACCAATGTATAAATATAGAAGGATCATATAAATGTGTGTGTCACCAGAATTTTCAAGAAAGAAATAACACCTGCATAGCAAAAGGTAAAGATGAATAACCATGATTTTATATGTTTTTATAATTTCTGTATAAACATGGGGGAAAATGTTACATATTGCGTTTTAACAATGGCTTAATGCCTGACAATATAAAATAAATTTCTTGTTAAGACTGGTAAATTTGGCCAATTTGTTTATTATCATGGTTAATTGATATGGGAAGGTTTATAGACATGACTCTCAAATTCTTGGCTACTATTAAAATCACATTTGTGTTTGAAACAATTTGTCAGAAGGGGGTAGAATCAAAAGCCAGTGTGATAGAATATGAAATGCCTTCCTTTATGGCCTGCTCTCAGTATACCCAAGGAAATATTGCACCACTGGGATGAAAATAACAGGTTAAATTAAAAGTTAGCATTATAAGGAGAATGGAATTTTGAATAAGAACTTAAAGGTTTTAAAATAAAATTATGTTTTAAAATCCAGACCTCCTCTACTTAAGAATATCACTTTTAAAAAATTAAGTGACAGGTATGGCTTTCTTCAATGTGGAATTTAATGCACTTATGTTTTTACTAAATAATATTATAATTTAAATATTGTTAACTACAGGGCATGATTAACAATGTTAATAAGACAGTTACTAGAAGAGGAAAACAACCTGATATACTGAATCAAGCAAGGATGGCTATGGAGTTAGACTCATATTTGAATCCAGCATCGATTCCCTCTGATTGTGTGGCCTCAGGGAAGTTATTAAACTCTCAGAGCCTCAGTTCTTCATCTATAAAAATGGGAGGCCAAATCCTTACTTTCCATGTTATTGGAAGAGGAGATAAATTGTCAAAGGCTTGATGCAGCTCCTATCACATGGTAAACATCCCCTAAGGGAGAGCTGTTGAGCCTATAGAGTTGAACTACAACTTGTGTATTAGTATTGTTTTTTTTTTTTTTTTAAATTTGGAATTCAGTTTTTCTTTATGGTTTCATTAATATTTTAATTAATATTTTCAGGATTCACCTTAGGGTTTTCTTATCTGTGTATGCACATGACATCAATATCATTTTGTATGTGTCAAAACTTCAGGCTACATGGTTCCAGTTAGCAAGATTCCAGAAAATATTGAGATTATGGCAATAAATACTGATATCTTTGTATAATAAAATAAGAGAACAGTTGAGATATATGATTATTAGAAGAAGACTCTTCATCTCATAATTTTTTATTTGTTAGCCAAAGGTAATGGTCACTCAGGTGCATAAACTAAACACTCAGAAATGCCTGAGCCTCAGGAGTACAAAATATGGTATCTGAATGTTCAGATGCAAAGCATTGAAACATATTGTGACCTACCGAACATAAATCCCTCTTCATAAAAAAGGTATCTACTAAAACTTTCTAGCCACAAAGTAAGATTTGACTGAAGAAAACCTATATTAATAACTCTTAGAAATGTTACTTAAGTGTGTTTTATACATAAGTCATGAAGACTAAATAATGGTATAAAGCTGGTTTAATTTTATGGAGCAAGAAACTGTGTTAAGAATAACAATTCAAGATAATTATAAGTACATTTGTTGCTTTTACATTAGTTGAAATTTACTTTATTTTTGTATTTTATTATAATAATCTCCAGGCTCTGAAGATCAAGTTCTCTACATTGCTAATGACACTGATATCCTGGGTTTTATATATCCATTCAACTACAGTGGCGATCATCAACAAATTTCTCATATTGAACATAATTCAAGAATAACAGGGATGGATGTATATTATCAGAGAGATATGATTATTTGGAGTACTCAGTTTAATCCAGGCGGAATTTTCTACAAAAAAATCCATGGAACAGAAAAAAGGCAAGCAAACAGTGGCTTGATTGTAAGTAAATATAATTGAATATTTGAAGGCTCATGGCTCATACCTCCCCCTGTTTTTTTTTTCCTGTTTCTTTTTTTAATTTGTCAATCACAATATTTGACTATAAGTTAATTAATCAATGATTCCTCCCAATATTCTCCCTATATAGAAATAAAAATATCCCTACTCATTTATTCTCATAGCTGGATATACTTCATTTTAATTGCATGATTTCATGTTTTCTTTAATATATTTTCTGTAGTTATATAAGAATGGAAATTAAGAGTACCTAAAATTTCTAGAAATTTATTTTTTTTTTTACTTTTTTTTAAATTTTATTTTATTTTGAAACTTTACATAATTGTATTAGTTTTGCCAAATATCGAAATGAATCTTCCACAGGTATACATGTGTTCCCCATCCTGAACCCTCCTCCCGCCTCCCTCCCCATACCATCCCTCTGGGTCGTCCCAGTGCACCAGCCCCAAGCATCCAGTATCGTGCATCGAATCTGGACTGGCAACTCGTTTCATACATGATATTATGCATGTTTCAATGCCATGCTCCCAAATCTTCCCACCCTCTCCCTCTCCCACAGAGTCCATAAGACTGTTCTATACATCAGTGTCTCTTTTGCTGTCTCATACACAGGGTTATTGTTACCATCTTTCTAAATTCCATATATATGCATTAGTATACTGTATTGGTGTTTTTCTTTCTGGCTTACTTCACTCTGTATAATAGGCTCCAGTTTCATCCACCTCATTAAAACTGATTCAAATGTATTCTTTTTAATGGCTGAGTAATACTCCATTGTGTATATGTACCACAGCTTTCTTAGCCATTCATCTGCTGATGGACATCTAGGTTGCTTCCATGTCCTGGCTATTATAAACAGTGCTGCGATGAACATTGGGGTACACGTGTCTCTTTCCCTTCTGGTTTCCTCAGTGTGTATGCCCAGCAGTGGGACTGCTGGATCATAACACAGTTCTATTTCCAGTTTCTTAAGGAATCTCCACACTGTTCTCCATAGTGGCTGTACTAGTTTGCATTCCCACCAACAGTGTAAGAGGGTTCCCTTTTCTCCACACCCTCTCCAGCATTTATTGCTTGTAGACTTTTGGATCACAGCCATTCTGACTGGTGTGAAATGGTACGTCATAGTGGTTTTGATTTGCATTTCTCTGATAATGAGTGATGTTGAGCATCTTTTCAAGTGTTTGTTAGCCATCTGTATGTCTTCTTTGGAGAAATGTCTATTTAGTTCTTTGGCCCATTTTTTGATTGGGTCATTTATTTTTCTGTAGTTGAGCTCTAGGAGTTGCTTGTATATTTTTGAGATTAGGTGTTTGTCAGTTGCTTAATTTTAATATTTTATAGTACTTAATAAATTATGAACATGAGGTTTTGTTTTTCATCATGAGATAGTATTTTTCATCATGAGATAGTATCATGAGATAAAAACCATCACTTCATTTTTACATTAGAAAAATCAACTCAAACATATACAGGGTAAATTGTTTCATTTTTAACAATATCAGAAATCTGTTTATCTTCTAGGGAAAGAGATCAATTCAATAGTGTAATCATATCTTCTGACTCCTAATAACTATATTTCAGAGAACATCCAAAATAGAGCAATGTTTTTTGCTGGTATATGACAGACACATTGATTATCATGGTTATTCCTTTAGAGAAAAATAAGCTAAAACATTTGTTTAGAGTTATAGTTTTAGGTTATCTTTTTTGTTTTAGGGCATGTCAATTTATTGTGGATTTTATGTTTTGAGGTAACCTGGAAAGAATAACAGATAAACTACTTATTTTTAGAGAGCCCTAGCCCATTCCTATACAACCAAAAAGTCAAGTGTGGTATCTACCATAGATTTGAACTCCATACATATCATTCGATGTAAATCTGAAACACTATTTTTTTATTAGTAGTAAGTGACAATAAGCTGGTTTTAAAAGAAGCTTTATTATTAGCTTTTAAATTCAGGTCAGATTAACTGTGAGTAAAAATACATCCATTATCAGAGTGATTTCTTTAACTCCTCCTCTTACAAACCCAGTGTTATAAGACAGCTTCTCTGGTGCCTCAGATGGTAAATAATCTTCCTGCAATGTAGGAACCCCAGGTTCGATCCACAAGTTGGGAAGATCCCCTGAAGAAGGGAATGACTACCCACTCCAGTATTCTTACCAGGAAAATCCCATGGCTAGAGGGGCCTGGCCAGCTACAGTCTGTGGGGTTGCACAGAGTCTGACATGACTGAATGACTAACACATAGGTCTATTAAGTGTTCAGTTCAGTTCAGTACAGTCCTCAGTCGTGTCCGACTCTTTGCAACCCCATGAATTGCAGTACACCAGGACTCCCTGTCCATCACCAACTCCTGGAGTTCACTCAGACTCACGTCCATCGAGTCAGTGATGCCATCCAGCCATCTCATCCTCTGTCGTCCCCTTCTCCTCCTGCCCCCAATCCCTCCCAGCATCAGAGTCTTTTCCAATGAGTCAACTCTTCACATGAGGTGGCCAAAGTACTGGAGTTTCAGCTTCAGCATCATTGCCTCCAAAGAAATCCCAGGGCTGATCTCCTTCAGAATGGACTGGTTGAATCTCCTTGCAGTCCAAGGGACTCTCAAGAGTCTTCTCCAACACCACAGTTCAAAAGCATCAATTCTTCGGCACTCAGCCTTCTTCACAGTCCAACTCTCACATCCATACATGACCAGAGGAAAAACCATAGCCTTGACTAGACGGACCTTTGTTGGCAAAGTAATGTCTCTGCTTTTGAATATGTTATCTAGGTTGGTTATAATTTTCCTTCCAAGGAGTAAGTGTCTTTTAATTTCATGGCTGCAATCACCATCTGCAGTGATTTTGGAGCCCAAAAAAATAAAGTCTGACACTTAGTCAAGGATAAAGCAAAACTTTCACTGGATTACTCTACTCTCCATCACCCATATATAATCTTCCTATTAGAATGAAAGACTGGCACAGTCTTGATTACCTTTAGTTTTCTTTATCTAAAACAGAAGTTTGCTTTGCAAAAACATTGGTCCTGTGGTACAATTTTATGTATTAATGAAGTGATAATGAAGTATTATGAAGTTATATTACCCAGGGCTTAATCATGTTCATATTCTTTACCAGCCTCTTAATTTCTCTATCTTCACCATTTAATAAGGTTTCTAGGGAGGAATACACACACATACACACATATATACTGTATGTTAGTATTAATAGTTCTTGGCACATAATAAGCACTGTATAGATTTCATTTCATTTCAGTTCAGTCATTCAGTCCTGTCCAACTCTTTGCAGCCCCATGGACTGCAGTACACCAGGCTTCCCTGTCCATCACCTACTCCTGGAGGTTTCTTAAACTGTCTATCAAGTCAGTGATGCTATTCAACCATCTCATTCTCTGAGGTCTCTTTCTTCTCCCACCTTCAATGTTTCCTAGCATCAGGGTTTTTCCAATGAGTCAGTTCTTCACATCAGGTGGCCAAAGTGTTGGAGTTTCATCTTCAGCATCAGTACTTCCAATGAATATTCAAAACTGATCTCCTTTAGGATGGACTGGTTGGATCTCTTTGCAGTTCAAAGGACTCTCAAGAGTCTTCTCCAACACCACAGTTCAAAAGCATCAATTCTTTGGCACTCACCTTTCTTTATAGTCCAACTCTACTGGAAAAACCATAGATTTGACTAGATGGACTTTGGTTGGCAAACTAATATCTCTGCTTTTTAATATGCTACCTAGGAAAAAGGAAGACTATGCATAAAAAACACTTGACAAAATTCAAAACCCATTCATGATAAAAAAAAATTCAATGAAATAGAAATTTCCTCAATACAAAAAAAAAAAAAAAAATATGCTGCCTAGGTTGGTCATAGATTTTCTTCCAAGAAGCAAGTGCCTTTTAATTTCATGGCTATAGTCACCATCTGCAGTGATTTTGGAGCTCAAAAATATAAAGTCTATCACTGTTTTCATTGTTTCTCCATCTATTTGCCATTAAGTGATGGGACCAGATGCCATGGTCTTCGTATTCTGAATGTTGAGTTTTAAGCCAACTTTTTCACTCTCCTCTTTCACTTTCATCAAGAGGCTTTTTAGTTCTTCTTCACTTTCTGCCATAAGGGTGGTGTCATCTGCATATCTGAGGTTATTGATATTTCTCCTGGCAATCTTGATTCCAGCTTGTGCTTCTTCCAGCCCAGCATTTCTCATGATGTACTCTGCATATAAGTTAAATAAGCAGGGTGACAGTACACAGCTTTGACATACTCCTTTCACCATTTGGAAACAGTCTATTGTTCCATGTCCAGTTCTAACTGTTGCTTTTTGACCTGCATATAGATTTCTCAGAAGGCAGATCAGTCTAGTATTCCCATATCTTTCAGAATTTTACACACTTTAATGTGATCCACATTCACAGGCTTTGGCGTAGTCAATAAAGCAGAAGTAGATGTTTTTCTGGAACTCTCTTGCTTTTTTAATGATCCAGTGGATGTTGGCAATTTGATCTCTGGTCCCTCTGCCTTTTTGAAATCCATCTTGAATATTTGGAAGCTCATGGTTCACACACTGTTGAAGCCTGGCTTGAAGAATTTTGAGCTTTACTTTGCTAGCATGTGAGATGAGTGCAATTGAGCAGTAGTTTGAACATTCTTTGGCATTGCCTTTCTTTGGAATTGGAATAAAAACTGATCTTTTCCAGTTCTGTGGCCATTGGTAAGTTTTCCAAATTTGCTGGCATATTGAGTGTAACACTTTCATAGCATCATCTTTTAAGATTTGAAATAGCTCAGCTGGAATTCCATCACCTCCACTAGCTTTGTTCATAGTGAAGCTTCTTAAGGCCCACTTGACTTTGCATTCCAGGATGTCTGGCTCTAGGTGAGTGATTACACCATAGTGGTTATCTCGGTTTGAAGATCTTCTTTGTATAGGTCTTTGGTGTATTGTTGCCACCTCTTAATATCTTCTGCTTCTGTTACATCCATAACATTTATGTCCTTTATCAAGCCCATCTTTGCATGAAATGTTCCCTTGGTATCTCTAATTTTCTTGAAGAGATCTCTAGTCTTTCCCATTCTGTTGTTTTCGTCTATTTCTTTGCATTGATCACTGAGGAAGGCTTTCTTATCTCTCCTTGCTATTCTTTGGAACTCTGCATTCAAATGGGTATATCTTTCCTTTTCTCCTTTGCTTTTAGCATCTCGTATTTTCTCAGCTATTTGTAAGGCCTCCTCAGACAACCATTTTGCCTTTCTGCATTTCTTTTTTGGGGCATGGTCTTGATCACCACCTCCTGTACAATGTATGGATTAACAGAATGATATAATGACAGTGATGAGTTGACGATGGCAGTGATGTTGATGATAACTGACAAAATGTTCTTCCCTACAATGAATAATCGCACATTAAAAATTAATTGCAAATTATTCTTTTCTGAATTTGATAGTTGCTAAAAATACATCTTCACTTTGTATATAACTAGCAGTGAAAATGATTTGATATTTTTTTATATTTGTCCTTGGACGGATGGATGAACACAATCAGTAACCTTCAGTTTCAGTTCAGTTCAGTCGTTCAGTCATGTCGGACTATTTGCGACCCCATGAACCACAGCACGCCAGGCCTCCCTGTCCATCACCAACTCCCAGAGTCTACCCAAACCCATGTCATCCAAAATCAGTCCTACCAATGAACACCCAGGACTGATCTCCTTTAGGATGGACTGGTTGGATCTCTTTGCAGTCCAAGGGACTCTCAAGAGTCTTCTCCAACACCACAGTTTAAAACCATCAATTCTTTGGTGCTCAGCTTTCTTTATAGTCCAACTCTCACATCCATACATGACCACTGGAAAAACCATAGCCTTGACTAGATGGACCTTTGTTGGCAAAGTAATGTCTCTGCTTTTGAATATGCTCTCTAGGTTGGTCATAATTTTCCTTCCAAGGAGTAAGCGTCTTTTAATTTCATGGCTGCAATCACCATCTGCAGTGATTTTGGAGCCCAGAGAAATAAAGTCAGCCATTGTTTCCACTGTTTTCCCATCCATTTGCCATGAAGTGATGGGACCAGATGCCATGATCTTAGCTTTCTGAATGTTGAGCTTTAAACCAACTTTTTCACTCTCCTCCTTCACTTTCATCAAGAGGCTCTTTAGTTCTTCTACACTTTCTGCCATAAGGGTGGTGTCATCTGCATATTTGAGGTTATTGATATTTCTCCTGGCAATCTTGATTTCAGCTTGTGTTTCCTCCAGCCCAGTGTTTCTCATGATGTACTCTGCATATAAGTTAAATAAACAGTGTGACAATATACAGCCCTGATGTACTCCTTTTCCTGTTTGGAACCAGTCTGTTGTTCCATGTCCAATTCTAACTTTCACTTCCTGACCTGCATACAGATTTCTCAAGAGTCAGGTTAGGTGGTCTGGTATTCCCATCTCTTTCAGAATTTTCCACAGTTTATTGTGATCCACACCGTCAAAGGCTTTGGCATAGTCAATAAAGCAGAAATAGATGTTTTTCTGGAACTCTCTTGCTTTTTCGATGATCCAGCAGATGTTGGCAATTTGATCTCTGGTTCCTCTGTCTTTTCTAAAACCAGCTTGAACATCTGGACATTCATGGTTCATGTATTGCTGAAGCCTGGCTTGGAGAATTTTGAGCATTACTTTACTGGCTTGTGAGATGAGTGCAATTGTGTGGTATTTTGAGCATTCTTTAGCTTCGTGGTGGCTCAGAAGTTAAAGCGTCTGCCTGCAATGCGGGAGACCAAGGTTCAATCCCTGGGTTGGGAAGATCCCCTGGAGAAGGAAATGACAACCAACTCCAGTATTCCTGCCTGGAGAATCCCATGGAGAGAGGAGACTGGTAGGCTACAGTCCATGGGGTCGCAAAAAGTCAAACAGGACTGAGTGACTGAGCAACTGGTTGTTTAAAAAAAAAAAAAAAAAATTAGTAAAACCAGTAACCTCCAGTCACTGTTTATTGTAAGTCAGGAGTGAAACTTACTTGATAGCTAATTTTTTATTTTTATACCATCAAGAACACAAATGTACAAATTTTATTTGTATACTATATTTGCAAATTTTTAACCTTTATATATTTTACATTTTTTATAATTTTGTTAATGAGGTACGGAGTCTTTCACCATCAGTGCAAAGTTATTTATTAGCCTTTTTCTAAAAGGATTTGAAGCAGCTTCATTATTATTTTATTGGTAGTAATTAGATGTATCATGTAATCTATTCTTTCCATTTGTTTCTCTGTTATTAGAACTACCCATGACTAACAATATTCACTAGGAAGAAAAGTGAATAGTAGAATGGTACATTTTCTAAAATCCCATTATAACTAACTAAATGTCATGCTTATAAGGTTGGAATATCTGAGCCATGAGTTTTAGCACCATGTTCCAAATTATTAAGCATTCCATATAAATTCTTACCAGTGCATTATGTGTGTGTGTATATATATCCTTAAGGCTACACTGATAAGGGTAATTATTCAATTTTGATTCCTAAACTACCTTGTAACCCTGATATCTCAATATTATAAATATGAAATAAATCCATTCTCACCACCTTAATTTAATGACCAGTGTGTGTTCTAGAATGATTAGATGGCTTATCTATGGCCATGCAACAAAAACATGACAAATTTTAGACTTAAGTTTAAATACCTGCTACATCTCCATTCATCTGAAAACTAAGTAGTGTTTTGAAGTAGAAAATTTCTAAAGTCCCTTCCAATAGTAAATATGTGTGGTTTAAAATAAAACATGTGACATAGTTTATGTTTATCCAGCTATTACCTAGACAATTTGTATGTATTTCTCCAAAATCCATCTTGTATATAAAGAATTGATTTTTACCCCCATGAATTTCCCTGCAATGTATGATACTTGCTCTTTTAACAGTCACCACATAGTCATCCATTAGTTTAATGAAGTGTAAGTAAGTGTTAGTTGTTCATCGTGTCCAACCCTTAGTGATCCCATGGATTATAGTCCACCAGGCTCCTATGTCCATGAAATTCTCCAGGCAAGAATACTGGAGTGGGTTATGATTTCCTGCAGTCTATTTCATCTTCTAAGTTTTGGCACAAATACTACTTACCTGAGAATTCCCCACTTCTCAGAAAATGAAACTTAAAGTTTTTCCCTGAGCTGAATATGGTACATTGATTTCTATCTCTGAATCAATAGGTGAAAGAAAGAATATGCAAATCAAACTATGGACACTTTAGTTATTCCTCCATTATCAGTGGCTTCCCATGTGGATTACTAGTAAAGAATCCACCGGCCGACGCAGAAGATGCAGGCTGGAAAGATCCCCTGGAGTAGAAAATGGCAACCCACTCCAGTATTCTTGTCTGGAAAATTCCTTTAACAGAGAAGCCTGGTGTGCTATAGTCCGTGGGGTCACAAAGAGCCGTACATGACAGCACACATTCTGTCACAGGAGCGATCCACGTGATGACAGGATATCTTGAAGGTATATTCAAAGCTACAGAAAACATTGGAATATTTTTTATTTCAGAAAAGGGCAGAAAATATGTTGTATCAGAAATCAGAAAAATATTGCTCAGGCAACTAAATGTTAACTGAAGTCCATTCTAAAGGAGAATAATTTTTAACATGATCTTTTTTAGAAATCATGAAGGGAATTCTCTTCTGTAGTCTGTGAAAATGGTTGGAATAGCAATTAGGATTGCAAATTTAAAATTCAGATGCAGACTAAGTTATTTATAGATAGAAATGCCTATGATTTTCTAACCCCCTGAGCTATACAAAATGGATAGATTTTTTTTCCTTTAAGAAAATTAAATAATTTAAAACTTAAAAGACTGACATGATTCAATCTGTATGTAAAGCATAATGAGATTTCTGAATTCGAATTTTAGTAGTCAGAAGAGGATATGATAGCATTATTCAACAATTGTACATACTTTCTGGCAATTTATTATTTCTAGTATGAAATGCGAGATACATGATAGCAAGCACTATAAAGTAGGTCAGTGCTTGAAAATGCAAATAACTTTAACTCTCCACATTAGATTTTACCATTAAAGAGCTGAATATTCCTGAGCAAAACAAATGGTTCATCTGATCTACCTGGTTTTGAGAAGTGAATATGAGATACCATGCTTGGCATATTCCCCATTATGCAAAAGAAATTGTTCAGAATAAATATAATTTTATTCATTAATACTCATACCCTTTTCTCAAAAAGTTGATTAGAACCATTTTTCCTGCAAAGCTTTAACAAAATATTCAATTAAGTTTTCTTTAATAGGTTTCAGTTTCTAATTGGAGTCCTAGCTATAAATCTCCTACCCAATATATGGGTCTGTGTGTACATCTCACACACATACACACATGCATGCATAAATTTATTAGTATTCTTATGTAACCATGGGCTTCCCTGGTGCTTCAGTAGTAAAGAATCCTCCTGCCAATGCATGAGACACAGGTTTGATCCCTGGGTTGGGAAGATCCCCTAGAAGGAAAGGGCAACCCTCTCCAGCATTCTTGTCTAGGAAATACCATGGACAGAAGAGCCTAGAGGGCTACTGTCCATGGGGTTGCAAAGAGTCAGACATGACTTAGCGACTAAACAACAACAAGAATGTACCCAGACATAAGTGTGTGTACATAAATTTTAGCAAAAACTTCTAAGTCTTGTTTTAGGACATTTGGGTAGTGGTAAAAATTGGTAGGTTTTTTTTTTTTTTTTCTTCAGTATTATAAATTTACGTGCATGCATGCTAAGTCACTTCAGTTGTGTCTGACTCTTTGCAGCCCCATGGACTGTAGGCCACCAGGCTCCCTCTGTCCATGGGATTCTCCAGGCAAGAATACTGGAGTGAGTTGTCATGCCCCGCTCCAGGTGATCTTCCCAACCCAGGGGTCGAATCAGAGTCTCTTATGTCTCCAGCATTGGCAGGCAGGTTGTTTACCACTAACACCTCCTGGGAAGCCCATTATAAATTTAAGACACCATTAAAATCTAAATTGAAACTAAATTGAAATATAATTGCTCGGCTAGAACACTTTTAAAACCATCAGAGTTTATTCAAATCAGTCAACAACTAAAATAATTTATTATGATTACCTTGGAAGAGATCTGAAGCTATCAGGTATTATGTTACTATCATTCTGTGGCTTGATTATTGTTGATTAATAAGATAGGAACTCAATAATACATACTGATTAGAATTGATGGTTCTAAAATAGTTGTGATCAATTGTCAAAATTTTACTGAACATAAATCTTTTATGACCAAGAAAACCATAAAATTATGCAATTAATAATACTAAGTTATTGATCAGATTGCATAGCATCTTAAGGTGACCAATCAAGTTGTATTCATTCATACCAAAGTATTATTTGGGCTTCCCAGGTGGCCCTATTGGTTAAGGATCCGCCAGCCAATGCAGGAGAATTAAGAGACAAAGGTTCTATCCCTGGGTCAGGAAGATACCTTGGAGAATGGCATGGCAACCCACTCAAGTATTATCATCCAGAGAATTCCATAGACAGAGGAGCCTGGTGGGCTATAGTCCATAGAGTTGCAAAGAGTTGGCCATGCCTGAAGCATGCATGCAAAGCATTATTAGAGAGTTTTGTTTGTTAGGTCTGGTGATGGGTTCTTGGAATACGATAAAGATAACAGAATCTTGTCCTCATGAAGTTTATATTCTGTGGAACAAAGACAAAATCAACTAAACTAAAACATACATGCTACTGCTAAGTCGCTTCAGACATGTCTGACTCTATGCGATCCCAGAGACAGCAACCCATCAGGCTCCCCCGTCTCTGGGATTCTCCAGGCAAGAACACTGGAGTGTGTTGCCATTTCCTTCTCCAATGCATGAAACTGAAAAGTGAAAGTGAAGTCGCTCAGTTGTGTCCAACTCTTAGTGACCCCATGGACTGTAGCCCACCAGGCTCCTCCATCCATGGGATTTTCCAGGCAAGAGTACTGGTGTGTGTTGCCATTGCCTTCTCCAAACACATAAATAAATACAAAAAATCCAATTTTTGAAAGGTGTATTGAGGGAAGTAAAAAAATGGACTTGGAGATAAAAATTTGAATGATATAGGTTTGAGTAAGATGATTAATAAAGGCACATTTGAAGAGAGGAGATTTGAGCTAAGACCTAGGAAATGAGAAGGAAGTAATGCCATCTTACTTATATCTAAGACAACTCTTTTATTTTTTCTGTGGATAATGGATTTGGGGGGGTGGGGAAGACTATAACAGAAGGAGGCCACATAGAAGGGCTATGGTCCCATAGAAATGGTGGTATGTTGCTCTATTATAGTCTCAATAAAGTGAAAGGTAGTGAGTAGAATCTTGAGGAAAAAAATGTTTGCAAATGGAATGAATGTGAAAAATGAGGACAGAAAGGATTCCAGACTGACACCTGGTTTCCTGGATTGTATAATTTGAAGGATACTGAAAATGGACTACAAGGAGGTCCAAACAGTCCATCCTAAAGGAGATCAGTCCTGGGTGTTCATTAGAAGGACTGATGCTAAAGCTAAAACTCTAATACTTTGGCTACCTCATGCGAAGAGCTGACTCATTGGAAAAGACTCTGATGCTGGGAGGGATTGGGGGCAGGAGGAGAAGGGGACGACAGAGGATGAGATGGCAGAATGGCATCACCGACTCTATGGTCATGAGTTTGAGTAGACTCCGGGAGTTGGTGATGAACAGGGAGGCCTGGAGTGCTGCAATTCATGGGGTCGCAAAGAGTCGGACATGACTGAGCAATTGAACTGAACTGAACTGAACTGAAAATGGAAAACTGTGGGTTTGGTTTTAGTTATGCTAAGTCCAGTAAGAGATCCAATGAGACTGTTAGGTTTGCAGTGATGTAGTCAAAGCTTTATCTTAGATCTCTGGACTGGAATTGTGTTAAGGAATAGAAAAATTGAGGGGATATCTAAAACCATCAAACCAGGTTAGATTACCAGGGGAAATTAAGAAGGAACTGGAACCAAGCTCTGAGACTAGATTAAAACTATGGCAAAGACCAGCCAGTGCATTAGGATAAAACAAGAGAATGGAGAATCACAGAAACTAAGAGGAAAAAAAAAAAGTGTTTTGAAAAGGAAGTTTTGGTTATATTTCTAGCATACTGCTGAAAGATCAAGTAAAGGAAAACAAAGGAGTGTTCAAAAAATCTGAAAACAGAAGTTCATTAAGACCTTGAAAACTGCTTAGAGTCATGGAGGGAGAGGCATCATCAGAGAGCATTCAGTAGTTCTACATCAGTGGTTCTCCACTAGGGATGATCTTTCACCCCAGAGGACATTTGGTAATGTCTGAAAACATTTTTGATTCTCAGTGTTGAGGACTGCTGCTGGCATCAAGTGAGTAGAGGCCAGGGAGGATGCTTAACACCCTACAATGAATAAATTAGTTCCTCACAGCAAGGAATTATTCTGACCAAAACACCAATAATGCCAGAGTTGAGAAATCTTTTTCTACATAGTAACAGTAAGAGTCTGTCCAGTTAACCTTTAAGTAGCTCTTTTTGTTTGTTACTTCATTTGATGTAATAATAACTAGTACAAAATAGTTCTGAGATGAATCACCAGTGTAATTATTCTTTTATTGTTCTCTCCTTTTCCTCATCTTTCAGTATCTTTGGCTAGATCCTTTTCTCCTTTCCTTTTAATATTGGAATGCCCCAGGCTCTGACCATGATCCTCTTATTTCTATCTTCCTCACTTCCTAATAGAGTACATGGTTTAACATAAAATCACATGCTAAAAATTTCCTAATTGATATCAGGCTCTATCTAACTGCTTGCTTTTGCATTTGGATGTTAAAAAAAAAAAAATCCCCAGAGTAGCTGCTGCTGCTGCTGCTGCTAAGTCGCTTCAGTTGTGTCCAACTCTGTGCGACTGCATAGACAGCCGCCCACCAGGCTTCCCTGTCCCTGGGATTCTCCAGGCAAGAACACTGGAGTGGGTTGCCATTTCCTTCTCCAAAACATGAAAGTGAAAAGTGAAAGTGAAGTCGCTCAGTCGTGTCCGACTCTTAGCGACCCCATGGACTGCAGCCTACCAGGCTCCTCCATCCATGGGATTTTCCAGGCAAGAGTACTGGAGTGGGGTGCCATTGCCTTCTCTGGTGGCATGCATGCCTAAAAATAAATTTCTCATATGATCCACAAAATCTGCTTCCCCAATGTCATTTAATGGCAACTCAGTTTTTCAGGTGCTCAAAGTGAAAATCTTAGAGGCATTGCTGGCCCCTCTTCTTTCATAACTCCAAAATCAGACAATATTATTGAATGTACCTTCAAAGTATGTCTAGGAGCTGATTACCATAATATCAGCTTGACTGCAAGGATCTAGTTTTGAACCACCTTCACCTTTCTTCTGAATGAATGCAATACCCTCCTAATTGATCTCTTTGCTATCCCTATGACTCACAAAACAATAACCACAATGCTCTGTATAAGGCATAAGTCACATCACGTCTTCAATCAAAAATGTCCAATGGTTTTCCATTGAAAAGACTGAAATTCTTCTAACATCTCTTAAGGATTTAAAAGATTTGGTCTCCTTTTACTTCTCTGATTATCTTCCACTACTTTCCCCTTTACTCACTCTTCTCCAGGGAAGCTCTGCTATTTCTCAAACCGATCACTACCTACTAAAGTAAGGCCTTTCCTAAAATAGTCTTTTGCCCTAAAATGCCTTTCAGCCAGATATCCTACATGATTCAATTCCTGAACTCCTTCAAGTCTTTGTTTAAATGTCATCTGAATGCATAACTTACTGATAATTGCAATCTATTACCCCATTCCCATCCTAGGATCCTCAATGCCCTGCTCTTTTGCATTTCCGTAGTATTTTTTTACTGCCACATAATTTATTCATTTATTATATTTATAACCTATTATCTGTCTCACCTCGCTATAAATAAATATCCAGAAGTAGTGGCAGTTTTCTTTGTTCCTATTCTACTACTATAATACTAGCACTTAGAACAAGACCTGTTATGAAGTAGATACACCTTTTAAATTAGAAGCAATAAATTAATTGAAAATCTTGGAGATACATGGCAATAGCATATCAATCTTGAAATTTATCCTTTACAAGTTATGCTTCTCATCCTTGGTATTAAATTTATCACAAGTTTAAATATTTTTACCTCCATATATGTCTCATTTTTATCCACTTTTGTTTCACAAAAGCCTAGATTAAAATTTCACAATCTTTCCTCTAGAGTCCATTGAATAAACCTAGTCTGAGTTTCTGGTATCCCCTTGGTCCCCAGTCCCAAGCCATCCATTATACCACAGACAAAATAATCTTATAATATAACCTCAGCATCATATCTCCCTCCTTAAATCTTTCCATTGAAAAATCATGGTCTTACAAACCTCTCTATGATGTTTAGCCTCATCTCCCAACATACCCCTCCCACCTTCTCCCATAAGAGTATGCATATACCCTCAAAAACACATTTTTTCCAGCCATAAATAGATTATGTTTCACTTACAATAATGCAACTTAACTTCACAATCTTTCTTGTTGTTCAGTCCAAAAGTTGTGTCCAAGTCTTTGGAACCCCGTGAACTCATCATGCCAGGCTTCTCTGTCCTTCACTATCTCCCACAGTTTGCTCAAACTCATGTCCACTGAGTCACTGATGCTATCCAACCATCTTATCCTTTGTTGCTCTCTTCTCCTCTTGGTTTCAGTCTTTCTCAGCATCAGGGTCTTTTCTAATGAGTCAGCTCTACCTGTCAGGTGGCCAAAGGATTGGGGTTTTAGCTTCAGCATCAGTCTTTTTAGTGAATATTCAGGGTTAATTTCCTTTAGGATTGACTTTCAACCAAGGAACTCTGAAGAGTCTTCTCTAGCACCACAATTGAAAAACATCAATTCTTTGGTTCTCAGCCTTCATTATGGTCCAACTCTCACATCCATACATGACTACTGGAAAAGCCATAGCTTTGACAAGATGGACCTTTGCTGGCAAAGCAATGTCTCTACTTTTTAATATGCTATCTAGGTTTGTCATAGTTTTCCTTCCAAGGAGCAAGCATCTTTAATTCCATGGCTGCATTTACTGTCTGCTGAGATTTTGGGGCCCAAGAAAATAAAATATGTCACTCTTTTTCCCCTTCTATTTGCCATGAAGTGATGGAACCAGATGCCATCCATGATCTTCATTTTTTGAATGTTCAGTTTTAAGCCAGCTTTTTCAACCTCCACTTTTGCCTTCATCAAGAGGCTCTTTAGTTCCTCTTCACTCTCTGCCACTAGAGTGCTATCATCTGCATATCTGAGCTTGTTGATATTTCTCCCAATAGTCTTGATTCCAGCTTGAACTTCAACTAGCCTGGCATTTCACAAGATGTACTTGGCATATAAGTTAAATAAGCATGGTGACAATATTCAGCCTTGTTGTACTCCTTTCCCAACTTTGAACAGTCTGTTATTCCATTTCTGATTATAACTGTTGTTTCTTGACCTGCATACAGGTTTCTCAGGAGACAGGTAAGGTGGACTGTTATTCCCATCAGTTCAGTTCAGTTCGATTCAGTCGCTCAGTCATGTCCGACTCTTTGTGACCCCATGAATTGCAGCACGCCAGGCCTCCCTGTCCATCACCAACACCTGGAGTTCACTCAAACTCATGTCCATCAAGTTGGTGATGCCATCCAGCCATCTCATCCTCTGTCATCCCCTTCTCCTCCTGCCCCAGTCCCTCCCAGCTTCAGGGTCTTTTCCAATGAGTCAACTCTTCGCATGAGGTGGCCAAAGTATTGGAGTTTCAGCTTCAGCATCAGTCCTTCCAATGAACACCCAGGACGGATGTCCTTTAGGATGGCCTGGTTGGATCTCCTTGCAGTCCAAGGGACTCTCAAGAGTCTTCTCCAACACCACAGTTCAAAAGCATCAATATTAAAGTTAGAATCTACTTTTAAAAGACTTTAAAAAAAACAAAACTTTAAATTAAGTGCTCAACCTACCATTTTGCAGCCTGTTCTTTCAGATACCTCTAATTTTCATCTCAGCTGTTGTGCTTGTTTAAATTGTGACTATCAGAAAAAAAAAATTAACTATCAGAAGGCACCTTGTCTTCTTAATTTCAGGTTACTCACATAGGGAGATGATGTCAAAATTGCCCCCATAAGTACCAACAAATTTTTTTGCTTACTGACTAATGCATAAAATTCATACATAGCAGGAGAAGGCAATGGCAACCCACTCCAGTACTCTTGCCTGGCAAATCCCATGGACAGAGGAGCCTGGTAGGCTGCAGTCCATGGGGTCTCTAGGAGTCGGACACAACTAAGCAACTTCACTTTCACTTTTCACTTTAATGCATTGGAGAAGGAAATGGCAACCCACTCCAGTACTCTTGCCTGGAGGAACCCGGGAATGGCAGAACATGATGGGCTGCCGTCTATGGGGTTTCACAGTCAGACAGGACTGAAGCAACTTAGCATGGTGGCTCAGACAATGAAGCGTCTGTCTTCAATGCAGGAGACCCGGGTTTGATCCCTGGGTTGGGAAGATCCCCTGGAGAAGGAAATGGCAGCCCACTCCAGTATTCTTGCCTGGAAAATCCCAAGGATGGCGGAGCCTGGTAGGCTACTATTCATGGTGTCGCAAAGAGTTGGACACAACTGAATGACTTCACTTCACTTCACTTCACTTCAAGGTTTATACAGAATGGATGAGGTTTTAAACTGTTATGTAATTTAGTGTTTTACAGATCATCTGATCCAAAGCCTTTATTTTTATATGCCACATAATTTATGGGCTTCCTTGGTGACTCAGATAGTAAAGAATCCACCTGCAATGCAGGAGACTCAGGTTCAATCCCTGGGTCAGAAAGATTCCCTGGAGAAGGAAATGGCAACCCGCCCCAGTGTTCTTGCCTGGAGAATTCTATGGACAGCGGAGCCTGGTGGGGTACAGTCCATGGGGTCACAAAGAGTCAGACATGACTGAGTGACTAACACCTTCACTTTCACTTTCATCATTTATGGAGAAACTAGGACTAGTTCTTAAACCAACTTTCTGATTCCAAATATGTTATTTTCTAGGTTCCATGATATCTTTTGTTTAGCTGGTAGTCCAATTGAAAGTTTTGACTCAGTTTTATTACTTATGGTAGGTAGGTGGTAGATGATAACAAATAAGTTTAAAGAACACTGAGTATGTTTTAAAAATGATAAATCACATACAATATTCACCCTGATATCCAAAGACAGATTTGTTACTTTCTGGATACTGTCTGAGAATTATGTACTTTTATTTGGTTTCCTTTTCCTATAACAGAGCTTATGCCAGGTTGATGTAGTCCTAGTGTAGACCCTTGTGGCTCAGCTGGTAAATAATCTGCCTGCAATGTGAGAGACCTGGGTTCGATCCCTGGGTTGGGAAGATCCCCTGGAGAAGGGAAAAAGCTCCCCACTCCAGTACTCTGTCCTGGAGAATTCCATGGACTGTATAGTCCATCGGTTTGCAAACAGTCAGACACGACTGAGCTATTTTCACTTTCATTTTCACTTTAGTGTAGATAAATACTACAAATTGTAGTAAAATTATTAAAATTGAAACAATCTTTTAAATTAAGCCTTATCAATATTCAGATTGAAATGATCTTTTCTTAAGAATAGATTGCTGATAGAAGCAGAAGTTTCATCCCTGAAGTGGTTTTAGAATTCGTATATATTCTAGCTCTTAAATATAACTTTTTGGGCTTTGGGAGGAGGGTTTCTCCTCTCCATTGCTGTATGAGCTTGATTGAAATAACAATTATCTAGGTATTGTAGACTATTACTAAGCTGTGAAATTTAGTAATGTTCAGAATTTGTGTAGTCCTTTATTATTGGGCTTCCCTGGTAGCTCAGCTGGTAAGAATATGCCTGCAATGCAGGAGGACCTGGTTCGATTCCTGGGTAAGGAAGATCCCTTGGAGAAGGGATAGGCTACCCACTCCAGTATTCTTGGGCATCCCTGGTGGCTCAGATGGTAAAGAATCTGCCTGCAATATGGTATTGACTAATTTTTGAGAATTTAATCTGATTCACATTTTGTGAACCAAAAACATAAATAATCCTATCATGAAAGATGGATACCCCCATCCCCATCCCAGCACACACCCAAATTATTTACAGTGTTGTTATATCTGTGTTTTACTAGCATTGCATCAGGGGATAATTATCAAACTTTATCAAAATGGACTGAATTTTCTTATATGTACACAAAGATGAAAAATCAGAAACAAATGAAATATGTGGCAACTTCAATCTATCCTTGTGTTAACTATATTTTCTCAAATTATATTGCTAACTATAGGAATTTTGTTTTTAAAAAGATAGTATTTCCACAGTTCAAATGTTTGAATTCTCCTTTTATAGATTTTCCTCTTTCCTTGATTTAAAACAAATGTCTGTAGTGACTTATATTTTTAGTTTACTAAAGCTGGCACTGTGACAGATACCTTACAATCTGCAGCTGTAAAGGATTAGTGGTTTAAAGCAGTAACCTCTAATTGTGTTACAATCAAGCTGCCAATTTTTTGGCAAGATTTAAGCATTTCATTCATTCAACTAATATATCTCTATAAAGAAGAATGCCTCAGGACTCAAAACTTTGGCTGTGTATTTAGAGAGCTTATTAGGAAAGAAATCATTTGTCTGGAGAAAGCCATCAAAATGTGTCTTCTACTTTGTGCAAAAAAATGAGAAATGCCTTTTGTTGTCTGGGTAACCACACGCCTCTGCAATCTCTTACACACGACATATTGCATTAGTGCCTCTAGTTCATTGGTCTTTCTGTCTAGAGTGGGAGCCAAAGAGGCAAATTAGAGTTTCATATTCTCTTCGTGCTTCCAATCTGATGTGTTTGGTTGTTTTTCAATCTCTTTCGAGACAAATGGCGTAACCATCCTGTTTTTGTTATTCATTTCAGTCTCCAGTCTAGGCCTAGAACCTCAGTTTACTTTTCCTGTGTTTTCCCACTTTTTGTGTTTACCTGATTGATTTTGAACTTCTCCATAAGACCCACCAGCAATTTGCATTCCACTCTTCAACCAGCCTTCATTCAATATGAGATTCCCTTTTAGATGACTAACATAATCCTCCCTATTGGGCTTCCCTGATATTTCAGTTGGTAAAGAATCTGCCTGCAGTGCAGGAGACCCCAGTTCAATTCCTGGGTCAGGAAGATCCCCTGGAGAAGGACTCCAGTATTCTTTGATTTTCCTTGTGTCTCAGTTGGTAAAGAATCCATCCGCCTGCAATGTGGGAGACCTGGGTTCAATCTCTGGGTTGGGAGGATCCCCTGAAGAAGGGAAAGACTACCCACTCTAGCACTCTGGCCTGGAGAATTCCATGGACTGTATAATCCATGGGGTCGCAAAGAGTCTGACACAACTGAGCAACTTTCACTTTCACTTTAAATGCAATCCTGGTCAAGCCATGAGCAATAGAAAGGGATTATTTATTTATTTATTTATTTTTTGGATTATTTATTTCTATAGAACTCACTATAAAGATGATTTCCTAATTTGGCCATGGTTTCCCTAACAATAAGACCATCTTGTTTCTGTCTTCTTGTTGTTCATCTTTTGTTCAATCTTGCTCTTTTCAGTGTTGAGAATTACTGAGCATTCAGTTTGTTATGAGTCATTAAGGATGAATACCTAGTAACATCTTCACCTGGTTGCCATAATTCCCGAGAATCATCTTGTCACTGATGATTCATGACTTTAGGTTGAATTTATTGGGTGTGACCATCCTTTACTCCATATTCTAACTACCTTAGTTGATACGGGAATAACATTAGAGATTCCTTGATCAAGGAACCAGAGAATAACTATATGGATTAAATGGCTCTATAACTCATCAGTATCTCTTGTGCTCAGCATTTAAAAGTAACATTTATTCTAGTAATGTGACCTAAATTCTATATATCCTCTTAGAATTCACCATTAATAGAATTTTCACCAGCCAGCTTTTCTGAAAGGTATCACAAAATCAGAGTTCTGAATGTTCCATGATCATTAGGAATTTGAGATTTTAACTGTTAGCAGAAGAGGAATATAAATACAGAATGGAAAGATAACCAGCTCTTTTTTGAGCATGAGTGAAACAAAATGAAAATATTAAATTTAAAAAGAGGTACTTTGCATAAAATATGTCCTATTTAGCAAGGATACCACTAGGACAGAAAAATCATATAGTATATTAACATTTTATAAAGGCAAATTTGAGCTTCCCTGTTGGCTCATTCAATAAAGAATCTGCCTGCAATGCAGGAGACTCAGGTTCTATCCCTGGGTTGGGAAGATCCGCTAGAGAAGGAAATGACAAGCCACTCCAGTATTTGTGCCTGGGAAATCTAATGGACAGAGGATCCTCATGGTCTATAATCCATGGAGTCTCAAGAGTAGGACACAACTTAGCAACTAAACCACCAACCACCACCAAAGGCAAAATAGGGTATTCTTCTATGTTCGTGCTGGACAAGTGCATGGTAAAAGATTGCTCCAGTCATGTTAAAAAAAATAAATATACTCCAAGAGGCTTTATACAGTTCATAATGGTTATTTTCTCCTATTGTCTCTCATGTTTATAAATTCAAGATTTACATTGACATGTCCATATCATTTGTTGATAAATTTACTTTTAAATACTGCCAAATCAAAAGCAGCAATTACATTTAAGTTAAATGATACTGAAACACTTGAAAATTATTTTGTGGTTTGGCTAGGATAAATCTTTATATTTTACCCATTTATAAATATTATTTGTATGGAATGTTTAGATTATGTTGTATTTCAGAGTACTTTTCATTTAACTTTAGGTAGCTATGAGATATCACTGGGTAGATGGGTAGTATTTAAAATTAGAGTAGAAAAATAAGGTACTGTAATATTTCAAAAGTTTAGTTTTTAAGTCAGTCAGTGAAAAGACTAATAATAAAGGCCATTAGAAATTTCTAAAGGTTCTGTGTTTAATTTGAGCCATATTTTCCTTCCTTATGATCTCAGTAATCACATAGCAGATGGTAACTTGCAATTCTTATTTCTTGGCATCTCATGTTTTTTTTGAGAAGTTCAGTCTGTTTGTTTTTAACCCAAGCACAATTTAACAAAATGTGTTCACTAGTAAAACACAGAAGAAACAGTTATCTGTTAAAAACCCACATTTCCACTCGTTACCAGGTCTTAACGATGCTTTTACACATTGATGACATGTCTAGTTATAATCACCTTCAAATAATTGCTTCTAGTCTTGATATAATACCCCTGAGAATTCCTTCTCACTTTTGGCTATGCACAATAAGCCCGAGCATGTCAAATTAATTATTACACTAGCTTCAGCTCAAAGTGATCAAGTTAATTGAAGGGCACAGAGCATACGTTATTTTCCTTGCTGTCTATTCCCAATGAACTCTCTTACCTTTGTCTCACAATAATTCAGTAATATAGTATTACACAGAAAATCCAAGCTAGCAGATTTAATATAAATGACAGAGTTTGTAACTTTCCTCGAAAGACGTTTTAATATAGCATCTCTCTAAATGTGCCTATTTGTATTAACATTCTTTTTCGATTTTAAATCAAATTATATATGGTAAGGATGCAGAGCAACTGTAACTTTATTAAATTGCTGAAAAGAGTGCATATTGGTAGAGATGCTTTGAAAGAAAATTCTAACCCTATCTATTCAAGCAAACATATGTATACCTTAAGCTTCAATAGTTCTATTTCTTATTAAATATTCAATAAAATGTGAGTTTGTGTCCACCAAAAGATACATACAGGAATATTAATAATTTTTATTGTAATGGCCTAAAATTATTAACAAACAAAATATATATTACCAGTAAAATGGTAAACAAATTGATATTATTCATGAAATTAAATATTATCCAGAAATAAAAACAATTAAACTGACATACACAACAGTATGGATACATGGACATGATATTGAATCAAGATCAGGCATTGAAGAGTACGATGATATTTATGTGGATTTGTTTAAACTGATCTATGACATTAGACGTTATTATTATGCTTATTCTAAGAGAAATACTAACTGGTAGACATAAGTGAACCTTCTACAGTTCTGGAAATATTCTAACAGGGTGGTAGTTAAACAGGGGCAGTTCAGTTTAGTTCAGTTCAGTCACTCAGTCGTGTCCAACTCTTTGAGACCCCATGAATCGCAGCATGCCAGGCCTCCCTGTCCATCATCAACTCCTGGAGTTCACCCAAACCCACGTCCATCGAGTCGGTGATGCCATCCAGCCATCTCATCCTCTGTCGTCCCCTTCTCCTCCTGCCCCCAATCCCTCCCAACATCAGAGTCTTTTCCAATGAGTCAACTCTTCGCATGAGGTGGCCAAAGTATTGGAGTTTCAGCTTCAGCATCATTCCCTCCAAAGAAATCCCAGGGCTGATCTCCTTCAGAATGGACTGGTTGGATCTCCTTGCAGTCCAAGGGACTCTCAAGAGTCTTCTCCAACACCACAGTTCAAAAGCATCAATTCTTCGGCATTCAGCCTTCTTCACAGTCCATCTCTCACATCCATACATGACCACAGGAAAAAACATAGCCTTGACTAGATGGACCTTGGTTGGCAAAGTAATGATCTGCTTTTGAATATGCTATCTAGGTTGGTCATACTTTCCTTGCAAGGAGTAAGCATCTTTAAATTTCATGGCTGCAATTCACCATCTGCAGTGATTTTGGAGCCCAAAAAGTAAAGTCTGACACTGTTTCCCCAACTATTTCTCATGACATGATGGGACCAGATGCCATGATCTTTGTTTTCTGAATGTTGAGCTTTAAGCCAACTTTTTCACTCTCCTCTTTCACTTTCATCAAGAGGCTTTTTAGTTCCTCTTCACTTCTGCCATAAGGGGGGTATCATAAACAGGGGCAGTGATAGGTAAAATTCCAATGAACTATATACTTAGGACTTGGGAAATTATATACCTATTAAAAGTAAGAATAAAATATGTTTAAAAATCTATATTATAATTAATACCTGATCATATTAATTTGATTCCCAAATAATCTCAATATATATAGATATAGAAAACTCCACCAATTTGCTTTTGCAAATACTGTGGTTTGTTGTTTTGTTTTCTTTTAGTGTCCTGAATTTAGAAGGCCCAGGGACATTGCAGTTGACTGGGTTGCTGGAAATATTTATTGGACCGACCATTCTCGAATGCACTGGTTCAGTTACTACACTACTCACTGGACCAGTTTGAGGTACTCTATCAACGTAGGGCAGCTGAGTGGCCCCAACTGTACCAGACTCTTAACAAATATGGCTGGAGAACCCTATGCCATTGCTGTAAATCCTAAAAGAGGGTAGGTTAATAACATGGTTATTGATGTTTCTTCATATGACTATCCATTTTTAGAGATTGTCCCACCTGTTTTCTACAGTGTTGTTTTTGGATGAGTGTTCAACATATAATAGAGTCACAAGACTTGTGAAAATCCCTCTACTCCTTCTGTAAAAAAGAATGTTCTTTTCATACCAAATAGTGGTGAAAAATTTGTGTTTTTCTCTGAACAGTTGTATAAATGTACTTTATACATTTAGTGTCTGTATATGTTATATATACATTCAGATTAATGAAACTGATATGAAAATGTAACCACTATTGTTAATCTAAAACTAATTTTTTGAGATGTTATATATAATGTTTAACCATTTTAAGTGTAGAGTATTAGTGATTTTGGCTGTTTCTGGTAATAAAAAATGAAAGCATATGTATAAACAGACTTTAAAAATTTAATACAAATATGTCCTTTATTTTACTTGATTTGTTTTTCTTTTTTATTATTTTATTTTTAATTTATAAGCAGTGGGCAAAAAGAAATAGGGAAATGTTAAATAAAACTCCTAATCATCCATAAAGTGGACCATTAGATCCTGAGTAAAAAGAAGCAATTGTTTACTTAATAGAATTAAGCAGTGTGGTATCTTCTAAGTTAGAAAATTATTT
The DNA here is from genome assembly GCF_019923935.1 of Bubalus bubalis. Taxonomy (NCBI): domain Eukaryota; kingdom Metazoa; phylum Chordata; class Mammalia; order Artiodactyla; family Bovidae; genus Bubalus; species Bubalus bubalis. Next base: position 108,823,709 of record NC_059158.1, read on the forward strand.
CTGTTTGAGGAAATAGTTACTTTATCATAAAAGAAAACATACTGATATATCAACCATAGTAAAATGAATTCTGTCACAAGAAGAAGATGGTTTCAAGTGTTAGGATATTCTTCTTCTAAAGAAATTTTCAAAATTGAGCTTTGGGAATCAAGTGAACTACAGTTTATCCTGTTAAACAGTAACTCTCAAATTTTAGTAGGAAATACGGGCTTCCCTTGTAGCTCAGTTGGTAAAGAATCTGCCTGCAATGCAGGAGATCTGGGTTCGATTCCTGGATCAGTAAGATCCCCTGGGGAAGGAAATGGCAACCCACCTCAGTATTCTTGCCTGGAGAATTCCATGGATAGAGGAGCCTGGTGGTCTACAGTTCTTGGGATTGCAAAGAATCAGACACAACTGAGAAGCTAACACTAGTGTGAGTGAGTGAATGAAAGTCGCTCAGTCGTATCCGATGCTTTGCAACCCCATAGACTATACAGTCCATGGAATTCTCCAGGCCAGAATACTGGAGTGGGTAGCCTTTCCCTTCTCCAGGAAGTTTCCCAACCCAGGGATTGAACCCAGGTCTCCCGCAGTGTAGGGGGATTCTTTACCAGCTGAGCTATCAGGGACTAGTGTATGACTATTAAAACCTTGATTCCACAGCCCTCTCTTGGAGGTCTTTACTCTGCACATTTAGAGTTAGTCCCTTTATCAGGGACTCTAAGGTGATTCGAATGCACAGGATCTCTTCAGACCTTGTTTGGGGCTGTGCCAGCATTGTCACCAGGCTAATCAACTTGACCTATCTCTTCAGGATGATGTACTGGACTGTTGTTGGGGACCACTCCCACATAGAAGAGGCGGCCATGGATGGTACACTGAGAAGAATTTTAGTACAAAAGAATTTACAGAGACCTACAGGTATGATATGTATCCCACACTGTCTAAAATATGAAATAGCAGGGTGAGACAAATTGAGAGAGTAGCATTGACATTTATACATTACCGTGTGTAAAATAGATAACTAGTGGGAAGCTGCTGCATAGCACAGGAAGCTCAGCTCGGTGCTCTGTGATGACCGAGAGTGGTGGGATGGGAGAGGTGGAAGGAGTGATCAAGAAGGAGAGAATATGTGTGTATATATATAGCTGATGCATGTTGTTGTACAGCAGAAAGTAACAAAACATTGTAAAGCAATTATACTCTAATAATATAAAATGACATGAAATATTATGCTAAATATTACAATGTTGCCATGCTTTCTGGTTCCATTTGGCAATGTAGTCATTTTTGAAAGCAGACAAAATAATTTATAGTCATTAACATTTCATGTCATAGTTTTCCAACTTGAAACTCAGGTTCTTATCATACTTTTGGTGATATTATGGGGATGTTATTTGAAAATTACCTAAGTTATAAGGCCATCAGGCTTTCACCTGCGTGAAATTTTGACAGTTTATAGCACTGTATTAGGATGCTTTTACAGCTATATGTTAATGATATTGGGAGAGATGGTAAACTGCTAAAGGATGAGAGACTAAATGGACAGAGAGATGGTAATATGCAAATAATTTTTGTGAAAGAGAGGTATGAAAGACATTCACAGCTTCTTTCAATCTAGCTTAAATCTCCTTTCCAGCACATCATCTAAATCACCAGTCTACACTCTCTGTACTTCCCAGACTGCTTCGGAACTCAGCTTTTTTTTTGCATTCCTATTCTTTCTCCCACGCCATTTTCCTTTCAGATCCCTCTTCTACAGTACCCTTCCAACTTCTATGAACTTAGCTGAATCTTACCAATCATTTTTGCTCTTTTTTTTCTAATTTTTTTGGCCTCATGGCATATGGAAGCTTGGTTCCCCACTGTGCTGTGCTCAGTCACTAAATTGCATGAGGCTCTTTGTGATTCCATGGACTGTAGCACACCAGACTTCTCTGCCCATGGAATTTTCCTGGTGAGAATACTGGAGTGGGTTGCCATTTCCTTTTCCAGAGTATCTTCCCTAACCAGGGATCAAGCCTGCGTCTCTTATGTCTCCTGCATTGGCAGGCTGATTCTTTACCACTGAGCCACCTGGGAAGCACCTTAGTTCCCCAACCAGGGATCAAACCCACAGCCCCTGCATTGTAAGCACCAAATTTTAACCACCAGACCACCAGGGAAGTCCCTGAATTTTATCAGTTTTGAAAGGTCTAAATTTAGTCCTTCCTCAATAAAACATTTTCACAATGTAGAAGCCTCAGAGATTTTTGCTCCCTCCCCACTGTCACCCACTACATCTGCATCAGAAGGACAGCATACATTTTCTATAGCACATGTTATTTAACAGTGAGGCTTTGCAGTCCCTTTCACAGTAGAAACTTTATATTTGGTGTGTGTGTATATATATATATACATATATATATATACAAATATATATATATATTTATATAAATATAAATAAATATATATATAATATATTATATATATTATATATATAATAAAATATATATATTATATATATATATATTTACTTTTAATGTACCTACTGCCTTTTCCTCCAAATAGATTGTTTTTACCCATACAGAAGGTAGGAACGCTTGGGATTGAGTTCATTTATATAGATGTGTCTCTTGTCAGTGATTTAACAAACACTAATTAAAGACTCACCTGGTGCCAGAAATTGTTCCAAATGCTGAAGAAATAGTTCCTGCCCTTTTTGAGAGAATTCTGATTCTCATGAAACTGACCTTCCTATATAGGATAGAACATGTAGGATACATCATGTCAGATGTATGTAAAAAAAAAAAATATATAGGGAAAAAAGAACATGAGGGATGCCTAGTTTGAGAGAGTACTATTTTAGTTATGATTATCAGAGAAGTCATCTCTAGAAAGGTGATATTTGAGAAGATAACTGAATAAAGATAGATAGCAAGCTATGTGATTATGTGAGGAAAGAGCTGTCCAAGCAGAAAGAGTGTAAGTCATGAGTTAGGAATGAATCTAGCACATGAGGAAAACAGCAGTGATGTTAGGACAGTGGGCCCTCCCTATCCATGGTGGGTTGAATTTGCTGAAGCTGCTGATTCCGAGGGCTGAGTGTAATATGCCATTTTATGTAAAAGACTTGAGCATCAGTGGGTTCTGGTACCCACAGAGGATCCTATAACCAATGCCCTGTGGATACCATGGGATGATTGTATGCCTTGAAGCATGTGAGCAACTGGAGACTGAGCATATGAGCTTATCCTCACGTGCTCATATTCTCATGAGCATGTGCTCCACATGAGCATATGGAGAACAGGATATGTGGGAATGACAAGCTGACCAGAGGCAGATCATCTAGGACCTGAGACACTCTGATAAGGATTAGATTCTGTTCTGGCTTTAAGGGGGGACATTTGAGGATATTGAGGAAAGTGGCATAATCTGTTCAAACACAATTTTAAAGAACTTTTTTTACTTTTGACTAATTTTAGACTTATATAAAATTCAGACAGTTGATTAAAAAAAAAATGTCTGATTTAACATCTTACATAGTCATAGTAAAGGCTTCCCTAATAGCTCACTTGGTAAAGAATCCACCTGCAATGCAGGAGACCCCAGTTTGATTCCTGAGTTAGGAGGATTCGTTAGAGAAGGGATAGGCTACCCACTCCACAGTATTCTTGGGTTTCCCTTGTGGCTTAGCTGGTAAAGAATCTGCCTGCAATGAGGGAGACCTGGGTTTGATCCCTGGGTTGGGAAGATCTCCTGGAGAAGGGAAAGGCTACCCACTCCAGTATTCTGGCCTGAAGAGTGTATAGTCCATGGGGTCGGACATGACTGAGTGACTTTCACTTACTTTCACTTTCATAATCATAGTATGAGTGAGTGAGTGAGTGAAGTCGCTCAGTCATGTCCGACTCTTTGTAACCCTGTGGACTGTAGCCTACCAGGCTCCTCTGTCCATGGGATTCTCCAGGCAAGGATACTGGAGTGGGTTGCCATTTCCTTCTCCAAGAAGTCATAGTCATAGTATACATGACATTATTTTCATTTTAAAGTATGACTCAGGAAGCAATGTATAGAATTGCCAGTCTGAGATCCTTAGGAGGGAGCCTGAGACAGGGGTTCTTGGGAAGTTTGTTTATGAAGGGAATGCTATTCCCTGGTTATCATGTGTTGTAGTTGTAGACATGGCCAACCTAAATCAATGAGATGGAGGGGTGTGTGTGTGTGTGTGTGTCTGTGTGTGCTCAGTTGTTCTGCTCTTTGCAGCCACATGGAGTGTAGTATACCATGCTCCTCTATCCATGAAATTTTTCTGGCAAAAATACTGGAGTGGGGTGCCATTTCCTAATCCAGGGAATCTTCCTGACCCAGGAATCGAACCCACGTCTCTTGCATCTCCTGCATTGGTAGGCAGATTTTTTACAACTAGCACCACCTCGGAAATTCTCAGATGAAGCTATCTCACAGATTATTGGAAGTTTTAGTTCTGGAGCTCAAAGCAGAACTAGACACTTAGTTTGGGGAATTAGCAACAGAAAGTTGATGACTGAAACTTGCTGGAGTTGTTAAGAGGGATGCTGCTGCTGCTGCTGCTGCTGCTAAGTCGCTTCAGTCGTGTCTGACTCTGTGCGACCCCATAGACAGCAGCCCACCAGGCTCCCCCATCCCTGGGATTCTCCAGGCAAGAACACTGGAGTGGGTTGCCATTTCCTTCTCCAATGCATGAAAGCGAAAAGTGAAAGCGTCTGACTGTGAAACAAAGAAGCTTCCTAGGGCAGAAAGGGCAGAAATGTGTGAGATGGTTATGTTTAGAAGAGTTAAGGTCAAAAGTGCAGACAACAGAGGTGTTTGAGCAATAGGAGCAAAGCAACAGAATTCAGTGTCACAGTAGTTGACAGAAAAGTTTCAAAAGGAAGATAATATACCCAATTGGACATAGCATAGTGCCTTACACAGAATAAATACAGAGTAGTAGAAAGAGTTGTAGCCTTAAATTTATATAGGCTTGTGTTAAAATTGAGCAACCTGTATAAACTTTGAGCACTGAAGTCCTCACTTGTAAATTGCATATGGCAATATTTACCTTATGGAGAATTGATATAATTCATTTAAATCAGATATTAAAACCAATGTAAATTAATTGGTATAATTTCTTGAATATCTAAGAGGCTAAGAATAACTATAGGAATAATAAGCCATGTATTAATACTAAAACCTTACATTTGTATCTTATATAAGATATGAGATATATCCACCATAACTTACTCCTCCAGGGGATCTTCCAACCCAGGGATTGAACTCAGGTCTCCCACATTGCAGGTGGATTCTTTACTGTTTGAGCCACCAGGGAAGCCCATAACTCCTGATTAATTTTTAAAAATATTTTTATCCATGTTTATAAATATCATTTAGTATACTTTGTTGACTAGTATTCTCATTTTATATGTTCAAATTCTAAAAGATTTTTAAAAATCCATATGCTACATGTAAAATCTATTGCTGTATCTATTGCGCACCTGCATATTGAATTTCCTAATATTGGAAATGCTAGTCTTGTATTATTAGGGAGGATTTTATTCCATCAAGGAGAAATATCTCTATTATCTTTTCATCTGTCTTAAATTTATAGTGATTAATAACTTCAGTAATGCAAGCCAAATGTTACTGATATACAAATAAATAAAAAATAATATCAGAAGATTTTTAGGAAATAATAGATAATTTAGATTTCATAAATAGCATAATGCTAGAAAGTAACAAGGGAAAGTTGGTGATCATTTGGATATATATACACACACACACATATATATATACATTATATTAATATGCTAGAGAAAATGTGCACTTATCCAAATATATTTTATAAGATATCCTTCCATACAAGTACATTAATTGCTTATGGTTTCTTAGAAACATCATAGGTTTATGTATACCTATATTATCTCTTTTCTTGGTGTATGTTTATAAATATTTACCCTGACTCCAAAGTTATGAAACTGAAATCAGTAACTATAATAATACCTCTTTTTCTCTCCAAGTGTAATGTCTTATTATTTACATCTAGGGTTAATAGAAAATGCTGTTTTTCCTTTACACAAACATGAAGCCCATGTGCACTAGGGTGCAGTGCATCTGGTTATGCTCTGTACCGCAGTAGAGTGTAAGTGGTACTAGTATCATGAACAGCAGTAGGAGTAGATATAAACTTCTCTATCCCTTTATCCAGCTCCTGTGCATTTAAGGGTTAGAACTGTACTATCTGATTGTATAGTTAGCACACCACCCAGGTAGCCCTGTGTTTGTTCACCACCAGCACTGCCATTGCGTACTTTCCAAAATCAAAGGGATACCTCAATTCTCTGGGCATCGAAAGCACTGCTTATCTCCATACTTGGTTCTCAATCACCTATTGCTTTAATGATATATAATCATTGACTCGTTAATGCTTTAATGTATAATCTATGTGCCCAACAAGATCATAAATAGCTTAAACCAACACCATTATGAATATTCTTGATATATCCCCTGTGGAATATTACCTATGATTAGTATATGTTTAGTCACTGAGTCTTGTCCAAATCTTTGTGACTCCATGGATTGCAGCATGTCAGACTTCCCTGTCCATCACCAACTCCCAGAGCTTACTCAAAATCATATCCATCAAATTGGTGATACCATCCAATGATCTCATCCTTTGTCATCCCCTTCCCCTCCCACCTTCAATCTTTCCCAGCATCAGGGTCTTTTCTAATGAGTCAATTATTTGAATCAAGTGGCCAGAGTATTGGAGTTTCAGCTTCAGCATCAGTCCTTTCAATGAATATTCAGGACTGATTTCCTTTAGGATTGACTGGTTGGATCTCTTTGCAGTCCAAGGGACTCTCAAAAGTCTTTTCAAGCACCACAGTTCAAAAGCATCAAATCTTTGGTGCTCAACTTTCTTTATAGTCCAAATCTCACATCCATACATGACTACTGGAAAAACCATAGCTTTGACTAGATGGACCTTTGTTGGCAAAGTAAAATCTCTGCTTTTTTACATGCTGTCTAGGTTGGTCATAGCTTTTCTTCCAAGGAGCAAGTGTCTTTTAATTTCATGGCTGAAGTTCCCATCTGCAGTGATTTTGGAGCCTCAAAAAATAAAGTCTCTCATTGTTTCCATTGTTTCCCCATCTATTTGTCATGAAGTGATGGGACTGGATGTCATGAAGTGATGGGACTGGATGCCATGATCTTTGTTTTCTGAATGTTGAGTTTTAAGCCGATTTTTCACTCTCCTCTTTCACTTTCATCAAGAAGCTCTTTTGTTTTTCTTCACTTTCTGCCATAAGGGCAATGTCATCTGCATATCTGAGGTTATGATATTTCTCCCAGCAATCTTGATTCCAGCTTGTGCTTCATCCTGCCCAGCATTTCACATGTGCATATAAGTTAAATAAGCAGGGTGACAGTATATAGTCTTGATGTACTCTGTTCCAAATTTGGAACCAGTCTGTTGTTCCATGTCCAGTTTTAACTGTTGCTTCTTGACCTGTGTGCAGATTTCAGAAAGCAGATCAGGTGGTCGGGTATTTCCATCTCTTGAAGAATTTTACACAGTTTGTTGTGATCCACACAGTCAAAGTCTTTGGCGTAGTCAATAAATCAGAAGTAGATGTTTTTATGGAACTCTTATGCTTTTTTGATGATCCAACGGATGCTGGCAATTTGATCTCTGGTTCCTCTGACTTTTCTAAATCCAGCTTGAACATCTAGAAGCTCACGGTTCACGTACTGTTGAAACCTGGGTTGGAGAATTTTGAGTATTAATTTGCTAGTGTGTGAGATGAGTGCAATTGAGTGGTAGTTTGAACATTCTTTGGCATTGCCTTTCTTTGGGACTGGAGTAAAAACTGACCTTTTTCAGTTTTGTGGCCACTGCTGAGTTTTCCAAATTTGCTGGCATATTGAGTGCAGCACTTTCACAGCATCATCTTTTAAGATTTGAAATAGCTCAATTGGAATTTCATCACCTCCACTAGCTTTGTAGTGATGCTTTCTAAGACCTGCTTGACTTCACATTCCAGGATGTCTGGCTCTAGGTGAGTAATCACACCATCGTGGTTATCTAGAGATAAGCCATGAAGATCTTTTTTGTTTAGTTCTTTGTATTCTTGCCACCTCCTCTCAATATCTTCTGCTTCTGTTAGGTCCATAAAATTTCTGTCCTTTATTGTGTCCATCTTTGCATGACAAGTTCCCTTTGTGTCTCTAATTTTCTTGAAGAGATCTCTAGTCTTTCCCATGCTAATATTTTCCTCTATTTCTTTGCATTGATCACTGAGGAAGGCTTTCTTATCTCTCCTTGCTATTCTTTGGAACTCTGCATTCAAATGGGTATATCTATCTTTTTTCTCCTTTGCCCTTCACCTTTCTTCTTTTTCAGATATTTGTAAGGCCTCCTCAGACAACCATTCTGCCTTTTTGCATTTCTTTTTCTTGGGGATGATCTTGATCACTGCCTCCTGTACAATGTCAGGAAGCCCCGTCCGTAGTTCTTCAGGCATTCTGCCTATCAAATCTAATCCCTTGAATCTATTTCTCACTTCCACTCTACAATTGTAAGGGATTTGCTTTAGGTCATACCTGAATGGTCTAGTGGTTTTCCCCAATTTCTTTAATTTCAGTCTGAATTTGGCAATAAGAAGTTCATGATCTAAGCCACAGTCAGCTCCTGGTCTTGTCTTTGCTGACTGTATAGAGCTTCTCCAACTTTGGCTGGAAAGAATATGATCAATCTAATTCAGTTTTGACCATCTGGTGATGTCCATGTGTAGAGTCTTTTCTTGTGTTGTTGGAAGAGGGTGTTGGTTATGACCAGTACATTCTCTTGGCAAAACTCTGTTAGCCTTTGACCTGTTTTGTTTTGTACCCCAAGGTTAAATTTGCCTGTTACTCCAGGTAGCTCTTGACTTCCTGCTTTTACATTCCAGTCCCCTATAAAGACGAGGACAAATTTTTTGGGCATTATTTCTAGAAGGTCTTGTAGGCCTTCATAGAACCGTTCAACTTCAGCTTCTTCAGCATTACTGGTCGGGGCATAGACTTGGATTATTGTGATATTGAATGGTTTGCCTTGGAAATAAACAGAGATCATTCTGTCATTTTTGAGATCGCATGCAAGTACTGCATTTTTTACTCTTTTTGACTATGATGGCTACTCTATTTCTTCTAAGGGATTCTTGCCCACAGTAGTAGATATAGTGGTCATCTGAGTTACATTCACCAATTCCAGTCCTTTTTAGTTCACTGATTCCTAAAACGATGTCAATGTTCACTCTTGCCATCTCCTGTTTGATTACTTCCAATTTGCCTTGATTCGTGGACCTAACAGTCCAGGTTCCTATGCAATATTGCTCTTTATAGCATAGGGCTTTACTTCCATCACCCATCACATCCACAACTGTATGTTGTTTGTGCTTTGGCTCCATCTCTTCATTCTTTCTGGAGCTATTTCTCCACTCTTCTCCAGTAGCATATTGGGCACCTACTGACATGGGGAGTTCATCTTTCAGTGTCATTCCTTTTTCCATTTTCGTACTGTTCATGGGGTTCTCAAGGCAAGAATACTGAAGTGGTTTGCCATTCCCTTCTCCAGTGGACCATGTTTTGTCAGGACTGTCCACCAAGACCCGTCCATCTTGGGTGGCCCTACATGGCATGGCTCATAGTTTCACTGAGCTAGACAGGGCTATGGTCCATGTGATCAGTTTGGTTAGTTTTCTGTGATTGTGGTTTTCATTCCCTCTGCCCTCTGATAGATAAGGATAAGAGGCTTATGGAGGCTTCCTGATGGGAGAATGACTGGGGGAAACTGGGTCTTGTTCTTATGGGCAGGGCCATGCTCAGTAAAACTTTAATCCAATTTTCTATTGACGGGTGGGGCTGTGTTCCATCCCTGTTATCTGACCTGAGGCCAAACTATGGTGCAGGTAATGAAGACAATGGTGACCTCCTTCAAAAGGCCCCATGCATGTACTGCTTCACTCATTGCCCCTGACCCCTCAGCAGAGCACTCTCAACCCATGCCTGTGCCAGAGGCTCCTGGACACTCATGGGCAAGTCTGGGTCAGCCTGTTATGGGGTCATTGCTCCTTTCTCCTGGGTTCTGGTGCACACAAGGTTCTGTTTGTGCCCTCCAAGAGCCTATTTCCCCAGTTCTATGTAAGTTCTAGTGGCTCTATGGTGGGGTTAATGGCGACCTCCTCCAAGAGGGCTGATGCCATACCCAGGTCTGCTGCACCCAGAGCCCCTGGCCCTGCAGCGGCTCACTGCTGAACTGTACCTTTGCAGGAGACATTCAAACACAGTTCTAGCTTAGTCTCTGTGGGGTCTCAGGGTCCTGGTACACAAGGTTTGAGCCCTCTGAGCATCTCTGGTGGTTAACGGGTTTGATTCTAATTGTGATTTCTCTCCTCCTACCATCTTGTTGGAGTTTCTCCTTTGCCCTTGGACTTGGGGTATCTTTTTTGGTGGGATCCAACATTCTCCAACTGATGGTTTTTCAGCAGTGAATTGTAGTTTTGGAGTTCTTGCAGGAGAAGATAAGCACATGTCCTTCTGCTCTGCCATCTTACACCACTCTCCTCAAGACTAACTATGTGTTGAATGAGTGAAGATATGAATGCATACCATTTTTAATACTCTAACCTATGTTATGGTATTAAGTTCTCTTTTCACAAATGTTTTAGGCCCAATATTAAATGCAAGAAACATAATCTATATTCTGATTCAGTCAATTGTGTGGTGGGTGAGTAGGATGTACCATGAGAGTAGAAACATGATCAATGTTTCAATCTTTGTTACATACTAGGACTTGACAGTGTGTGGTGCAAGGGAGGTGCCTTACAAATATGTATTAATTAATTTCTTTTAAAAATGAATGCTTTTCATTTTTCCCTCCAAGAGAAGGGCATGTAAAATTACATGAGTTTGCTTTAATACTATATTATTTGATATACAAAAGCTTATTTATGTTACTTTTAGATCCTCTCAGATTGTGGCAGTTTCTGACTAAACAGAAAAACAAAGAAGTACATACTGGCCTGGTACAGTCATAATTATTTGATTCACTCAGCAAATTCTTGTCCTTGGCCAACAAAAGATCTCTAATTAAATGAGATAGATTAAAAATTTAAGGACTATTTTTCAATTCCTCGACACATTATTTTGCTAACACTCATAAATAACTGTGTGTGTGTATGTGTGTGTATATATATATATATCAGTTCAGTTCAGTCGCTCAGTCATGTCTGACTCTTTGCAACCTCATGAATCACAGCATGCCAGGCCTCCCTGTCCATCACCAACTCCCAGAGTTCATTCAAACTCATGTCCATCGAGTCGGTGATGCCATCCAGCCATCTCTTCCTCTGTCGTCCCCTTCTCCTCCTGCCTCCAACCCCCCCAACCCCCAGCAACAGAGTCTTTTCCAATGAGTCAACTCTTCACATGAGGTGGCCAAAGTGTTGGAGTTTCAGCTTCAACATCAGTCCTTCCAAAGAATACCCAGGACTGATCTCCTTTAGAATGGACTGGTTGGACCTCCTTGCAGTCCATGGGACTCTCAAGAGTCTTCTACAACACCACAGTTCAAAAGCATCAAGTCTTTGGAGCTCAGCTTACTTCACAGTCCAACTTTCACATCCATATATGACCACTGGAAAAACTATAGCCTTGACGAGACAGACCTTTGTCGGCAAAGTAATGTCTCTGCTTTTGAATATGCTATCTAGGTTGGTCATAACTTTCCTTCCAAGGAGTAAGCATCTTTTAATTTCATGGCTGCAGTCACCATTGAGAGTGATTTTGGAGCCCCATGAAACAAAGTCTACCACTGTTTCCACTGTTTCCCCATCTAGTTCTCATGAAGTGATGGGACCAGATGCCATGATCTTCGTTTTCTGAATGTTGAGCTTTAAGTCAACTTTTTCATTTTCCTCGTTCACTTTCAGCAAGAGGCTTTTTAGTTATTCTTCATTTTCTGCCATAAGGGTGGTGTCATCTGCATATTTGAGGTTATTAGTATTTCTCCTGGCAATCTTGATTCCAGCTTGTGCTTCTTCCAGCCCAGCGTTTCTCATGATGTACTCTGCATATAAGTTAAATAAGCAGGGTGACAATATACAGCCTTGATGTATTCCTTTTCCTATTTGGAACCAGTCTGTTGTTCCATGTCCAGTTCTTACTGTTGCTTCCTGACCTGCATACAGGTTTCTCAAGAGGCAGGTCAGGTGGTCTGGTATTCCCATCTCTTTCAGAATTTTCCACAGTTTATTGTGATCCACACTGTCAAAGGCTTTGGCATAGTCAATGAAGCAGAAATAGATGTTTTTCTGGACTCTCTTGCTTTTTTGATGATCCAGCAGATGTTGGCAATTTGATCTCTGGTTCCTCTGCCTTTTCTAAAACCAGCTTGAACATCTGGAAATTCACGTATTGCTGAAGCCTGGCTTGGAGAATTTTGAACATTACTAGCATGTGAGATGAGTGCAATTGTGTGGTAGTTTGAGCATTCTTTAGCATTGCCTTTCTTTAGGATTGGAATGATATGTATGTGGGGGGAACCCAGTGGCTCAGTGGTAAAGAATCTGCCTACCAAGTAGGAGATGCAGGTTCAATCCCTGGGTTGGAAGATCTTATGGAGACGGGATCTTCAGCACACTCCAGTATTCTTGCCTGGGAAATCCCATAGACAAAGGAGCCTTGTGAGCTATAATCCAGGTTTCACAAAGAGTCTGACAGGACCTTGTAGCTGAGCACACAAACTCACATGGAAGCACATATATGTGTAAAAATAACTTTAACATAGTCTAATATCCAAAACGTTTTATAGGTAACCTCTCTCAGAAATTACTTAAAATTTTTTTTTAAATAAATTAGACATAGCAGTAAATATCTTTACCTCTTTTTGGACCCCTTTTATCACCTCTTAAATCAAGAATAGGGTATTGCACACTTGCTTGTTATTACTACCTTACAAAGCTCAATTTTGCTATAACATGAAATCTACATAATCTCTTTCTCCCTTTCTGAAAACATAATTTATTTCTCTTCTCCAGGTCTTCTCTCTTAAATATCACATTGGTATTATGGCCAGTTCTCATAAGATTTTGCCTCTGCCATTTTCCGTCTTCTTTTTAGACCACGGTGGAAATAAGGGAACTAGTAGAAGGATCTTGGAAAAATTTAAAGTTAAAAGTTAGATTAAAAAATCCCTAAAATGTAAACTTAGTCTTAATATCATGGGAGATGTTAAAAAAAATGATTAGGGCCATTATCATGTGCTCCTAAAACTTATCAGGACTTTTTCTTTTATAAGTTGTTTCTTTTCAAATTGTCTTTCTATTATGCTGAATTAGAACAAGTAGACATTTTATTTTAAATTTTATGTACTTTCACTGACTTGGTTCCAAATATTCACCATTCCCAGTTCAGATAAGAATGACTTTCCTAGGAATTGATTTTTTTCCCCCACTTTATTTTTGCTTCTTTATTAAAGACAAAAAAGATGTAATATTTTAAAGATATAGAAATGGACTTGTTCTTTCATATAAACTTGACTCACCTCTGTAACAGAAGTTAGTTTACTTCTTCTTTAACTTTTTAATTTAAAGACTGTCTCTTTTATCAAATGGCTTAGGGAGAAATCAAAGTCATTGATTTGTGGATTTCAGTTCAGTTCAGTTCAGTCACTCAGTCTTGTCTGATTCTTTGCGACCCCATGAATTGCAGCACACCAGGCCTCCCTGTCCATCACCAACTCCTGAGTTCACCCAAACTCATGTCCATCGAGTCAGTGATGCCATCCAGCCATCTCATCCTCTGTTGTCCCTTTCTCCTCATGCCTCCAATCCCTCCCAGCATCAGAGTCTTTTCCAATGAGTCAACTCTTCGCATGAGGTGGCCAAAGTACTAGAGTTTCAGCTTCAGCATCATTCCTTCCAAAGAACACCCAGGGCTGATCTCCTTCAGAATGGACTGGTTGGATCTCCTTGATTTAGGGGAATATAAATCCCACTCATCTAAAAGCTTGTGGTAAAATTTTTGCCTGGATGTAATTTCATCCAAAATAGTACAGTATGGGACTATAGCTGTATGTGTCTTAAGCCTAGACTAATACTGCAATGTATGACACATATGAAAAAATTTTACTGCTGTTGAATCTGAAAAAACAATATTGGTAATTAAATTAGATTAATACCTATTGTTTTCTTCATTTCTATGATTAACAAATTTAATATTTAAATGTAAAGATCAATTTGGTTGAGAACAACTTTTTTTTTTTAATCTACCACTTTATTGTATAACACTGGTGGAAGGAAAAGAAAAGGATTTTAAATCTTTTGTAGACAATGATTTTGAAGTAGAATGGTGGCAGCAAGAAGTTGGATCATTTTATGTTTCACGTTACTCATAATTACACATGAAAAAGCTAAGACCTAATATCCACCGTAACTCCAAATAGCAAATTAATCATTGAGCAGAAACTAGTAAAACATGGGCCACTTGTTTTAATTGGTAAGTCATTTCTCAGAGGCTGATTGGACATAGAACATTTCTTTTTTTTTTTTTTTTTAATTTTATTTTATTTTTAAACTTTACATAACTGTATCAGTTTTGCCAAATATCAAAATGAATCCGCCACAGGTATACATGTGTTCCCCATCCTGAACCCTCCTCCCTCCTCCCTCCCCATTCCATCCCTCTGGGTCGTCCCAGTGCACCAGCCCCAAGCATCCAGTATCGTGCATCGAACCTGGACTGGCAACTCGTTTCATACATGATATTTTACATGTTTCAATGCCATTCTCCCAAATCTTCCCACCCTCTCCCTCCCTCACAGAGTCCATAAGACTGTTCTATACATCTATATTACACCTGAGAAATATTTTTATTTAGTTTAATTATATTTGGGATAGACACATACATTACTGAAAAACTATTCCCAAATGATTTTCACCATGATATGTTTTCATTTTGATTGTTAAATTATGATCCATCTACAAGAAAGTACAATTAGTGTAAACTCAAAAATACATTTCATTCAGTTGCCTTGCCTTTAAGATGGCATTAAATTTCCTCAATTTTTTTTTTTCATTGAATGATCTCATTCAGAAAGCTTTTTAGCATGCAGATGTTAAAGGTAATTTGACTGCCTTGTAGTTTCAAAGTGTGTCATACGTCACATCTATAGTCTAGCTATGTTGTAAAAATTGAATATCTACAGCAACAAAGATTTATTATAGAATTCATATGTTATGGGTCTTACTTTTCTAAACTGAAGGAAGTTTACCTGAGGAATTCTATGCGTTGATGATATTTGTGCAACAAGACACTGACTAGATCCCAATTATATTATGAAATAAAAAATTGAATAAATAGAAAAACATTATTTTTTATTGCATGTCATTTTAGTCCAGTGGTATTCATTAACAGATACTGATAAAAAGAAATACATGACAGTCTCAGAGCAAATTAATTATTAGAGTAAAAAATTAGAGTGAAAAATGTAAGTACAACAAGAAACTTAATTAAGGAATTTACTATTCATTATTCCCTATTGTAAACATCAATCTTTAGTCAATTTAAACTTCAGCATGCACACAGGTGTCTCATAACACTATAGACCAACTCAAGCTGGTGAAAATATCTTATGATTAAGCTCATGAACCTTTTATTTTCTGCAAAATGCACCTTCATGAAAAGATTAAAAATATAGCTAATTACCTGGAATTATTTTAAACAATGGTTGGATAAATGATTTAAATGATGAATTAATTCTGTGTGTACTCTAAAGATTAAAAAAAAAAAGTCACAAGAAAGTCTTCTAGAAAACAACCATAATTAAGAAACCAGTAAGAGTAGAAGGGAGGGGTATTTAGGATGGCTTTTCCTACATGAAGTAAAAATATTTCTTGCTACACTGTATTACATAAATTCTGTGTAATTTATTAACACATATTTCAGATAGAGATTAAGTTATTTCATTTTTTTCTGATTTTTGCACTATCATGATATAGACTAGGTAATTTCTAAGCTGTTTGAAAAAATTTTCAATTATAACAATACATTAAAGAGAAGAAACATAATTTTAAATAATCTCAACTGTATTGCTGTCATTTGTCTGTGCATGTTGATTTTACAGGTCTGGCTGTGGATCATTTCAGTGAACGGATATACTGGGCTGATCTTGAACTGTCTGTTATTGGCAGCGTTCTGTACGATGGTTCTGATTCTGTAGTCTCTGTGACCAGCAAACAAGGTTTGTGAAGTGCTTTTGTTTCTGCCTTTAATTACCACTGGGAATATTAAATAATGAAACATAGATAAAATTATGAAAGCCTTGCATTCTATATTTCCTCAATTTATGTCTCTTTTCAACTTACTGTGTAGTTGTGTGTGTGTGTTTGCGTGGGTACTCAGTCATGTCCAACTCTTTATGACCCCACAGACTGTAGCCTACCAGGCTTCTTTGTCCATGGGATTCCCAGGCAATAATATTAAAGTGGGTTGCCATTTCTTTCTTCTGGGGATTTTCCCCATTCAGGAATCAAGCTCGTGTCCCCTGCATCTCCTGCATTGGCAGGTAGATTCTCTACCACCTGGGAATCTCATTTCAACTTGTAGCTCTTAATGTTCATCGCAATTTTCATTCCTACTACTAAGAATAACAAAGAGGCCACACCAGAAGAACTTCTCGACTCCAGGACAAATGTGATGCATTGCTACTGGATTCAGAAAATATTCATTCTGTTTGTTGCTTCTGTGGATGTTCTTTTCTGAGCAGAAGACTTCAAGGAGTCAAGATTAGTGCCTGGGAACACTAATTTTTATTTCAAATTGCAGTGATAAGTAGGAAATGAGTTACTTTATAGTAAAACATCATAGTAACATTTATTAGTTTAGGTAATTGATAGGGACACTCTCATCCATGTGAAAAGCAATGTGTAAAAAATGAGAGTGTACTTCTATAAGTGACTGAAAATCTACTGGTGCTCTTCTTTCATGGCACCCTTTTTATCTCCATCTCTATGTCTATCTTCTGTTTTTCACTCTCATTTTTTACTCGCTTCTGTGACTCACACTTTCCTTGCCAGGGAATCTCAGTTCTTTCTGCTTAATTTATTTCCCTTCATTTTCTCTTTCTCTTTCTTACCAAAACCCCTTAGCTATTTACCACAATTTGTTCACAACTTATACTTGAAGTTTTATATTTGCATACTAATTTACAAGTAAGTAAATAAGTTTTACGTACTTACTGCTTTGCTTCCAGTTTTTTTCTTTCTTTCTTTCTTAAGCAAAAGCAGAGAAGCTGCTAGAAGAATAATTGCATTGAACTTTCACTGTGCCTTTACTAGAAGAGTGTTTTTTGTTTAATAACACTAAATGGAAAAAAAAAATTCAACATTCATGTAATTGATTACAAAAATTAACCCATTTTAGTTCAAATGTATATTTTACTATTTCAAGAAACAATAAAGAAAAATACATATTAAAAGGCATTTTATGTTTTACAACATTTAGATTATAAGTAAAATATAAATGTTGCTATTTCACTTTTTATAAATTTTGGTACCAAAGTTATATATTTTTATTAAAAAATCTCTAAAAATAGCCATTTTGTAAAATGTGAGAAATTATTATTACTGTTATTCTCAGCCAAACTAATTGTATATATGATTGACATTCACCAATTTATTTTCTTTATACTATTTCTAAAATAGACAATAGAATGTCAGATTTGGGGGAATTATTTTACTATTCAAAACCAATTTATGATTGATAAAATTATTGTTCAGACAATTAATTTGACCATTAATTTTACACAGTGGTGGTGACAAATAGATTCAAGGGCTTAGATCTGCTAGACGGAAAGCCTGAGAACTATGGACAGAGGTTCACAACACCATACAAGAGGCAGTAACCAAAACCATCCCCAAGAAAAAGAAATGCAAGAAGGCAAAGTGGTTGTCTGAGGAGGCCTTACAAATAGCTGAGAAAAGCAAAGAAGTAAAAGGCAAAGGAGAAGAGGAAAGATATACCCAACTGAATGCAGGGTTCCAGAGAAGAGCAAGGAGAGACAAGAAAGTCTTCTTAAGTAAACAATCCAAAGAAATGGAGGAAAACAACAGAATGGGAAATACTAGGGATCTCTTCAAGAAAATTGGAGATACCAAGGGACCATTTCATGCAAAGACTGGCACAATAAAACACAGAAATGGTAGGAACTTAATGAAGCAAAAGAGATTAAGAAGAGGTGGCAAGAATACACAAGAACTATACAGAAAGATGACCTGGATAACCATGATGGTGTGTGTGGTCACTCAACAAGAGCCAGACAGCCTAGAGTGTGAAGTCAAGTGGGCTTTAGGGAGGCATCTTTACTAACAAAGCTAGTGGAATGGAATTCCAGCTAGGTGATGGAATTCCAGCTGAGCTACTTCAAATCCTAAAAGATGATACTGTTAAATTGCTGCACTTTAAAATCAGCAATTGGAAAACTCATCAGTGGCCACAGAATTGGAAAAGATCAGTTTTCAATCCAATCCCAAAGAAAGGCAATGCCAAAGAGTGTTCAAACTAGCATACAATTGTACTCATTTCATATGCTAGCAAGATAATCCTCAAAATCCTTCATGCCAAACTTCAACAGTGTGTGAACCATGAAATTCCAGATGTTCAAGCTGGATTTAGAAAAGGCAGTGGAACCAGAGATCAAATTGCCAACATCCACTGGATCATAGAAAAAGCAAGCTGCTACTGCTGCTAAGTCACGTCAGTCATGTCCAACTCTGTGCGACCCCCATAGACGGCAGCCCACCAGGCTCCACCGTCCCTGGGATTCTCCAGGCAAGAACACTGGAGTGGGTTGCCATTTCCTTCTCCAATGCATGGAAGTGAAAAGTGAAAGTGAAGTCCTTCAGTCGTGTCCGACTCTTCACGACCCCATGGACTGCAGCCTACCAGGCTCCTCCGTCCATGGGATTTTCCAGGCAAGAGTACTGGAGTGAAGTGCCATTGCCTTTTCCAGAAAAAGCAAGAGAGTTCCATAAAAACATCCACTTCTGCTTCATTGACTATGCTAAAGTTTTTGATTGTGTGGATCAAAACAAACTATGGAAAATTCTTCAAGAAATGGGAATACCTGACCACCTTACCTGTCTACTGAGAAACCTGTATGCAGGCCAAAAAGCAACAGTTAGAACCAGACATGAAAAAATGGACTGGTTCCAAAGGGGGAAAGGAGTAGGTCAAGGCTGTATATTGTCACCCTGCTTATTTAACTTTTATTCAGAGTACATCATGTGAAATGCCAGCTGAATGAATCACAAGCTGAAATAAAGATTGCCAGAAGAAATATAATTGACCTCAGATATGTAGATAACACTATGTTAATAACAGAAAGAAAAAAGGAACCAAAGAGCTTCTTGATAGACATTAAAGAGGAGGGTTGAAAAGCTGGCTTAAAACTCAAAATTTAAAATATTATGATCATGGCATCCAGTCCTATCACTTCATGGCAAATGGAGAGAAAGTGGGAAAGGTGACAGACTGTATTTTCTTGGGCTCCAAAATCACTACAGACTATGACTGCAGCCATGAAATTTAGACTTCCTCCTTGGAAGAAAATCTATGACAAACCTAGACAGCATATTAAAAAGCAGTGGCATCACTTGGTCTATAAAGGTCCAGATAGTCAAAGCTATGGTTTTTCCATTATCATGTATGAATGTGAGTGCTGGACCAGAAAAAAGGCTCAGAAAAAAGGCTGAGTGCTGAAGAATTGATACTTTTGAATTGTGGTGCTGAAAAAGACTCTTCAGAGTCCCTTGGTCAGTAAGGAGATCAAGCCAGTCAATCCTTAAAGAAGTCAATCCTGAATATTCATTAGAAGGACTGATGCTGAAGCTGAAGCTCCAATACTTTGGCCACCTGATGCAGACCCAGAGAGCTGATTCATTGGAAAAGACCCTGATGCTGGGAAAGTTTGAGGGCAGGAGGAGAAGCAGGGGTACAGAGGATGAGATGGTTGGATGACATCACTTACTCAATAGACACAAGTTTGAGCAAACTCCAGGAGATAGTGAAAGACAGGGAAGTCTAGTGTGCTGCAGTCCACAGGGCCACAAAGAGTAGGACACAACTGAGCAACTGAAACACAAGACAATGAGACTTTTGTGAACTGTTTTTGTGCAGTGGTTATCAATGTTATGTAAGCTTTATGTTTGTTTGCAAACTGTACAACAGAAAAGATTACTCTGTATAATAAGCCCCCCAGGAAATGCTTTGTGATGGTAAAATTGATTAAAGTGGTGATGGAAATGTTTTTTATGTTCTTAGTGATAAGTTTAATATCGCACATATTTTTACTGCTAATAAATCAGTCATCAATTTTAGCTAATATTAAAAATATTCTAATTCTAAAAGTGTTTATGAACAGGAATAAGATTTTTGATATGATCTTGAATAAGTTTAGTTTTCTTAAGACTGACTGACTGACTTTACATTTGCAACTTTTATAACTCCACTTTTAAAAAATTCTAGGTTTGTTACATCCACATAGGATTGATGTCTTTGAAGATTATATATATGGAGCAGGTCCTAAAAATGGTGTGTTTCGAGTACAAAAATTTGGCCATGGTTCAGTAGAGTACCTAGCTCTAAATGTTGACAAAACAAAAAGTGTTTTGATTTCTCATCGCTATAAACAACTAGATTGTAAGTATAATATTTTATGCTATTGTCTATCTTGGCAAAGTTTCTTTCTTATGATTCTCAAAATAAAGAATTTGTAAATTCAAAACTCTTTTCGTGGCTTAACTCCAGTAAGTTAAGTCACTTTAATTTTGATTGCACCAGACTTTTCAAATTATCAAAGGCAAGATATAAATAATGCAAAAGTTTCTATTTCTGCTATAACAGATATGAAAATTTCAGGATTTGGTTGTGTTTTCTTGGAATTAGAATAAATTTGTTATAAAAATTTCTCTCATAGTATGTTTTTATTTCTAAATTCTTAATAAAACCTGATATGTCTATAGTTAAACCATGCAAGTAAGGAAATTTATCATTAGCCTTTTCACTCACTGATAACCAAGTAACAATTATAGATCTAACATTTAATCTTTAAAGGTATCTGAGGATATTGTTCCCAAGAATTGTATTTTCTCTGATTGTTTATGATTTTTACTGCTACTTTCTCTCCTAAAAAGAGAGAAATATTTAACATCGGTATCTTGAAAGATATGTTTCAAGCACAGCCATAAAAATATTGAAGAGCAAAGAAATAAAATGTGGCTGAAATTCAAGTGATCTGAGTTTATGTATCAGTTCACCCTTCAAAATATTGTTTAAGATTTACTTATATTAATAATTATTCCTTATGGTGAATAAAAAGGATTTAATTTCATTCAGTATGATCTGGAAAGGTAAGAATTGTATCAAATTGTATCATATCAGGTTAAAACAACATATACTTCGCTAAAACCTTCTTCTATTCATGCTTTTGCTGCTTTTTACCAATGATCTGACACATATCATTCCAAGGTTAATATGAGGACATCACCCTCTCAACCTCTAGTTCTGTCTGATTCATATTCATGGTCAAATATTGCCATCTTCATGAAAAATCTATAAAGTCTGCCCTAAGTATAATAGGTACTTGAGTAGTGGTTTTTACACAATGAAAGTGACTTTCATAGTCACCATTTCACTTTCTTAATGTCATTTCTGTTTCATTCTAATGACAGATTCTGTACAGAAAGCCACAAAGCAGCTGTTGCTATAGAGGATACTGATTGGATAGAAATTTAGACAAAAATAAATGTGGTACCCATTTATCTATGCACACATCTGATGGAAAGGAAACCACATTAGACATGTTTTCTAGAGAGAAAAAGTCATGTTTTGTTTGTGTTCTAACAGACAACTACATATGGATTGTAAGCCTTTGTAAATATCAGAGGGAGTTGTTTATGTCTGTTAAACTGGTCTTGAAACTATTTAAAATGAGAATTAGATCCCCAAGACTTCAGTTGGCTTGACTTTTACAATAGTCCTAAACTGTACTTCTGTGTCTCAGATCAACTCTTTGCCAAAGGAAAAGTGACAAATTATGTGTTTGATTTTCCTCTCCCTCATGGAAAATGTAAATTAAGATACATTTTCTATTAATAATAGATGCTGGGTTGTTTTTGTTTAGTCACTAAATCATGTCTGACTCTTTTGTGACCCCATGGAGGCATGCAACCCCCTAGGCTCCTCTGTCCATGGGATTTCCCAGGCAACAATGCTGGAGTGGGTTGCCATTTCCTTCTCCAGGGGATCTTCCTGACCCAGAGATCAAATCCGAGTGTCCGGCATTGGCAGGCGGATTCTTTATCACTGAGCGAGCAGGGAAACCCTTAGATATTGGTTAGTAATCTCTTTTCATCTATAAAGGAGTACTGGAATATTGAAACAATATACTCTTGGTAAAAAAAAAAATGATGTTATTTCTTTTCAACATTGCTAATTCATCATTTAACCTTGTTGAATTTTATGTTTTTGAAACCTATTGTATTTACAGTTATGTTCTTTTTTTGTTTTGTTTTGTTTTGATCAGTACCCAATCCATGCTCGGATCTAGCATGTGAATTCCTCTGTTTACTGAATCCTTCTGGGGCCACTTGTGCATGCCCAGAAGGAAAATATTTGATTAATGGTACCTGCAATGATGACAGCTTGTTAGGTAGGTAAACTTCATTATTCTGTAAATAATGAATTACTGTGTAGAATAAATGTTCACAACTACTGAAACTGAGCAGAATTAGCTACTCAGTAATCACTGATATCATTTCCATGATATCACTGGTTCGTGAGTGCCTATATAAGCTATTATTTTCTCTGATAATGACTTCCTATTAGTTGATTGTACATTTATTACAAAGCTGCACTGAGCACCTACCATGCATGAAAGAGTAAATTAAGAGACCTTTTTATATAGCTCTTGTATCAGTTAAGATAATGATATTTCTGAGGGTACCATTCAGCTGTTAGTTTAAACCAAACTACCAAATCCATTTATCCATTTAGTAACTTTATATTGAACAACTTCTGTGTGCCAACACTTGTTTAGAAACTAAGTCTTAGTTTCCTCTGTAAAGTCTGATTAATAATAAATACTACTACTCTTATTAATAATAAATATAATAAACATTTTGAGAACTTATGAGCAAATATAACATTAATTTAGAAACCAAGAACTAAGTTAGAAGCAAACTACAAATGTTTCAGTTTATGCTTTAGAAGCTACCGGTTGGAACAAACATTTAAAACCTGAAACATTATTTCAGATGCTGGAGTGTATTAAATAGCAAAACATAAAAAATAAAAAACAAAAATAGTGTGTTGAAAAGGGTGGGGGAAGAATTGTCTCTGGGATATCCAGACAGACTTTCAATAGTTTATTCATATTCAAGACATTAGCCATAATGGGAAAAAGTGCTAAGAAAAAAGAAAATCAACACATTAATTTTATGTCACAGACAAAAGCACAGTGCTCCAAAATCACTTGCAGGTCACAGCAAACGTTTTTCCAATGAGACACACACTTAGGATCTCTTCATAGCAGGGCTTCCTACCTGTTGCATTAACATTTCTCTGTTAGAATGAACTCTTTGCATGAACACAGAATCTTTGTTCTCTGTCAGCATCTCTATGCCCATACCATTGTCTCCTTGTTCTCTGATGAGCGTTATATGCCATCTAAACACTTTTGCATTTCCTAAGGCACTCAGTGTCTAAAACTGTCAGAGCTCTTTTATTTAGTATATATTTTAAAGTACTGAATATCCATAGCTGAAGATCTTCCAAAGATGAAATGATGAATGTCACAAACACCAATAAATAGATCTTTATGGAAATGGTGATATAAGCTACAGAAGAGACAAAGTTCAAACTGTTAGGAAAAATTTGATGATTATCCAATTAGAGAAAAGATTAGAATTTCCTATAGAATATGACCTTAGAATAAGATCTGCAAAGATAGATTAGATTTAGGTTAGGTAGGAATGAATGAAGAGGACATTGAAACAGAAGAAACTGTCTGAAAACTCATGAAACCATTGAATGTAAAGAAAATAACGAGTCATTTATTCCAGTTAGTATGTCTGATGTGCAAAGTCTGCTATTGGATGGTAGGTTGGAACATGCTTAATGGAAAGCTAAATGTGAATCTTGATTGGTCTTTTGGAAGAGTATTTTAGTGCCAATCATTGAAAAGGGGTGCTCTCCCTAGTACTAGGATGAACCCTTCCTCCTTAACATTTCTCCCAGTCAGAGTTTGCATGATCTCAATTGTGATGACAGAATAATAGAATTACATGCACATGTTCAAACATTATCTGGTGCATTTTTCACTCACTACTCTGACACAGTCATGCAGATGAACTGTGTATGGCCACGAGTTCTACTTCAGTTCAGTTCAGTTGCTTGGTTGTGTCTGACTCTTTGTGACCCCATGAACTGCTGCATGCCAGGCTTCCCTGTCCATCACCAACTCTCGAAGCTTGCTCAAACTCATGTCCATCCAGTTGGAAATGCCATCCAATCAACTCATCCTCTGTCATCCCCTTCTCCTCCTGCCCTCAAACTTTCCCAGCATCAGGGTCTTTTCAAACGAGCCAGCTCTTCGCAACACGTGGCCAAACTATTGCAGTTTCAGCTTCAACATCAGCCCTTCCAATGAACACCAAGGACTGATCTTATTTAGGAAGGACTGATTGGATCTCCTTGCAGTCCAAGGGACTCTCAAGAGTCTTCTCCAACATCAGAGTTCAGAAGCATCAATTCGTCAGCAATTGGCTTTCTTTATAGTCCAATTCTCACATAATTGCAAGACTCCTGGAAAAGCCATAGCTTTGACTAGATGGACATTTGTTGGCAAAATAATGTTTCTGCTTTTTAATACACTGTCTAGGTTGGTCATAGCTTTCCTTCCAAAGAGCAAATGTCTTTTAATTTCATGGCTGCAGTCACCATCTGCAGTGATTTTGGGGCCCTCCAAAATAAAGTCTCTCACTGTTTCCATTGATTCCCCACCTATTTGTAAGTTCTACATAACATCTCAGAAACAGATTCTTCAAAATGTCAACAACTCCTTCCTTGTAGACGATGTACCACATTTTCACTAGTTGCAGACAACCATAAGCAGTGTTCTCAAAGAGCCTCCTGTGCACTGTCTACTTACACTGCTGTTGGGGTGGGAAAGACTCCTGGGAGAGAGATTTGTACTCTGCGTTGAAGCACACAACTTATGCTACTAGTGTGACGTTTACATTGATTGGGGTGTTAGAAGTTTTTGTTTTTTTTTTAATTACCAAGTTGCAGACAGCTTTTGTTGTTTCTCTTTTATAAATAAATAAGATTATCTCTTCTATATAACCTCCCTTTTGCCCCTTTACTTAATGTGAATGTCCTTGTAGTTGTTTAGTCACTAAGTCATGTCTGATTCTTTTGTGACTCCATGGACTGTAGTCCCCCAGGCTCCTCTGTCCACAGAATTCTCCAAGAAGAATACGAGAGTGAGTTGCCATATCCTTCTTGAGTACATCTTCCCAACCCAGGAATCAAATCTGCATCTCCGACTTGGCAGGCAGAGTCTTTACCATTGAGGCATGTGGGAAACCAATAATACAAATAATTAATTCAATAATCCAAAATCAACAAATACATAGGAAGACACTCAAAATTCTCCAAGCTAGGCTCCAACAATACGTGAACCATGAACTTCCAGATGTTCAAGCTGGTTTTAGAAAAGGTAGAGGAACCAGAGATCAAATTGCCAACATTTGCTGGATCATCAAAAAAGCAAGAGAGTTCCAGAAAAACATCTATTTCTGCTTTATTGATTTTGCCAAAGCCTTTGACTATGTGGATCACAAAAACTGTGGAAAATTCTGAAAGAGATGGGAATACCAGACCACCTGACCTACCTCTTGAGAAACCTATAGGCAGGTCAGGAAGCAACAGTTAGAACTGGATGTGGAACAACAGACTGGTTCCAAATAGGAAAAGGAGTACGTCAAGGCTGTGTATTGTCACCCTGCTTATTTAACTTATATGCAGAGTACATCATGAGAAACGCTGGGCTGGAGGAAGCACAAGCTGGAATCAAAATTGCTGGGAGAAGTATCAATAACCTCAGATATGCAGATGAAAAACTGAAGTATGGAGAGGTTCAATTGACTGTCTAACAATACTTAATAATGGTAGTACTCTAAGGTGGACCTAGGCATTCCACAGTCTTCATCATCATAATGCACTCTAGTGCCTCCAATCCACCCAAAGTATCCATGTCCAGAGTAATTGGAAAATACTAGAAATAACATGCAGAAAGTGCCCAGCACAATGCCTTGCAAAAAATAGACATACAGCACTCTAATATAAACCTGTCATGAAGATAGCAAAAAAAATTAAGTAATTTTTTTTTGGTCAAGAATCTGCCTGTAGCGCAGGAGACTCAGGTTCAATCCCTGGGTCAGAAAGATGCCCTGGAAAGGGCATGGTGATCCACTACAGCATTCTTGTCTGGATAATTGGGTTGTCTTGTCCTGTCCATGGGTTCACAAACAGGCAGACATGACTGAGTGACTAACACTTTCACTTTTCACTTTGCAAGTTTTAAATGAGGAAGCATTTTATGTAAATACACACTTAACCAAAATCTTAAACTCTTTTAGAAATTTTAGTTTTATGTTTTCAACCCAACCTGAAAGGCATGATTACAGAAAACACCTCAACATTTATTTTGTAATTAAAAAAAATCTTATATATTGAATAATGCAAGTGTTAAAATTATTCACATTGGCTTTTATATATATAAGCTTTGGTAATGGATGACTTGGAACACTTTGGTTAAGTATATAAATAAATGGAGTTTAGAATTATTGATTAGTATAGATAAAAGCCAATTAATTTTTCCTGACATTTGATATAGCTAACTTTTTCAGCTCTTTATAATTACTTGCCTTTCTTTAGCTGCTATTGTTAAATGATGAGCACACTGAGTATTTTTAATCTTCATGTAGGAAATTTGAAATTCAAATGTTACCCGTTCTTGGGGAAGTATTCACTTACTCTTCCCTACAGTTGATTATAATTGCTGGAGCTTGGCTTCTGGGGGCAATTTAGATATTGACAAAAGCAGCTTCCATTTTCATTATAGAACTATTACAGTTAGATTTTGAAAGACTATAACTCCACTTTCCTTTCAACAGGCAGTGTTATATGTTTAAATTTCTGGTGCCTAATGAGGCACGTTATAGAAATGCACATATCCTAACATGTAGAGATTCTGAATATATATGCGTTTTGCATAGAACATCCATCAGTGAAACTGCTCCCTCCCATAGTAATCTTAGGTGTGATCATAATACCTTTAATAGTTATCTTCACTATTCACATTCACAACTCCACTTAGGATGTTTCATGCTAAAAGAGTTAGAAATGTTTCGGTAAATTTTATTCTAAGTAAATGCTATTCCCACTCCAGATCTTTCTTGAGAGTTTGATGTCTATAGTCAGCCCTTTGCTAGAGATTCCCACTTCATTTAAATAGGTATTTCCAATTTAATACATTCAGAGATAAAACACTTTAGGTCCTATTGCCCCTTAGTTTGAAACTAAAGGATTATCTTAGTTTTTCCTTTCCCTCTGATGTGATTTTTATCTTCTAGTTATTTTTAGAATGTGTCTACTTTTATCTATCCTACATTATTTTAAAGCCATCATCTTATCCAGCCTGGACAATTTAAACAGAATCCTAATAGTCCCCGTGCTTTCAGTTTAACCCCATCATTACAGTCATTCTTAGACATTCTAGACTTTTCAAAGACTTAACACTACTTTTGAGGAAAAGTCCAACATCCAAGAATCTCCTGTGATACTCTGCTTATCTCTTCAAATTCACTTGTCTTTCAATTCCTTCCTTCACACTCTGTAATCCAGTCCAGTCTTAGTAACTTTCACTGAGTCCCTCCAATGCTCACCTTCTGGCTTTCATAGATTCCATTCCATGTGAGCTGGATTCTCAGTGCACCTCATCTGCACTTGGAACATAATGCTGACTAAGATTGTCACTTGGTAATTTACCAAATGAGTGCCCCGATTTCCTGTTGAAATTTAGCAATACACATTGTACCCCAGATTGCAGGTCTCCATCCTTGAACTATTCCAGTATGGTTAGAACTCAGACTCTCAATTGTGTGTATGTGTATGGTATTTACTTATGTACCTCAAAATTTACAAAGGTCTATAATTTTAACTTTTACTTTCAAGTGTCTTATTTAATATTCACAACAAATCCAAGAGTTAAGTTGTACATGTGTCGTAAAGGCTACCTTAAAGTAGAAATAACTAAGGCTTGGATAGTTTAATTTATGCATAGTAAGGAGCAGATCAGATCAGATCAGTCGCTCAGTCCTGTCCGACTCTTTGCGACCCCATGAACTGCAGCATGCCAGGCCTCCCTGTCCATCACCAACTCCCGGAGTTCACTCAGACTCATGTTCATCGAGTCAGTGATGCCATCCAGCCATCTCATCCTCTGTCGTCCCCTTCTCCTCTTGCCCCCAATCCCTCCCAGCATCAGAGTCATTTCCAATGAGTCAGCTCTTCGAATGAGGTGGCCAAAGTACTGGAGTTTCAGCTTCAGCATCATTCCTTCCAAAGAAATCCCAGGGCTGATCTCCTTCAGAATGGACTGGTTGGATTTCCTTGCAGTCCAAGGGACTCTCAAGAGTCTCCTCCAACACCACAGTTCAAAAGCATCAATTCTTCAGCGCTCAGCCTTCTTCACGGTCCAACTCTCACATCCATACATGACCACAGGAAAAACCATAGCCTTGTCTAGACAGACCTTTGAAGGCAAAGTAAAGTCTCTGCTTTTGAATATGCTATCTAGGTTGGTCATAACTTTCCTTCCAAGGAGTAAGTGTCTTTTAATTTCATGGCTGCAGTCACCATCTGCAATGATTTTGGAGCCCAGAGAAATAAAAGCTGACTCTGTTTCCACTGTTTCCCCATCTATTTCCCAGGAAGTGGTGGGACTGGATGCCATGGTCTTCGTTTTCTGAATGTTGAGCTTTAAGCCAACTTTTTCACTCTCCACTTTCATTTTCATCAAGAGGCTTCTGAGTTCCTCTTCACTTTCTGCCATAAGGGTGGTGTCATCTGCATATCTGAGGTTATTGATGTTTCTCCTGGCAATCTTGATTCCAGCTTGTGTTTCTTCCAGCCCAGCGTTTCTCATGATGTACTCTGCATAGAAGTTAAATAAGCAAGGTGACAATATACAGCTTTGACGTACTCCTTTTCCTATTTGGAACCAGTCTGTTGTTCCATATCTAGTTCTAACTGTTGCTTCCTGACCTGCATACAACTTTCTCAAGAGGCAGATCAGGTGGTCTGGTATTCCCATCTCTTTCAGAATTTTCCACAGTTTATTGTGATCCACACAATCAAAAGCTTTGGCATAGTCAATAAAGCATAAATAGATGTTTTTCTTGAACTCTCTTTCTTTTTCAATGATCCAGTGGATGTTGGCAATTTGATCTCTGGTTCCTCTGTCTTTTCTAAAACCAGCTTGAACATCAGGAAGTTCATGGTTCATATATTGCTGAAGCCTGGCTTGGAGAATTTTGAGCATTACTTTACTAGCGTGTGAGATGAGTGCAATTGTGTGGTACTTTGAGCATTCTTTGGCATTGCCTTTCTTTGGGTTTGGAATGAAAACTGACCTTTTCCAGTCCTGTGGCCACTGCTGAGTTTTCCAAATTCACTGGCATATTGAGTGCAGTCCTTTCACAGCATCATCTTTCAGGATTTGGAATAGCTCAACTGGAATTCTATCACCTCCACTAGCTTTGTTCATAGTGATGCTTTCTAAGGCCCGCTTGACTTCACATTCCAGGATGTCTGGCTCTAGGTCAGTGATCACACCATCGTGAGTATCTGGGTCATGAAGATCTTTTTTGTACAGTTCTTCTGTGTATTCTTGCCATCTCTTCTTAATATCTTCTGCTTCTGTTAGGTCCATACCATTTCTGTCCTTTATCGAGCCCATCTTTGCATGAAATGTTCCTTTGGTATCTCTGATTTTCTTGAAGAGATCCCTAGTCTTTCCCATTCTGTTGTTTTCCTCTATTTCTTTGCACTGATCACCGAAGAAGGCTTTCTTATCTCTTCTTGCTATTCTTTGGAACTCTGCATTCAGATGTTTATATCTTTCCTTTTCTCCTTTGCTTTTCGCTTCTCTTCTTTTCACAGCTATTTGGAAGGCCTCCCCAGACCGCCATTTTGCTTTTTTGCATTTCTTTTCCATGGGGATGGTCTTGATCCCTGTCTCCTGTACAATGTCACGAACCTCATTCCATAGTTCATCAGGCGCTCTATCTATCAGATCTAGGCCCTTAAATCTATTTCTCACTTCCACTGTATAATCATAAGGGATTTGATTTAGGTCATACCCGAATGGTCTAGTGGTTTTCCCTACTTTCTTCTATTTCAGTCTGAATTTGGCAATAAGGAGTTCATGGTCTGAGCCACAGTCAGCTCCTGGTCTTGTTTTTGCTGACTGTATAGAGCTTCTCCATCTTTGGCTGCAAAGAATATAATCAATCTGATTTCGGTGTTGACAATTGGTGATGTCCATGTATAGAGTCTTCTCTTGTGTTGTTGGAAGAGGGTGTTTGTTATGACCAGTGCATTTTCTTGGCAAAACTCTATTAGTCTTTGCCCTGCTTCATTCTGTATTCCAAGGCCAAATCTGGCTGTTACTCCAGGTGTTTCTTGACTTCCTACTTTTGCATTCCAGTCCCCTATAATGAAAAGGAGCAGAACTAGGACCTAAAACCAAATCTTACTATATCAATTGTCACTTTGTTTATACTACGTATATATATAGTGCCTCATGAGAGAGTACTTCATATTACAAATGCAGAATTTAGCAATGCCAACCTGAAGCCTCCCTACTTGAAAAAGTATTGGAAGCTGTTTTGCAATGCCAAAAATCTCAGAATTTGTTTGACACTGCTGATTGTCTCTATTTATGACAGTAGTTATGATACTTGAATTGTTGTCATTTAATGTCACTGAGGCTCTTTAAGATGTTCTTGTGATTATTGCAGTGATATATTCAAGCTGCTGCTATGTCTAGGTCGATGTATCTTGGGTAAAGAATATAGGCTGTTTTGACTTCATACAAAATAAGAATGACTTTAGAAAAAGGCATTTTCTGGATAGACTGCTTCTTAAACTATTGTTAATTGTCTTTGTTCCATTGGACATTGCGCCCTGGTCTACATAGAGCAGTATTTCTAATGGAGAAAGGCCATGTCTATACATACAGAAAAAATCCAGAAAATGATTCCAAACCAATCTTTATCATAAATCAGACTCATTATATTTTTAAAACTAATTCTGTGACCTCAAGGAATGATCATCATTTCCTTTTCAAAGCCAAAATGTATTATGTAGGCAAATTATGCCTAATCAGCTTATATATGGAAATAGATATTTCTGACACTTATCACCGCCTTCTATCAAATCTAAGTAACTTTTTGTTTTGTGTGTTTATAAATATAAGTATGTACATCAAAGAGTATTTTTTCATTTAAATGTTTCCCTATACTATAAATTGTATATATATATGTATGTGTTTATTTCTATATGAACACTATACTATATATATTATATGTATGGATATATATATACTATAATATTTAGCTTACATATTTCAGTTTGGCTTAATATCAGACATTCCTTGAAAAAAAGCCATATTTCCCCATACTGTGAAAAAACACTTATTGGTTGGAAAATATTTTATTTTTAGAAAGTTTCAGTTAGTTTTATTGTTTAATATTTTAACAAATATAAAAAATGGTAAATAGCACTTTAAGCCTGAGAAAGAATAAAAGTTAATTGAATATTTGTGTTCAGCTTCAACAATAGTTGAAATCTGATTCTCTATTTTCAGATAGTATTTTGTTTCTTCTACTTTTATATTAGGTGTATTTAGTTTTGGAATTTCATGGAAAAAAAAAAGTTAAGTCTTAGTATTTAATTTTTATTTGAATTTTTCTTACTCTACCATCTACTGAATGGCATGCTAATTTGTACATTTCTTCTTATAACCAGATGATTCATGCAAATTGACTTGTGAAAATGGAGGAAGATGCATTTTAAATGAGAAGGGTGATTTGAGGTGTCACTGTTGGCCTAGTTATTCAGGAGAAAGATGTGAAATCAACCACTGTAGCAACTACTGTCAAAATGGAGGAACTTGTATGCCATCAGTTCTGGGTAAATAACTGAGTGGTATTGTATGTGCAAATAATGTGCAATTTTCCTTACATGTGAAAAATATATAGAAAATACTTAATGTTGAATTATAATGAATATCATTCCCAGTGTCTTAATAACAAATATAAAAATTAAATCTAATAATTAATTCAAAATAATCAGTGGCAATTGTTCTAAATTGAGTATATCAAAGTTCAAGTCACAAAAATTAATAATAATGATGAACACTATCTTGTGTTAAATGCTTATCATTGACAGGGCTCAGAGCTTATAGATATTCTGACTCTGGCTTAAAATGATGAGGCAAAATCAGTTTTACAAGCCTTATCTTTTTGACTACAAAATATATATATTTATACTCCCAGTTTGCCTAATGTTAAAACTCATGTCATTAAAAATTAGATTTATTTGAAATATATACATACTATATCAGTATATCTTATAGTATCAAAAAGTCCATCTAAAATCAAAACTACTCTGTTGCTATTACAATCTAGCATATTCAAAACATGTTGCTTTGGAAATATCAGGTTACTACATATTTGGATATAAAAGAGATTCTTATTAATTTATGCTATAGCTGTGCTTGCAATAAGTGTTTTCTACAGCTCATAAATGAACGTTAACATATATTTCTCTACTGACTTGTATTACATTTAAAATATGTTCCTACTGGGAAAAGAATTAACCCTAATGCATAATAAAAATATACTTTTCAAATTCCAATATAAGTGCAAAGGAGATTGTGCAACAATTAGAATGCAATCTATGCACATTCAGTTCTTCTACAATAAGCGCAGATTTAGATAGTCAGATGGAAAATCAATTCATATGTTCTTCACACCCACTACATGGTTAATTTTCATCATACTTGAATTTCTCGCTGCTTCTATTGCTTGTTATTCTTTGTGGTATTTAGAATAACGATAACTGAAAGAGCCACATGAAGAAGCATTTTCAATGGCATTCAGGAGCAGCAAGCCATTTTCTGATTTACATTCTCAGAGTAAAAACATTACTATTTCTTTGATAGTTTTATGCTTATAAATATTTTTGATATGATTAATTGATAATTAAGATAATTTTAACTACTTATTAGAATTCTAAACAAGAATTCATCAGGTTGATTAAATTAAAAAAGGCATTAGGAGTCTTACTACATATATTCATTCTGCCTGAGGGAGAGCCAGTCCACAAAGTATATTCTATTGCCATTGGAAAAGCTGTGTACTGAGACCTTCAGTGAATATGCAAATGAAAATCTATTGAATGTGAGGTAAGAGGGTGTGACCTGTAATTATATTTTACAACACACATACTGCTTGGCTTTAGGGAAGATGCTTTTTTATGCAAATGAGGTGTTTAGAGTTATTTAGCTCTTAATTTTCTCATTAAGATAATCTTTGGGTTGCGACCAGACGAGTTTCTTATATTTATCTTTGGAAATATTTAAGCCAACGAAAGGGTTTGACACTCCAAACTATGGCTACCTATTCAACCTGAGATGGATCCAAAGAGAAAAGTCTCTTTGAAACATTGAATTTACTATCCTGACTTGAGCTATATAAGGGCTTCCCTGAATCTGCCTGCAATGGAGGAGATCTGAATTAGATCCCTGGGTTAGGAATATCCCCTGGAGAAGGGAATGGCAACCTACTCCAGTATTCTTGCCTGGAGAATTCCATGGACAGAGGAGCCTGGTGGGCTGCAGTCCACAAGGTCACAAAGAGTTGGACACAACTGAGCGGCTAACACTGTACTGTTCTGTGAGCTATATATAAATACAGCACAACTTTTAATGTTTCATTCAAATCATTTGTCCAGACTTTGCTGCATTCTTAAGATCCACAATATATCAAGTTTATCTGTTCATTTATCTGGAACCCATACATTATCAAGTTTAACATTCAGTGTATTAGATCTTGACTTATCTAGAAAGTACATTCAGAAAAAATATGTATTTCTAATTAGTAATGCAAATGAGTTCTCATATGAATTCAAATTGATATATAGCCATGTAGTTATTGTCTTATAGCAACAAATAATAATAATATGATAGTTAATTAAGTCTTTTACAATGCATTTATCACTTTTAAAAATGTGGTTTTATAAAACATTGTTTGGTATTATGGACTGTAGAACCTCATTATCTCCACACAAGTGTTAATTTGTAAAACAAATCCCAGTGGGCAGTTCATGGATTTATTCATTGTTGGTTTACTTACAGTTAAGCCTTTGGCAAATTCCTATGTGGACACTATATAACTAGGGTTTGGGGCAGCCTTAATTAAAATTTATAAGTTTATGACAGTTGTATATAACTATAATAATTGAACAAAGGAAATGTCACCAGTTAATTAAAGGCACACATCTGAGAGGCATAATTAAAATTCTGCATGTAGAAATGAGTTTTTCCTCATTCCTTAAGGTTTTTGTAATGAAGAAAACTAAAACTAAAAATATATGAGTTGTATCCATATAGGAAGGTACTACAAAATGAAATAGTTTGACATTGACTATATGAACAAAGGTCCATGTAGTTCATTTCTGTGACCTGCTCATAGGAAGATACATTTAAGATAAAGTTTGCCTTGGCAGAGCAATGGAAAGTAAAGCATTGACTTATTCAGTCATTTTTTTATGGAAAATAGAGAATAATTTATGAAATTATATTTTCAACACTGCTACAGGAGGGTATTTATGTTACGTGCACAATTAATCTTCATGTTTACGAATATTAATTCTCTAAGATATGTTCACACTATGTGATATTTTTCTTACTGTTACAGGTCTGTTATTTAGATTTTGAATGTTTATATCAAAATGAATCAAGGTTTTCTACACAGTCAATTTAAACAAATGGAGCAAGAAATTTTGTAAATTTGGGGCAATATTCTCAAATACTCCCACTCATAAAAGTTTAGAATTATGCATAAAGGGAGGCAATTCTAATTTGGAAAATGTGAAAATGTCTAAAATTGGCTAGATGAAGAGGTAATTGTGCAATTTTCTATGGTAAGACATACATCGGTATTGAGCTATTTAAATGAATTCAACAAGAAGATAGCAGAGGCTCTCTTTGTGGTGCTGTCTGTCACCACATCTATATACTTTAGGAATGAAAAATTTTATTCCCAAGAATGAAGCTGGAGGAAGGAAGGCTCCACTGAGGAAAGAAAAATTAAATGAAAGTCTTACTGCAATAGGAAGGGCCCTTATAGTAGACAAATAGATGGAGATAAATTTCTATCTCATTCATTCAAGATCTTTCTGTCCAGGTCAATGCCCAAAATATGATGGTAATGTATATGACTGTCATCAATTATGATCAAGTTTGATGGCCCTAAAAGTGTTTGCTCAAAGGCAAATTAAGCTAGGAACTTGTGAACACCCTTGAAACATCATGAAATAGATAATGAAACTATATACCAATATATCTGAAGTCACCTATGTACCTGGGATGTGAAGTACATAATCACTTAATTAATATATTGATAAAGGTTGAACATACATATAAACCGTCCTTTGTTTTTCTTTCACTTTTTATTTAAACAAGGGCTGTTTTTAATTTAAATTACGTGTGATGTTCTAACTCCCTTAACATATTAAATAGATACTGATTATATTTAGAAAGTTCTAAGAGCTGGATATTTGCTCCTATTTGCTTTTTAAGAACCCAATAAGTTGAAAGTATAAAATTGAAAAAATAAAATAGTGCATATAGTTTAACAAATAAGTGACATAGGAATATGCAGCTTTAAATAAATAATGTCACTTTTAGACACATGTTCCAAAGATTACATAATAAAAAGCAAAATATTTGGAAGTGAAAATGTTCATAAAATAATTTTGGAGATAAAAACCTGAATACGAGTAGTTAATATATAAAATATAGCATATCTAAAAGATGAATGATATATGATAAAAACACCATAACTGAAAACTATATAATAATAAAGAAAAATAGAGAAAAATCACATTGTATTATAAAATTTAAAAGCACAAGAAAAAAGCTTGTTTATCTAATATATACAAAAATGCATACACAATAGGTCCTTCATTACACTTCTGTTGTTTTCTAAATGTTCCACCATGCTTTCTTTTTAGAATCAGACAATACTTATTATAAATTAAAATAACACTAGTTATTATCATTGTCAGGATAATGATAATTTATATATATAGATATAGATAGGGTTTTTTTTGCCTCTCTCTCTATATATAGGCAAATATATATATATATATAGGCAAATATATATATATAGGCAAATATATATATATATACAGGCAAATATATATATATATATATATATATATATAGGGTTGCTTACTAAGTGCCATGCACTGTATTTGGTCCTTGAATTTTTATAATAGACCTATGAGAGAATGAAAGTAGGATTCTCTCTAATTATGCATCTGGCTGTGTAAGTCAAATTTACTGGTTCATTTGGACCATATGGTGAGAGCAACACTAAACTATTTAGTGTCAGAAGGCTTGAGTCCGCTTACTTGTATTCATGGAAAAGACAAAAATGTTTCAATCTCATTTCCACAATGCTGGCTGAGAATGAACTTTCCAGAAGTATAAATAGCTTGTGACCTACCATTTGAAACATGTCAGAATATATTAAGTAGTAACTGGGAGGGAGCTCAATAAAGCCCAGTTCTTTCTTTTCCTTGTCAGGCTTTGCTGCATAGTTCTCTCTAACCTTTGTGATACTTAAGACAACCCGACAGCTATAGTCAACTTGCTAAAATTATGTATAAATGGGCACTCACTTTCAGTCCAAGAAAACATTATATTAAGTGGAAAATAGAATGTCAAACCTCTTTATCAAAAAGACTAGTGATTTTTTAAAACATTCAAAACTTTTATTACTTGAATCTAACTGGAAGTGAAGACAGATTTCACAAAGGAGAGTAGTCTTGGGGATTAGAGGTCAGGAGATAGGCTTTCTGATTACATTATAGTAAGTAACTGAATAATACTATGGTGATTTATCTCTCAGCTTATTATTTTATTCTGTGGGAAGAAATAAGAATGTAGCTTTTGCCCAAATAGTAAAGACGTTGAGAGTAAAGAATATGTGCCTTTTACATAGTACTTTCAGAGAAGAACATTGAATGTAAATATGTTTCAATATGTTCTGCAGCTTAAATGTCAATGTCAATGAAATGCTTTTATTGCTCAGACAGAATGTGTATGTCAAAGTAAATAATGACTGTATACATAGAAGACTAGTCAGGTATAAAACATAACCAGGGACAAAAATTTACAAGCACAAGATCAAATTAAATAGGGTAAGCAGCATGGTTCACATAGGCAAATAAGTATGAATGAAGTAAATTGCTTAAAAAAGAACCAACCAATGATGTTCACTAGCAGTTATCTACCTATCAAAAATAACAAGTACAGTCATAGTCTGTTAAGAAATTCACATTTAATCACTTTTGCCAATATTCCTTCATGGCAATCAATCACACATTTTTTTTTTCTTAAATATATATATATATTTTTTAATTTTTTATTGAAGTATAACTAATTTATAATGTTGTGTTAGTTTCAGGTATACAACAAAGTCATTCAGATATATGTATATTCTTTTCCCTTATAGGTTACTACCAAATATTTAGTAAAACACATATTTTCAAATGGTGAGTTTAAGTAGAAAAAAAGGGTTATAATTTATTTGTCCAATACTGAGCAGAAAGGTTATTTTGCCTACTAAAATCATATAATATCAATTAAATCAAACTGATGAATAACATTTTTATAACCAACTTAAAAACTGTTTGTTTAAAAGCCTAGCTTTTAAAGACACACAGAGTTACATAAAGTTATTGAAAAATATACCTTAATAATACATATACCTTAATAATAGTCAAATGAAAATACATGCTTTTAGAAACATTTTATTTTTAGTCAAGCTACCCAGCAAATTTTGCTCTAAAATTACTAAGTATGTGGTAATGCTATATTGAATATACATTCAATAAGTATACCATTTTGAAAATTTTACAAACATACTTATTGTCATGTTTACTATAGTGGCTGCTGCTGCTGCTAAGTCGCTTCAGTCGTGTCCGACTCTGTGCGACCCCATATACGGCAGCCCACCAGGCTCCCCCGTCCCTGGGATTCTCCAGGCAAGAACACTGGAGTGGGTTGCCACTTCCTTCTCCAATGCATGAAAATGAAAAGTGAAAGTGAAGTCGCTTAGTCATGTCCGACCCTCAGAGACCCCCTGGACTGCAGCCTACCAGGCTCCTCCATACATGGGATTTTCCAGGCAAGAGTACTGGAGTGGGGTGCCATTGCCTTCTCCACTATAGTGGCCCCTGTAACTGAATTATTAATTCAAATGTCAAGGATTCTTGTAAATTCCTAAATTGTAGTTTTACTTAATTGAAACACTCCATGTGGCATATTTTAGATGTAAGCTAGCGAGTGTGATTAAATAAGAGAACTAATTTTGAGAATCTAGATTATGTCAGAGTTAGTTCCCTAAGAAATTATCTATGATCACTGAAAATCATCAGCATTGTCTCTGCTCATATCAAACAAATTACTGTGAGTACATAATTAAAGATAGTGTACATTTAAAGATTAATTTATCTAGATGTAAGTCATAACCATGTCATATAAAGTCAATGGTCATTTAACAGGGATTACTAATAAATTTTTCGGAGAAGGCAATGGCACCCCACTCCAGTACTCTTGCCTGGAAAATCCCATGGACGGAGGAGCCTGGTAGGCTGCAGTCCATGGGGTTGCTAAGAGTCGGACACGACTAAGCGACTTCACTTTCACTTTTACTAATAAATTTTCATAAAACC
The DNA here is from genome assembly GCF_019923935.1 of Bubalus bubalis. Classification (NCBI taxonomy): domain Eukaryota; kingdom Metazoa; phylum Chordata; class Mammalia; order Artiodactyla; family Bovidae; genus Bubalus; species Bubalus bubalis. The sequence goes on from NC_059158.1 coordinate 108,862,889, forward strand.
TATGTAATTACTTATCCATATAATAGAAAAGATTTCATTGTTGTTATTATATTAAAATTTGCTATGTTGAATTGATATATATAGATCTACAGGTAGATTACCCGTAGACATTTTTTGTTCAAAAGAATGAATATGGAAAAATGTGCATCAGGAATCCGTATGGTGTTTCTTAACAAAGGCAAATATACTACTAATAGTAACGGCAAAACCAAATACTACTATTACTGTTAATAATAAATTTACCAATTTTTGAGTACTTGTTATGTGGCAGGTATTTTGCCAAGTGTTTTACCAGCACATGGTAGGCATTGCTCGCATTTTATAAAATGAGATGCAGAATGAGATCCAGTGAGGAAATCTAAATTTTCCAAAGCTGCATAATTAATAAATATCTAACAAGGTTTCTTTCTTAGGTCTACCTGACATTAAAAAAAAAGGAATTTAACTTTATACCAAATTTATTTAATTGCTATTAAATATTCTTACAAAGGGCTTCCCTGGTGACAGATGGTAAATAATCTGCCTGCAATGTGGAAGACTTGGGTTCAGTCCCAGGGTTGGGAAGATACCCTGGAGAAGGGATTGGCTACCCACTCCAATATACTTACCTGGAGAATTCCATGGACAGAGGAGCCTGTTGGGCGGCAGTCCATAAGGTCGCAGAGTCAGACATGACTGAGCAACTAACACTGTACTGTATTCTTATGAAATATTTTAGAATCAATCATTTTTATTGAGACTGTGATTTTTGCTATATAAGGGCCATGCAAGAACATTTAAATTTAAACAACTCTCTGAAATTCCAAGGTATTTCCATTTTTTCTTTTGAGCATTATCATATTTAGTTGTACTGATGGATATTGCTTAATAATATTTACCATTGACTATAGTGCTCCAGTGTTCTTGCCTGGAGAATTCCAGGGACGTTAGAGCCTGATGGGCTGCCATCTATGGGGCCGCACAGAGTCGGACACGACTGAAGCGACTTAGTAGCAGCAGCAGCAGCAGCATCAGCAGCACCAGCAGCATAGTGGTTGTAGTAGATATAATGGTCATCTGAGTTAAATTTACCCATTCCAGTCCATTTTAGTTTGCTGATTCATAGAATGTTGACATTCACTCTTGCCATCTCCTGTTTGACCACTTCCAATTTGCCTTGATTCATGGACCTGACATTCCAGGTTCCTATGCAATATTGCTCTTTATAGCATCGGACCTTGCTTCTATCATCAGTCACATCCACAGCTGGGTATTCTTTTTGCTTTGGCTCCATCCCTTCATTCTTTCTGGAGTTATTTCTCCACTGATCTCCAGTAGCATATTTGGCACCTACTGACCTGGGGAGTTCCTCTTTCAGTATCCTATCATTTTGCCTTTTCATACTGTTCATGGGATTCTCAAGGCAAGAATACTGAAGTGGTTTGCCATTCCCTTCTCCAGTGGACCACATTCTGTCAGCCCTCTCCACCATGATCCACCTGTCTTGGGTGTCCCCACGGGCATGGCTTAGTTTCACTGAGTTAGACAAGGCTTTGGTCCTAGTGTGATTAGATTGACTAGTTTTCTGTGATTATGGTTTCAGTGTGTCTGCCATCTGATGCCATCTTGCACATTTACCATCTTACTTGGGTTCCTCTTACCTTGGACGTGGGGTATCTCTTCATGGCTACTCCAGCAAAGTGCAGCCACTGCTCCTTACCTTGGACAAGGGTTATCTCCTCACCACCGCCCCCCTGACCTTGAACATGGAATAGCTCCTCTAGGCCCTCCTGTGCCCACACAGCCACAGCTCCTTGGACGTGGGGTTGTTCCTCCCGGCCGCTGCCTCTGGCCTCAGTTGAGGGGTCGCTCCTCCCAGCTGCCACCCCTGACCTCAGACGTGGGGTAGCTCCTCTTGCCTTTCCTGCGCCATTGCAGCCTGGTACTCTTGGCCACTGCCCCTGACCTTGGATGTAGGGTAACTCCTCTTGGCCGCCACCCCTCGGGCATGGGGTCCTCCCGGCTTCTGCTCCTGACCTCAGACGTGGGGTAGCTCCTCCCGGCTGTGCTCTGTATATCTACTACTGTGGGCAGGAATCGCTTAGAAGAAATGGAGTAGCCATCATGGTCAACAAAAGAGTCCAAAATGCAGTACTTGGATGCAATCTCAAAAACGACAAAATGATCTCTGTTCGTTTCCAAGGCAAACCATTCAATATCACAGTAATCCAAGTCTATGCCCCAACCAGTAATGCTGAGGAAGCTGACGTTGAATGGTTCTATGAAGACCTACAAGACCTTTTAGGACTAATACCCAAAAAAGATGTCCTCTTTATTATAGGGGACTGGAAAGCAAAAGTAGGAAGTCAAGAAACACCTGGAGTAACAGGCAAATTTGGCCTTGGAATACGGAATGAAGCAGGGCAAAGACTAATAGAGTTTTGCCAAGAAAATGCACTGGTCATAGCAAACACCCTCTTCCAACAACACAAGAAAAGACTCTACACATAGACATCACTAGGTGGTTGACACCAAAATCAGATTGATTGTATTCTTTGCAGCCAAAGACGGAGAAGCTCTATACAGTCAGCAAAAAGAAGACTGGAAACTGACTGTGGCTCAGATCATGAACTCCTTATTGCCAAATTCAGGCTGAAATTGAAGAAAGTAGGGAAAACCACTAGACCATTCAGGTATGACCTAAATCAAATCCTTTATGATTATACAGTGGAAGTGAGAAATAGATTTAAGGGCCTAGATCTGATAGAGTGCCTGATGAACTATGAATGGAGGTCTGTGATATTGTACAGGAGACAGAGATCAAGACCATCCCCATGGAAAAGAAATGCAGAAAAGCAAAATGGCTGTCTAAGAAGGACTTGCAAATAGCTGTGAAAAGAAGAGAAGCTAAAAGCAAAGGACAAAAGAAAAGATATAAGCATCCGAATGCAGAGTTCCAAAGAATAGCAAGAAGAGATAAGAAAGCCTTCTTCAGTGATCAGTGCAAAGAAATAGAGGAAAACAGAATGGGAAAGACTAGAGATCTCTTCAAGAAAATTAGAGATACCAAGGGAACATTTCATGCAAAGATGTGTTCAATAAAGGACAGAAATGGTATGGACTTAACAAAAGCAGAAGATATTAAGAAGAGGTGGCAGGAATACACAGAAGAACTGTACAAAAAACATCTTCATGACCCAGATAATTATGATTGTGTGATCACTCACCTAGAGCCAGACATCCTGGAATGTGAAGTCAAGCAGGCCTTAGAAAGCATCACTACGAATAAAGCTAGTGGAGGTGATGGAATTCCAGATGAGCTATTTCAAATCCTGAAAGATGATGCTGTGAAAGCGCTGCACTCAATATGCCAACAAATATGGAAATTCAGCACTAGCCACAGACCTGGAAAAGGTCAGTTTTCATTCCAATCCCAAAGAAAGGCAATGCCAAAGAATGCTCAAAGTACCACACAATGGCACTCATCTCACACACTAGTAAAGTAATGCTCAAAATTCTCCAAGCCAGGCTTCAGCGATACGTGAACCATGAGCTTCCAGTTGTTCAAGCTGGTTTTAGAAAAGGCAGAGGAACCAGAGATCAAATTGGCAAAATCTGCTGGATCTTGGAAAAAGCAAGAGAGTTCCAGAAAAACATCTATTTCTGCTTTACTGACTATACCAAGGCCTTTAACTGTATGGATCACAATAAACTGTGGAAAATTCTGAAAGAGATGGGAATACCAGACCACCTGACCTGCCTCTTGAGAAATTTGTATGCAGGTCAGGAAGCAACAGTTAGAACTGGACATGGAACAACAGACTGGTTCCAAATAGGAAAAGGAGTACGTTAGGGCCGTATATTGTAACCTGCTTACTTAACTTCTATGGAGAGTACATCATGAGAAACGCTGGGCTGGAAGAAACACAAGCTGGAATCAAGATTGCCGGGAGAAATATCAATAACCCCAGATATGCAGATGATAGCACCCTTATGGCAGAAAGTGAAGAGGAACTCAAAAGCCTCTTGATAAAAGTGAAAGTGGAGAGTGAAAAAGTTGGCTTAAAGCTCAACATTCAGAAAACGAAGATTATGGCATCCGGTCCCATCACTTCATGGGAAATAAATGGGGAAACAGTGGAAACAGTGTCAGACTTTATTTTTGGGGGCTCCAAAATCACTGCAGATGGTGACTGCAGCCATGAAATTAAAAACGCTTACTCCTTGTGAGGAAAGTTATGACCAACCTAGATAGCATATTCAAAAACAGAGACATCACTTTGCCAACAAAGGTCCGTCTAGTCAAGTCTATGGTTTTTCCTGTGGTCATGTATCAATGTGAAATTTGGACTGTGAAGAAGGCTCAATGCCGAAGAATTGATGCTTTTGAACTGTGGTGTTGGAGAAGACTCTTGAGAGTCCCTTGGACTGCAAGGAGATCCAACCAGTCTATTCTGAAGGAGATCAGCCCTGGGATTTCTTTGGAAGGAATGATGCTGAAGCTGAAACTCCAGTACTTTGGCCACCTCATGTGAAGAGTTGACTCATTGGAAAAGACGCTGATGCTGGGAGGGATTGGGGGCAGGAGAAGAAGGGGACGACAGAGGATGAGATGGCTGGATGGCATCACTGACTCAATGGTCGTGAGTCTGAGTGAACTCTGGGAGTTGGTGATGGACAGGGAGGCCTGGTGTGCTGCGATTCATGGGGTCGCAAAGAGTCGGACACGAATGAGCGACTGAACTGGACTGAACTGAACTGATAGTGGTTGTAGTTCTGTCTTTACCATATTTGACATCAGTTATTACTGGTACCTAGTTCTATTTCTATTTTATTATTAATTTATGTTGTATGAAATGTTGGTGCAGCAGTTTTAAGATATAAACAACTAGGCACTTCCCTGGTGGTCGGTAATTAAGACTTCACCTTCCAATGCAGGGGGTGCTGCTTTGATCCCTGGTCGAAAAGCTAGAATCCCACACGCCTTATGGACAAAAAACTGAAACATAAAACAGAAGTAACAAACTCAATAAAGACTAAAAATGGTCCACATCAGAAAAAAATCCTCTAGAAATGTATAAGCTTTCATTTATTTATAAACAGATCAGCATAACTACATTGTTATTGTTGTCGTTTAGTCACCAAGTCATGTCTGACTTTTGCAACCCCATGGACTGTAGTCTGCCAGGCTCTTCTCTCCATGGGGTTTCCCATGCAAGAATACTGGAGTGGGTTGCTGTTTCCTTCTCCAGGGGACCTTCCTGATCCAGAGATCAAACCTGCATGTCCTGCATTGGCAGGCAGATTCTTTACTACTGAGCTACCAGGGAAGACCAGTGCAACTACATTAACATCTAGGTATTGTATGTGTACATCTAGAAAGACACTTTGTTAACATAGTATGGACCTGAATGTGGCACTGGTAAAGCCTCTAGTCTAGTGAAATCATGTGTGTGCCACTGAGGACAATGTTTGTAAGAAGAATTTTCTCTCTTACCGAGTCATGGGAGGAATAGATTAACCTATTGAACAACTAGGGATAACTTTGCAGGGACATAAAACAGAGTGAAAATGGAGGTCTTGGAAATTTAAAGAGAATGAACCCAAAGGTAGAAAATCAAGACCAAGACATTCAGATAGAGAGATGATTATCCCAGCTGTTAAACTGAGTAATATCACCAGAAAGAGGCTTCGACAAATATTTTTTGTTAGACAGGAAGAGAACATAAATGCAATTATTAAAGAGCAGTCAGAAATATATATAGAGAGAAATCAACAATGCTAGTGTCTTAGAAGCCAAGTAGAGAGAAAATTTTCAAGTGTAGGTATTAATAAATGTAAAATTATGGAGAAAATTTGAGGAGGAGGATGATTGAGAAGCAATCAGTGGATTTGGCAATCAAGAGATTAAAGGGTAGCTTTGCAAGGGTACATCAATATACAATAAAGACAACACCAACATTAACTTTTCCATTCCTAACCCTTTCTTACCAAGAAGGAATCAGAAATGATTGTATAAGAAACACTTAGATATTGAGAGATCTGGCCTCTCTTCAGCGAGAACAAAGAGATGCAACAGGTTAAGTGTATTAAAAAATAAAACTACAAACCAATTAAAGGATTGGAGTGACTTTATGATTGAAGATTTTATTTGTCATATATTGGTAGAGTTGGAAGCAATAAGTGTAGGTTCTTTTGAGAAAAGCTCAAGAGTGTACCAATATACAAGTATTAAGTTTGCTTTTGTTTGTGCTGTGTGTGTGTGTTCTTTCTTTCAATGGGTAGGATTAAACATGTTTGGAAGGAAAAAAGAGAGGACTCATTCATCAATGTTTGAAAAATGTAGAGTGTGAGATAAAGTTGGTGTGGAATTCCTGTTTTACCCCATCACTGCCATACAAAGATATTCACATTTAATTGCATCTGAAATGAATAATGGAGACACAGTGTGTAATCTAAGGAAAATTTCAGAATGATTTTGCTAAAATGTTACAGTGTCTTTGTAGATGGGGCCACTGAGTAAGTCATACCTGTAAGCAGTGAATGTCAGAAGGAATAACAATATTCAGAGCTAAAATGCAACTGAGTGCCTTATGTACCTGGCACAGAAGTATTTCTCACTTTTTCTCTTTGATTCTGCACAGCAACCTCATGAAGCAGGTACTGTAATTAGCCCCATTACACATGAGGAAATAAACAGAGCTGATATTTGCCCATGGTTCCACACCAGTGACTGGCACAGATAGTCTATGAATCCAGGCAGTCTGACAGCATACACAATTAAAGTCTGAGCTAAGAATGCTGTAGAAACTAGTCTGATTAGAGCCAGGAAGCTCTTCCTCCCACTTCTTCCTCAGGTCAGTTGTTGCTCTTTCTTTTTTCTTTTTTTTTTTTTTAATTTTATTTTATTTTTAAACTTTACATAACTGTATTAGTTTTGCCAAATATCAAAATGAATCCACCACAGGTATACATGTGTTCCCCATCCTGAACCCAGTGTCCATTGGATCATCGAAAAAGCAAAAGAGTTCATGAAAAACATCTACTTCTGCTTTATTGTCTATGCCAAAGCCTTTGACTGTGTGAATCACAACAAACTGTGGAAAATTCTTTTTTTTTTTAATTTTATTTTTTAAACTTTACATAATTGTATTAGATTTGCCAAATATCAAAATGAATCCGCCACAGGTATACATGTGTTCCCCATCCTGAACCCTCCTCCCTCCTCCCTCCCCATTCCATCCCTCTGGGTCGTCCCAGTGCACCAGCCCCAAGCATCCAGTATCGTGCATCGAACCTGGACTGGCAACTCGTTTCATACATGATATTTTACATGTTTCAATGCCATTCTCCCAAATCTTCCCACCCTCTCCCTCTCCCACAGAGTCCATAACACTGTTCTATACATCAGTGTCTCTTTTGCTGTCTCGTATACAGGGTTATTGTTACCATCTTTCTAAATTCCATATATATGCGTTAGTATACTGTATTGGTGTTTTTCTTTCTGGCTTACTTCACTCTGTAGAATAGGCTCCAGTTTCATCCACCTCATTGGAACTGATTCAAATGTATTCTTTTTAATGGCTGAGTAATACTCCATTGTGTATATGTACCACAGCTTTCGTATCCATTCATCTGCTGATGGACATCTAGGTTGCTTCCACGTCCTGGCTATTATAAACAGTGCTGCGATGAACATTGGGGTACTTGTGTCTCTTTCCCTTCTGGTTTCCTCAGTGTGTATGCCCAGCAGTGGGATTGCTGGATCATAAGGCAGGTCTATTTCCAGTTTTTTAAGGAATCTCCACACTGTTCTCCATAGTGGCTGTACTAGTTTGCATTCCCACCAACAGTGTAAGAGGGTTCCCTTTTCTCCACACCCTCTCCAGCATTTATTACTTGTAGACTTTTGGATCGCAGCCATTCTGACTGGTGTGAAATGGTACTTCATAGTGGTTTTGATTTGCATTTCTCTGATAATGAGTGATGTTGAGCATCTTTTCATGTGTTTGTTAGCCATCTGTATGTCTTCTTTGGAGAAATGTCTATTTAGTTCTTTGCTCTTTCTGATTGAAAATAAGTTTCAAAGCAGGCTGTCAACCCCCCAACTCCCCATGTATCACTGCTATAAATCTCTATTGATACTTTAGTCATTGTAACAGTACTGTTTCCTTTTCAAATGTCAAAATCTAATTCAGCTACCTAAAAAAATCTTTATAAAATGAACCCAGTGCAACTAGTTAGTTAGGGTGTACCCAGAGAAGTTCTTGGAAATATTAGATGGAGCCCATTATAAAATTCTGCAACAGATTGTTCATTTCCCAGCAGCAAACAAAAGATCTGCTATATCACCACACTGTTTCAAGTTAGATAATATTCTCCTGAATATGAAGATTTATACTTGTCAAAAATAAATCTTCTCTTCAAGGGAAGAGGAAGAGGAGCTTTTTGAAAATAAGTCAGGTAGATTTTAAATGATGTGAAGCATATGCTAGGTGGGGGACAACCTGGTCACTCTGCCCTTGTTTCAAAACAGCTGTAGATGAGATGAAAGCATGGTGTCATTTCTCTGAGTAACTGTAACAGAGGAATTTTCAAGTGCCTTAGCAGATTGGGTTTATTTCTTTCAAACTTCTATCATTTTACAATATTTTTTTCACTCCCAGTTAAAAAAAAAAAAAACTAGAAAGTTAGAAAAACATAAATCTACAATGTCTAAGTCCTATTTTCATATGGGACTTTTTCTGATTGCTCTAATGCATTTTGATTTCTCCTTAACTTTCTGTGCTTCCCTGGTGGCTCAGGCAGTAAATAATCTACATGCAATGCAGGACACCCAGGTTTGATCCCTGGGTTGGGAAGATCCCTTGGAGAAGGGAATGCCAACCCACTCCAGTATTCATGCCTGGGAAATCCCAGGAATGGAGGGGTCTGGTGGGCTATGGTCCTTGGGGTTGCGAAGAGTCAGACACGACTGAGCAACTAACACTTTGACTTTGACTTTTCACATACTTTCTGTACTGTTTGTTTCACATTTAACTCATGATTATTTGTGTTCCTGAGTATATGTTCTGCTTCTCTGTAAGTCATCCATTGGTCCCTGTTGATGTAGAGTTATTACCTCTTTTATTCAAGTCTTTCATTTTCCTTAGTGATCGTGTTCTAACAATCCTCTGCCCTCTTCATCTTCTACCACTATTTATTCTCTTGTTTGTGTCTCTTACTTTTTACCCACCATTGTTCCAATGAAGATAGTTTGTCTGTATGTAAGCAACAGCTGGAAAATTCACAATTTTTACAAGAAAATATTTGGCTAAAATTTTTAAAACTGTTTTCTGGCAATAAATAAATAGGAGGTTGCTCAGCTTTATTATATATATCATTTACCTTGATTCTCAACCTTTTAATAGGCATTTATTTGCCACCAAACTAAAAACGTGTAAATAAGTTTTAAAGCAATGGTATCCACTGTAAAAATGTATATAACTTTCTTCATTAAGAAGCAATACCTTCTAGCATTTTTAAATGTGTAGAGTCTTTCAAAAGTAAAATAAATAAATTGTGGACCTTCAATTAAAAGTCCAAATGTGGACTTTCATTCATTTTATTTTATTCATTTTAAGAATAATGGTTTTCAAATATATATATATATATATATATATATATATATATGTAGAATTGTCCTTCAATATAGAATCTATGGCAACAGCAAAAAAAAAAAAAAAAAACTGTTATCAGTTTTCACACTTAGCCCTTGTCTTCATGCATTTTACTGACCATTTTAATTATGTTGCTTGTCTATAATGGTGAAAGAGGAGATGGTTGGATATTCTCTGATACTAGACAATGGAATGACATTTTCTGAATCATAGTTATTTGAGATCTATAATTGAATTTCCTTTTTATTCCCTTTTATGTTGTGTGTTAATATTTTTACAGCCTCTAAACTTTGTTCTGGCCCCATTACAAATAGCAGACTTTCATTTCGCTTTGTTTTCCTTCACCTCTCCTATAGAGCTAGCCCTGGACTTCATTTTCTACTCAGTTCTTGACAGTCCAGGCATTTAGAGAGACTTTCTTGCTGTAGCAGTTAATTGTGTTATGCTCTAAACACTTGAAAGGACTATTCACCTTTCATTTATGATGTAAGTTCCCATAGAACAAATAAAGTAAGATATCCAAAGAAGGTCTGTCAGATTTGCTAGTGTGTGCTGTTAACGTTAGATTTCTTAACTTATCTTAGTAGACTGCAAATGATAGTCTTTAACTATGAATAAAGATATAAAATGAAATAAAATAGGGTTCGGTAAGTGCTTATAAACTAAAGGTGAAAGTGAAAGTGAAGTCGCTCAGTCGTGTCTGACTCTTAGCGACCCCATGGACTGTAGCCTACCAGGCTCCTTCGTCCATGGGATTTTCCAGGCATGAGTATTGGAGTGGGGTGCCATTTCCTTCTCCAAGTGATCTTCCCAACCCAGGGATTGAACCCAGGTATCCTGCATTGCAGGCAGATGCTTTACTGTCTGAGCCAATATATGTATTTATTATATCAAATAAAATAACTAATGTTCATAAATCTTATTATAGATGATATGGCCACTTTAAATTTATTAAAATATTTCTTTATAATAAGCTCATATTTTATGTAGATATAGCAGTGATTAGTACATTATGATCGAACACTGGGAAATATGATTGCCTCTATTTTATATTTTAATGGCCAAAAGAATCTGCATTACCACATAAGTAGGACAAAAACAATTTAAAAAGCAAAATGACATTATACAAATGAACTTATTTACAAAACAGAGACTCACAGACTTAGAAAATGAACTTATGGTTGCTGGGGGAAAGGGATAGTTAGGGACTTTGGGAAGGTCATTACACACTGCTATATTTGAAATGTATAAACAAGCACCTATGGTATAACAACAAGGACCTATGGTATGGTATAACTCTGCTCAATGTTGTGTGCTCACCTGGATAGGAGAGGAGTTTGGGGGAGAATGGATGCATGTATATATATGGCTGAGTTCCTTCACTGTTCATCTGAAACTATACCACAACATTGTTTGGCTATACCCCAATACAAAATAAAAAGTTTAATTTTTTTTTTAAAAGTAAAATGGACATGAGAAGTACAAAAGAATAAGATAAGCACTTCAAAGCATAAAATACACGTATGCATATAGAATTATTCATAAAATGAGCTCTGATCATTTTACCTGATATGAACTTGAGTTATCTTCTAATCTAGGCTTTGCTGGAACATGGGAAAGCTAGGAGCCAAAGAGGTCATTTTACTGTGTAAAGTCACAGAATAAGTAGTAGACAAATTTTGCCCAAAATACTGACTTACTGATTCTTACCTAGCAAGGATTCCATGTCAGTAAACAATTCTGTCAACTCATTTTTTTTTCATTATTATTATTTTTTTCAATAGGGAGACCAACGTGCAGCTGTGCACTGGGGTTCACTGGACCAAACTGTGGTAAGACAGTCTGTGAGGACTTTTGTCAAAACGGAGGGACCTGCAGTGTTACTGCTGGGAACCAGCCTTATTGCCACTGCCAGCCTGAACACACGGGAGACAGATGTCAGTACTGTAAGTAAAAACAACACCCGTGAGGCAGTATGACAACATGCTGTAAGGTGTTCATTAAGTCATCTCATCACCTCGATTTCAGCCACCCCCTAATTTTCAGGTCCCCCCCACCCCCATCACCCCAAATACAGTCATTCTTTTCGTTATTCCTCTCCCATCTCTTATTTTAAAGATTCCGTTTCTTCTTTTTTTAGCTTAGATTCCACGGTCCATCATTATAATTATTTGCTCCGTCCTTCCCACTCTTTTGCTTTCCTAGTAAACCATAACCATTGCTAAATCCAATTCTTATCTCTCCTGAACTGGCACCCTACTGCTGAATGCAACTGGAAAAAAAAAAAAAAAAAGTAGACTGCTCTAACTGGAATTTTTGTCACTAATGTCATATGGGCACTTACTATGGTTTCTACTGTATTTCATGAATCCATTCACCCTTCTAGATGTTTATGTCACATCTTCTCTTTTCCTTTCAAACCCCCAATACCTGTGCCCTAACTTTATTCCCAGCCTAGGAGCTTCCTTCCTATTTCATTGCTTAGGTGGTGCAGTGGTAAAGAATCCTTCTGCCAATGCAGGAGACTCAAGAGTATGGGTTTGATCCCTGAGTTGGGAAGATCTCCTGGAGTAGGAAATGGCAAACTGCTGCAGTATTCTTGCCTGGAAAATTCCATGGACAGAGGAACCTGACGGGCTACAGTCCACGGCATCACAAAGAGTCTTACACAACTAAGTGACTGAACGCACATACAGAGACACACACAAAATGGCCCCAAGCTCCCACCATCATATCCCTCAAACTACTTTGTCCTATGCTACACCTTCTGTCTTCTTTCTTATGACTAGGGGCCCCTACTGTGTCTAATGCTATCCTGTCCATTCCTACCTTAGATGCCCCTTAACTATTCATTGTTGTTTAGTGACTAAGTCATGACCAACTCTTTGCGACCCCATGGACTACAGCACATCAGGCTTCCCTGTCCTTCACTGTCTCCCACAGTTTGCTCACTCATGTCCATTGATTCAATGATGCCATCCAAACATCTCATCCTGTCACCCCCTTCTCCTCCAGCCCTCAATCTTTCCCAGCATCAGGGTGTTTTCCAATGAGTTGAATCTTCACATCAGGTGGTCAAAGAATTGGAGTTTCAGCTCAACATCAGTTCTTCTAATGAATATTCAGGGTTAATTTCCTTTAAGATTGACAGGTTTGATCTCCTTGTTGCCCAAAGGATTCTCGAGAGTCTTCTCCAGCACCACAATTTGAAGGCATCAGTTCTTTGGCACTCAGCCTTCTGTGTGGTTCAACTCTCACATCCATACATGACTACTGGTAAAAAACATAGCTTTGACTAAACAGACTTTTGTCAGTGAAGTGATGTCTCTGCATTTTAGTATGCTATCTAGGTTTGTCATAGCTTTTTTTCCCAAGGAGCAAGTGTCTTTTAATTTCATGGCTGCAGTTACTGTCTGCAGTAATTTTGGAGCCCAAGAAAATAAAATCTGTTACTATTTCAACTTTTTCCCCATATATTTGCCATGAAGTGATAGGACCAGATGCTATCATCTTAGTTTTTGGAATGTTGTGTTTTAAGCCAGCTTTTTGACTCTCCTCTTCCACCCTCATCAAGAGCCACCACTCTTTCACTTTCTGCCATTAGGTATCATCTGCATATCTGAGATTGTTGATATTTCTCCAAGCAATCTTGATTCCAGCTTGTGATTCACCCAGTCCAGCATTTCTCATGATGTACTCTGCATACAAGTTACATAAGCATGATGACTATGTACAGCCTTGGCATACTCCTTACCCAATTTTGAACCAGTACTCATAGACACATCTTATACAACTGTCCCTCTTTCTTTTGCTTTATCAATATTTTTTCACTGCCTAATCCTTTCTTTAAAAATTCCTTTGTGCTCACATTCCTTTCTGGATACAACTTTACTTCTCTGCTCATTGTTTGTTTTTCTAATTAAAACATAGTTGTTCTATAATATTATATTAATTTCACATGTACAGCATGATTCAGTAATTTTTAGATTATGTGCCATTAAAATTTATTACAAAATAATGACTATAACTCCCTGTGCTGTATAAGATATCCTTGTTGCTTGTGTATTTTATACATAGTAGCTTTATATCTCTTAATCTCAGACCCCTATCATGCCCCTTCCCCCTTTCCTGTCCTCACTGGTAACTACTAGTTTGTTTTCTATATCCATGAGTCTGTTTGTTATATGCATTTATTTGTTTTATTCTTTAGATTCTACATACAAATTATATCATACAGTATTTGTCCTTCTCTGTCTTACATCACTAAAAGTAATATTCTCTAGGTTCATCCATATTGCTGCAAATGGCAGAATTTCATTGTTTTTCTTGTCTAGCATTCCACTGTATATATACATTTCTTTATTCTTCTATTGATGGACACTTGGGTTGATTCCATATGTTGTCTGTTATAAATAGTGCTGCGGTGGACATTTGGGTGCATATATATTTTCAAATTAACGCTTGTATCTTTTTTTTCTAGATATATACCCAGTCTAGAATTGCTGGATCATATGGCAGTACTAATTTTAGTTTTTGGAGGAAACTTCACACTGTTTTCCATTGTGGCTGCACCAATTTACGTTCTCACCAACAGTGTAGGAAGGTTCCTTTTTCTCCATGTCTTTGCCAACTTTTGCTATTTGTAGACTTTTTGGTGATAGTTATTCTGACAGGTGTGAGGTAATAACCCATTGTCTTGACACACATTTCTCTAGTACTTAGTGGTGATCAGCATCTTTTTGTGTTAGCCTTCTGTATGTCTTTTTGGAAAAATTTCTTTTCAGATCTTCAGCTCATTTTTCAATCAGGTTGTTTGATTTTTTAACATTGAGTGTATGAGCATTTATATATGTTCAACATAAACTCCTAACTGATCATATCATTTGCAAACATTTTCTCCCTTCAGTAGGTTGTCTTTTCATTTTGTCATTGGTTCCTCTGTTTTGCAGAAGCTTTTAAGTTTAATTAGGTCCCATTTGTTTATTTTGTTTTATTTTTTGTTTGTTTGTTTTTAATTTGCCTTAGGACAGATCCAAAAAACATTCATACAATTTAGGTCAAAGATTAGTCCTATGGTTTCAGGCTTTATATTTAGATCTTTAAACCATTTTGAGTTTATTTTTACATGTGGTATGTGACAGTGTTCTAATTTCGTTGTTTTTCATGTAGCAATACAGCATTTTCACCACTACTTGTTGAAGAGACTGTGTTTTCTCCATGTATGTTCTCGCCTCATTTATGGTAAATTAACTGTAAATGCTTGGGATTATTTCTGGGCCCTCCTTTCTTTTCCATTGATTTTTGTGCCATTGTGCCAATACTGCACTGTTTTGATTACTGTAGTTTTAAATATAGTCTGAAGACTGTAAAGATTATATCTCCAGCCTTGTTGCTCCATGCCTTCCCCAATCAGGATTGCTTCGGTCATTTGGGTTCATTTGTGGTCCTGTATAAATGTTAAGGAGATCAAATCAGTCCATCCTAAAGGAAATCAGTCCTGAGTATTCATTGGAAGGGTTGATGCTGAAACTCTAATATTTGGGCCACCTGATGCAAAGAACTAACTCATTGGAAAAGACCCTGATGCTGGGGAAGATTGAAGGCTGAAGGACAAGGGGACGACAGAGGATGAGATGGTTGGATGGCATCACTGACTCGAAGGAAGGACAGGAGGTTGAGCAGGCTCTGGGAGTTGGTGATGGATAGGGATGCCTGGCATGCTGAGGTCCATGGGGTCACAAAGAGTCAGACACAACTGAGCAACTGAACTGACTGATAAATGTTAGAATTATTTGTTCTAGTTCTATGATAAATATGGTAGGTATTTTGATAGATATTGCATTATATCTGTAAATAGCTTTGAGAAGTCTGGCTGTTCTAACAATATTAATTATTCCAATCCAAGAGCATGGATGTCTTTCCATTTCTTATGTCATCTTCTGTTTCCTTAAACAATGTTTTAGTTTTCAAAATATAGGCCTTTCACCTCCTTAGTTATGTTTATTTTTAGATATTTTATTCTTTTGATGTGATTGTAAACAGGTTTTATTTGTTTGCTCTTTGATATTACATTGTTAGTGTATAGAAAAGCAACAGATTTCTGTATATTAATCTGTGTCCTTTATTAGTTCTAATGGTTTTGGGTGAAGGCTTTCGGATTGCCTACATAGAGTATCATGTCGTCTGCAGTGACAGCTTTACCCCTTCCCTTCTGATTTGGATATCTTTTATTTATTTTTCTTGTAAAATTGCTATAGATAGAACTTCTAATACTATGATAAATAAAAGTTGTGAAAGCAGGCGTCATTTTCAGTTCCTGAATTTAGAGGAAATGCTTTCACTGTTGAGTGTGATGTTAATTGTGGCTTTGACATACATGGCCTTTATTATGTTGAGATATTCGCTCTCATCATTATGATGAGAGTTTTTTTTTTTATATAATGAATGGATGTTGAATTTTGTCAGTGCTTTTTCTTTGTCAATTGAGATTATCATGTAATTTTTTTCTTTAGTTTTGTGGTATACCAAATTGATCAATTTGCAAATATTGAACAATGCTTGTACCTCTGGAATAAATCCATCTTGACATGCTAATATTTTATTGAGGATTTTTGCATCAACATTCATCGAAGATCATGGCTTTTTATTTATTTATTTAATTTTTTGGTCTTGTCTGTGTCTGGTTTTAATGTTAAGGTAATGATGACCTCATAAATGAATGTGGAAGCAGTGAGTCCTCAGTTATTTGGAAAAATGTGAGAGGTATGTGTATTACCTCTTCCTTATATGGCTGGCCTGTGAACATATGATCATGGAATTTTAAGAATTTTTATTATTATAAATTCGATTTACTACTAGTGATCATTCCTTTCAAATTATCTGTTTCTTCTTAATTAAATTTTGGTAGCTGGTTTGTTTCTAAAAAATTGTCCATTTATTCTAGATTGTCCAATTTGTTGGCATATAACTGTAATATTCTCTTAAGATTTTTTGTTATCTTTGTGTTATCAGTTGTCATTCCTCCTCTTTCATTTCTGATTTTGAGTCCTCTATCTTTTCTTCTTGGTGAGCTTGGATAAAGGTTTATTGATTTTGTTCATATTTATCAAAAAGCCAGTTCATGGTTTCACTGATTTTTTTCAACTGGGTTTCTTATTTTTATCTCTATTTCATTTGTTTACCCTCTGATTTTTATAATTTCCTCTCTGATAGCTTTATGGGCATTTCAGGATATATGACTCTGTTTGTCTCTTGCTGCCTTTAGAATTATCTCTTTAACTTGTGACACTGAATTATATGTCTTAGTGTAGGTCTGTTTGGGTTCATCTTATTTGGGACCCTGTGCTTCCTATATCTAGATATCTGTTTCCTTCTTCAGGTTTTGTAGGTTTTCAGCCATAATTTCCTTTAATACATTTTCAATCATTTTCACTCTTCTCCTTCTGGAATCCGTATAATGCAGATGTTGGTGTGCTTAACCTTATCACAGAGATCTCTTAAACTGTTTTCTTTTTTTTAAATGTATTTTTCTTTTTGCTGTTTTGACTGTGTGATGTCCAATATTCTATTTCCAGAGAACTTATATTCTTTTCTGTTACTTACTCTACTATTCATTTCTTCTACTGCATTTTTATTTCCATTATTGAATTGTTCATTTCTGATTGGATTTTTTATATACTTTTGTATTCCTTGTGAAATTTTTTACTGTATTCATCTATTATTTTCCTTATTCAGTTAACATTCTTATTACTAATACTTTGAATTATTCATCTGGTAAACTGTTTATTTCTGTCTCGTTAGTTTTTTCAGGATTTTTCTCTTGTTCTTTCAATTGAGAATAGTTCCTTCCTTTTTCATTTTGCTTAACTTTCTCTTCCTCTGTGAGTTATGTGAAACAGATGCCTTCTTGAGGGCATTCTTATGTGGAAACATTCCTGTACATGCTGTGTGTGCTCAGTGTCTTTGGTGGGAGAGCAGGATTTGTCTTGTATGCAAGTCATGTCTTTCCTCAGGTTCTGCTGGTGGCTATCACCTTAGTAGGGGCTCAGACTAGAGATGGAGGGGCTTCACCTGAAGCTGAGTGTGAGGCAAGTCTTTCCCTTGATCAGTGGACATATTGGCCCTATCAGGGATCAGATCCAATCCCAAGGTGCTGAAGCAAAAGCTAGGAGGCTCATCCCCAAGGTACCTCAATTTTATTTACATGTGTGTTTTCCCCCTCTTGTTGGACTGGGACCCTGTCCCCAGAGTCAGGTAGCCTCAAAGCATGAGGGTCAAACATAGGCTCTCAGTTCATGTCTCAGACAGAGGTTTGAGCTGTCTCTAACGCTCTACCTGAGGTATCAGCAGTTATTTCCCTTATTGGGCTCAGATGCAGCCTTGGGTATGAGTTGCATTTGTCCCTGACAGCCAATCATTCCTGAAAACTAAAAAATATAGTCATAATCTGAAAATAGAGAGTTATTTTATTTGGCGGGAATATTTAGGACTCTGAACCCAAGAGACAGCATCTCAGTAGCTCTGAGAAAACTGCCCCAAGGAAGTGGGATGGGGAGTCAGGCTATATTCAAGTTTACAACAAAGGGAGCAGGCAGTCTGAACATCAAAGATCAAATATCAAATTAAGAAATTTAACATTGCGTGTATGGGAAGAGGCAAGCCTCTGCACTCATTGAATTCATTCCTTTCATATGCATCTCAGATATCTGGGGCCAAATCCTGTCTCCTTGTTTACCTTAAGGAGTGGCAAATGACTGCTTCTTGCATTCCCCCAGCTCATCAGCAATCACCATGGTGGGTGGTGGCATCTGCTGGATCGCGATTTTGGGAGCCCTCATTCACATTTGGAGGCCAGGGAATGCTTATAGCTGTGACATTTCTCATTTGTTGATATGGCAGGAGATATTTTCATTTCATACTCCCCATCGCCTCCATTGTCCCTGGCCTATTGTAGAATTGCACTTCAGGGCAGATAGGATCTGCATGGACTCTCTGCATATGTGGGATATGGGCAGTGGAGGAGTAGTCACTCTTAGAGACTTGGGTGGCTTCTGATGCACCACTTGAGTAAGCTTCAGCAGTGGCCATGGCTGCCCCATCTGGGCTCTGATCTGGGACCTGTCACCTCTGTTCCTAGAGTTGAGTTTTCTCCCCAGTTGTGACAGCCTCAGATCCAGTTCTGCCCTGTGACTTGCAGCACGCAGGCCTGGAGCGTGCACAGAGGCAGTAACAAAGCCAGCCAGCAGCCAGGAGGCTTCAATCTGCCCTTTCCGCTCTTTCCTGGGGGTAAGCCGATATGCATGCTCTCCTTAAGAGCAGTGATTCTCATGGCCTGTTAGTGTCAGGGGTCTTCCAACCAGCCAAGGGGACTTATCTCCTCTGCATAGGACCCAAGCACATTCTGAGCACACTGAATGATGTTCAAGCAATGCCAACTAAGATCCTACATAACACAAACCCTACCTACTATCCAAGCTGTTTTTGTACCCTCTCCTTTATTCAAGTAAAACCACATGGATTATTCTTCTCCATGGGTCAGCTTCCCTGGCTTTGTCACTTTCTCATGCTGACTTTCTCATCCTTTGAAATGCAATTTCTCCTCACCTCATCTCTCAATGCTAAATCCTATCTATCACTTTTTGTCCCGCTCAAAAATAATTTATTTTTTGAAGTTGTTCATAACCACCCTCAAGTTGAACTAATCTCTCTCTCTTCTAAATTTTCAAGACTGTTCCTTTATTTTTCTTTTTAGCTCTGTTCATTTTTACTTGTCTGGGGTCACTTATTTTAGGCCACACCCAACAGTAATGTTTGTTTAATAAACAAATATTGATACATAATCATACACAAGTAAATGAGAGCAGTTTGGAGGCAAGTTTATAAAAGAATAATCCATTTAATGCACAAAAGCTACATTTAATCAGAGTACAATTGAAGTGGGAAACTGAGTTCTGTTCTCAGAGCCAAAGAATGAACTTTGCAAACTCACAAACACTCACACAGGCAGAGTTTGTTTTTAAAGGATAGAGATACAAAGCTTTCAGCATAGACACTGAGAGGAGGTGAAGTGCCCCAAAAGGTGGGGATTACAGCAGTTTATATTTTTACTAGTATTGATCTGTACATCTGTGGTTGGTTTGTGACTTTAATATATGTCATTTTTGACCTATCAGTTTGAAGATTACAGTCCCTGATTTGACATCTTTATGGCTTTTTTTATCCCCAGTTTTTAAGTTTTCTCTGACATTGAGTCATCTGCCCGTGACCCTTTTCCTTGACCCCAGGCAATTGTCAAAGAACCAGATGTATATATAAGAGTTAACGGTCCCCCTAGTGTTCTTGATAATCTGGACAGAAGTTAATGATTGTCCCATCCTGGGTCTGAATGTTTTATGATTTACCAGACCAGGGAGGCATTCTTCTGAATGCCTGGAAATTGGAACAAAGAGTTTAGCTTTCGGTTAAAGAAGTGTGAAGCTTACTTGAGAAGGAAAAAAATTGAAATAAAAAAAAAATTAAAAAAGGACCCGAGGTTTCAGAGTCCTATCCTGTCTAGCAATATCTGCCTCACAGTCATCTGGTATTTTTGTGTGGAGCTGTCTCCCAGTTCCCAATTGGCCCATCATCATGGAACACCAGTCTTTTTTTTTTTTTTAAGTTGAAGCATCAATATACTTGGCTTTTTTTTTTTTTAAACCAAGTTTAAAAAATACTATGTGGCCATCTTTATAAGGATTTGTATTCTTGAAAAGAATAAATTCAGTTAGCTTATATTTTAATTGGCGACTTAATAGAATCAAAGTCTGAGGTAGCCTGATGTGTTATAAAAGGTAGCATTAGAGATTTATTATCACTATTAGCAGTCATAGCACTTCTCACATTTTACAGCAAAGCACTTATTAAAATTAACCAATTAATCCTTAGGCAGAGGTTAAATAACTTGCTCAAGGTCCCAGAGAAGTAATGTCACAGTCAGAATTGGACCCTAGGATTTGTTGATCAAAATATCAACAAACATCCATGCAGTTTGTTGATGCTGGGTTTTGGCAGCAAAATAAGTCTGTGGACAGTGTCATCAAAATGAGAAATCCAACAGTTGACAAAAGCATAATAAATTTAGGAGCTATTAGATGTGAGTATACAAGGTTCAATGGACCTGGTGTTCTGTCAAAACTGTATCTTGCATATGCAAAATCTTCTCTCTATGAATGAAGAAGTGACAGAATGGTTCATTACAGTACCTAATTAAAGGTCCATTAGTGGGAGGTAAAAACATCATTTCTTAGTTGTGCTGAGTAAAAGCATTTCACAACCCTAATGGCAATATAAAATCCTGAGGTCTGAAGTGCAAATTAATTTTAACACCAGCGCCCAGGGAGGAGAGACAGATAAATAATGGCAAAAGTAAAATGAAGTATTCTTTTAGTTAAACAAATATAGCTCCAATTCATGCAGTTCTGGAGCAAAGATTCCTAGTGTACATCAAAAAAATAATAAGCATGGCATTTTTCATTTAAATCTGGATGTTAACTATGAGGTCAACAATATTTGAGGTTATTTATAATTAAACAGTAATGATATTAGGGCAAAGGAGCCAATGAGGATCAACTCAGTCAATGTCTAAGTGCCAGGTATTCAAATTAAACGGCAATCTGTTTGTCATTTCATTGATGTTTTCAAAGTCCTCTAGGACCTGCCAGAAAAGTCATTATAATTTCAATTAGAACTCAGTTTATTAAAAATATACCTGTATGATTTACTCCCACTGATTCCAGTAAGTACAAACATAAGCAGCATATCAAATTTATAAAATTTGGAATATCTGACAATAATCCAAAGTCATCTATTGTAACTGGTATTAGAACCATAGTCTATCAAGTAACTTATAAAAGTCACAAACTATACTTTTGAATCTACCATATGTGAAAACGCATGGAATTAATTTTTACCACTTCCCTTTCAGAGCCATTTTATACCGTTAGTCAGCTAGTCAGTGAACATGCTTTGGCGTTTACAGTGAACCTATCACTATGTTAGACATGGAAGAAACAGTGATGTCAATGTATTTCTTGCTGTCAAAGGACTTACAGTCTAATGTATGATTATGAAAAAGAAGCAATAATTTTAGTGAACAGTTCAAGGAAACACAAAGACCAAAACTCAAGAAATAACACAGAATTTAGCCAATAGAAAAGATTTCTTGAAGGAATTATCACCTAAGGTAAGACCAGAAGAAACAAAAGCTAACCAGGTGAAGAGACAATGCAGGGTGAGGAACAGCATTTGCAAAGACCCAGAAGGGAAAGCCTTTTGAAATTTACTTTTTCTTTTGCTATTTGATTTTACCAGGGGAGGGCTGGCAGGAGAAATAACAATTATTGAACATATGTAATGTATTGATTACAGAGATATATGTTGTAATACATGATTTTATCTGAT
Source organism: Bubalus bubalis (assembly GCF_019923935.1). NCBI lineage: Eukaryota > Metazoa > Chordata > Mammalia > Artiodactyla > Bovidae > Bubalus > Bubalus bubalis. The sequence goes on from NC_059158.1 coordinate 108,884,965, forward strand.
ATATGAATATATGATTTTATGGCAAATGCTCATATAGCACTGTAAGGTTAGTATTTTTAGTCCAACTTTACAAATGCCAAGGATTGAGATGAAGCCACTCTCCCTAATCTGCCAAGTTAGAGAACATAGGAACCACAGTTTATAGCCTTGCAGGTCTGACTCCATGAGGCTTCTGGTGTATTTACTTGTCATTTAATAGCTTGTCCACTCTGTTGCATCTTTTTAGACTCACTAGGAGAACCCTCAAAGCTCAGGTGGCAAATGGTTCAACGTTTCTACTCCGTTGAAGAGAGGTGTTAATAGTTATTTCAATCTTGACTTGATTAAGACTATGGCAGGTCCAGGCTGAAGAGACCAAAAGGGGTGAACTTTCATAATGGCCAGAAAAATAGGATAAGATCTTTTCTTTTCAATTAGTATGAAAGACAATAAGAACTGACCCTTGAACTCTAAGAAAGAACCATGACTTAAAAGTGAATTATCAATTAGGACTAACTAGTTCCTAATATTCAAGTATTCCATTTTTTAGAATACTCACACCTAGAGTATGAAAGCATGTCAGAACCCTTTCCACTGATTCTTTTTCTCTTGATGAGAAAATAAGCATTGTTTTCATTCAGGCCCTCATCATCTCTTGCTTGGATTATTACAACACATTCCCTCATGCACTTTTCTTCCAACCTTAGGAGTCTGTTCATTGTATCTAAAATGTGCCCCTTTTGAGTGTACCTCTTTTTCTTTACACATGGTATCCTTAATATCTACCAAGTCTAACTCCCTGGATTTGTCTTCTTAACTTCCCTTTGCTCTAGGACATTCAGCACTTCTCTGTTCACTTTCACTCTGTATTAATATCATCATTCATATTCTCAACTCTCTATCCCAGTAGAATATGAAACAGCCTTGGTATTTTGCATATCTCATCAATCTTGGGAATTAACTCACTGTCTAGACTTAGTAGATCAAGTATTTGTCAAGTATGTTAGTAGTCAAGTATATGAGTGAATGTAAACCAAATAGAAGGGTTCTGTTTCCAGCCTGTTTGGCTTAGTTATTCTCTGTCCTTTGACAAGATTCCACTCAAAAGGCAGAGCCAGAGTTCTGGGCCACTTTCACTTACTAGCTCATTAAGATCCATACTCCATGAGAAACTTTGGGCCTATGACTATTTTTGTTTTATTATTTATAGGTTATCTTTTATTTTTTTTAAGTTTATTTTATTCAAGTATAGTTGATGTACAATGTCATGTTAATTTATGCTGTATAGCAAATAGATTCCGTTTTACACACACACACATATATATATTCTATGAGTTAGTTTTATTTATTTATGTTTAAACTTTTTAATTTATATTGAAGTATAGGCAATTAACAAAGTTGTGATAGTTTCAGGTGGAAAGCAACGGGAGTAGAGGGAAGAGATAGGGAGTCTGTGACCGTGTACACTCTGCTATGTTTAAAAAGGATAACCAACAAGGACCTACTGTATAGCTCAAGGAACTCTGCTCAATATTACGTGGCATCCAGGATGGGAGGGGAGTCTGGGGGAGAAAGAATATATGTATATGTTTGGTTGAGTCCCTTTGTGCCTGTATTTTAAGTTTGAAAAATATAGGGAAAATAATGTAGCTAGGTTTAAACTAACGTGTGAAGGAAGATAAATACATTTCTTTTCTCATGTAACCAGAATAGAGAATAGTGAGCTAAGGGAGAAAATGTAATAACATTATTATTTTTACTCTAGATATTTTAGAAGAAATTGTCAGTTATAAAAAAAAAATTGTTGGACATAATTTTGATTCAGTAGTAAAACTGGAGTTACTAAAAACAGATTTTACTATAATGCTGTGCCTTCATTTAAAGTAAATGTAAAAATAATAATAAGAGGAGAAATAGGGAAAATGTGGTAATATAAAAAATAATTTATTGGGAACTAAAGTAAGTCTAAGAAGATAGTATGTCGTATATGAGTCAAAGTACCTAAGTTTGATTATTAAAATTAATTTATTCAACTGATGTATATTGAACATTTCTGGGTCTCATTTTTTGTCTAGACATTAGAGATATATCTGTATCAAGGCTCTTTGGAAGATACATGCCCTATTTAATTTTAGGTGAATAGAAAACCAAATGATATATTTTTTCAGATTAAAAGCTGTGAATTAAGGGTTATATCCTCAAAAACTGATTAGGTGGATATTAGAAATTTAATCAATATTAATTAGAAGAATACTTATTATTTTATATAATTACATTTCAAATTCCAACATGTTCATACATTTAATTATGAATAAACATTTATGTCTATGTCATATAACTTAGTGTACTTGTTTTAATAGTTAACTTTTAGTAATTATATTTACCAATTTCAGTAAGCATTCTCAAAAATAAAGATTGCTTATTTACACATGCTGGTATTATAGCAGCAACTTTTTTCCATGCAAGCTTCATTTGATTTTGAGACTTTAATCTCATAAAACTTTTGAAACAGTGCTTTGCCTGTTATCATGCCAAATTTAGGTGGTTTATTTTCCCACTTTTATGCCACATTAGCTCTACCAACAGATATTCGATCTTTTTCCAACTTAATGAAGAATGGATAACAAAGTAATATGAAGACTATGAAAAATAGCTTTTAAATTGCCTAATTGATGGTTGAAAGTAAACTGTTACACAGATCAGTTCAGTTCAGTTGCTCAGTCGTGTCTGACTCTTTGTGACCCCATGGACTGCAGTACGCCAGGGAGCCCTGTCCATCACCAACTCCCAGAACTTGCTCAAACTCATGTCCAGCAAGTCGGTGATGCCATCCAACCATCTCAACCTCTGTTGTCATCTTTTCCTCTCACTCTCAATCTTTCCCAGCATGAGGGTCTTTTCTAATAAGTCAGTTCTTCACATGAGGTGGCCAAAGTATTGGAGTTTCAGTTTCAGCATCAGTCCTTCCAATGAATATTCAGGGCTGATTTCCTTTAGGATTGACAGGTTTGATCTCCTTGCAGTCCAAGAGACTCTCAAGAGTCTTCTCCAACACCACAGTTCAAAAGCAACAATCTTTCACTGTTCAGCCTTCTTTCTGGTCCAAATCTCACATCCAAACATGACTACTGGAAAAACCATAGCTTTCCCCAGATAGACCTTGTTGGGAAAATAATATCTCCGCTTTTTAATATGCTGCCTAGGTTTGTCATAGTTTTTCTTCCAAGGAGCAAGTATCTTTTAATTTCATGGCTGCAGTCATCATCTGCATTGATTTTGGAGCCCAAGAAAATAAAGTCTGTCACTCTTTCCATTGTTTCCCGATTTATTTGACATAAAGTTATGGGACTGGATGCCATGATCTCAGTTTTTTGAATGTTGAGTTTTAAGCCAACTTTTTCACTCTCCTCTTTCACTTTCATCAAGAGGCTATTTAGTTCCTCTTCACTTTCTGCCATAAAGATGGTGTGATCTGCATATCTGGAGTTATAGATATTTCACCTGGCAATCTTGATTCCAACGGGCTCTTCATCCAGCCCAGCATTTTGCATAATGTACTCTGCATATGAATTAAATAATCAGGGTGACGATATATATACAGCCTTTATGTACTCCTTTCCCAATTTTGAACCAGTCCATTGTTCCATGTCCAGTTCTAACTGTTGGTGCTTGACCTGCATACAGATTTCTCAGGAGGCAGGTCAGGTGGTCTGGTACTCCCATCTCGTGCAGAATTTTCCACAGTTTGTTGTGATCCACACAGTCAGAGGCTTTATTTAGCATAGTCAATGAAGCAGAAGTAGATGTTTTCCTGGAACTCTCTTGCTTTTTCTAGGATCCAGTGGATGTTGGCAATTTGATCTCTGGTTCTTCTGACTTTTCTAAATGCATCTTGTACATCAAGTTCAGGGTTCATTCACTGTTGAAGCCTAGCTTGAATGATTTTGACCATTAGCTTACTAGCATGTGAAATAAGTGCAATTTTGCAGTAGCTTGAGCATTCTTTGGCATTTCCCTTCTTTGGGATTGGGAAAAAAACTGACCTTTTTCAGTCTTCTGGCCCTTACTGAGTTTTCCAAATTTGCTGTTGTATCAAGTGCAGCACTTTAATAGCATCATCATTTAGGATTTGAAGTAGCTCAACTGAAATTCTATCACCTCCACTAGCTTTGTTCATAGTGATACTTCCTAAGGCCCACTTGACTTCTCACTCTAGGATGTCTGGCTCTAGGTGAGTGATCACACCATAGAAAGAAGAGCATAACTTTTCTTAAATCAAAACAATGCATTCATAATTTTATTCATTCAGTTACATTGTCATGAATGCAAAAATATAATTATTATAAACCTTGATTTAAATAAATTAATATATTAATTTATTAAGATCCATTGTTTTCTAACAAACGAATACTAAAAAGAGTAAATTTAAATAAAAAGAAAATACCAAAAATAGCCAATAATTTCCTACAGTATAGATGCTTAATTTTATGAAAATGAACTATTATTACAAAAACTTACTCATCAGGGATAGCCCCTAAAAAAATCAGATACATCATAAGTATAGGACACTCTGCAAAATAGAAAGTTACTTAGTTCAGAATAAAATTGAAAACTCAATGCAAAGTTCAAATAGCTAAATTTGAATTTTCAGATCTGCATTACTAGTCGAAGATCCATGACTAAATCTATGACAATGAGAATCTAATTTTCAGATAGAGAAAGCAATTTGCACTTTATTTATTGGTATTTAAGAACTCAGAAAATCTATATTGTAATGATCTGAGGACAAGCTTTCTTTGCAAATGAGTGATATAAATAAGAAACATAGTGCTAGAAACAGCTTCGTGTGGACGTGATGACATAATAAATGGCACAGTGCTTATTTAAATGATCACTTGAAAACTCACGTCACTTTTATGACAACTTCCAGATCATGAATGACTATTAAGCTAGAATTTTTTCAACTTCAGATGTCAGTGTTTCTTAAATTGAAAGGCACTATAGGTTTCTGATCCTTTTAAGAATCTCTTGTCCAAATAAAACAAATATGTAAGGTATTTTGCATATAATTTCAGCATTTTTTGAAATTTTCTTGATTATATACTCTAAATTTACAGGAATCTGTCAAGTTGGAATCCAGATCTGAGGAAGAAATATTAGGTTTGGAAGTGATAATGTAGAATTAAAAAATTAAAACATTCTTTCAGAATCATTTAAAATTATACAAAGCAGACATTTTTGGATTAGCCAATAGTATTCTACAATTTTGGATTTATTTTCAAATATTTTCATTATCAAGGTGAAACTCATCAACATGATTTATAAAAACAATAATGATAATCATTTAACTATCTGCTTTTCATAGTTATCTCATTAGGTAATCTATAAAAAGGTTCTTTTACATTTTAAAATTAAATGCACATATTTGTATCTTAAAAAATATTTTGAGTGCTATAATTTATAATATGTAATAAGTGTGTATTATAATATGTATTTTAAGTAATATACATTCAGATAATATATAATTTGGATAATTGCAATATTAATTGATTAATATTGCAGCATTCATGTTTATAGTCTCAGATTTTTAAAATAATTTCTGTAATAATCCATAAATTTAGAATGAAATTCTATATAGAGTTGTATAAAAGTAAATATAACAGAAAAATCAGTTTCTTTTATTGAAGAGCATAGTCTCTTGAATAAGTTACTTTCATATACAAGTTAGGCAGTGACTATAACGTAAAATGTCGGAAGCTGAAAAGTTTAGTCTAACTCTATGGAAAGCCCGTTTCTGGGAATTAGGTAGGTCATATCTTTTCTTCACTCAGCAGTCTGGAGTATCTGACAGTTGGTTCATTGATCCAGCAGCTGAGTGTCAATTTTATGTAGGCCAAATTGCCAACATCCATTGAATCATAGAAAAAACAAGAGAATTCCAAACAAAGATCTGCTTTATTGATTACATCAAAGCCTTTCACTGTGTAGATCACAACAAATTGTGGAAAATTATGAAAGAGATGGGAATACCAGACCACCTTACCTGCCTTCTGAGAAATTGGAATACAGATCAAGAAGCAATAGTTAGAACTGGATTTGGAACAACAGACTGGTTCCAAATTGGGAAAGGAGTACATCAAGGCTGTATATTGTCACCCTGCTTATTTAACTTATATGCAGAGTACATCATGAGAAACAGTGGGCTGGATGAAGCACAAGCAGGAATCAAGATTGCCAGGAGAAATATCAATAACCTTGGATACTCAGATGACAACACCCTTATGGGAGAAAGTGAAGAGTAATTGAAGAGCCTCTTGGTGAAAGTGAAAGAGGAAAGAGAAAAAGTTGGCTTAAAACTCAACATTCAAAAAATGAAGATCATGGTATCCAGTCCCATCACTTCATGGCAAATAGATGGGGAAACAATGGAAACAGTGGCAGACGTTATTTTCTTGGGCTCTAAAATCACTGCCAACGGTGACTGTAGCCATGAAAGTAAAAGATGCTTGCTCCTTGGAAGAAAAGCTACAACAAACATAGATAGCTTATTAAAAAGCAGAGACATTACTTTTCTGACAAAGGCCCATCTATTCAAAGCTATGGTTTTTTCCAATAGTCATGTATGGATGTGAGAGCTGGACTATAAAGAAAGCTTAGTGCCAAAGAATTGATGCTTTTGAACTGTGGTGTTGGAGAAGACTCTTGAGAGTCCCTTGGACTGCAAAGAGATCAAACCAGTCCATCCTAAAGGAAATCAGTCCTGAATATTCATTGGAAGGGCTGATTCTGAAACTCCAATATTTTGGCCACCTGATGCAAAGAATTGACTCATTGGAAAAGACCCTGATGCCTAGAAAGATTGAAGGCAGGAGAAGGGGATGACAGAGGATGAGATGGTTGGATGACATCACTGACTGGATGGACATGAGTTTGAACAAGCTCCAGGAGTTGGTGATGGACAGGGAAGCTTGGCGTGCTGCAGTCTGTGGGGTCACAAAGAGTCAGACATGACTGAACAACTGAAATGAACTGACTGAGATATTCAAGAGCTCTTTTACTAGGTCTTTGGCATTTGTCTTTGCTTCCCATCTGATTTTCATCTTTCATTTCCCACCTTCCTGTCCCCATCTGAACACACACTTACACATCCTGGAAAACTTCATTGAGTTTCAGGAATTAGTAAAACTATCCTTGACTGATCCCATATTTACATAAATTTATAACTACCCTTGGGGTGTTAAAACTAAAAAATCAGCAGTATGATTTTTGTTCTCTGCCTTCTGAATTGTCCTGTTTACCAAGGGCAGGGCTCATTCATTCATTCAACAAATATTAATATGGCATCTAATATGTGACAGCCACTGAAGCTTGAGAGTTAGTCATGAATAAAACAGAAAACTGCTCTCATGGTACACTTAATTATGTATAAATAATATGCAAACATATTAAATGTCAGGTGGTGAGAAATGAGATGATGAAAAGTAGAGCAGGGTAAATTAACTATCCAAATGAAGAGAAGAGTCAGGGGGCAACAGAAACTAAAATACATTTGTTACTATATCAAAAGAGCATTACCACAATATCTTTTTGTACATTGGGTGTATAAAAGAGTAATGAGTTAACCCCATTGCCTTAAGATTGAAACAATTTACAAGAATGCTTTCAAAGAACAACAATCTTTCTAAATAAAAAGTACATGGATCAAATTGATTGATTAATTGCAGTCATAATTCAACGCATACTTCTAATCATCTTAAAGTATGGCACTACTAATTAATAAAAATTAAAGTGATTTTTGTAACCTCTGAATTGCTATTAAAGTAAAATAGAAAACTGATTTTTATATACTGATAATCTGTTTTATGCCTCCATGTCTGACCAAAGAGAAACTTGAACATTTGAACAGAGGAAATCTTTAGTTTTCTCCATATTTCTCTATTAGGTGACCTTATCAAGATGACTTTCTCAATGTTTTAGGGAATTCTGATTAAATAATAATTACTTTTATATAATTTCTATGTCTCTTATTGTTATCATGCCAGTATAGAAATCCCTCTCTATATACCTGTGTACATATCAATATAAAGATGCATATGTATTATATATTTTTCAAGGTAACATACTAAAGGAAAACTAGGAGGCAGATATATCTAATTATATTTGAAATCATTACTTTTTATTTTTCCTTTGTTTACTGGAGCATAATTGCTATACAATTTTGTGTTAGTTTCTGCTGTACAACAGTGAATCAGCTATATGTGTACATATATCCCCACCCTGTTGAGTCTCCCTCCCACCTCCCCTCACTCCTGGGTCATCACAGAGCACTGAGCTGAGCTTTCTGTACTATATAGCAGCTTCCCACTAGCTATCGATTTGACTCATGGTAGTGTATATATATCAATGTTACTCTCCCAATTTGTCCCATCCTCCCTTTTCCCCACTGTGTCCATATGTCCATTCTCTATGTAGGTGTCTCTATTCCTGGCCTGAAAATAGGTTCATTTGTACCCTTTTTCTGTATTCCATATGTATGTGGTATCACATGATATTTGTTTTTCTCTTTTTCTGTCTTATTTCACTCTGTGTGACAGACCCTAGGTCCATCCACATCACTGTAAAAGACCAAATTTCATTCCTTTCTATGGCTGAGTAATGTTTCATTGTATTTATGTACCACAGTGAGTAGTGAGTTGCTTGGAAGAAAGAAAGGATGAACAGTTGGAATGGAGAAGAGATAGATAAAGATATTAATCAAAAAATATCTATGAATATAGGAACTGAAGGGGATTGTCTAGGATGGCCATTTCTTCTTCCCATATGAGGTAAAACATTCCCTGCCCTGTAGCTTGTTAAATCTCAACATGATGACAATAACTTTCTTCATGATACTCCCATCTGAGGTAATCTTTTCCATGATCACTCTCCAGCATTCTTCACATATCATTTCTCCAGGAAACCTTTCACAATTTTCTATGAATATGAATGAGTTCTAGTTCATGCTCTGAATTGTCTTAACCATAGTTCTTAAATAAAATCTCATATTGATCTTAATTTTATTTTTCAATCATGTTAGCCCTGAGGTTCTATCAAAGTATAGGCACCCTATAAACATGGACAATATTAACACAATCAGTTCAGTTAAGTTTAGTCGCTCAGTTGTGTCCAACTCTTTGCGACATCATGGACTGAAGCACGCCAGCCGTCCCTGTCCATCACCAACTCAAACTTATGTCCATCGAGTCAGTGATGCCATCCAACAATCTCATCCTCTGTTCATCCCCTTCTCCTCCGACATTCAATCTTTCCCAGCATCAGGATCTTTTCTAATGAGTCAGTTCTTCACATCAGGTGTCCAAATATTGAAGTTATAGCTTCAACCTCAATCCTTCCAGTGAATATTCAGGACTGATTTCCTTTAGGATGGACTGGTTGGATCTTCTTGCAATCCAAGGGAATCTCAAGAGTCTTATCCAACACCACAGTTCAAAAGCATCAATTCTTCAGCACTCAGGTTTCTTTATAGACCACTCTCACATCCATACATGACTACTGGAAAAACCATAGCTTTGACTAGACGATCCTTTATGGGCAAAGTAATGTTTCTGCTTTTTAATATGATATCTAGGTTGGTCATAACTTTTCTTCTAAGCAGCAAGTGTGTTTTAATTCATGGCTGTAGTCACTGTCTGCAGTAATTTTAGAGCCCCCCAAAATAAAGGCTGCCACTGTTTCCACTGTTTCCCCATCTACTTGCCAAAAAATGATGGGACTGGATGCCATGATCTTAGTTTTATGAATGGTGAGCTTTAAGCCAACTTTTTCACTCTCCTCTTTCACTTTCACTGAGAGGCTATTTAATTCTTCTTCACTTTCTGCCATAAGGGTGGTGTCATCTGCATATCTGAGGTTATTGATATTTCTCCCGGCAATCTTGATTCCAGCTTGTGCTTCATCCAGCCCAGTGTTTCTCATGATGTACTATGCATATAAGTTAAATAAGTAGGATGACAATATACAGCCTTGACATACTCCTTTTCCTATTTGGAACCACTCTGTGGTTTCATGTCCAGTTCTAACTGTTGCTTCCTGACCTGCATACAGATTTCTCAAGAGACAGGTCAGATCATCTGGTATTCCCATCTCTTTCAGAATTTTCCAGTTTGTTGTTATCCACACAGTCAAAGGCATAGTCAATAAAGCAGAAATAGATTTTTTCTGGAACTCTCTTGCTTTTTAGATGTTGGCAATTGATCTCTGGTTCCCCTGCCTTTTCTAAACCAGCTTGAACGTCTGGAAGTTCACAATTCATGTATTGTTGAAACCTGACTGGGAAAATTTTGAGCATTATTTTACTGGTGTGTGAAATGAGTGCAATTGTGCGGTAGTTTGAGCATTCTTTGGCATTGCCTTTCTTTGGTACTGGAATGAAAACTGACCTTTTCCCATTCTGTGGCCACTGCTGAGTTTTCCAAATTTGCTGGCATATCGAGTGCAGTACTTTCACATCACATTTTAGGTTTTAAAATAGCTCAATTGGAATTCCATCACTTCCACTAGTTTTGTTTATAGTGATGCTTCCTAAGGCCCACCTGACTTTGCATTCCAGGATCTCTAGCTCTAGGTGAATGATCACACCATCATGATTATCTGGGTCATGAAGAACTTTTTTGTATAGTTCATCTCTGTACTCTTGCCATCTCTTCTTAATATCTTCTGCTTTCATTAGGTCCATAGCATTTCTGTCCTTTATTGTGTCCATCTTTGCATAAAATGTTCCCCTCGTATCTCTAATTTTCTTAAAGAAATCTCTAATCTTCCTCATTCTATTGTTTTCCTCTATTTCTATGCACTGATCACTGAGGAAGTCTTTCTTATTTCTCCTGTCTATTCTTTGGAACTGTGCATTTAAATGGGTAAATCTTTCCTTTTCTCCTTTGCTTTTCTCTTCTCTCCTTTTCACAGCAATTCTTAAGGCCTCCTCAGACAGCCATTTTGCTTTTTTTGCATTTCTTTTCCATGGGGATGGTCTTGATCCCTGTCTATTGTACAATGTCATGAATCTCTGTCCATAGTTCATCAGGCGATCTGTCTATCAAATCTAGTCCCTTAAATCTATTTCTCACTTCCACTGTATATTCATAAGGGATTTGATTTAGGTCATACTTGAATGGTCTAGTGGTTTTCCCTACTTTCTTCAATTTGACAATAAGGACTTCATGATCTGAGCCACAGTCAGCTCCTGGTCTTGTTTTTGCTGACTGTATAGAGCTTCTCTACCTTTGGCTGGAAAGAATATAATCAATCTGATTTCAGTGTTGACCATCTGGTGATGTCCATGTGTAGAGTCTTCTCTTGTGTTGTTGGAAGAGGGTGTTTGCTATGACCAGTGCATTCTCTTGGCATAACTCTCTTAACCTCTGCCCTGCTTCATTCTGTACTCCAAGGGCAAATTTGCCTGTTACTCCAGGTGTTTCTTGACTTCCTACTTTTTCAGTCCAGTCCCATATAATGAAAAGGACATCTTTTTGGGGTGTTAGTTCTCGAAGATCTTGTAAGCCTTCATAGAACCATTCAATTTCAGCTTCTTCAGTATTACTGGTCGAGGCATAGACTGGATTACCGTGATATTGAGTGGTTTGCCTTGGAAATGAACAGAGATCATTCTGTCATTTATGAGATTGCATCCAAGTACTGCATTTTGAACTCTTTTGTTCACTATGATGACTATTCCAATTCCTTTAAGTGATTATTGCCCACAGTAGTAGATATAATGGTCATCTGAGTTAAATTCACCCATCTCAGTCCAGTTTAGTTCGCTGATTCCTAAAATGTTGATGTTCACTTTTGCCATCTCCTGTTTGACCACTTCCAATTTGCCTTGATTCATGGACCTAACTTTCCAAGTTCCTATGCAATATTGCTCTTTACAGCATCGGACCTTGCTTCCATCACCAGTAACATCCACAACTCGGTATTGTTTTTGCTTTGGCTCTGTCTCTTCATACTTTCTGGAGTTATTTCTCCACTCTTCTCCAGTAGCATATTGGGCACCTACTGACCTGGGGAGTTCATCTTTCAGTGTCCTATCTTTTTACCTTTTTGTACTGTTCATGGGGTTCTCAAGGCAAGAATACTGAAATGGTTTGCCATTCCCTTCTCCAGTGGACCACATTTTGTCAGAACTCTCCACCATGACTCATCTGTCTTGGGTGGCCCTGCATGGAATGGCTCATAGTTTCATTGAGTTGGACAAGGCTGTGGTCATGTGATTAGATTGGTTAGTTTCCTATGATTGTGGTTTTCATTCTGTCTGCCCTCTGATGGAGAAGGATAAGAGGCTTATGGATCTATTAACAGAATACTGCTAAGTCACTGCTAAGTCACTTCAGTCGTGTCTGACTCTGTGCGACCCCATAGACGGCAGCCCACCAGGCTCCCCCGTCCCTGGGATTCTCCAGGCAAGAACGCTGGAGTGGGTTGCCATTTCCTTCTCCAATGCGTGAAAGTGAAAAGTGAAAGTGAAGTCGTTCAGTTGTGTCTGACCCTCAGCGACCCCATGGACTGCAGCCTTCCAGGCTCCTCCATCCATGGGATTTTCCAGGCAAGAGTACTGGAGTGGGGTGCCATTGCTTTCTCCATTAACAGAATAGATACTATTAATACAATTGCTGTTGTTTAGTTGCTAAGTTATGTCCAACTCTTTACGACCCCATAGACTGCAGGCCACCAGGCTTCTCTGTCCATGATATTTCCCAATGCAAGAGTATTGGAGTGGATTGCCATTTCCTTCTCCAGGGGATCTTCATAACCCAGGAAATGAATCTGCATCTCATGCTTTGCAGGTGGATGCTTTATCAATGATTGCAGATGTTAATAAATTTCATTGGACTGAAATAAATTGAACCATCATATTATTCAATATCTTGGTAAAGAAAGTAGGGTAAAACATGGTAAATGCTCTGCTTATTGTTAAAAATTACTACCTATATGTTTGTTCGGGGCTGCGCTTGTGGCTCAGCTGGTAAAGAATCCACCTGCAATGCAGGAGACCTAGGTCAGAAACCTGGGTCAGGAAGATCCCCTGGAGAATGGAAAGGCTATCCACTCCAGTGTTCTGGACTAGAAAAGTCTGTGGGCTATATAGTCGATGGGGTTGCAAAGAGATAGAAATGACTGAGCGGCCTTCACTCACTCATTCTACTTTTAAGTCATCTCATGCTATTCACTTGAATAGTTTTGAGTTACCATCATCTGATGCTGCGAAGGCAGATGAGCGCTGCCTAGAGGAGCTACCCCTAGCCCAAGGGCAGGGGCGGCTGAGGGGAGCTACCCCACATCAGAGGTAAGGAGCAGCAGCTGCGCTTTGCTGGAGCAGCCCACATCCAAGAGAGACCCCACATCCAAGGTAAGAGAAACCAAGTAAGACGGTAGGCACTGAGAGAGGGGATCAGAGGGCTGACAGACTGTAACTACAATCACAGAAAACTAGCCAATCTGATCACAAGGACCACAGCCTTGTCTAACTCAATGAAACTATGAGCCATGCTGGTGTGGGGCCAACCAAGACAGCTGGGTCATGGTGGAGCGGTCTGACAGAATGTGGTCCACTGAAGAAGGGAATGGTAAACCACTTCAGTATTCTTGGCTTGAGAAACCCATGAATAGTATGAAAAAGCAGAAAGAAAGGACACTAAAGATGAACTCCGCAGGTTGGTAGGTGCCCAGTATGCTATTGACAATCAGTGGAGAAATAACTCCGAAATAACTCCAGAAAGAATGAAAGGATGGAGCCAAAGCAAAAACAATACTTAGTAGTGAATGGGACAGGGGATGGAAGCAGTGTTTCATGCTGTAAAGAGCAATATTGCATTGGAACCTGGAATGTTAGGTCCATGAATCAAGACAAATTAGAAGTGGTCAAACAGGAGATGACAGGAGTGAACATCAACTTTCTAGGAATCAGTGAACTAAAATGGACTGGAATGGGTGAATTTAACTCAGATGACCATTATATCTACTATTGTGGGCAGGAATCTCTTAGAAGAAATGGAGTAGCCATCATAGTCAACAAAAGAGTCCAAAATGCCATACTTTGATGCAATCTCATAAATGACAGAATGATCTCTATTCATTTCCAAGGCAAACCATTCAATATCACAGTAATCCAAGTCTATGCCCCAACCAGTAACGGTGAAGAAGCTGAAGTTGAACAGTTCTATGAAGACCTACAAGATCTTCTAGAACTAACACCCCAAAAAGATGTCCTTTTCATTATATGGGACTGGACTGAAAAAGTAGGAAGTCAAGAAACACCTGGAGTAACAGGCAAATTTGCCCTTGGAGTACAGAATGAAGCAGGGCAGAGGTTAAGAGAGTTATGCCAAGAGAATGCACTGGTCATAGCAAACACCCTCTTCCAACAACACAAGAGAAGACTCTACACATGGACATCACCAGATGGTCAACACTGAAATCAGATTGATTATATTCTTTCCAGCCAAAGGTAGAGAAGCTCTATACAGTCAGCAAAAACAAGACCAGGAGCTGACTGTGGCTCAGATCATGAAGTCCTTATTGCCAAATTGAAGAAAGTAGGGAAAACCACTAGACCATTCAAGTATGACCTAAATCAAATCCCTTATGATTATACAGTGGAAGTGAGAAATAGATTTAAGGGACTAGATTTGATAGACAGAGCGCCTGATGAACTATGGAGGGAGGTTCATACATTGTACAGGAGACAGGAATGAAGACCATCCCCAAGAAAAAGAAATGCAAAAAAGCAAAATGGCTGTCTGGGGAGACCTTAAAAATAGCTGTAAAAAGGAGAGAAGTGAAAAGCAAAGGAGAAAATGAAAGATATAAGCATCTGAATGCAGAGTTCCAAAGAACAGCAAGGAGAAATAAAGCCTTCTTCAGCAATCAATGCAAAGAAATAGAGGAAAATAACAGAATGGTAAGGACTAGAGATCTCTTCAAGAAAATTAGAGATACCAAGGGAACATTTCATGCAAAGATGGGCTCAAAAAATGACAGAAATGGTAGGGACCTAACAGAAGCAGAAGATATTAAGAAGAGGTGGCAAGAATACACAGAAGAATTGTACAAAAAAGATCTTCATGACCCAGATAATCACGATGGTGTGACCACTCACCTAGAGTCAGACATCCTGGAATGTGAAGTCAAGTCGGCCTTAGGAAGCATCACTACGAACAAAGTTAGTGGAGGTGCTGGAATACCAGTTGAGTTATTTCAAGTTCTGAAAGATGATGCTGTGTATGTGCTGCACTCAATATGCCAGCAAATTTGGAAAACTCAGCAGTGGCCACAGGATGGGAAAAGGTCAGTTTTCGTTCCAATCCCAAAGAAAGGCAATGCCAAAGAATGCTCAAAGTACGGCCCAATTGCACTCATCTCACATGCTAATAAAGTAATGCTCAGAATTCTCCAAGACAGGCTTCAGCAATATGTGAACCGTGAAATTCCAGATGTTTGAGCTGGTTTTAGAAAAGGCAGAGGAACCAGAGATCAAGTTGCCAACATCTGCTGGATCATGGAAAAAGCAAGAGAGTTCCAGAAAAACATCTATTTCTGCTTCACTGACTATGCCAAAGCCTTTACTGTGTGGATTACAATAAACTGTGGAAAATTCTGAAAGAGATGGGAATACCAGACTACCTGACCTGCCTCTTGAGAAACCTATATGCAGGTAAGGAAGCAACAGTTAGAACTGGACATGGAACAACCGACTGGTTCCCAATAGGAAAGGAGTACATCAAGGCTGTATAATGTCACCCTGCTTATTTAACGTATATGCAGAGTACATCATGAGAAACACTGGGCTGGAAGAAGCACAAGCTGGAATCAAGATTGTCAGGAGAAATATCAATAACCTCAGATATGCAGATGACACTACCCTTATGGCAAAAAGTGAAGAGGCACTAAAAAGCCTCTTGATGAAAGTGAAATAGGAGAGTGAAGAAGTTGGCTTAAAGCTCGACATTCAGAAAACTAAGATCGTGGCCTCCAGTCCCGTCACTTTATGGGAAATAGATGGGGAAACAGTGGCTGACTTTATTTTTCTGGGCTCCAAAATCACTGCAGAAGGTGATTGCAGCCATGAAATTAAAAGACGCTTACTCCTTCGTAGGAAAGTTATGACCATCCAGACAGCATATTAAAAAGTAGAGACATTACTTTGCCAACAAAGTCCCATCTAGTCAAGGCTATGGTTTTTCCAGTAGTCGTGTATGGATGTGAGAGTTGGACTGTGAAGAAAGCTGAACACTGAAGAATTGATGCTTTTGAATTTTTGGTGTTGGATTATGGTGTTGGAGAAGACTCTTGAGAGTTCCTCAGACTACAAGGAGATCCAACCAGTCCATCCTAATGGAGATCAGTCCTGGATGTTCATTGGAAAGACTGGTGTTGAAGCTGAAACTCCGATACTTTGCCAACCTGATGCTAAGAGCTTACTTATTTGAAAAAAACCCTGGCGCTGGGAAAGATTGAGGGCAGGAGGAGAAGGGGATGACAGAGGATGAGATGGTTGGATGGCATCGCTGACTCGATGCACATGGGTTTGGGTGAACTCCAGGAATTGGTGATGGACAGTGAGGCCTGGCTTTCTGTGATTCATGGGGTTGCAAAGAATCGGACACAACTGAGTGGCTGAAATGAACTGAACTGAACTGATGACTGTATTTAGCTACTGTCTGCAAGTCAATTTGCTTTCCAGTGTCAAATGATTCACTCCCACTTTATAGTTACTTGCTCAAAGCTTCTGTAGCTGGATTGCTTTAAAAATAGAGAAATATTTAACCCAGAACATCTTTTATAAACAAAAACTGTTTAGATTTTACTTGAAAACAAAACATTGCTGTGAGTTTTATGAGTTAATTTTTGATTACTGCTAAAATTATTGACTCCATCTTTATTTATTTATTTATTTATGGCTGTGCTGGGTCTTTATTGCTGCCAGCTTATCTCTAGTCACAGCAAGCCCGGGCTACTTTCAGTGGTGGTGCATAGGCTTCTCATTGCAGTGGGCTCTAAGTACACTGGGCTTCAGTAGTTATGGCATGTGGGCTTGGTAGTTGAGGCTCTTGCACTTGACAGCACAGGCTGAATAGCTGTGGCACATGGGTTTAGTCACTCCATGGCATGTGAAAGCTTCCTGGATCAGGGATCAAACCCTTGTCTCCTGCATTGGCAGGCAGATTCTTTACCACTGAGTCACCAGGGAAACCCCAATCATTGTTAATATGCATTTTGAAACAGCAGCCTGTTGAAAATTTAAATACTGGCACTTTTAAAATCCCACCCCATATGTCTCACTCAAATCAAAGTTTTTTTTTGTTTTTAAATCATCTTGCTGAATTTTACATTTTCTTTTACCTGGATACTTAGGGATGGCACTATTTGGTCAGGATAGATCTTACTCTTTAAATTTTTGCAGTTTTCTCTATAAAATATTTGGGATATATTTCTATTATTAGTAATACATTAGAAAATGCTAATTTTCTTAGGCATGCTTTCCTGATGAAAATTTATCAGCTGTAATCAGAGTTTTGCTCACATTTTTCCCTAGTGAATGTTTAATTGGCATACCTGGATTCAATGTTTGCCTACTTTATTAAATTCAGTTCTGAAATCAGAAGATATATTTAGGACTATGCTGTAAGTTTAATTATTAAAATACCTCTGGCTGTGTAAAACACTGGAGGAATGTGAAAAAGAACATTCTAGTGGTTTTAAATTTGCTTTTGTTTCTTAATATAATACTTTAAAGAAAACAATCATAAAATTCTAAGCAAATTATACAAGTTACTTTACCTTTTGCTCCTAAACCATGATAGGTAAGAAACTGACTTCATGGAAAAAAGGCCACCATCACTTTTGTTAACATTTTAAGAATCTGAAAACCTTTCTAGAAAACCTTTCAAATATTATCATCCTAAATTAGCTAAATTAAATATCAAGAAATGCTGACACTTGGGAATGTCTTACTTTGTGATTTCTTGACTGTTATTTTGGTTTCACATTTGTCTGGACTAGCTCAGAGCTGATCCTTCCTGATAATGAATATATCAGATGGATAATTAAGTGTTCCCTTCAAGTAGGAGTCTAGTGCTGTACACCGATTACCAATGGCAAGAGAAGCACCTATTCACTGGGTTGGGGTGGGAGACTGAGACTGACACGTGAAATGTGAATATTTGGATGAGGCATAGGCACCCAGATTGAGTTTCTGAACTCTAATTTTGCAGATCTGGATGACATCAGGAAACTCTCCTGGGCTTGCCCCAACATCATCCATTAGCATTCCAACTGGTGGTTAGACCCTCAGATATCTATGTAGATGGAGGCTTGTTCAGTTTTAGACACATGTAAGGAAAAGAAAACATCAAAGGTTTTCAAAATTACTTTCTGTATTTTTTTTCCTGCGTGTGAGTAATTGAATGAGAAAAATAAGAGTTTATTCTCTTGTTTATTCTCTAGTTAATTCTCTTACTTGGGCTTGAATTTTAGTTCTCTCACTCTTTCTTGTGTCATCTTTGGCAAGTTGCTTAACCTATCTGTGCCTCAGTGTGATGACCTATACAATGAGGATAATACCATGTTATCAGACTAAATACCAGGCTAAAACAAACACATGTGCCTGGCATGTAGAAAACAACTAAAAATGAGCATTTATTATCATTGTAATTGTCATTTCCATAATTTTGCTCAAAATAGGCTCTCATTGGCCTTTTTGGAATCAAGGGCATTCTTGAGGATGGATGGCTGAGGAGGAAATCATGACACAGTCTCAGGAGTGTTTAGAAATACTGACTCTGTTCATAGATGACGAAAGGGCACTTTAGAGAAGTTAGTCAGGTAACTCAGATGAGGTCACATTGTTAGCCAGAGGAAGGGCTGAATTTACCCTCCAAGTCCTTCATATTTTGGTCTTGATTTCATTTCTTCTTTCTTTTCATTTCACTTTATATATCACTGTAGTGGAAGTATTCATCAGAAGTTTACAAAATACCATTATTGGTTCTTCTGGAAATTTTTCTGCCTTTTATACATATGTGGAAGCAACTACAAACCTTCCCATAGGGAAAATATTAGCCAAATTCATGCAATCTACTGCTCCTGGGACACAATTATATAATGGTGAATTTGGAGTGTGCATTGCACTAAAACTGGAACTCAGTTAATAGAATGCCTGGGTTGTGAAAATAATTCCATCTTACTTTTAATTTATTATGTGCATGTGAATGTGTATGGTCCTAAATTATCAAATACTTATTTAAATTATGAATCTTAAAGCCAATTCACAGAACAGTTTTTGAAAGGTCAGATAAAAATTCAGTGATGTAAGACAATTGATATACATACATTGGATTGTATAATTTAGTCTCCCCTGTATAGCCATCCTGTATTACCAATTAAAGACTCTCCAGATTCCCCATTATTCTTATTGAGTATCTTCAGCTCCTGTTTAGGTGGTATATTTTGATTTGGTTTTCCTCTCTTTAAATAAATTTCACACTTCACTAACTATTACAATGTGAATAGCCCAGGTGCAAATATGAGTTAATAGCTAAATGGTTTTGGCAATTACTTTCCAATAGAAAGAAATATTTGGGAAAGAAGTTAAATGCAGCTAGAAATTTTAGAGGCATCTGGCTCTCCTTGAATATTTATAAACCTGTATATATACTCACACATGCATATATTTTATGCAGTCTATTAAGATATTGTAAAAATTAAAGGAAGAAGTATCTCATATTTCTGGTTGCTTAAAAAGGAAAGAGAAAAAGAGAAAGAGTGCAATAATGATCTCCCTTGAAAATTATTCCATTTCTATTGCAGAAAATAGCCATTCTCTTATCCTTCAGTTACTATCTACCTAATTACCATGTGAATACTCTGTAATTGTATATCCACAGTTGTCCTTTAGATTGCATGATTGTGTTTGGTGCTACAATGCACTTCTTAGTATAATTATCCTACAGAGGTTGTAACAATTTTTATATTGTGAATATAAAGTGCTATTATATAATTTCATGGTAATCTCTACTTTCTTAGCACAGATTAATTACATTTCATTATTTCTCCTTCTTACTATATGCAGAAATCTCAATTGTTATGCCATTCAGGTCAGTAAAATGATCAAAACTTATGAGCTGGAATGTTCCAAACTAAGGAAGATTTCGTTGGCAGTAATTTATGTAGGCTGTTGCCACAGTAAACATTATTCAGATCAGTTTTAGTTTTAATAGCTTTTAAATTCCTGTTGTAACCTCACAGTTGGGTTGTCAGATCTCTGAGAGCTAGTGTCCTGTCTTGTATTTCTGGATTTTTCTCACAACTTTCAACATACACTTAGTCACACACATGTCCACAGTAAATAATCAATTACACATCACCACTTCCATTTTATCAACATGGTGTCCAAAATTAGATCAATTACATTGCCCCACATGCTTTTCTTTCCATAAATTCCAGACTGCTGCTGTTAAATACATAAAGGCCAATCTGAGTAGACTCTTATCTTCAACCTTTAATCTTCAACTCTTTCCCTATTTTATCCCCTTGAACAAAATGTCTCTTGTCAGCTGTATTTTCTTTGAACCTTTCTTCTTTTAGTTTATCACACATTTTTTTTTTTTACTTTCTCTCAGTTCCAATCATTATTAAGCTGAACATAAAATTTGAAGGAATAAAAGATGTTTGTTTTTGTAAGCAAAGTATATGTGTGTGTGTGAGTGTGTGAGTGCATGTGTGTCTATGTGTCAGAAACTGGAAGATGATCCCTTTGTGGTACACCTTGTGTTAACCAACTACCAACATTCCCAACTCTTTTATTCTTTGGGAGGAATTAAGTTTTTTATTTAGATTTGTCTACTGATTCATAATCAGTAACATTTCACTTAATCAAAACTGAAATATAAAAAAAAAATGGGGAAGGCTATGAAACTTCTGTAATAAATAATTGGCAGAATTATAAATGAATCATTAATACAAATACTAATATATTTTATTTAAGAAAATGAGTATCTATCTTATAAAAAGATTACTTTCAAAGTGTTTTTAAAGTATTTTTAATGTTTAAAGTGGTTAGCTGTATAAGGTAAGCAATTTCAGTGCTCTGGGATAAAAAAAAAATATATATTGTTTTTCCAGTTACAGCTTAACTTCTCTCTGTTTCTGAGCTTATCAAGAAAGACTCTTTAGAACTAAAATGAACAATTGCATACCATAGGAGCCTTCTCATGTAATATTCTTCTTTATACTTTGTTAAATTTCTGCTGGATTGGGAAGTGCTAAAGAAGTATTCCTTTTAGCAAACAAATAACTGAAGAGATAGAATTTAAATATGAGTGGTGCCAGTGGTAAAGAATCTGCCTGCTAAAGCACAAGACACAAGAGACAGGGGTTTGATCCCTGCATCGGGAAGATCCCCTGGAGGAGGAAATGGCAACACACTCTAGTATTCTTGCCAAGGAAATCCCATGGACAGAGAAACCTTGAAGTCTACAGTCGATGGGGGCACAAAGAGTTGGACATAACTGAGTGACTGAACACCATGTAGTAATTATTTGAGAGTATATAGAGATATGGGCTTCCTAGTTATTGTTATTAGTTCAGCTAATAAAGAATCCACCCACAATGTAGGAGACCCCAGTTTGATTCCTGGGTTGGGAAGATCCCCTGGAGAAGGGATAGACTACCCACTCCAATATTCTTGGGCTTCCCTTGTGGCTCAGCTGGTCAAGAATCCACCTGAAATGAGGAAGACCTGAGTTTGATCCCTGGGTCAGGAAGATCCCCTGGAGAAGGGAATGGCTACCCACTCCAGAATTCTGGCCTGGAGAATTCCATGGGTTGTATAGTCCATGGGGAGGCAAAAAGTTGGACAAAACTGAGTGACTTTCCCTGACTTTCACTTTCAGCGATAGGACACTGATAAAAATACAACATATATTTCTGCAAGTTTTACACAAATGCTTGTAATTCAAAGTGGATTATGACTGAAAAGAGAATGACAAATTATGTACCTTTCCTAAGACCTATTATGCATTCCTATCATGATATTTAGACAATTACCGAGAACATGAACTTTGGTCGAGTCACCCACCCAATTTGGAAATAGAGAGCACCATCAGATGTTTTAAACTTTTTCCTGGGCTTACATATATCCTGTTATGATTAAACTTGAAATAACAGAGTTTTTGAAGGAATTATTTTGACTTCCAACTTACAAGTACCCAGTGCTTGTGTGATAATTTAAATATGACTTGCTGAAGTCTCCTGTCAAGTAAGATCTACTTTCTCCTGTATTCAGAAATCTGGAGTTGGAGTTGAGTAAATAGGGAAGACTTTAAGAGAGAGAGAAAGGAAGGGAGGGAGAAAGAGAGAATGGGAGGGAGGAAGTAAGAAAGAAAGAGAGAGGTTCAAAGAAGGGGAGAACACAAGGAAGAGTGAAAGAGGAAGGAAGAAAGGGAAGAGAATGTACATTCAAAGTGTTGGACCCTACAATGCTAACAGAGGCAGAAAACAATCCAACAGACATGTAATTCAACATCTTCTACATGCTCCACATCTTAAGCCTAATAATGGGAGATAGAAAGCTTTCATAGGAAGATATTAGGAAGCAACTCTGGCCGGGCTAGAATATAGTAAACAAATCTCTGTCCTTAAACTTCAATTTTGCATAGAGTGCTAAACACATAAACTGGGAAAAAATGAAATGTCTTCCATTTGAATATGCATAGAGAAAGGGTTCTGAGTCTAAAATTATTTCTGCCTTTTTTAGAGGGAAAACGTGGCATGGCTTAACAGTATGCAATTTGTAATTATTTAACTGTATACTCTAACACCTGTTTATAATTTTATCTTAAGCAAACATTTTTTTTTTTTACATTCTTTAGGTTACATTTTTAGGCCATGAGGCCATTCAGAGCATTGAATAATGTGCAGCTGACGTGCTTCAAAATATATTAAAAACATTAGAGAATGGAGAGTTTCCTTTAAAACATAAAAAACAAACTATGAATTCCTTTTAAAAATATTATCCTTAAAGAGAAAATCTATTAGCCTAGTTAGCAAACTAACCAGAATTTATAAAATATTCTTATTGTAGCTTATATGCCATTAGATTTAAAAAGAAATCTTTCTGCGGAAGCATAATATACATAGAAATGTTTAAAATCACAAGTATCCAATTCAATAAATTATCTCCAGTGTACACATCAGTGTAAACCAACGTTCAGGTCAAGAATGAGCATTATTATTATCTCAAGTGCTCCCTAGTGTTCTTCATCACTATCCCTTTCTTTATCTTCAAAATAACTCCTTTTTGACACTTAAAACCACGGATTAGTTTTGCCTTTTGAACTTTACATAAATAAAACCATACTACATGTATTTCCTGTCCATTTTTTCCTTATTATTATTTTCATGAGATTCTTGCATGTTGTTGCTTATAACTAATGTTTCATTTTTAATTTTCTATTTCCATATACTCTTCTTATAATGGATATTTAGATTATTTTTTAGCTTTTGCCTATTTCTAAAAAGGTTTCTGTGCATATTGTAGACATGTTTTGTGCACTTGTGCATGCTTTTCTCTTGCATATACAGTATAGCAAGAGTAAAAATGCTAGGTCATAAAGTGTGGGTATGTTCAAATTTGGGGCTTCCCTGGTGGCTCAGCAGTAAAGAATCCACCTGCAATGCAGGGGGTTCAATCCCTGGGTTGGGAAAGATCCCCTGGAGGAGGACATGGCAACTGAGTCAGAGGCAACTGAACACAGCGCCCACACAGCATGTTCAAATTTAATTGTTGTTTAGTTGCTAAGTTGTGTCTGACTCTTTGCGACCCCATGGACTGTAGCCTGCCAGGCTCCTCTGTCCATGGGATTTCCCAGGCAAGAATACTGGAGTGGGTGGCCATTTCCTTCTCCAGGGGATCTGCCCAACCCAGGGATCAAACCTGTGTCTCTTACTTGGCAGGCAGATTCTTGACCACTGAGCCACAAGGGAACCACTAAAATTTAATATAATTGATACATCAATTATTTCCCAAATCAATTGAACCAACTTATATTCCCACTACTATTGCTATGAGAGTTTTTGCCATTCGTCATCAATCTGGTGGAAGTGCAAAGGTATTTCTTTGATGTATTAATTTGTATTTCCATGAATACTAATGAGTTGTGTATATTCGCACATCTTTATGTTCTCAGTCTAAACCAGATTTAATTTATTATCCACAATTACTTTTAATTAGTAAATTGTAGATAAGTTTTTAACTTTGACCTTTAGCACCCTAAAGTGCTAAATACGTGCAAGATAAGTGCAAGCAGACTGTTAGTTGCTACAGTATGGTATAGGGCAATCATCAACCCTTGGGATGTTAACTCAACTTTTCCTAGTTTCTTAGGTCTTCTCAATGAAGTGATTTTAAAAACAACGTGGCTCAAAATTTTAGGTTAAAATTACATTTTAATTAGGGCTCCCAAAATTAGTCAAGAAATAAGCTATTTCAATCAAATCAAATCTATTTACAACTTAGACAATGTAGTCCCTTTGCTACTCAGTAAAATTATTTTCAGATTTCTTACATTTTCTAGTTCCCAAATTCTGTTTACTCATTTGATCTGATGGGTTTCACCCGGGCCTCAAATCTGATCTAGAATTTGGAATTCAGGAGTGGTAGTGGATGAAAGGAAAATAACCTGGAATCTGCATTTGCAAGTCAGTCACCTACATGATTCTGATGAATTATCCATTGTGGAAAAAAACCTCATAATATGAAGATCTTGGAAAGATACATCAGCTGTTTTCTATATCCCATCAGAAAAAATGAACCAGGACCAATGGATGAAATTAAAGCAATTAGAGACAATTTAAAAGAGTTCTCTGTCAATAAGTTGTATCTAGCAGACTGACTAAGGAAAATTGCTCTTTAGAGATTTCTGTATAGTAGATGGTATTAGATAATTATATAGGCTACTGTCAATACATTCTTCACAAATATTAAAAAAAACAAACAGAATTTGTGTTGTGTACATTATCTACCTGCCAAGCCTAGAACAACTACAAATAGACATCATAATGGACAGACATTAACATTGACTTAATTTTTAGATCTTTAAGTCTCTCACCCTTTGAAAGTGCTTCTTTTCTTAAACATAGCCAAGACCCTTAGTAATAAACTTAAGCTTTGAATCTCAATGAGGGTACTTGGCATAATGCAACAGCAAGCATAAGAATGCTTGAAATAAATTTCCATAAATATGAAGCAAGCCTGTCAATAAATTTAATTTCTGTCTGATTTAATAAAAGGCCAGATAAATATACAAGCATAAAAGTTATAAATTATGTTTTAACTTTTTTTACCCACAACAATCATCTTATAGCAGATTAAAGTTTATAAACTGTGATTTTTACCTCATCTAACCACACTTAATATTGCTTCACAATTAGATAACTATAAGGAAATTGCAGCTTCAAATACTAGGTCTGCGATCAATTCAGTAAGTTCTTCTGCTTAAGATTACTTGTATTAATACTATAAATTTCAATATTGTGAATGTGGCAAATTAAAAAATAATGATGTGTCAATATACATATAGACTTGTTTGTTTTCCAGAAGACTGAGGCAAAATGTCTAATTGCAAAGTCAATGTGGTTCTTATTAAATGGTCTTTTTTTTTTATTACTGGTGTTCAAGAGGTATGGAAATATTTGAAGAAGTCTTCCTTTGTAGTTGAGAAAATTGTCTGACGTGCTCAGTAGGAAACATTTTACAAAGCAAAGGGTTCAGACTGCATGGAGGTTTTCCCTCTGACTGATGAGACGCCAGGTTCTCACCTGGGAGGAAGAAATGGCCTAGACTTCTGTTGTCACTTTCTACCCATGATGAATCTGTTAGTCTTCCAGTCCACGTTTCTACTGGGGCTCCACAAGAGGCACAACTTCTATCTGCTTACCTGCTCAGGTGTTTGGAAATACTGGCTGTTTTGGCTCATGTGGTGGTGGTGGTGGTTTAGTCTCTAAGTCGTGTCTGACTTTTGCTGACCCCATGGACTGTAGCCACCAGGCTCCTCTGTCCCTGGGATTCTCCAGGCAAGAATACTGGAGTGGGTTGTCATCCTCCTCCAGGGGATCTTCCTTACCCTGGTATTGAATCTGGGTCTCCTGGCTCATGTAGAGAGAGGCTTCTTTCCACTCCACCAAAGGCTATCAAAGGAGTAAGAGTCCCATACTTACTCTGTTCTTCAGATGAAAAGAGATGTAAGGAGGAACAAAGATAGATGACATCTAAAGAAATCTTGAGGATTTATGTTCATTCCAGAATAACAGAAATATTGCTTCTTAGAAGGAAAGTTGAGGAAACTTGAGAACTTAAATTTTAAAATTCAGGACTAATAAAGTTTGTCAGTTAGTATTATATCAATATAACTAATATTATATCTATTATATCAATACAACTTATATCAATATAGTATATCAATATAACTTTAGCAAGATGAAATGATGGCAAACTCAGGCAAAAAGAGGAACCAATGGTATTCTTAAAGAAATCTGGTTACATGCAATTACAAGTTGCTCTTGTAAATTAATCCACTTATCCATTGACCATTTTAAAATATTAAGTAAAATGGTAACATTTATTGTGACTCAAGAAAAAATATCTTGTAGGATTTCCATGGTGGTCCAGACTCTATGCTTCCCGTGCAAGGAATGTGGGTTCAACCTGATTGTAGAAATTCCACAGTGTGGGGAAAAAAAATAAAGAAAAATACTTTGTAACACAATTTTATTTCTATACTGTTCATTCTTTCTAGATGTGTGTCATCACTACTGTGTGAATTCTGAATCCTGTACCATTGGAGATGATGGAAGTGTGGAATGTGTCTGTCCAATACGCTATGAAGGATCAAAATGTGAAATTGACAAATGTATAAGGTGCCATGGGGGACATTGCATTATAAATAAAGACAGTGAAGATATATCTTGCAAGTAAGTAGAGAGCTAACTTAATTTATAAAAGCATTTGAACCCAAAAGGACATAACATTCTGGCAAAAAATGAGAACATTATAAATTATTGTTTTTTAATTAATTTTTTAATTGGAGGATAATTGCTGTACAGAATTTTGCTGTTCTCCATCAAACATAAACATGAATCAGAAATTCAATATGGCAAGTGTTCCATTATCTCTTTCTTTTTTTTTTTCCTACAAAGAGAGTTCAATTCATTTTGATTAAACCAAAATTTATTCAAAAGGTGTTAACATACTTCTGGGAAACATGAACACTTATCATGAAATAATATGGTCAGATCATTCCCTGTATAGAATATTCCTAATAGTAAGCAAGCACAAGTGAAATGCAACATACCTTCAAAAAGCTTATGTAATACTTCCAAATTAGAATAGCTCGGACTTTTGTCTCATCATTATTATCAGCAATGAGTATTTGCCTTTCTGATTTTACAAAGTGATCCTCTGGGAAAGGAACAAAAGATCTGTTGAATGGAAACAAAATTTAATCTTTTTATCTGACTTGGAAAATTATAGTCGAAAATAAGTAGAAGGAATGATGCTTCCTAGGAAGCCACTACAATTAAGACATCCAATTACATTTTTGTTACACTGTCTTTTGCTCTGTGGCTTTGAGATTAAGTGAATGGAAGACAGAACTTTGCAGCTAATGAGTGGCATTCAGTTTCTGTCATGAAACAGATTTATGCCACAGAGGTTAGAGATCAATTCTCACTCTGAACTTCTTTTCACAACCTTTTAAAAGAAGGGCTTATAAATGATTGGGCTCTATCATTTGCCCTCTGTGTGTGTGTTAGTCACTCAGTCATGTCCGCTTCTTTTTGACCCCATGGACTGTAGCCCACCAGGCTCCTCTATACATGGGATTCTCCAGGCAAGAATACTGCAGTGGGTTGCCATTTCCTTCTCCAATCATTTGCCCTAGGACTATAATAAATGAGAATATGTGATAGAAAAGCACACCTTAAAACGGTCATGCCACAGCTTCCACCAAGACGGCCTCTGCCAGGGTGCCAGCCCTGAGTTATGTTACTCTGCCAAACAAGGTCCAATAAAATTTTATTACAGACATCATCATTTTTTTCTTTTTTATTTACTCTCATTTTAGAGTTAATCTATGTATGATTTGTTATCATTATAAATGACATTTACTCAAGCCCTCAAATTGGGTCATTTGAAAGTACATTATTTTTCAACTAAAGTCATTGAAAAATATGACTAATTATAATACATGCCTTTGATAAGTACATAAAGGTAAAATACATTTTTATTTAAACTATCAAAATCATGTTTGCTCATTAAATTCATCAGTTTTTTGTGATGAAACTTGAGCATGGCAGAACTTGATTTCAGTTAGTGAGCATACATCTTTCTTTATGTCCAGTGTACCATGTCAGAAATGCCCTGTAGAATCTTCTTTACAACCCCATTTCATTCACCCAGGAAATTGTGGACTATCGTGTAAGAGAGGCTGAGAGGCATAGTTTCCAACCCAGTTTATCTTGGAGAAGCACTTGCAGAGACACATACTGTTTCCATCACACAGGTCAGTTCCATGTGAGGAAGGAAGGGTTGGATTCTTAGGACCCTCACTGTTGCCTACTGTACAGACAATATTGGCTTAACCAACCTAGAAACACTGGAACCCATAACCTGAATATACTTTTGAGGTTCCACATTACAGTTCCTGACTTAAATATCTTTTTGGAAAACTATTTGTAAGAATGGATAAATAACAGTTGCTAGCAGTGAGTAGATAGTGAAAGTTTAAAAATAGGAGTATATTATTTGATTTACCAGATAGGCTATAATAACATATGAACATGACAATGCAAACACGACTCCTTGTGTATCTTGAAACGTTAGATAAGTTTGTTTTTATTTCTATGATACTTTTCATGCTAGCATTAAATAAAGCTTATAGCAATGTTGGTATTTCTATTTCATGGGTAAAGAACTGATACTAAAAGTCACAACTGAGTTAAACTTTTTATTTAAATGAGAAAAATTCAAGCTGCATGTGTATTTGTGATTCCAAATACTAATGTGTTCCTAATGCCAAGCCTACAAGCTGTCAACTACAGTAGAAAATAGCTGCTGCTGCTGCTAAGTCGCTTCAGTCGTGTCTGACTCTGTGCGACCCCATAGACGGCAGCCCACCAGGCTACTCCGTTCATGGGATTCTCCAGGCAAGAACACTGGAGTGGGTTGCCAGTTCCTTCTCCAATGAATGAAAGTGGAAAGTGAAAGTGAAGTCGCTCAGTCGTGTCCGACTCTTAGAGACCCCATGGACTGCAGCCTAACAGGCTCCTCCATCCATGGGATTTTCCGGGCAACAGTACTGGAGTGGGGTGCCATTGCCTTCTCTGGTAGAAAATAGATACTCTTTCAAATATAATATGTATAATCTTTAAAACAGAATTAATTGTATATTTTTTTCTCTTCCTTAATAAATACTGATGAAGAAATGCTTGATCATAATTTTGAATAACCTAAATTATACCACTCTAATGTCAAATTGTTATGAGAATTCTTTCTGATTAATGGACAACTGCTAATTACAAATTGTGCATGCACGGGTGCATGCGTGTAACATTCTAAGAAATTAAATTATAATGAAAACTGCATTAAAACATAAGCTGTACTATTTGATGCCCTAC
Organism: Bubalus bubalis; assembly: GCF_019923935.1. Lineage (NCBI taxonomy): Eukaryota > Metazoa > Chordata > Mammalia > Artiodactyla > Bovidae > Bubalus > Bubalus bubalis. The sequence goes on from NC_059158.1 coordinate 108,914,674, forward strand.
AATGATTTGGATAACTTATATTTCACATTTGAATTATCTACAAAATTCTGTCTTAAGTTTAGGATTCAAAGGAAACCCTCAGAAGGAGAACAGGGAAACATCTTTCACAATTCTTGGAAGCAGAACTAATACAATATTGTAAAGTTTAAAAATAAAATAAAATTAAAAAAAAATAAATGCAATCAATAAACAGAATATTTTCTCTTTTAAATGATGATGTTTGGTGCATAGTTATCTTTTTGTGGAAAATTCTTTAATGTATAATGAGCTAAATTTTCTCTTTGATGTTGTCCCTTTGATTGAACATGAAACTATAACTTTCTGTTCTTTGATTTTCAAGGAGGCTGGGCATGGAGAGCAAGGAAAAGTCTCCCAGCTCCATTTAACATATCAGACACCAATGCCATTAAATATGTACTTGCCTCACTTTGCTTCCATATTCAAATGCCTGTATAAATCATAAAGAATGTGATACTCTTTGTTAAATCTTTGAAACTTTAACCATTGCCTTCTTCCCCACATTTGTTTCCACTTTCACATATCTCCACTTCCCATCTAGAACAAAATTGACTTACTGCTTCTGTTCATCTTGAAAAGAACTGTGATATTTAAATCCATGTTCTTTAAAAAAAAATATTTAAATCAAATTCCTGGGAAAGTATAAGCAGTTCAGTACATTTCCAGCAACCCTACCACCTACACTAGGTCAAATAAATATGCAAATAATAAATAAACTGTAAGATAGTCAATCAATTATTGTAAATATCTAACCTATCATTGGGCTTCCCTGGTAGCTCAGCTGGTAAAGAATTGGCCTGCAATGCAAGAGACCCTCGTTCGATTCCTTGGGTCGGAAAGGTCTCCTGGAGAAGGGGTAGGCTACCCACTCCAGTGTTCTTGGGCTTGTCTTGTGGCTCAGACAATAAAGAATCTGCCTGCAATGCAGGAGACCTGGGTTTGATCCCTGGGTTGGGAAGATCCCTGGAAGAGGGCATGGCAACCCTCTCCAGTATTCTTGCCTAGATAATCCCCATGAACAGAGGAGACTGGTGTGCTACAGTCCACGGGGTCGCAAAGAATAGAACATGACTGAGCAACTAAGCACTCAACCCATCACTGGGCATTACCCTTTGATAGATGTGCTGCAGTAGGTATTTGTCATGAAGAGAAACAAAGTGATCAGTCAATGATATTTCAGCCTAATTTCTTTATTGAGGTTATGTCCAGATTTATTGTGATACCATTGATTACTTCATAGCAATTAGTGCTAACATCGTCTCATAACCAGAGTATTGACATGATCTGTTAGCCAAGGCTGTTACTTCCATATTTCTCATGGAAGAGATTTCCTCAATAATTTGGAATGTCAGTGCACTTTACTCTGTTCCCCCAACAATTTTCAATGTCCAATCTAATAGTATTTATTTAAAAATGCAACATGACAAGTGAGAAATTTCTGTACTTTTTCTATTGTTATACTTTTTCTTTCCCATGTAGCAGTAGGCACAGTTTTTTATTCTTATCTCAGACAGGCAATGTACTGTAAATTAGAATCATTTCCAAAATGTTTCCAAGAAAGCCTACCTCATTACTTTGTTGCCATATTGCATATTGTTCCTATAATGTTACTGTTTATTTTTGCAATGAATTGTTACCTTTTTTCCTTTAGCATAAAAAGAGTTTGACATTAATTACAGTACATATTCAGGGATAAACCGTAGTATAAAGTGACTACAGGATAGTTCTATACATTCAGGCACAATGTGGAGTCTGAAACTCATAATAGTTCTTTGGACCAGACTTTTCAGTTTAGAAGGGATAGCTGAAGCATTTGCTTCCAGAGTATTTGATAATGTGGTTTATAAATAACAAAAAAGTCACCAAATTCAAGTAGTATGAAAAGGAAATAAGATACTGATATCTCCCTAAAGTGTAAATGACAGATCCTAGAGTATATTTTTCACACCTGTATCTAACTATAATATGTTTTATAGTAAACAAATGGGTTGAAAATTTGAAAATTACCAAAAGAAAAATTTTATGTCATCATTCTGTTAAAAAAAATCTTCGCCTCCAGCAAGTCTTTCTGTAAACCTTTTAGCCAGCTGCTTCATTACTCTTCTATGATGAATATCCTCATCTATTGAGAATTTGTGTGAGCTTTCAACAATAATCATGCCAATAACAATGAGGGTTTTTTTTTCTCTGTTGCTGCAGCTGCACTAATGGAAAGATTGCCTCTAGCTGCCAGCTATGTGATGGTTACTGTTACAATGGTGGCACGTGCCAGCTGGACCCAGAGACAAATGTACCTGTGTGTTTGTGAGTATTTTATAACACTGTGGGCATTTTATGATATGACTTTAGATGTGCATGGAATCTCTGCTCTATTGTTCTCCATTCTTGGGGTAACATTTTAAATGAATGTTTCATGGACATCTCTGATCAAGTATTGTTCCTCATTGGTTCATGTACTACAGAACTTTCCCCTTCATTAATTTGCTATTGATTTCATAAGGAAGAGATCATTCACTCCTTAGCATCATACCTATTTCAAAGATTCAGAGATCTTTGAACTTGGAAATGCCTGTAAAAATGCTTCTAATTTAATTGACCTTATTTAGATATGTGAAACCCAGACATAATCATATTTATAAATGCTTTGGTACTTAGGGCCACTCTTTTCCAAGTACATAAGGTGTCTTTTCAAAAGTATAGTATTATTTGATATTCGTGTCAGATTTAGAGTGTTGTATTATGTAAACCTATTAAGCCCTTGTCTCTTTTGAAATATATTACATTGAATCTGGGTTTCTAAATCTTTGGAAAATATTGTAGATTCTCTACTCCTGAGAAAATCTGGAACTTAACATTTTTTCTTTCAAACACTTGATTATCCAGAGTGGAAAACTTGAAATAAGACTATTCAGCTTATGTGACTTCTATTTTGAATTTATCACTGCTTAACCAGAAGGATGATGCCCACATAGGATTCACGTCTGCATTCTGTTCCCCTTACTGTCAGAGTAGACTGTGATGAGTGTGTATGAGAAAGAAGTGAGCATACCTAAGAAAAACTGTGTTAATATGTTACTATTAATATCTCTGTATGAAATAAATTTGAAATATATTTGGAAAAAAAAGTCAGACACTTGATTTAGCTGTATTTTACTGAAATTCTGCAGATGCTCTGTGGGGTTTAAAAGTCAGCGCTGTGACCAGAAAGAGAACCCCTGTGATCACTACTGTCAGAATGAGGGGATTTGCACTTTAACTGCGTTTAATGAGCCAAGATGCAAGTAGGTTTAACCTTCCATTTACCGCTAAGCTTTGTGTGACATCATTTCAGGCCACAGTCCGTTGGTTTAAATCATGAACATCCACATGCATTTCACAGTGTATACTTAATCTTGGGGTTCATCTGTGTCATACATACTTAACCTTTGCTTTGCTCATGTATGCACCATGGTCAGCTAGTGTCTAGAAAAATAATGGAGGGAATGAAAATACTTGTGGAACTGTCTCATAAAAATATATTTGCTAGAATAGTGGCTTTTAATTAGACAAAGACAGAGCAGGTGTTTCTAGACTCTATTACTATACTAGATGCTATATTTTGAAAAGTGGCTTTTATTTAGTAACTTTTTATTTCAAGTACAGATGACTTACATTGTTTTGGTTCTTAACAAATACATTCATTTCCTCTGAGAAATTTCAGGGACCGCATTTTGGGTAACTATGAACCTTTATAACAATGCAAGTTATTTTTGCATCTTGCATTGAGTTTTAGAGATGAACCATATCTGACATCCTCCTTAATATCCCATGTAAACAGAAGTCCTGATTGGCAACCCCCAATAACAGCATATGGCAGTGTCTCAGAGGAGAAAGCAATGGCAACCCACTCTAGTACTCTTGCCTGGAAAATCCCATGGGTGGAGGAGCCTGGTAGGCTGCAGACCATGGGGTCATGAAGAGTCGGACACAACTGATTGACTTCACTTTCATGCATTGCAGAAGGAAATGGCAACCCACTCCAGAGTTCTTACCTGGAGAATCCCAGGGACGGGGGAGCTTGGTGGGCTGCCATCTATGGGGTCGCACAGAGTCGGACACGACTGAAGTGACTTAGCAGCAGCAGCAGCAGAGTACTTAGTGGTAGTTTTAAGGCACAATGGTATTAAAATTCAGATGTTTCATTTTCAAAACTCTATAATTTTTTTCATAGTCATCTATTTTGTTATTCAAGTAAATGTCCTTTTTTACACAATATTCGAAAAAAATGGTAAATTATTAAAATAATCATATAGGAAAATATTTTTTCTTTTTCTGGAAGATATTTGAATGTGTTAAACAAATATTCATTCCTACATAAAATGCAATCAGAAATATCCCTTTAAATATTAGTCTATATAAACCTCCATGAAAAAAATTGATTCACTTTTTCATTCATACTCAGGTTTAGTGCCTTGTGCAACTGAAGACAGAGAGGAGATACCTTTTCAGTATTACCTCTGTCCTGCCTCCACCTAAGTTCCTCCAGTTATTCAGCAAATGTTGATAAGACCCTGAAAGTGTGCTAAATCTTAGACAAATGAAAGTGAATGAAATTTATCCTGAACATCAAACAGCCCACTAATTGGTGGTTTAGAAATTCATAAGAAACTAATTAACCTATGATAGTGTAGGTGAGAACAGAGGAAAAAAAAAAGAAGGCAGTGGAGTTTTAACAGGGCAAGTGATTTGTTTAGAATGGGAGATAGGAATACATGGAAGGCTTTACAGAGAGGGCAACCTCCTGTTGTCCACGTAGTTCAGGTAGTTGAGAGAGGCTGGGAAAAACATCCTGAAAATAAAAATTAACATAAACAGAGACAAGGATGTGAGACTTAGTGGCCACTCTAGGGAACTATGAGTGGATTAATACAGCTAGAATGAAAGGTAACTGTAGAAATGGGGAGGGGATGAGGAGATAAAGCAGAAACATAAATTGTGCTTAGTTGCTAAGTCCTGTCTGACTCTGTGGTCTGTAGACTGACTTTTGCGACCCTGTGGACTATAGCCGCCAGTCTCCTCTGTCCTCGAGATTTTCCAGGCAAGAATGTTGGAGTGGGGTGCCATTTCCTACTCCAGGGGATCCTCCTGACCCAGGAATCGAACCTGTATCTCCTTTGTCTCCTGCATCGACAGATGGATTCTTTACCACTAGTGCCATTGGAACCTGATTTATGCCAAAGTTAGAGGATTCCATAGGATGCTGAAAAGAGTGTGCAGCCAAAGTGATCTGAGGCAGAGCTGAGGAGTTTGCTGTTAAATGCACGATACTGGATGCTTGGGGCTAGTGCACTGGGACGACCCAGAGGGATGGTATGCGGAGGGAGGAGGGTTCAGGATGGGGAACACATGTATACCTGTGGTGGATTCATTTTGATATTTGGCAAAACTAATACAATATTGTAAAGTTTAAAAATAAAATAAAATTAAAAAAAAAAGTGGCTTAGTGGCATGTGGAAGAAAGCCCTGGAGTTCAGCTGCAGGGATCCCACACCAAAAGGTTGGTGGTGGGGGGCAACATTTCAGGTGAAAAATGGTGGATCCGTGGATACTTCAGATTTAGTAAATCCAAGGAGATCCTTGGCCAAACATTGGTCTATGTACTTATAATACTTCATTTTAAGGACCCAGGCAATACCTGCCCTGGGGCCCAGTCTTTGCATGTCTTGTCCCTTTCTCACAATTCTCAGGCAAAGTGTACATGACCTTTCAGCAGCCCTGCTCCATCAGCAGGTCTCAGGAAATTACCTATCTAGTGAATGCCTTGTATCAACACCAGAGTAAATACCTCTTGTGGGCAAAATAGCCCATTTTAACATTCTCCTTCACTTTTCACTCTTACTATGTATCATCAGAGACACTGGACCTTTTAAGATATAATCAGCTTCTGATAAACTCAGCCAGGAAATATATGTTAATTGGAGAGGTTACACATTTGTGTATCTTCATTTTTATCTGCTTTGGACTTAATTGAAATTTTGTCTGTGTTGTGATTTTCTACACCTTAAAATTTATTTTGATGGTACAAGTAATGCTTACTGAATTCCTCAAACTACTTAAGCCATGAAAAGAAGCATAGAAGAGATGATATTCTGTTATTCATTCATTAATCCATTCAACAAATATGTATTGATAACCTATGATGAGTGAGACCCTGTGTAAAATTAGAAGAATTAATAACAGCTAAAACTGGATTAGTAAACACCTCATTGGTTCTAAAGTCCATGCCCTGGTTAAAACTCTTATTCTGTACTGCTTTCTTTGTGCTGATTAACTCCAATAAGGTTTTTATTTTTGAAGAACATGAAATTCATTTTGGGTAGATGAATGGATTTTCAAAAGTTAAAATACCATTTGACAATTGTTATAAAAGAAATATGACTGAAGGTTTGTGGAAAAACAGCTGAACAGAGATCAGTTAATAATGACTAGTGGGAGAGAGAACGGCTTAACAGATGAAGTGATATTTTAACAGTATTTTGAAAAAATGTTTAGTAATTTTATGGGGGGAAATGGCTGAAAACCTTTCTTGAAAGAGGAATAGCACAGTCAGAGACTAGGTCTGCAAATAAAAAGTGAATTTTGTTGAAATTAGAACACAGCTGAAATGGCAACCCACTCCAGTGTTCTTGCCTGGAGAATCCCAGGGACGGGGGAGCCTGGTGGGCTGCCGTCTCTGGGGTCGCACAGAGTCGGACACGACTGAAGCGACTTAGCAGCAGCATATGGTATAATGGGTAGGGGGAGAATACTAATGAGATGTTTGTGGGCCAGATTGTGAGGTATATTTTATGCATGATATAAGAGTGGGTTTATAGAAAGAAGACTGGAGGATTAAGGATGGAATTCTAGGAGACATCAGTGTTTTATTCTGTGTTATGGAAGAATCAACAAATGTAAATAAGAAATAGAATGTGGAGAGAGCTTGTCAAAGAGTAGGTACCTCCAAGTCAAAGGAACGGAGGGTGTCCAAGAATATCAACTCTAGACACTTCAAAGAGGATAAGAATTCTATGTGATTTATTGAATTTTGCAAGTAGATGGTCATTATGAGAGATGTTTTGCAAGTGCTATTTGGTTGAAAACAGACTATAAACAGGAAAGTGAAAGAAAGAGAATAGAAAAAAATGTAGATTCCTTTCTGAATCCTTGACTGTGTATTAAATGAACAAAAAACATGGTAATTTCAAGGGGAAGTAGGATCTAGGGGAAAATATTTTTATGACAAAGAAAATGTAACTATTCAAGAAGATCATTCTTTCACTATTTATTAAAGCCTATTGTTAAGGAACTATGAAGGATAGATGATTCAGATTTTATATTCATTTTTCCTAGAGGTGAAATTTGTAGAATATGGAAAATTTCCTAGTTACACTGAAGTATTTGTAATTCATTTAGTACTAAAATATAAATAAATAAAAATAAATTTAGTATAAAGTGTCTGTGCTCATATAAAAATTCTCCGTCTAAGACAATATTAAGGCCTCCAGACATCTTTCTAGTGGTTGAGTCTCCTCATAAGGGGAAATTTTTGGAAGCACAGATTTTAGCTTCAGATTTCAATTGGTAGTGGTCATATATCTTTAATGAAAAGCCACTATGCATTATTTCACTTAAAAGCCTTTACAGGAAACAGAAATTGCTTAAAGAGGTAAGATGGTAGTTTTATTGGTGCTACATTATTATTATTATTATTTGCAGAAGGAAAGCTTTTAATTGTACAGAAGTTATACTTTTCTGGAAAATCTATAAAGCATTCAGATCTATGAGGTTGACAGTTTTTTATACATAGAAATTTTATTACCTTATCTTTCAATTTAAGAAATAGATTTGTTCTTTGAAAGCCTTCACTTTTGTCTCTTAATGGCTATTTTCACTTATTACTATGTGTGAAGAAAAAGAAAACCCCAAAGAAAAGCCTAGGAAAAAAATGAAAATCTAATGCTTTTTTTAAGGTTTATTTGGAGAGACTGTTGACATTAATTAAAGTAGATATATTGAGCAATGTTAAAGTCAAATTAAAAAAAAATGAATAGGTATTATTTTGAAAGCAATGTATTGTTAAACAAATTTTGCTGTGAGATGCAGAAATTATTAATTCTGTGAACTCAATAGCAAGTTAACTATGTCTTCCTTCTTCTAAAATTTCTCCCTAGGATCAGACTTTTATTTATATTGACTTGAAGTTATTTTTAAAGCATAGACCAGCCGCCACAGGACTATTTCCCAGAAACACCCACAGCACATTTCACCCTCTAGTAGCCACCCTGCCTCTATCACTGCAGACACAGGTGCATGTAACAACCTTGCCACACAGCCATGGGACCATTCCAACCTAAATGTCTTTGCTTACATAGCTCACACAAATGTCTCTCATGCCTTTTTCCACTTCAATCTTCTCACCTCATTTATCTCAAGTTAAGATTACCCTTTGTATATGAATAGTAAATATTAGTTGACTTAGACATAACTGAGTTTTTTTAAGAGAAAAAATAAATATTCAGGGTTTACCAGAAAAAATGAAGTAATAGATATATATCATACATTACATATATTATATATTGATGTATATGTACATGGAGAGGGAGACATTTATTATAGGATTGACTAATCCAGTTATGGAGGCCAAGAATCCCAGGATCTACTGTCTATAAGCTAGAGAACAGGGAACTCTGGTGGTATAAATAAGTCCAAATCTGAAGGCCTAAGAACCTGGGAATTGATAGTATACATCCAGTCCAAGTCCAAAGAACCAAAAATCAGGAGCATGGATATGCAAGGGCAGGAGATGATGGATGTCCCAGCTCAAACAGAAAAAGCAAACTTCCCCTTCTTCTGCCTTTTTGTTCTATTCAGACCCTCCAGCGGGGTCACAATTAAATGTTTGTGTTTAATTTTTCTCTGTGATTTTATAATCTATTTCCTGATACTTTAATGTACCAGAGTATATCAGGGCATATATGTAGCTTACTACTACTACTACTACTAAGTCACTTCAGTCGTGTCTGACTCTGTGCGACCCCAGAGATGGCAGCCCACCAGGCTCCCTGCCCCTGGGATTCTCCAGGCAAGAACACTGGAGTGGGTTGCCATTTCCTTCTCCAATGCATGAAACTGAAAAGTGAAAGTGAAGTCGCTCAGTCATGTCCGACTCTTAGCGACCCCATGGACTGCAGCCTACCATGCTCCTCTGTCCATGGGATTTTCCAGGCAAGAGTACTGGAGTGGGGTGCCATTGCCTTCTCCAATATGTAGCTTACTGGTGCCTAACTTTTCCATCTATTTCTTATTATGAACACCTAGTTTACGAGAGCCACAGTCTGTAAGAACCAGAGTCCCAAGTGTCCATCCCTTGATTTCTCCCCATCTTGCCTTTTTAAATAACAAAAATCCTGGCGATCTTTTTTTGCTATATTAATTCATCAGCAAATTTGTATTAAACACTTACTATATCCCAGAACTGGACATGAAACAACAAACTGGTTCCAAATAGGAAAAGGAGTATGTCAAGGCTGTATATTGTCACCCTGCTTATTTAACTTATATGCAGAGTACATCATGAGAAACGCTGGGCTGGAAGAAGCTCAAGCTGGAATCAAGATTGTCGGGAGAAATATCAATAACCTCAGATATGCAGATGACACCACTCTTATGGCAGAAAGTGAAGAGGAACTAAAAAGCCTCTTGATGAAAGTGAAAGAGGAGAGTGAAAAAGTTGGCTTAAAGCTCAACATTCAGAAAACAAAGGTCATGGCATCTGGTACCATCACTTCATGGGAAATAGATGGGGAAACAGTGGAAACAGTGTCAGACTTTATTTTGGGGGGCTCCAAAATCACTGCAGATGGTGATTGCAGCCATGAAATTAAAAGACACTTATTCCTTGGAAGGAAACTTATGACCAACCTAGATAGCATATTAAAAAGCAGATACATTCCTTTGCCAACAAAGGTCCGTCTAGTCAAGGCTATGGTTTTTCCAGTAGTCATGTATGGATGTGAGAGTTGGACTGTGAAGAAGGCTGAGTGCCGAAGAATTGATGCTTTTGAACTGTGGTGTTGGAGAAGACTCTTGAGAGTCCCTTGGACTGCAAGGAGATACAACCAGTCCATTCTGAAGGAGATCAGCCCTGGGATTTCTTTGGAAGGAATGATGCTGAAGCTGAAACTCCAGTACTTTGGCCACCTCATGCCAAGAGTTGACTCATTGGAAAAGACTCTGATGCTGGGAGGGATTGGGGGCAAGAGGAGAAGGGAAAGACAGAGGATGAGATGGCTGGATGGTATCACTGACTCGATGGACGTGAGTCTCAGTGAACTCCGGGAGTTGGTGATGGACAGGGAGGCCTGGCATGCTGGATTCATGGGGTCGCAAAGAATCGGACATGACTGAGGAACTGAACTGAACTGAACTGAACTGATATCTCAGAAAACAACCTAGGCACTGAAGGTTATATCAGTGAACAAAACAGACTAAAATATTTGACTAGTGAAGCTGAAAGATGAATGACTACTGTTATTGGTGGAACTTGGGAAATATTTACTTTCTAAAAATAAGTTTCTGTGTAATTCACATTCTTTTTCAAAAGAATAAGAAAAAGCCAAGTTTAAAATCATTTTTGTCAGCCAAAAAGGGAGAACCAAAAACGTCTAACTTTCATATTACACTGCCTTTGAAGTCATATCAATTCAGGTGCACACTGTTTTGAAAATAATGGTATGGCAGAATTTCAAGACATTTCTCATAAAATATGTTATTGCTTTTTGCCCATAGGAGGACCAATTCTCCATGTGGTTAAAAACAATTTAACACTGTTAGTTTTTATGTTTTACTTCTTCATTTCAAGCAGAAGCTAAAAATAACCTGCTATGAGCCTGAGCATTTTCCCCAGTCTATTACTTATTTCCCTTTGTTTCTGTTTGTTTGTTTTGGTTTGGTGAGATTTATTTGGGCATCATTTCTCTCTCTCTTTTTTTTTTTCTTGAGAAACATAGTTTTCCATGCAATTATCTCCGTTCTCTGATCATTTGCATGTGTGTGGTTACATTTTTCATAATATGATAGTCCATATTTTATGGTTAGAATTGAATTGACTTCTCATCTTTCTTTAGTCTTTGGACATGGAACATATTTCTTTGAAACTGACTTGGGAACTGCTTGTTCTACTCCCTGCCCCTCTAAATGTATATGTCTGTTTCTCTCTGGCAGATTGTAAATTTTTTCAAGTAAGAAGTTGTATTTGAAGCTACATAGCTAGCATGCATTCTGTGTGTAATATGTGTTAACTAATGTTGCTAAAACATACTGTCCTAGAGCCTGTGTTGTATTACGAGATCTGACAGCGTATGACATGAGCAACTTCCTGTCATCACTGTAATACCACATCTTACTTCCTTGATACATTTTCAAAAACTGCAAGAGTCAGAAAAAAAGAGTGATTCATCATGATTTTTGGTTCTCCTTTTCATCTTTATGATATCTTCTAAAACTATTATACCACTCCTTATTATAACACTGTTTCCTGAGTGTTCTGGAACTGAGGTTAAATATCTCTCTACAAAAGAAACCAAATAGGCTTAATTTACCTATCTTAACTTATTAGAACTTAATTATACTCATTTTTGTTCTCTCTTCTCCTTGCTTTTTGTTTATTGTTTTTACTCTGGTTTTTTCTGTCAAAAAAGAAAGAAAGAAAAAAAAGAAAAGAATGAAAGAGACGAAAGTAAGGTATAGCCCCTGCCCTTCAAGGACTCTAATCTATTTGAGCAAAGAGATGAGGCAGGAAAGAATATGGTGGGGACTCTGGGGATGTGAGTGGTGTAAGATAAGTGGTGCTTCTGGAGAAGTGTTGGACAATGATGTTATACACGGAAATAGTTCTGAGGCACGTAGGCTGTCTAGCTAAAATTTGAAATGTATTCATAAGCAGTAGGGGAACACTAATAACATTTGACATAGAAATTTTCTCAATCATGTGAGTATTTTCAAAAGGTTATGATAACACAGTTGTTGTTATTCTGTTGCTCAGTTGTATGCAACTCTGTGTGACCCCATGGATTGCAGCAAGCCAGGCCTCCCTGTCCTGCATTATCTCCTGGAGTTTGCTCAAACTCATGTCCGTTGAGATGATGATGCCATCCAACCATTTCATTTTCCTTCTTCTCCTCCTGATGTCAGGTGATGACATGGTACTCTGCTAGAATAAGAAGCAATGCATTTAAAAACCAGATTTTAAAATGAATCCCAATTTGCAAAGGATAGGAAGACAATTATTTAATTAAAAACATGACATTTTAGAAGTGATTTGTTGGTAAACAGGGCACAAAAAAGCCAAGAAATAGAAGACCTTGTACCTCAAGATTGCAGTTTGTTTTGTTGGTTTCACTTTTCTTCTCTTTGGCTCATTTGTATCTTAATATGGAAATACTGATCCTATACTTACTACAGTTATTTTAAGGATTAAAAATGTAATACCAATTAAAAAAACAGAATATTGTTTTCAACACAGTACTTTTTAAAAAAATAGAATCGTAAAACTGCTGAAACAGATCATATAATATGATCAGATCTTGGCATTATTTGGACTTGTGGGACTTTGGAGGCAAAAAATAAAGTGTGAGGCTCTTAAAAAGTGCTCATTATTAAAAATAAGCAAAACATGGCATAAATAAATAATTAGAAGTGCTGTGATAGTAATAGCAATAGTGACTAAAAAGGAAACTACATAAATAAAGTCCAGCTCGAGTCCCCTGAGGGACAAGAGAGAAGGATAGGGCAGCAGGTCCACCCTTGAACACCTCAGAAAATACACAGGAACTAGCTTTCAAAACATTTTCAAAATAGATTTTAAAAACGCAGAAGGATGCAAAATGAATATACAAGTACCGAAGGAAATTCATTAAGAGAATGATCTGAAAATTAGGCCTTTTGTCATTTTTTTTTTTGGTTTTGTGATTGTTCCATCTAATTATTTGCTTAAAAGTTTCACATTGTTTTCTAGGTCCTTAGGGTGAGAAATACATAAGGAAATGTACAGGTCCTAGAGAAACCTTTGTTGGAGTTTAAGGGAAGGAGATAATGATTTCTATTTCTGTCACACATTTTTAAAAGGTAGGAATCATTCTTCTACATTACAACAACTAAATAAGGTCCTGGTTTCTCAAACTGTTGGCTTTGCTGAAAGGAGAGGACAGGGTTTAGCCTTCTCTAGCTCTGCTGTCCGACTAGGCAACACCCCTCCTTGTGGACGAGCGACCCAGTGGCCTCATAGAGAATATTTGAGATGAGCCCAAGGAAGTTGTCAGAAGTGATTTCAAACAGATCACAACTTTTCAGCAGGGCTTTTGAGCAATTCAGATTTAGCAGCCTGTGCTGTCCACATTTCAACAGTTAGGTCACCACCTCACGTCCCTTATTTGTTTTCTGCCCCTTGGCATATTGCCAAAGCTCAAAATGTGAAATGTGCATGTCTTTTGGAAGAGTAAAGGCCAAGAAAATCTATCACATCAATATCTATCCTTTATTATTCCAGGTAACAAGTTATAGCTTGTTCTAGTTTTTGCCATGCTAAGTCATGTCATGGGGGAAGAAAAAAAATGCAGATACCATGTTTTTCTATAAAAATTCAAAGTCCAGTTTGTGCTTTGAGAGTACAGGTGGCATTGCCTAACAGAAAACAATCATTACATATTATATATTGGACAACTATTGTTATGAAGCCTTGATGTAGTCACATTATTCTCCCTTGATTCCGGAACATGTTCTTGACCTTTAATATAATCATTCAGTTCAGTTCAGTCGCTCAGTCATGTCCCACTCTTTGTGGCCCCGTGAATCCAGCATGCCAGGCTTGCCTGTCCATCACCAGCTCCCGGAGTTCACTCAAACTCATGTCCATCGAGTTGGTGATGCCATCCAGCCATCTCATCCTCTGTCGTCCCCTTCTCCTCCTGCCCCCAGTCCCTCCAGCATCAGAGTCTTTTCCAATGAGTCAACTCTTCACATGAGGTGGCCAAAATACTGGAGTTTCAGCTTTTGTATCATTCCTTCCAAAGAACACCCAGGGCTGATCTCCTTTACAATGGACTGGTTGGATCTCCTTGCAGTCCAGGGGAAACTCAAGAGTCTTCTCCAACAACACAGTTCAAAAGCATCAATTCTTCGGCGCTTAGCTTTCTTCACAGTCCAACTCTCACATCCATACATGACCACTGGAAAAACCATAGCCTTGACTAAAAGGACCTTTGTTGGCAAAGCAAAATCTCTGCTTTTCAAAATGCTATCTAGATTGGTCATAACTTTACTTCCAAGGAGTAAGCATCTTTTAATTTCATGGCTGTAATCACCATCTGCAGAATTTTGGAGCCCAAAAAAATAAAGTCTGACACTGTTTTCACTCTTTCCCCATCTATTTTCCATGAAGTGATGGGACCAGATGCCATGATCTTAGCTTTCTGAATGTTGCGCTTTAAGCCAACTTTTTCACTCTCCTCTTTCACTTTCATCAAGAGGCTTTTTAGTTCCTCTTCATTTTCTGTCATAAGGGTGGTGTCGTCTGCATATCTGAAGTTATTGATATTTCTCCCGGCAATCTTGATTCGTTTCAAACAAGCTTGTGTTTCCTCCAGTCCAGCATTTCTCATGATGTACTCTGTATATAAGTTAAATAAACAGTGTGACAATATACAACCTTGGTGTACTCCTTTTCCTATTTGGAACCAGTCTGTTGTTCCATGTCCAATTCTACCTTTTGCTTCCTGACCTGCATATAGGTTTGTCAAGAGGCAAGTCAGGTGGTCTGGTATTCCCATCTCTTTCAGAATTTTCTCAGTTTATTGTGACCACACAGTCAAAGGCTTTGGCATAGTCAATAAAACAGAAATAGATGTTTCTCTGGAACTCTCTTGCTTTTTCTATGATCCAGCAGATGTTGGCAATTTGATTTTTGGTTCCTCTGCCTTTTCTAAAACCAGCTTGAACATTTGAAGTTCACGGTTCACCTTTGCTGAAGCCTGGCTTGGAGAATTTTGAGCATTATTTTACTAACATGTGAGATGAGTGCAATTGTGTGATAGTTTGAGCATTTTTTGGCATTCCTTTCTTTGGGATTGAAACGAAAACTGACCTTTTCCAGTCCTGTGACCACTGCTGAATTTTCCAAATTTGCTGGCATATTGAGTGCAGCACTTTCACAGCATCATCTTTCAGGTCTTGAAATAGCTCAACTGGTATTCCATCACCTCCACTAGCTTTGTTCGTAGTGATGCTTCCTAAGGCCCACTTGACTTCACATTCCAGGATGTCTGGCTCTAGGTGAGTAATCACACCATTGTGATGATCTGGGTTGTGAAGCTCTTTTTTGTACAGTTCTTCTGTGTATTCTTACCACCTTTTCTTAATATCTTCTGCTTCTGTTAGGTCCCTACCATTTCTGTCCTTTATTGAGCCCATCTTTGCATGAAATGTTCCCTTGGTATCTCTAATTTTCTTGAAGAGATCTCTAGTCTTTCCCATTCTGTTGTTTCCTCTATTTCTTTGCATTGATTGCTGAGGAAGGCTTTCTTATCTCTCCTTGCTATTCTTTGGAACTCTGCATTCAGATGCTTATATCTTTCCTTTTGTTCTTTGCTTTTCGCTTCTCTTCTTTTCACAGCTATTTGTAAGGCCTCCTCAGACATCCATTTTGCTTTTTTGCATTTCTTTTCCATGGGGATGGTCTTGATCCCTGTCTCCTGTACAGTGTCATGAACCTCCATCCATAGTTCATCAGGCACTCTATCTATCAGATCTAGGCCCTTAAATCTATTTCTCACTTCCACTGTATAATCATAAGGGATTTGATTTAGGTCATACCTGAATGGTCTAGTGGTTTTCCCTACTTTCTTCAATTTAAATCTGAATTTGGCAATAAGGAGTTCATGATCTGAGCCACAGTCAGCTCCCGGTCTTCTTTTTGCTGACTGTATAGAGCTTCTCCACCTTTGGCTGGAAAGAATATAATCAGTCTGATTTCAGTGTTGACCATCTGGTAATGTCCATGTGTAGAGTCTTCTCTTGTGTTGTTGGAAGAGGGTGTTTGCTATGACCAGTGCGTTCTCTTGGCAAAACTCTATTCATTACATCAGATTAACCAAAGAAGCCAAATACAGTATAACTCCATAGTACTTTAATTGGTGTGGTTGTTACCTCTTTAACAATCCAAATTATTTCTCTCTGTCTTATTAGACTTCATTTCCCCAGATTTTACTGCTATGAAAAAGCAAAAATTTCAGATGCTTTTAACAGTCAAAGTTTATTTCCTGCTCAAGTTCCACCCAGCATGCATGCATGCTGTTGCTTCAGTCATGTCTGACTCTTTGTGATCTTATGAAACTGTAGCCCACCAGGCTCCATGGGATTCTTCAGGCAAAAATACTGGAGTGTGTTGCCATGTCCTTCTCCAGGGGATCTTCCCAACCCAGGGATTAAACCCACGTCTCTTACATCTACCTGCACTGGCAGGCAGGTTCTTTACCACTAGCTCCACTTCGGAAGCCATGGAACAAGTGAAAAAAAAACAATTAATAAACCTCCAACCTAGGACTTAATAATTCCAAACTAACCCTATACAATTTCAAGAAAATGATTAGATGAATATAGATTAACCAGCAACATTGATTAAAGAAAAAAAAATGAAAAATTTGTTATATTATCATCAGTTAAGAAAATATTTTCTGCTTTTTCATACTGGAAGACCAGCAGAAGAAAACCACTTTGTTAAAAGTATATAGAAATTTTAGCCTCACACTTTTTCCTTTGGATAGAAAAACAAAAATTATATTTATACTGATGTGTCATATATAATTTTTAAATTTAGTATTCATAATATTATTTATCATTTGAATTAAATTATCTTAGATAATGTGTAAATTTTATCTACATTGTATCATTTAATTTTTCAGGAAACCAGATTTTTTTTTACTTTTATGATATTCAAATTGTCTTGCAAAAAGAAAAACTAAAAGAATGAAAGAAAAAAGGAGAGAAAAAATGGAACAAAGGAAAGAGGGAAGAAGAAAAAAAATTGAGGTAGTAAAAGGAAAACATACGATATAAAAATAAAACATAAAATAAGAAAGGAGGTGGATTTAAATGGAAAACAAAGTTGAAGCATTAGAGGCTAGATGTGTGGGAAATGTGCAACAAAAGTGGCAGTATTACTCTCCCCTTTTTTATAAACTAACAAACTGAAGTGGGTGAATTACTAGAAGATATATCCTTTGTGAGGAGGGTAGATTAGATTACAACACAGTTCTGTCTAATTCCCAAACTCACACATGTCATTTGTGCCACACCATGCCAGCACTTTTAGACAATTATTTAAATGAATCAATTAAATTAAATTACATTTAATTACATATTTGTTCAATTTTTATGGAAGGTTTCCATGTCAATTTGCCCATTTAGAATTTTTGTCATGGGGAGAAAATCAATATTTCTTAGTTGGCTGCATCTTGGGACAAGAATAGAAGTGTCACACAATTTACAAATTGAATAAGTAAAAATTTTACATGCCCAAGCTGCTAAAATGTGATAATGTAATTTTATAAAAGGAAAAATTAATGAATAGCTGAAGGAAGGGAGAAAAGAAAGAAGGGAAGGAGAGAGGGAAGGAGGAAGGAAGAAGGGAATAAAATATTTGCCTATTACTGTGATTGTTAAATGTTAAGTGTTTCTCATAGTGGAATAATATACCTTTCAGTGAGAAATGACTGATAACTAACTGCAGGTACGTTCTTATGAATGGAACTATGTAGTCCTCATAGAATGGGATATGACACATGTATGTGTATTAATATGAGTTCAGCCATGCATCCTCCATGCCTTCATACATTCATTCATTCACTCATTTTGTCAAACACAAACATATTGATTGACTAGCCATACATACTGATGATGTGCTAGACACTGCTCAAGAAATGAAGAAATATAAAAATGAATACTAAATGATCCCTACTTTTAAGTAGTCACAGTCTAGCATAGTCACAGGCAAATGCATACTTAGATATTTATTAATGCATGTATAATAGAACAACACAAAAACAGAATGTACTATATTTATGATTGTATGTTGATCAAATCTATAAAGATATTTATAACTTCCCCCAAATGACAATTCTTCATAATGAATGATACTGCCATAATATGCTATAGCATTTTAGATTTATTGAAGATGTATATCTAAACTTCTTGAACCAATTTTTAGACTACTGCCTGTATAAACTTTCTTACCTTGAGTCAGGAAACTCATATAACACTTGAATTAGAAAGAAATTCTAATGTGTGTGAATGTTTATCTTTTGTAATCAAGCTTCAGATGCTTCTGTTTGCAACATGTTCTTGTAAATGATAAAAATATCTGATGAGTATTTTACAACTAATTAACGTTTATGCAGCATAGACAAATTTGCTAATTTATACTGGCACTTGATTTTAACAAGTCATTCTCAGTTGTTTTCATTGTCTCTATTTGATTGCTTGTTTTGTTTTAAAAAACAACAAAAAAATTTTAAGTTTTTGAAATGCAGATCTATGATTTTGAGGAGGGCTGATGGATGGTAATTGGGAAGTTGATATCAGTACTAATACCATACAATGTACCTTTATCAATTAAAAATGTTTGGCTCTAGAAAACTTTAGTGTTATTTTTTTTGATGGGTATGTAAACGTCTTATAACTATAACAAAGGCTATAACTATAACTTAAGTACTAAAGAGGAGGTGACTATTTTTATATTAAAATTATTTTCCAATGATTTAGACTATAAATTAAAGTGACTAACATAAATAGCTCAGCACATGTGCACTTTTGTTGCTGTTGTTGCTCAGTAACTAAGATACGTCTAACTATCTGCGACCCCATAGACTGCAACACACCAGGCTATCCTGTCGTTCATTATTTCCCAAGGTTTCCTCAAATTCATGACCATTGAGCAATGATGCTCTCTGTCTCAGCCTCTACCACCCTCTCCTTCTTTTGCCTCCAATCTTTCCCAGCATCAGGGTCTTTTCCCATGAGTTGGTTCTTCACATCAGGTGGCCAAAATATTGGAGCTTCAGCTTCAGAATCATTCTGCCAAATAATATTCAGGTTGATTTCCTTTACAATTGACTAGTTTCATCCAAAGGACACTCAAGAGTCTTCTCTAGCAACACAATTCAAAAGCATCTATTCTACAGTGCTCAGCCTTATTTTTCGTCCAGCTTTCACATACATGCATCAGTTAAGTTCAGTCGTTCAGTGGTGTCCAAATGTTTGTGATCCCATGGACTGCAGTACGCCAGGCCTCCCTGTCCAGCAACAACACCCGGAGCCTACTCAAACTCATGTCCATCATGTCAGTGATGCCTTCCAACAATCTCATCCTCTGTTATCCCCTTCTCCTCCTGCTTTCAATCTTTCCCAGTATCAGGGTCTTTTCCAATTAGTTCTTCCCATCAGGTGGCCAAAGTATTGGAGTTTCAGCTTCAGCATCAGTCTTTCCAAAGAATATTCAGGACTATTTTCCTTTAGGATTGACTGGTTGAATCTTCCTGCAGTCCAAGGGACTCTCAAGAGTCTTCTCCAACACCACAGATCAAAAATATCAGTTCTTTGGCACTCAGCTTTCTTTATAGTCTAACTCTCACATCCATACATGATTACTGGAAAAAACCTAGCTTTAACTAGATGGACCTTTGTGGGAAAGTAATGTCTCTGCTTTTTAATATGCTGTCTAGGTTGATCATAACTTTTCTTCCAAGGACAAAGTGTCTTTTAATTTCATGGCTGCAGTCCCCATTTGCAGTGATTTTGGAGCCCAAAAAATAAAGTCTCTATTTGATTCCTTTGTTTCCCCATCTATTTGCTATGAAGTGGTGGGAATGGATACCATGGTCTTAGTTTTCTGAATGATGGATTTTAAGCCAACTTTTTCACTCTCCTCTTTCATTTTCATCAAGAGGCTCTTTAGGTCTTCACTTTCTGACATAAGGGTGGTGTCATCTGCATATCTGAGGTTATTGATATTTCTCCCAGCAATCTAGATTCCAGCTTGTGCTTCATCCAGCCCAGAATTCCCCATGATGTACTCTGCATATAAGTTAAATAAGCAGGGTGACAATATACAGCCTTGACGTACTCCTTTCCCAATTTGGAACCAGTCTATTGTTCCATGTCCAGTTCTAACTGTTGCTTCCTGACCTGCATACAGATTTCTCAGGAGGTAGGTCATGGGGTCTGGTATTCCCATCTCTTTAAGAATTTTCCACAGTTTATTGTGATCCACACAGCCAAAGGTTCGGCATAGTCAGTTAAAAAAAAGGAGATATTTTACTGGAACTCTCTTGCTTTTTCAATGATCCAACAGATGTTGGCAATTTGATCTTTCATTTAGTTCCTCTGCCTTTTCAAAATCCACCTTGAACATCTGGAAGTTCACGGTTCACATATTGCTGAAGCCTGGCTTGGAGAATTTTGAGCATTACTTTACTAGCGTGTGAGATGAGTGCAATTGTGCGGTAGTTTGAGCATTCTTTGGCATTGCCTTTCTTTGGGATTGGAATGAAAACTGACCTTTTCCAGTCCTGTGGCCACTGCTGAGTTTTCCAAATTTGCTGGCATATTGAATGCAGCACTTTTACAGCATCACCTTTTAGGATTTGAAGTAGCTCCATTGGAATTCCATCACCTCCACTAGCTTTGTTCGTAGTGATGCTTCTTAAGGCCCACTTGACTTCACATTCCAGGATGTCTAGTTCTAGTTAAGTGATCACACCATCCTGGTTATCTGGGTCATTAAGATCTTTTTTGCATATTTCTTCTGTGTATTCTTGCCACCTCCTCTTAATATCTTCTGCTTCTGTTAGGTCCAACCATTTTGTCCTTTATTTTGCTCACCTTTGCATGAAATATTCCCTTGTATCTTTAATTTTCTTGAAGAGATATCTAGTCTTTTCCATTCTTTTGTTTTCCTCTCTTTCTTTGCATTGATCACTGAGGAAGGCTTTCTTCTCTCTCCTTGCTATTCTTTGGAACTCTGCATTCAAATGGATATATCTTTCTTTTTCTCCTTTGCCTTTCATTCTCTTCTTTCTCAGCTATTTGTAAGGCCTCCTCTAACAACCATTTTGCCTTTTTACATTTCTTTTTCTTGGGGATGGTCTTGATCACTGCTTCCTGGATAATGTCATGAACCTCCTTCCATAGTTCTTTAGGCACTCTATCAGATCTAATCCCTTGAATCTATTTGTTACTTCCACTGTATAATCATAAGGGATTTGATTTAAGTCATACCTGAATGGTCTGGTCGTTTTCCCTACTTCCTTCAATTTAAGTCTGAATTTGGCAATAAGGAATTCTTTATTTGAGCCACAGTCAGCTCCCAGTATTGTTTTTGCTGACTGTAAAGAACTTCTGCATCTTTATATGATCAATCTGATTTCAGTACTGACCATCTGATGATATCCATGTGTAGAGTCTTTTCTTGGGTTGTTGGAAGAGGGTGTTTGCTATGACCAGTGTGTTCTCTAGCAAAACTCTGTTAGCCTTTGACTTGCTCTGTTTTGTACTCCAAGGCCAAATTTGCCTGTTACTTCATGTAGCTCTTAACTACATTTGCATTCCAGTCCACTAAAATGAAGTGGACCTCTTTTGGGGGTGTTAGTTCTAGAAGGTCTGATCGGTCTTCATAGCACTGTTCAACCTCAACTTCTTCAGCATTACTTTTGGGGGCATGTACTTGGATTACTATGATATTGAATGGTTTGCCTTGGAAATGAACAGAGATCATTCTGTCATTTTGAGATTGCATCCAAGTACTGCATTTTGGACTCTGTTGTTGACTATGATGGTTACTCCATTTCTTCTAAGGGATTCTTGCCACAGTAGTAGATATAATGGTCATCTGAGTTAAATTCCACATTCCAGTCCATTTTAGTTCACTGATTCCTAAAATGATGTCGATGTTTACTCTTGCCATCTTCTGTTTGATTACTTCCAATTTGCCTTGATTCATGTACCTAACATTCCAGGTTCCTAGGCAATATTGCTCTTTACAGCATCGGACTTTACTTCCATCACCCATCACATCCATAACTGGGTGTTGTTTTTTCTTTGGCTCTGTCTCTTCATTCATTCTGGAGCTATTTCTCCACTCTTCTCTAGTAACATATCGGCACCTACTGAGCTGCAGAGTTCATATATCACTATCATTCCTTTTTGCATTTTCATACTGTTCATGGGGTTTTCAAGGCAAGAATACTGAAGTGGTTTGCCATTCCCATCTCCATGGGACCATGTTTTGTCAGAACGGTCCGCCATTAACCATCCATCTTGGGTGGCTGTACATGGCATGTCTCATAGTTTCACTGAGCTAGACAAGGCTGTGGTCCATGTGATCAGTTTGGTTAGTTTTCTGTGATATGTGGTTTTCATTCTGTCTGCCCTCTGATGGATAAGGATAAGAGGCTTATGAAAGCTTCCTGATGGGAGAGATTGACTGAGAGGGAAACTGGGTCTTGTTCTGATGGGCAGGGCCATGTCAATAAATCTTTAATCCATTTTTCTGTTGATGGGAGGGCCTGTGTTCCATCCCTGTTGTTTGACCTGAAGCCAAACTATGGTGGAGGTAATGAAGACAATGGGGACTTCCTTCAAAAGGCCCCATGCATGCAGTGCTGCACTCAGTGCCTCCAGCCCTGAAGCAGGCCACCTCCAACCCATGCCTCTGCTGGAGACTCCTGGACACTCATGGGCATGTCTGGGTCAGTTTCTTATGGGGACACTGCTCCTTTCTTCTGGGCCCTGGTGCTCACAAGGTTTTGTTTGTGACCTCCAAGAGTCTTATTTCCCCAGTCCTGTGTAAGTTTTGGTGGTTCTGTGGTGGAGTTAATGGTGACTTCCTCCCAGAGGGCTTTTGCCACACCCAGGTCTGCTGCACTCAGAGCCCCTGCAGCAAGCCACTGATGACCTGTACCTTCACAGGAGACACCAGACACTGTTCTGGCTCAGTCTCTGTGGGTTGGGCGTGCATTTTGTGCCCTTCCCAGGTCTGAGCAGCTCAGGTGACCGGGTCCTTGGCAAGTGCACTCTCCCAGGTGGGTCATGCATCTTAAACACCTTCCTGGTCCTGGCCACTTGGTTTCCCAGGTGCGCTGCAAAAGCACCAATTCTTTTGTGCCATATGTCTCCTCTGGAGAGCTGATCTCAGGCTATGACCCTACTGGCATATGTTAACCATTCAGGATCTCAGAAAGACATACATAACTACTGGAAAAAAACATAGTTTTGACTCTGTGGACCTTTGTCAGCCAAGTGATGTCTCTGCTTTTCAATGCACTGTCTAGATTTGTCATAACTTTCCTTCCAAGGAACAAGTGTCTAATTTCATGACCACAGTCACTGTCTTTAGTAATTTTGAAGCACAAGAAAATAAAATCTGTCACTGCCTCAACTCTTTTCCCTTTTTATTTCCATGAAGTCATGGGACCAGGACTAGATGCCATTATCTTATTTTTTTAATGTTGAGTTTCAAGTCAACTTTTTCACTTTCCTCTTTCACCCTCATCAACAGGCTCTTAGTTCTACCTCACTTTCTCCCATTAGAATGCTATTATCTTCATATCTGGGGTTGTTTAGTATTTCTCCCAGCAATCTTTATTCTAGCTTGTGATTCAGCTCATCCAGTGTTTCACATAATGTATTCTGCCTATAAGTTAAATAAGCAGGGGGACAATATACAGCCTTGTCATACCCCTTTCCTAATTTTGAACCAGTGAGTTGTTCCATGTCCAGTGCTAACTGGTGTTTCTTGACTCACATATGGGTTTCTCAGGAGACAGGTAAGGTGGTTGGGTACTCCCATCTCTTTAAAAATTTTCCACTGTTTGTTGTGATCCACAGAGTCAAAGGCTGTAGCATAATCTATGAAGCAGAAGTAGGTTATTTTATTGGAATCCCTTTGCTTTCTCCATGATCCAGCAAATGCTGGCAATTTGATCTATGGTTTCTCTGTCTCTTCAAAGCCCATCTTGTACATCTGGAGGTTCACATATTGTTGAATACTTGTTGAAAGGATTTTGAGTATAACCTTGCTAGCATGTGAAATTAGCACAATTGTCCAGTAATGTGAACATTCTTTGGCACTGTCCTTCTTTGGGATTGAAATAAAAACTGATGTTTTTCAGTTCTGTGGCCACTGATGAGTTTTCCAAATTTGCTGATATATAAAGTGCAGCATCTTTTAAGATTTTAAATAGCTCAGCTGGAATTCCATCATCTCCACAAGCTTGTTCATAGTAATGCTTTCTAAGGCCATTTGACTTCACACTCCAAGATGTCCAGCTCTATGTGGGTGACCATACCATCGTGGTTATCCAGGTCATTAAGACCTTTTTTTGTATAGTTTTTCTGTGTTCTTGTCACTTTTTCTTAATTTATTCTGCTTCTATTAGGTCCTCTGGAGAAGGAAATGGCAACCCACTCCAGTATTCTTGACTGGAAAATCCCATGGACAGAGGAACCTGGTAGACTACAGTCCATGGGGTTGCAAAGAGTCAGACATGACTGAGCAACTTCACTTTCTTTCCTTCTTTATTAGGCCTTCACAGTTTCTGTCTTTTATCATGCCCATCCTTGCATGAAATGCTTCCTTGATATCTCCAGTTCTCTTAAAGAGAACTCTAGTCTTTCCCATTCTATTGTTTTCCTCTATTTCTTTGCTTTGTTCATTTAAGAAGGGCTCTTTATCTCTCTTTGCTATTCTCTGGAACTCTGCATTCAGTCGGCTATATCTTTCTCATTCTCACTTGCCTTTTTCTTTTATTCTTTCCTCAGCTATTTCTAAAGCATCTTCAGACAACCACTTTGGCTTCTTGCGTTTCTTTTTCTTTGAGATGGTTTTAGTCACTGCCTCTTGTACAATGTTATGAAACTCAGTCCATAGTTCTTTAGGTGCTCTGTCTACCAGATCTAATCCCTTGAATCTATTTGTCACCTCCACTGTGTAATCATAAGGGATTTGATTTAGGTCTTATCTGAATGGCTTAATAGTTTTCCCTACTTTCTTCCATTTAAACCTGAATTTTGCAATAAGGCATCCGTGATCTGAGCCAGAGTCAGCTGCAGGTTTTGTTTTTTTCTGATTGTATAGAGCTTCTCCATTTTCAGCTGCAAAGAACAGAATCAATCTGATATCGGTGTTAACCATCTGGTGATGTCCATGTCTCCATAACCATCTGGTAATGTCTCTTAGGTTGTTGGAAAAGAGTGTTTACTAAGATTAGTGTGTTCTCTGGACAAAACTCTGTTAGGCTTTCCCATGGTTTATTTTATATTCCAAGCCCAAACTTGCCTATTATTCTGGGTAACTTTTGATTTCATACTTTTTCATTCAAATCCCCTATTATGAAAAGGCCATCTATTTTTGATGTTAGTTTTAGAAGGTCTTGTAGGTCTTCAAAGAACCAGTCAAGTTCAGCTTCTTCAGCATCAGTGGTTGGGGAATAGACTTGGATTGCTGTGATGTTGAATGGTTTGCCTTGGAAACGAACTGAGACCATTCTTTTTTGAGATTGCACCCAAGTTCTCCATTTTGGATTCTTTTGTTGACTATGAGGCTACTCCATTTCTTCCAAGGGATTCTTGCCCGCAGTTGTAGATATAATGGTCATCTGAATTAAATTTGCCCATTCCCATCTATTTCAAATCACTGAATGCTAAGATGTCAATGTTTACTCTTGCTATCTCCTGTTTCACCATATCCAATTTACTTTCATTCATGAAATTTCAAACAATGGTGTGGGAAAAGACTCTTGAGAGTCCCTTGGACAGCAAGGAGATCAAATCAGTCAATCCTAAAGGAAATAAACCCTAAATATTCATTGAAACAACTGATGCTGAAGCTGAAGCTCCAATATCTGGGCCACTTGATGCAAAGAGATGACTCATTGGAAAAGACCCTGATGCTAGGAAAGATTGAGGGCAGGAGGAGAAGGGGATGACAGAGAATGAGATGGTTGGATAGCATCATCTAATGGACATCAGTTTGAGCAAAGTCCAGGAAATAGTGAAGGACAGAGAAGCCTGGCATGCTGCACACCATGGATTTCAAAGAGTTGGACAAGACTCAACAACTGAACAACAACAACAACTTGGACCTAACATTCCAGGTTCCTATGCAATACTGTTCTTTACAACATCAGACTTTACTTTCACCACCAGACACATCCACAACTGAGTGTCCTTTCCACTTTGGCCCAGTGCCTCATTAATTTTGGAACTGTTAGTAATTTCCCTTTGTTCTTCCCCAGTATCATATTGGACATTTTCTGACCTGGGGAGACTTATCTTTCAGTGTCATATCTTTTTGCATTTTCATACTGGTCATGGGTTCCCTGACAAGCATACTGGAGTGGTTTGCCATTTCCTCATCCAGTGGACCATGTTTTGTCAGAACTCTTCACTATGACCTTCCATCTTGGGTAGCCCTGCATGAAAAGGCTCATAGCTTCATTGAGTTACCAAAATCTCATTCACCATGACAAGGCTGTGATCCATGAAGGGGATATGTGCTCTCCAACTGAAAATAAATTTTTTCTAGAGAATCAGAGCTATATATTTCACTTATAAACACATTCACATTCTCAAAACTTTGTATTAACTCTTTCTGGTATCCTTATCATTGCCCCAAATTTGTGTAGGGTTAATTGTCACCCTGCTTATTTAACTTATATGCAGAGTACATCATGAGAAACGCTGGGCTGGAAGAAGCACAAGCTGGAATCAAGATT
Organism: Bubalus bubalis; assembly: GCF_019923935.1. Taxonomy (NCBI): domain Eukaryota; kingdom Metazoa; phylum Chordata; class Mammalia; order Artiodactyla; family Bovidae; genus Bubalus; species Bubalus bubalis. The sequence continues at coordinate 108,941,535 of NC_059158.1, forward strand.
GCCAGGAGAAATATCAATAACCTCAGATATGCAGATAACACCACCCTTATGGCAGAAAGTGAAGAGGAATTAAAAAGCCTCTTGATGAAAGTGAAAGAGGAGAGTGAAAAAGTTGGCTTAAAGCTCAACATTCAGAAAACGAAGATCATGACATCTGGTCCCATCACTTCATGAGAATTAGATGGGGAACCAGTGTCAGACTTTATTTTGGGGGGCTCCAAAATCACTGCAGATGGTGACTGCAGCCATGAAATTAAAAGATGCTTACTCCTTGGAAGGAAAGTTCTGACCAACCTAGATAGCATATTCAAAAGCAGAGACATTACTTTGCCAACAAAGGTCCGTCTAGTCAAGCTATGGTTTTTCCAGTGGTCATGTATGGATGTGAGAGTTGGACTGTGAAGAAAGCTGAGCACCGAAGAATTGATGCTTTTGAACTGTGTTGTTGGAGAAAACTCTTGAGAGTCCCTTGGACTGCAAGGAGATCCAACCAGTCCATCCTAAAGGAGATCAGTCCTGGGTATTCTTTGGAAGGACTGATGTTGAAGCTGAAACTCCAACACTTTGGCCACCTCATGTGAAGAGTTGACTCATTGGAAAAGACTCTGATGCTAGGAGGGATTGGGGGCAGGAGGAGAAGGGGACGACAGAGGATGAGATGGCTGGATGGCATCACCAACTCGATGGACATGCGTCTGGGTGAACTCCAGGAGTTGGTGATGGACAGGGAAGCCTGGACTGCTGCAATTCATGGGATTGCAAAGAGTGGGACATGACTGAGTGACTGAACTGAACTTAATATGCCTTGAACAATACTTAATGACTGCAGATGAATATGTCAGATATTCCTACCATAATTTGTTTCAGATTTTACCATGTTGCACCACAGAAACCCTAAGAACTATGAAGGGTACTCATTAAGTTTTCAAAAAAAAATTTTTTTTTGTTTACTCTTATTTGGATAAGGCAATGGCACCCCACTCCAGTACTCTCGCCTGGAAAATCCCATGGACCGAGGGGCCTGGTAGGCTGCAGTCCATGGGGTCACTAAGAATCGGGCATGACTGAGCGACTTCACTTTCACTTTTCACTTTCATGCATTGGAGAAGGAAATGGCAACCCACTCTAGTGTTCTTGCCTGGAGGATCCCAGGGACAGGGGAGCCTGGTGGGCTGCCATCTATGGGGTCGCACAGAGTCGGACATGACTGAAGTGACTTAGCAGCAGCAGCAGCAGCATTTGATGCTAAAACATAAAATATTCAAGTGGCAATTTACTTTATCTGCACTAAGCATAGAGATTTTCATCCTCATCCCACCCCCCCCCCCCAACCTCTCCTCCTGCAGTGACTTGGTATGTTTTTAATCCAATTTTGGTATTGGTTATTCATTTTGGCATCATGTAGATACAACTTTCCACTGGCATTACAGGATACATTGTTTTTCTTCCCACCTTTAGCTACAGAGTTATAACCACTGTTTCCAACATAATATCCTATATGTATGTCTTCAATTATATCCGCCCTCGGGTTAGCCAAAGGCCAGAGGTGGCACCGCGGGATGGGTCATTCAGAGACACACGCAAGACCCAGCACACAGGCCCCAAGTGGGTGGCTCCGCGGCAATGGCCGAATCGGCCGCTAGGTGGCAGTCCAAAGGCCTAGAGCCCTGCGCTCATCCAGAAGCTGAAAGTCCTCAGCGACAGACACCGAGGGAGACCTGTTAGCGTACAACTTACTACTTAATACTAAAAGTTTGACTGGTCCTTTTCCTTTTTATTTGATGCAAGTAGAAATCATCTATTCACTCTATAAAAAACACACATTATGCCTTACACCATTACTGTCTGCAAGAAGAGGGGACATAAAAGGTGCTGGGGTCTATATAGAGTGTAAAGCTTTAAAGTTAGGAATGTCACACAAATGCAGTCATGTTTGTGCACCAAAAGAATGAAATTTACAGAATTAATCAGAAAAAAATTTGCAAGTGACTTTTAATTTTTGAATTTTTATCACTGTATGAAAGTGTTGTTTTATAAATATGATGCACAAACGCAATCATAGTTTTAATTTTTATTGAATGAGATTTGTGGAGCACCAAAACATGCATAGGAATATGCACAAGTTTTCTAAAGCTTCTTTAATCTTTTTGTGCCATATTTTTTCCCTATGTGTAGAAAGAAAAGGGTATATTAAAAGATTTTTCTTTCTGAATGTCTCCGTCACCATGGTTAATAATGGCAGCCTAGCATATAAGAGGAGAAATTCAATTTCAAATTGCTTTAAGGTTCAGCTTTGAATTTCACTTTAGTCAGAAGAGTCGCGTGACCTTTAAATTTGATGAAAAGAGGAAGAAGATATTAATCTTATTATTTTATTTTAAAGTCTTCCCAAAGTAGGTGACTCTAGACCACATTTCTACAAAATGACGAGTAGTCCACATATTGATCATCGTTAGTGAAAGACAATACCTAAGATTTTAATATACCTTCAGTATTTTATATCTGATTTCAATTATTTTTGTAAAATCACTCTACTACTTCAGAGCTCTTATTATTTCAAACAAAACTGTTTGATACTAAACACTATGTATCTTGTATTTATGTTTTATTGTAAAAACTGCTCTTTTTTAAAGATTATATTTTCCCTTATATATGCAAAATTTATTTTGATAGCCTGAAAATATTTATTGTGTATAATACAGTAATAGATGCTACATTATAGCCTTTACACAAAGGCAAAATTCTCCCTATTATAGAAAATTACAATTCAAATATAGAATATTCTAAGTATACAATTAGGGGCTTCCTAGGTACTTCAGTGGTAAACAATCCACCTGGCCATGCAAGAGATTTGGGATTGATCTCTGGGTTGGGAAGATCCCCTGGAGAAGGAAATGGCAACCCACTCCAGAATTCTTGCCTGGGAAATCCCATAGACAGAAGAGCCTGGTGAGCTATGGTCCATGGGGTTGCCAAAAGCCAAACAGGACTTAGTGACTTAACGACAGACTATATCTGGAGAATCCCTTGGACAGAGGAGCATGGCAGGCTATGGTCCATAGTATCCCAAAGAGTTAGACACAACTGAAGCAACTTAGCACTATACAATAATTGCACACACTGTTAAAGAACACAATAAGTTAACTGTTCACGCATTTCATATACTAGCATTCAGATAAGAATTAGTTATCCAAAAAAAAGCCACTCAGTTACTTTCAGGTAGTGTTAAAAACTTCTATCATTTAACCTTTTGAACAGTCTTGCTGGGCATGCATATTATTATTCCTATCCTATTTTTTTTTTAATGATTGAACAGTATTTGATATAAGAACAAATATTTCCTAGAATGTGATTTCTGAATTACTTGCATCAGGCTCAATTTGTTAAAATGCAGATTTCTGGCCACAACTCCAAGCTGCTTAATGAAAAGCTCTGGTATATGGGCCTCCAGAATTTCAACTTTCATTTTTCAGTTTGATAATCATTAGTCTAACATGTAACATAGAGGAAAGAATCAGATTAGGGAAACGACATAACAATAAATAGTCTTCCTTTTTAATGTCACTGGCCTTGGAGAGAAGGGAAGAAATCGAAAAGACTGTTAAATCAATATCCCTATACCAGGCAGCTACTGACTTTAAAAAACTGTGAATGGAATATCTTCATACTATAATGTGAAAGGGATAAATGATTGTTCAAATAAATAAGAATCTATCTCACTTTATATCTACCTATACATTCATGATCCAACAATACTTTCATGAATTTTAGATTTCATGAATCTAAAATTCATGAAAGTACTTAAAAAGTTAAATAATTCAGAGTGGTATAGTGATCACACATAAAAAGAAACTGATTTTCATTGTTTTACAGTAAACGGCAGTGGGGGGAAATGTAGAATAAATTTAAAAGGAATGATAAGCATGTTTATGGTGCTAGAGAAAAAAAAATGATTTATTGGGGGGCCATGAAAGACTAACTCAAAGATTATTATCCAAAGATGAATAGCAAAAAACAGTGTATTGCAATAGAACAGGTTAAAGATGACTATGGCACAGACTATGGATTTTTCCTGAGGAAAATGACAGAGAGACAGATGCCAGAAATTATTATAGTCAGCATGATTATGCAAATATTTCAGTGGGAATTCAACAGGAAATTTTGATGATCTACACACATTTCAGTTCTTAAATGATCTGCCATTAATGGCTTTGATTATTGTAGTCTACTTAGAGAAATAAGATTTATGAATTTCTATAAAGATGGTAAAAATACTTGGTCTTAAATCAGTCATTGGAAGAACTTGTGGAGCAGCAAATGCCTAACGTAATTTTTCAAGGTAGGCAACAAGAATAATGACTTCTATTTGATTTAATATCTCAAAAAAGATTATTTTTTAAGACTGGAACAAATGTAGATGAATGGAACATATTTTATCTTTGGCCATAAAACATTATTTTATAAGGAGTATAGGGGAAATTGTCAGGTGATCATCAGTTGCTTGAGAAACTGAATTGATGAAATTAATTATTTCTCCAGCACAGTCTTTGAGACTTATTTCCAGTATGTAACAAAGAAAATATTCCTTGAAAATTAAGAATCTAAGTGTACTTCCTCAAAACAGAAGAGAGGAGCATCATGACCACTAGCAAGCAATATAATTTATCTAACATAAATAATGGGTGCCAAGCTATGGATAAAATGGAAAATTAATCAAATATTGTTAACAAATACCAGCTGTACTACTTAAATAATTTCAAAATTTGGAATAAAACATTACAGCATTATTATCCTCCTTGTTTAAAAAGCCTTTTCTTCCCTTTTGAAGTTCTAAAGGCATATTTTTAATAATTTTCTAAAATACATAAAACACATGATGTCATATCTGAACATCTGATCAATTAGCATTTACTCCAGTTCCTAAGCAATTCCATTTTCTTTCTTCTAAGCATCTCAGTGTAATGATGAGCCCTGGAGGTTCTTAGCTCTAGTAACATAAAATGTACCTCAGATCATTTCTCTTATTTAAATTGAACCCTGATTTAGATTGCTGTTGTAATTGCTGTTTCTTAATCAGCAGAGGTAATGTAAGGAGCAAATTTTGATATTTTAATCAATATTTCAACATGATTGCACAAAACATCTTTGTATACATCACTTGTATAACAAAATTACCAAATAATCAGTATTATTTTTTTCAATGGAGCATGGAAAATATCTTCAGTGGTCAATCAGAAAGATTCGACAAATGTAAAATGACATGAAACAAAAACAAATTTTGCAATGATTAGAATTCATTCTAGCAACATGTTTGCAAAATCTGCCTAAACATCTCTGCCTAATTATCTTTGGACTGTATAAAGAGTTAGAAACTGAAAAACTGGAACGATTTTCTAAATCATTCATCCATAGAAACACAACTAAGGAAGAAAAGGAATTACTTTTTAAATCAATGATTTTATTGGTTGTTCACTTGATTATACTTATTTGAAATATGCTCATTTCATTACCTCACTTCATAATATAGACAGAGTCAGAACTGGCCTTAAATTTATTTATCTATTTTAATTATTTATTTGTAATATAGTATATAATAAATATAATATATATGAAATATGTTAATTTTTATAAAAGTTCTGAACAAAACATTTGGATAATGCATGAAAAGATGACAAAATAATAATTATAATGATATTAATTTTCATTTAAATCATGTTCCATATGTAATATAATTAATCAAATAACTATATTCTTGAATAGTAACATTTATTGTCAATTATGCTGATGTTGAATAATTCCTTTTATGAAACAAAATAATGCTTTTGTGAAAAAAAAATTTTTTATAAATAGAGTTTGTCAGTATAATGATTTTATGAGCTCTTGCCTGTGTGTTAGGACACCCAATACTGTCTTCACAAATACCACATAAAATTCACGTGGCATCATAGAAGCCTAGTTCTGAAACAGGTTCAGCTATCTGAATTGGCTATGACAGAATTGGCAGAGACCTAGAAATTGCAGTCATTTAGTTTGGCCACCATGCCCAAAGAGATCTACTTGGAATGACTCTGGAATATATTATTTTGTTGTGTACAACTATTATTGATATGGTGGTATTTGACAATCATTTTAAATAAGAACCAAAGCCAATTTAAATGGTTTCTCTATGGATTTCCTCTGACAGATACACAGAGGCATCTGTGTTAGCCAGCAGACCTTATTCAAACATAGCTAAAACCATTCCAGCATTCGTTTTGATGCAATCAGCTAATTATATGGTTATGATTTATGTTTAAATGAAGAATTTTAATCAGATCTATTATTTTAATCCTCTGTTAAACTTCCCATCATAATGTCAAGGTTCCTGTATGGGCAAGACAAATTCTCTGAATGAAAATTTCAGCATATTCTCTTGATTTCATGGTAATAGAATTATGATTTTACATGGGAAAGTACTATATTTCCTTATCTCTGATTTAGAAGAGTAAAAATTCTGCAGTTTGAACTATGAGACAGATGACCACTTACTCTTTGGTAATTAGTTCCACTCTGGAGTTAGAACCAGCAAAAGTAAATTACAGAAATTTAATAAACAAGGATTTGCTGGACAGGCAAGCTCCATTTTTATAGTAGCATAATTTTCAGTATTTCTCAAATTAATCTCAATTCTTAATTAAAATTTCAGTTTTGTTACAAAATCTGCCAAATTTAAGTTTAACATAGAATAAAGAAAAATGAATTTAAACTTAAAAAAAAAAGAATTTTAACAAGTGAAGTCCAATGGAAGTTACTCTCAGCATTCTGACAATATGTGAGAAATAAGCAGAAATCTCTATTAAGTATTTATGAACTATGATAGTTGGTTTCTCTTTCATTTCTTTTGCTTGAAGTCACCACATTAGCAGACTTGTGAGTTTTGTTACTCATTGATTTGTTTTGTGTTGTTATTATCTTTCCAGGTGCTCCACCAACTGGTCAGGCACACAGTGTGAGAGGCCAGCCCCAAAGAGCAGCAAGTCTGACCATATCAGCACAAGTAAGCTTCTCAGATTAATATCTTTGGTGTTCCACATAGAATAGAAATCTTTATTTTCTTCTTACACCACCCATCTTTCCTCTTACCCATCAACTGAGGGAATTGAGTCTTGGAAAACCTGCTTCATGGAATTTTGCCAAGGACCCACTTCAATCCAGGTGATTTTTGAAAGATGAAGCACTGAGCTCCTACCTGGTGACAGGATCAATCATTAGGTACTCTTTCAGGTTCTGAGGGTTCATCTCAAACTTTGGCAGTTGTCAGAACACACACCTGCAAACCTAGCATGAGCTTTTCTTAGGAAATGTGTCAGCTGCAAAAGATGCAAATATCACAATAGATGTGAGAATGCTGCAGGGAAAAAAATAATTTCATGTTTTAATTAAAATGTATTATTCTTGAAGTGCATTTCAAAGTGTTGTGGAAAAACAAACTTAACCAGTTAGTCTCAAAGTGATAAAGTATGTTAACAAGCAATTTTTAATAAGGATCCTAGTTGATTTACTGCTTCCTTAATCTTTAAAGTACTGGTTTTGAAGTATAGTAAAATATAGTTCAATATTTTGCAAGTTTTTTTGTGTGTGTAGCTGTAGCCTTAGGACATGTCTCTGATATGAAAATTCATCTATATCAACATTTTGTGTCTCCACAGACACATTGGAAGACAGTGTGAGTGTTGGAAGGCATTCTGTGTCTTCCAACATCTTTAAATGATTTTATAAAGATTTTCAAAATAAAACTCTGAAAGAAAAATTTCTCAGTTCACACATATTAGTACTAATGAGTGAGAAAGTTTTGAGAAATCTGTAATAACTATCAAGTAAGTAAATATATTCTTGAAGAGAAAAAAACAATACCTCTGATTTATGAACACTTAGTAATTTTTTCTAGTAATTCACTGCTGGTATTGTGCATATGAAAATAAAATACTATGGAATTTGTGAAAAAGGAAAGATATTATCAAAATCAAAAGTGTATGATTTTTGTGGTTATATGGCAGAAACCCACAAAACATTGTAAATCAATTTTCCTCTGATTAAGGAATAATTTTTTTTAAAACAGTATATGATTTTGTACCTTAGACTAAGGTTCCCAGTGTTTGCTGATTTACTTGTCTGTTGTGCCTGTCCCCAAATAATTTATCATTGCTTGAAATTCTCCCAATGACACTGTCCAAAGTTCCACCACTTAGAGATTAACTCGGGCTAATAGGGATGACTATCTTTGAAAAATGACAGTTAGGCCTAGAACAAATAACCTTAGAACTGAGTACTTTAATTTGGATATGTGAGGTAAGTGATTCCAGTCAAGGAACATTTGGGGTTAATTACCTTAGAATTTGTGTGTTGTCTTAAGAAAGGGAAGGGAGAAGAACTTAGCAAAGATATGGACATGTGATTGTAGGAATAGGGCACCAGGATTTGATGAATGGGTTCATAAAATACAGTAGAGGTGTAAAAAATACCTTGCCTAATTTAGTATTTCAAAAGAAAAGAAAAGAAAAAAAATACTCTTATCTATCTCTCTTCCAGGATCATACTAACATTATTACTAATAATTCTTGGGAAATACCAATGTATATGATTTTGTGAACTAGTTATAAGACTCAATCATCATCAAAAGCATTTTTTAATGAAAAGAAATGCATTTGATGTACCAAGCTATAGAATATACTGAGGTAATAAACTGATAATTAATGAAGATATAGTATTTTAGCCTTTTATGGTAATTTCTCAATTATGTAAGATAATAAAAAATATTCTTTTAGAGAGGTAAAACAATTTTAAATATTGATAAAACTCTGAAAGGAAACAGAGTAGAACATCAATTGAATTTTCAGTTTATATATAAGGTCCATCTACAAGGGAAAAGTTTGGGTTCTGGAAGATGATCTTGAGGGGTGTGCCAGTTGTATTTGTTGAAAGGTGATGTCTTCAACCACTTGTATCAGTAACAAGCTCCCGTATAAGAAAAATGTCTCCAATTACATGCAGCAGCTCTAAAATGGGGACTATCACATGGAAGGAGGCATGTCAAGTAGTTGTAACCCCTTTTTCAAGGATTCTGATGCTCATTCTTCCATCACTGATTTAAAGTCATTAAATTTAATGGAGGTATCAAGGCACATTGAAAGGACTATTAGCTATGCAAATGTCAAATTATCTCAGGTTTGAGCGAAGTTGACCAAATAATGACTCTATTAAAAGGTACTTATCATCAGACATTTGTGCTGAGAGAAACTTGCCTCAGTAACTCTGAAGAGAGAGGAAAGGTAGTTAAGCCAATTTTTCCTAAGGTAGGAGGGCTATTTTTATTCTGTCAGGTAAGCTCCAGTGGTTTTTGAATTGTTGTCAAATGTTCCCCGAACCTGGGCAGAAGTCATCTGTTTTATGGATGGATGTTTTAGGAACATGTCCTCAAATCTGCACTTCTACTCTCAGTGAAGCATTCTACAATCGTTGGGCCTTGGTGCCATCAGGAATATACTGCCTCTGTCAGCCTCACTTGCATCAGCTGGCACGGAGATTTACCTTTCTAATTGATGAACAACTTTCTTAATCAACTCTGAGTAGTCATACTGAGGTTTTCTGGCCCTTGCTGTTTGAAGTGTCTAAAGATCAGCCTGTGGAATTAAGCAGATCTATTATTCTAGAACCTTGCTTAAGTTCCACTTGAAAAAGTTAGTCTGAAAACTCTTATTTTGAAGAGTTTTAAATTAAAGATGATTAAATATTTTTATATACTCCTATTTTAAACTTACCTGAAGTTTTAAAGGAGTGGATACTCAACGTTTGGATTAAGCTATTCTTATCTGCTACGATTAAGGAGGATAAACATACCCACAGCATTTGTGGGGCAGTAATACAGTGATGCTGTATTTTATTGCAGTGACAAGGAATGTGTGATATCTGTTAGGGAGTTATACTTAGCTTCTGTTTTCCTACTTTATCTCTTTTAAACCATGATATTTCAAAAAATATGTATTATACCAGAGAATTATAAACTTGCGGATATAGAGATAAAAATGCTACAAAATAATGCATTTGTCCTAATTCTCCCAAAGCAAGTATTTATTGAGCCTCTACTAAGTGTCAAGTAATGTCTAGATCCCAAAGCTGAATCAGTGCATAAAACAAACAGTGCCTCTTCTCATGAAGCTGAGAGGGGCTAGAGAGCAGAGAGCAGGGGAGGATTAATTAAAAAGAAGGCAAGGAAATAAGTAAACTTTTGGAAAATAATTGTGAGTCTTGATTAGACCTATTAAGGAAGTAAAAAAGGCACAGAAATAGAGAATATCAGAAGAGAACTGATACAAAGAGTGATTTCTCTGAGATGGTGATATTTAAATTGACTTGAATGATTAAAAAGGGGAGGAGAGACTAAGGGTATTTCAAACAATAGGAGTATCAGATATAAGAATCCTGGAGGGACTGAAAGAAGACCAGTGTCCTGGCACAAAGGCGACAAGAGTGAGACTGGTGCTAAGTGAGGATGGTTATAAAAGACCAAATGATAAGCATCCTCCTGGAAATCCCTGGAAGGATAAAATAAGTTTGGAACATGATTTTTTTTAATGATTTTTAAAATTATGTTTTATCAAAATGGTTAATAAATAGCAGTCTAGTTATTATATATTTACATACACATATACACTCACATTTATGCATATACGTAAACACAAACTTGAGATCTGAATATATAGCAGCAAGTCAAAAGAGGTCATTGTAATGGTATAATTTATGCTTATATTTTTCTACTATAAGTTCAACAAATAAATAAAAGATTCTTTTCTTTAACCTTCATGAAGCCTTCTGGTTTCCATCCTAACCTCTTGAAACAGCTGTCTTGTTTGTGAGATACTTCTTTTTGATCTCTTCTAGTTAATTCATTTATTACTCCATACACTCTGCTTGGCAATCCGTAATTCTTTGACCTCAGTTTTCAACTCTTTGCCAATTACTCCCAAATTTCTGTCTTCAATCCTGATTTCTCTCCTGAGTTTGAGACATGTATACCACTGCACAATTGCTATATACATATCAATGTCATCTCTGTCTATATCTGTATATCTATATTCTACAGGAACCTGATGTTCAGTGTTTCCCAAAATAATCTCATTCCCTTCACCAATCATCCAGCCATTTTAATGCACCTTATTTTGCCTTCCTGTCTACACAGCTGGCCACAGAAATTTACCCAAGCAACACTTAGGAGTCACTCTTAACCTTCCTTCTAAATTGACTTAAACAATCTATTCAATAGATGTTACTTTCCAAATTTTCTTCAACATTATCAGCTTGAACATTCCTTCCTAACATCCCTTTGCTCCTCTCTTCAGTCACAGCTCCCTCCAACGCCCTCCACTCTACTCTCCAGTCAGACTGTTCTTTAATTTTTTCTCCTCCAGGTCTTCACATTTCTCTCCCTAGATTAATTCAGTATCTCCTCCTCCACTCGACCTGCATTCTCTTTCATGGGAATAAAGAGGACTTCCATCAGGTTTCAGAGACATACCAACCCTCCTCTTCTATCCCAGATCTAGTTGGCTCCTCTGTGTTTGCAGAACAATGCATACTTTCACTAGGCTAGTGCATATCACTGTGCTAAATAAACCCATGTGTTTGTCATCTTCCAGTATACATCAAACAACATGAGAGGAGGGACATTTCTATCCCCACTGCAAAGTATAGTAAGTGTTGCGTGTGTGGGACATAGCAACACTTAAAAATATATTTGCTAATTGAGAACCAAATGGATAGTCCCTATGATATCTTAGGCACTGTGCTATCTACAAAACCTAGATAGATAGCTTATGGCCCCAAATTACAAATGAACTACTCTCTACAATAGGTTGTGAAAAGTGAAAAATAGAGTTATGCATGGAGTGATACAGCAATATGTATTTTGAATTAGTCAGTAAACATGTATGAGCACTTTCTGTATAGTAGACACACTTCTGTTTACATTACTGTGATGTATATGTTAATGATAACACTCATTTTATTAATGTGTAAACTCAGACAAAGATAAAAAATTGGCCCCAGCATATGTGCTAGTGAGATGAGATTTGAACAGAGGTAGCTTGGATACACAATCTGCTATCTCAATTGTGATGCTGTACTTCCTCTCCCATGGAAGGTGTCTCTTCTTGGCATAGCAATTTGATAATACAGTTCTTTCAAATGGAAAAGCATTACATAATGGGGCCTCAGAACAACTTTGCAAAGAAAGACTGGCTCTGTTTTCTTTTTTAAATTAATCTATTTATTTTAATTGGAGGCTAATTACTTTACAATATTGTAGTGGTTTTTGCCATACATAGACATGAATCATTTTCTATAAGAAAATTGTTGAGATTTCCTCTTCACCCAGTAAGTACAGAGTGTACTTTTTAAAAAAATCTGTTTAGAACAGTCCACCAACAATATACTTTTAAAAAAAATCACCTGTAATAGACCTTGATTGTTATATGTTACAATATGATATTTACTGCCATGTATACTGCTTGGAAAAAATACTTCTTTTGATAAATACCTATATTATATTCTAAAAATATATATAGTTTCCAGTTGTTTCCATGCATATAAACTATTTTACAAAAAAAAAAAGAGAAAAACTTGCCAAATTGCTACCCTGCATTATTTATCCACTATATTGAAGATTATCACAGTTACCTTGATAGGTTATATGAACATATTAGAACAGTAGGCTGTTAAACAGAGTGCTTGTAATGTAAAGGACTGGAAGCCATCTGTCATGGGGAAAAGAAAAATGAAGGTCTTTTAATTTTTTTTTCTAGCATGCATAATTAACAGCATTTCTACCTAATAGGAATAAAAGAAACTATGTAGAACAAGTAAAATCTAGTTATCTAAATAATTTGCAATTGCTTGGAGGAGAGAGTAACTTTATGTACCTTAAAACCATTATTGGTATTTTAAACCTACAAATTTACCACAAATTTTAGCAGAAAAAAAAAAGATGAAGTGAGGATATTTATAAAGTCATGATTAATTAGTTTAAGTCAATTTATGAAGAAACCAAGCTGCTCACTGGTATTTAAAGTTTGTGAACAAATGTTAATTACTATCCAAGGTGCCAGATTCTCTACTTCTATTAAATTCTAATAATTGCACGTGCATATAGTTCATTTTCCCCAATCCAAGAAGGTAATATAATATCAACCTTACTCAATTATATAGTGCTGGTTCTACATAAAAAAAGAAAATAAAATGAGTATTACATTTCAGAAACTGACTAAAGAAAGAAAGCCATATTTTTCCTTACATGAAGGAGAGAGTTAGTTATTTGATTATTTTAGACAAGCTATTTTTGAAGTTTCAAATTGAAAGATTATCTTATATACGTCCTTTCTTTAATAAAGAGTTTTTGGTATTTTAGTAAATGATCTCAAATATGCTGGGAAAGATTGAAGGCGGGAGGAGAAAGGGATGACAGAGGATCAGATGATTGGATGGTATCACTAACTTAATGGACATGAGTTTGAGTAAACTCCGGGAGTTGGTGATGCACAGGGAGGCTTGGCGTGCTGCAGTCCATGGGGTTGCAAAGAGTTGACCACGATTGAGAGACTGAACTGAACTGAACTGAACTGAAGCAGCTGTTTATTGTGTTGAATATCACCATTAATTTTTTATCACAGTATTGTACATGTATATGCAGAGGACAATTCATATATTTAATAACTTAATGTTTTATTCCTGAACCATTCAAGATCCTCACATTAAAGTTTAACTAGTTTGGGTATTGCTTTGTTTCTCATTTTAGACAATGATTAAGCTCACTTGGCAGTTTCAGTCAGATGCTTTTCCCAAATAAGCAAAGGCTTTATCTTATGGGGACTAGATATTTGTCTGTTGGAAATGTGCGTATTGGGTACTTGATAGAGCTACTTAATACTCTCCTGTTATTAGGCAATGCTTGCATTCCGTTTTCTTCCTGCCTAAGTGACATATGACCCTAGGTGTACCTTACTATGGATCACATCAGCGGCAAAGAGGTATTGTCTTCTTTAGGAAAAATCAAAAAAGATTGCTTTTCTTGCCAAAAAAACTAAGACCCACTTTCTATGACCACTTTTGAAAATCTATTCCATAGAACTTTTATTCCATTTTGAAAATGAGTGATACAACCTAAGCTCATTTTTATAAATGTATGGGAAAAAAAGGAAAGTAGACATTTACAACATAAGCCAAGCCCCCAGATATGGTTTGTTGAAACTGTTCTGGAACTACAATTTGAAAAAAAGAATCCTCTTTGTTCCCCTACTTTGTAGAATCAAGCTAAAAGCCATATGTGGTAGGTCTTCATGTCTCTATTTTTATGGGTGAAGAGCATGAGCCTCAAATTTTAAATAACTTTTCTAACGTTTCAATTCAGGTAAGTTGTGAAACTATTATTTAGGCTGCTGCTGCTAAGTCGCTTCAGTTGTGTCCCACTCTGTGCGACCCCATAGACGGCAGCCCACCAGGCTCTGCCGTCCCTGGGATTCTCCAGGCAAGAATACTGGAGTGGGTTGCCATTTCCTTCTCCAATGTCCATCCAAATCCGACACTGTTGCCCCTTTTGCTTTCCCAGGCTGCCATCTAACTTGCCACATGTACTTATGGCCAGATATTTATACTTAAAGGAGAAAAAAAAAAAAAAAAACTAATGATGGAAATATAGCCAGGCAAATTGCAGAAATGTGTATTCAGTCAGAGTTTATTTATTTATATCTTTGCAAATAGATGTCTGGTGAGAACAAGACTCAGACTGACAAAGAAGTCAGTATTTCTAACCTCAGGTATTTAATTATAACATATAAATAAAAGATATCTAAAGAAATGTTTCCAGTAGTTCAAATATTTAATAGGAAAAATGACTTTGCAGTAATGTAGTGATGAACTAGGAATATAGACATTTGGCCTAAGTTTTATTGTTGTTATGTCAATGTCAAATGATTTGATGTAATAGAGCGTTGTTACATCCATCTTGACTTCATTTTGTATGCTGATCTGTTCATTCATTTCTTTTTCCAGGAAGCATAGCCATCATTGTGCCTCTCGTCCTCTTGGTGACTTTGATAACCACCTTGGTAATTGGTTTAGTGCTTTGTAAAAGAAAAAGAAGGTAAGAGGCAGTATTCTAGACTAACAGTAAATAAATTACATAAGTAGTTATAGAAACAGTGCTTTTTAAAAACTTCTTAAAATGTGATTTACTTATTCCAACTGCATAATTCTTTGTTTTCTGAACCATTTTATCCTTCTTTCATTTTAAGTAATTATAATTCAAACAAACTTTCCCTTATATTATATTGCTAGAAAGGTTACATTTATTGTATATATTCTAACAAAAATTACAAGGGGATATATTACATTTTCAATAGAATTTTACATTTTGTTAGTTTTTCCTTCAAATAGCAAAAACCTCTTAAGAACATCTTATAATATTAATGTGTTAGATTATCAATGTCAATAGAATGATAATGATTATGTATTATATGTCACAAATTGTGTATTTCATTCATAAATTATACATTTGTTGATTTTATATATTACTGGAAGTATCATTATTTCAATTTATATGAATGCACAATTAAAAAGATCTTTAAGCAGTGAGTTGTCTGTTGGGTGATTATCTGGAACCTAGAGTTTGTAAGTCAGTTTTTGCATTATGTAAAGGAATTTTAGCCCCATGACTTGGGGATTGAAAACAATTTCAAAATTTCTTTGTAACTGTTTTTTATGAATGTTTTTCAGGAACAAAAGGGGAAAAGTAGAAAGTAAAAGGGTAATTAATTATATTCAGTTTCAACTAATGTAGTATTAGCTATTTACAAGGAATGTTCCAAGTGCATTTTTTATTGTTAAATCTAAATAATTTGGGAGAATGATGTATTACAGTAAGAATTTTTTATCCCTCTGTGAATCAATGACTGTCATTTATTTTCAATGTATTTTATGTATGAGTGTTCCACCAGTTCTATTAAAATGTCATTAAATCTGCAAATACAGTAGTTTCATACACCATGTTGTGATATTTAGACAACTCATATGATGTTCACATTTTCTAGGACAAAAACTATAAGAAGACAGCCTATTATTAATGGAGGAATAAATGTAGAAATCGGCAATCCATCTTATAATATGTATGAGGTCGACCATGATCACAATGATGGAGGTCTTTTAGATCCTGGCTTTATGGTAGATCCAGCAAAGGTAAAGTTTTAAGATGATGGACTGTGAGCACTAATATTATTGAGTCATTTCTCTATAATATGGTTCTGATTTTCATCACTATTTCTTTCATCTGAAGTTAGAGTAAAGAACTAGGAATTATTGAATGTTATAGTCTCTTCTAAAGAAAAAATAAAATTATGGACTGCATTCACCTGAAGCATGAAGTTAATGTAACATATTTTATAAAATATATATTCACTTAATTTATAAGCATAGATGTCTTAGTCAAATGTGCTGAGGTGCTGGCACATCTAAATATAAGCCTGGTGAAATTAAATTTTATTAAAATTTATTTTTTTAATTTACTTAAAAAAAAAAGAGTACAGCATTTCATTGCCAAAATAAGTACTTCATTTCCAGTAATGTTTCACTGAAGAGTCCACTAAGCTATGTCCTTGGATTTGTTTATAATCATATCACTTTTAAACAATATTTTTCTACCTGCTATAATATTTTACTTATTGGTTTGAGACTTATCTGTGATATTTATATCCTAAAAACCCACAGTCTTTTTTTAAAATTTCTGTTAGTACTGAATGCTCAATTTGAAAGTTTTTATTAAAAAATAGATAAATGATACAACATCTAGGTAAACTTGCAAAGGTTTACTTCACTTTATTATCCAAATATTTTGCATGATAATTATAGAATATTTTACTATGAATTAAGAGCATCAGTTTGCTAATATGGAATGATATTTTAAGCTTATTTATTCATTAATTAAGTGGTTCTTTACATTCTGATATATCAAAGGTGTTATGTCCAAAATGCACCTTTATATTAAATAATTATATTAACCACATGTCTCTGTATTCATAGCAACAGCTGTTCCCAAAGAAATTGAAAAGGTCTCATATTCAATCTACTCTGAATACATGGCCAGACTTTCTAAGCCCAAAACTGGTGATCTGAAATTGAAGAAGTATTCATTTCTATGAAAAGAAATCAATCATTATTTATAGAAAAAATGTTATACTATCAGAAGATGTAAATATTTTCTTCATTAGAAATAATTTTCAGTTACTATAAATTATTAATTCAGTTACTAACTCCTACATTTGAACTTTGCCATGAAATAAATCCTCATAACCTAAGTTTCAGTGTTTTCTATTGAAACTAAAAACTATACATGCTGTCCATATTGTTGTCTGATAATTTTTTTATAAAGGAGAAAGACATCTTAATCAATAGACTTCTCATATTCTAATAATTTTTTCTTAGGAACAAAATACATTACCTGTAAATATAATATGAGCTGATGAGGATATATCTCATACACTGCTATGAACAGGAGAGTTCTCATTTTTCCCATCATTTTATTTCTACTGATAGAATTAAGCCAATTTTGGATACTTAAAGGGAATAGCTTTTTAATATTCCATTTATTTTTTAATGTTTACTCTAGGAAGATAAAAGTATGCTTCAGGGCCCCTTGAGTATATTTTTAATATAATTAGGAAATGACATTCAATAAATATTTATTTACCAATTTTCTGACTGACTGACCAAAATTTCATTAAATGTGACTTAGATGGCTGATTCTATTAGAATTTATTCTAGATGTTGGCTCTTGATGTTTGAAATAGAAATATGAATTATTACCTAAGAAGTAACTGTAGAAAATATGTTTACAGGTATAGACAATTTTGAAAAGTGGATGACCACACCAAAGCAACCTTAATGATGAAATGTTTTTCATAGATTTTCCATTTGTTACAGTTGTTTGATATATTCATGATGTAATCAAGTACAAACTTCATGACATGTAAAGACTTTTGTAGAATGTATCTGTTATTTTCAAAAATGGATAAATTTCTCCCTCAGTGGTACCTTACAAATGAATTGAAATAATTAATACATTTTATTTTTTAAAAAAAAGTTTTATCTATAGAAACATTCACAGAATACTTTGAAAAGCTCAGAAAAGAGGAACTGGTATCTATTGATTTTATACACAAACTCATCTCAGTCCTTACTTAGATTGTTTTTAATATCTTCTAAGTGAGAATTTGTGGGGAAATAAAGAGACGATATTGACCTGATTTTATGTTTAAAATCTTTTTCCTTAGATCTTTGTCCATGTCTCAAACTTTATGATGATTCATTGTTAAGAGTTGATAGATTTTTAAAAATATGTATGTTCATTAAAATCCTTCAACTTTTAATCTAGCTTTCTTATTTCCTTTTTGGCCACCAATAAGTATTCTGTGATGAATTATGAGTGTACCAGATTGACTTTTTCTGCCCTTAGACCCCCAAAACTCTAAAACCATTGTTCTTGCATGGAGTTTAGTGAGTCAATCTGATTTCTAATTAATTTTCTTTAAACTAGAAAGTCAGATTTCTCAAAAAAAAATAATTAATTTTTATATCTCACATTTTAAATTTCATTTGTATTTTCTAAAAATACAGAAGTCATGCACCTTTAATTAGAGCCAGTCAGATATTTGAGTGTCTGGAATGGGCTCCTATCAGAACTTTTCAAAAAGAAAACTTAGGTGAGGGAGGCTGATTTATTTTTCACAGGGCTGTTAGCAAATATATGCTTTTTGAGGAGGGAGAATGAAGTTAAATAAATGGAAATGGGTGTAGGTTTCTAGGTACATGTTATGTCTATAAGTAAGCTAGACTAAGAGAAATGTCTACTGTAAAGCATGGATATAATATTAATAGATGTTTCATAAATTATTGAATCTACCATAAATATACTGTTGATGCCCCAGGGCTGAAGAACATAGCTTATGTTATTTTTATGACTTAACATGAGTTTGTGTCAATGAAAATAGTTCCATGATATTAGATCAGAAACTAAAATTCTCTGTTTACACACAGGCCAGGTACATAGGGGGAGGGTCCAGTGTTTTCAAGCTTCCACACACAGCGCCGCCCATCTACCTAAACTCTGATTTGAAAGGACCACTAACTGCTGGGGTGAGAGAAAATTCATTACTCCATATCCATTCCATCACAGAATGCCTCACAATCAAAAATGATTACTAGACTTAGGGACTTATCGTTAATGATTTTTAATTAACAAAAGGTTTCAAAACTGCACTAAACTTGGGAGTTTATGTGTCCTGCTTATGCAAGATTACATGCGGAAAAATGTTATCATTTTAGGCAAGCTATTCAGTAGAAATATCTCTTCTCCAAAATTTGAAAATGTTAAATCTCCATAACAATAAACATGAGCATTTGCTATTCTTAGAATAGAAATCTCTAGCCAGAAATGTAAACTGAAGAGTTTACATTTAAATTTATGTTTGGCTTTATTTTCTATTAAGATGCTTTGTTTAATATCTGCAAATTTGGTGTCCTTTTAAATACAAATGCACTATAAAATGTGGCATCATATGGAGACATTATAAATGGTGTATGAAACCATTCTTAAAAACTTTTTATGTAACTGGTTTCTAGAGAAAAGGGCTTTGTCTAAAGTTTGTTGTTGTTTAGTCACTAAGCCATGTCGAATTCTTTTGCGTCCCCATGGACTGCAGACCGCAAGACTCCTCTGTCTATGGGATTTCCCAGGCAAGAAAATTGGAGTGGGTTGCCATTCCCTTCTCTGAGTGATCTTCCTGACCCATAAATCAAACCCACATCTCCTGCATTGCAGGCAGATTCCTTACCATTAAACCACCAGGGAAGTCCTATCTAAAATTGCGTGGTTCATATTAGACAGGAGAGGGATTAAAGACAATATTAAGATTCTTAGGATTGAATGTTCTCACCCTTGTACCTCTCTCTCATCAGCTGTTTTTCATTCTCATTTTTTATCATGTTTGTCTTATTTGCATGGATCAAAAAATGTAATATTTCTTTATTATGATAAAGATTTAGCATTCTGTTCTATAAAGACAAAATTTTAAAATGCAACTATGTAACAATCTTGGGTTAAGTTAATAAGACAATTTGGTTTAATGTTTCCTGCTTTTGTATAAAGTTGTAGTCAATATACCTTTAATGAAGATTTCTTTAGGCTTTCAGTATGTCAGAGCTCCCCTTAGGTTCACAAGTTACCTGAGAAACATACAATTATGTTTTTATCTAATACATAATAAAGTTGATGAAAGCATATAAACAGAATTTAAATTACATTTATATAATTATTATTTAGTAAGTTAAGTGCAATGCATATACATGTTAACATTAAAACATATCATTGAAGATAAATTAAGGTAGTCAAAACAGACAATAAAAACATATTTATTTTCTTTCTTCAGCCAACAAATTACTCCAATCCGGTATATGCGAAATTGTATATGGATGGGCAAAACTGTCGAAACTCCTTAGGAAGTGTCGATGAAAGGAAAGAACTGCTTCCAAAGAAAATAGAAATTGGAATCAGAGAAACGGTGGCATAATCGGAGATACCTTTTATATGCTGTACAAATGTATAAAATATAAGGATTACTTTTGTATGTTCCAACAGTATTCTACTTGTTTTGGCATCAGCATTACCTCTTCCTTTATCTTTTTTCTGGTCAATTGTTTTCTGAGTTTTCTGGGTTTTATTTTTTGCTGATGACTCTTGATTGACCATTTGTATGGTATTTTTATGAAAAAGAACTGCACTACAGTACAATTTACAACAATGCTGCTGATGACACACCTTTGAATTTGTTACAATTAAAAACAACATATTCCTTTGTAGTGTGAATATGAGCAATCTATTTTATATGAACTTCTTTGGTTCTACTTAATCAACAAAGAGAATCTCTGCACATTTTCATTATATGGTCTGAAAGCTGTAATACAATATCAGTTAATTTTCTGTTTCAGTTTACGGAAGAGCGATTGAATAGTCAACTCTCTTCTTTCTGCCCTTTAAGACTGATTCAGACTGCTGAAAATATATAGCTCTCACAAGTTCCACATCACCAGCTTTGAAATTAGTCTTAGGTTGCCAAGTGATAGATGAGAATTTTGAGAAAAAAAAAAAAAACTTTAAGAATTTATAAAACTAATAATTTGCATGAACACATATGACTACATTTTCCAAAATTTAGTGGACTCTATTGTGATATACTAAAAGTATACACCCTATAAAAATAGTTATATTTAGGTATATAACATAGGAAAAATACAATTGAAAGTGGAAAGATCACACTTGCTATGGGATAAGACATTTTGTTTTCCCTTGGTCCTGAGGTCAATAACCAGCCTAGAACACAACAGGGCATCAAGCACTCATGTCTTAGGAATTTCCTCCCAGTCACATGCATTTTGTGGAGGATTGACCCAACCCTTTAACACACAGAACACTAAAGAATACAATATAAGCACACAAATTGGTGACACAATTTCAATTATGTGAATGCATTCTATTTGTGAGGTCAAAAGGAATAAGCAAGGCAGCCGTTATGGTGTAAAGTAATCAGTAGGTATTTTCCATATACAATATGACTAGTCTATGATCTGCCCTATCCAAAATATGTTCTTAAAGGACTTTCCAAGTTATGAAAGAACAATCATCTGCCCATTATCAAAGGTGGAGAGTATACATGCTGACCAGTTACTCTGGTACTCTGATTTCTCTGGTTATGCAAAACACATGGACCCCATTCACTTGTCTGTTTTCAAATTTCGATGGAAACAAGTACGATTTATTTAAGTTGTATAAAAAAAAAAGTATAGCATTTTTATACAAATATCTTTAAAGGCACAAAAGATTTATTCACAAGGTATGGAGGGCTTTTTGTTCCTCTGATAGACATGACTGACTTTTAGCTGTCATAATGTATTAACAGATGAAATATGTTTGTGGTTGTTCTTTATCCCTTTGTACAAGCATTAAAAAAAAAAAAAACTGCTGTTTTATAAAGAGACTTTTTGTTGTACTATGTGCATGCATACTACCTATTTCTAAACTTTGCCATATTGAGGCCTTTATAAACTATTGATTTATGTAATACTAGTGCAATTTTGCTTGAACGATGTTATGCATATCATAAATTTTTCCAGGTTCTTGTTTCAGTACATTTTTTAAATTGAACAGTATTTTTCATTTTGGTTATAATAGTCATTTTGCCTATGTTTCTACAATGAAGTGTTAAATACTTTATAAAAAATTGTTGACTGACTTATTTAAATGAAATTCTACATATTTAAGTGCTTGTGTTGGGTAGTTTTTAAAAAGAAAATTCTTGTCTTTACAGAGTTTAATTTTCTTAGGAAGCTATTTTAGTCAACATGAGATGTAATTTTTGTTGTATCTTTAGAACATACTCTCTGGGGTAGGACTGATTTCATTGCATCGTTTTTCAAATCACAACAGAGAAGGCATTTCTCTTACTGAAGTGGAAACATTCTCTTATGAAGTGGAAACATGTCCCTTACTTTTTCCTTTTCCCTGTTACACATGGCTTGTCAGAGACTCCATGCTGCAGTAGAAAGATTGGTTATATACACAGTAGTGTGACAATTGTATTGAAATAAGCCCAAGTTCTTCCTGTTTCTCATTCTCAAAATAGGTACTTTATAGGAAACTTCAGTTCCACTAGATGCTGTGTAGACATTATTTTCTAAATGGAATGATTACTAGTGTAGCTACTTGGAGTATTTGACTAGAGATGACAGTGTAGGAGGGTCTGATTGACTAGAGCTATCATTGAGCTTCATTATCTGATGGGATCTTCAGATATAAGAGCTTTATGACTGCAAATGAAATTATTATTTGAAAGAGAAGAACCCACATATTGGAATGACTTCAATACAACTAACATTAGTATTAACTATCTAGCAAATCCTATGCGATATACAACACACCAACTTATACCTGGCATCTATGACCTATTTTCTGTCTAGCACACTAATTAAAGCTATATCAAGAGAGCTCAGGATGTGCTTTTTAACCCTTAGATCCCACCTACATTCTCATAGCCCTTATTTTGCAGTGTGTTTCGCCATCCCAGGCTGGTTCAAGCAAGTCCATTGTGAAGGCCACAGTATTTCTAGTTGCCATTACTTTGCATTCGATCTTTACAAAGATATTGGCAACAACCCGAAGTTTTTTTCTATAACTTTAGCTCTTTCTATTTCAATTATCTATTATATATCTATTTCTATTTCAAAAACTCATGTAAATGCTAGAAGTTCAGTTCAGGTCAGTCGCTCAGTCATGTCTGACTCTTTGTGACCCCATGGACTGCAGCACACCAGGCTTCCCTATCCTTCACCGACACCCGGAGATTATTCAAACTCATGTCCATCGAGTTGGTGATGCTATCCAACCATCTTATCCTCTGCTGTCCCCTTCTCCTCCTGCCTTCAATCGTTCCCAGCATCAGTAACTTTTCCAATGAGTCAGTTCTTTGCATCAAGTGGCCAAAGTATTGGAGCTTTAGCTTCAGCATTAGTCCTTCCTGTGAATATTCAGGACTGATTTCCTTTAGGATGGACTGGGTGGATCTCCTTGCAGTCCAAGAGACTCTCAAGAGTCTTTTCCAATATCACATTTCAAAAACATCAATTCTTTGGCGCTCAGCTTTCTTTACGGCCCAACTCTCACATCTGTACATGACTACTGTAAAAACCATAGCTTTGATTAGATGACCTTTGTTGGCAAAGTAATGTCTCTGCTTTTTAATATGCTGTCAAGGTTAATCATAGCTTTTCTTCCATGGAGCAAGCATCTTTTAATTTCATGGCTGAAGTCACCATCTGCAATGGTTTTGGAGCCCAAAAAATAAAGTCTCTCACTGTTTCCATTGTTATCCCATCTATTTGTCATGAAGTGTTGGTACTGGATGCCATGATCTTCGATTTTTGAATGTTGAGTTTTAAGCCAACTTTTTGACTCTCTTCTTTCACTTTCATCAAAAGGCTCTTTAGTTCTTCGCTTTCAGCCATAATGGTGGTGTCATCTGCATATCAGAGGTTATTGATATTTCTCCCAGCAATCTTGATTCCAGCTTGTGCTTCATCCAGCCCAGCTTTTCTCATGATGTACTCTGTATATAAGTTAAAGCAGCAGGGTGACAATATACAGCCTTGATGAACTCCTTTCCCGATTTGGAACCAGTCTGTTGTCCCGTGTCCAGCTCTAACTATTGTTTCTTGACCTGCATATAGATTTCTCAGGACACAGGTCAGGTGGTCTGATATTCCCATCTCTTTAAGAATTTTCCACAGTTTGTTGTGATCCACGCAGTCAAAGGCTTTGGCATAGTCAAGAAAGAGGAAGTAGATGTTTTTCTGGAAACTCTCTCACTTTTTCGATGATCCAACGAATGCTGGCAATTTGATCTTTGTCTGGTTCCTCTGCCTTTTCTAAATCCAGCTTGAATATTTGGAAGTTCATGGTTCACGTACTGTTGAAGCCTGGCTAGGAGAATTTTGAGCACTCCTTTGCTAGCTTGTGAGATGAGTGCAATTGTTGTGGTAGTTTGAACATTCTTTGGCATTGCCTTTCTTTGGGACTGGAATGAAAACGGACCTTTTCCAGTCCTGTAGCCACTGCTGAGTTTTCCACATTTGCTGGCATGTTGAGTGTAACACTTTCACAGCATCATCTTTTAGGATTTGAAATAGCTCAACTGGAATTCCATCACCTACACTAGCTTTGTAGTGATGCTTCCTAAGGCCCACTTGACTTTACATTCCAGGATGTCTGGCTCCTGGATGCTAGAAAGTCAGGGATATAATTCTCTACAGTAACAAAATACTTCCTGAAATATCCCTTTAAGTGTCAATGGGACAGTTTGTCTAAAAATGAATGCCTCCTGGTAAATTAGTCTTCCCACCTGAATGTCTTTCCATCCAAAGCAGAGATTTTAAATCCTTTGACATTTTGAGCCAAATACCACCACCAGCAGCAGTCCTTTGTTGTTCTTCATGGAGTGAAATATTTACCAGTATCTCTGTCTCCTATACAGTCGTCACTACTAACTAGCATCACCCAAATTTGCAGCAATCAAAATGTCTGCAGACAAAGCCAAATGTCTTCTGGGTAACAATATTGCTCTTGTTAAAAACTGCCAATTTAGGACTCTGTTTTTTCTTCCACTATTAAATGACTCAGTCAACTGAGTCAAAAAAAACAAAAACAAAAAAAGGCCCCTCATCATCAAAATCATAGCATTACCAAGTTTTGACTTTAATTCTTTAATGTCGATGATGCATGAATTATAGTTACAGAAATTTGTTATTAAGGAAGTGCCTATGTAGTTTTAAAAACTCATTACTAAGGGGAAAAGGTTCATTTAGAAACTTGTGTGGTTTTGCATAAACTGGGCCATCTTCATTTATGTAAATGTGTTTTATTTGTGGCCTTTTTGATGTCATTGGTGATTATGTGTTATTTTGGTTTATTTTGATTATATGCTTATTTTGTTGTATCTTGAGATTGAGATCAGCTTGCACTTTTCATCTAGGAATATTTCTTTCCATTTTTATGATGACATATGAAGAAGTTCAACACTCAATGTATGTTATGGCTATTATAAATGAACTATAATATGCAAAATGCCACAGTTTCCAAATCCCTAATAGGGAAAATTGGTAAATGTAATGAAGGAAATATAAAAAATATATATATTGTTAACTTTTCTTTATCCTCTCCCATCTTCATATCTTCAAACAGATAGAAAATCTTCTTCCTCTCTATGAATATTACTATTTACAGTTTCAAATTTTCATGTAGTTTTACTTAAAAGATTAAAATATAAGATAATTAAAATACTGCTGGGTGAGCAAAATATAGCTAACCAGTTTTTTCAACTTATGCCCCATTCCAATTATCATTAGTTTATTTAACAATGGCTCTCTCAATGTTAAATGATTTAATGTAGTTTAGAGTCATTATTCAAATAGATTCTCTTGAACTGTTACTTGTAAGAAAAGAAGAGATTCAAGCACTTCTTTGTGAGATGACTACTGACTAACAGAACACAAAAATTATTTTTCTGTGTATTTTGAATATGAGAAAACCAACAATAGAAAGAGCCAAAAAATGGTTTATTTTTCAACACTACTACTAAATCTACTGCTAACTTAGTATATCCAGAAAATTAACCTCTCTAGCAAAGATAAAGATAATTGAAAATATTCAGAAGCAGTTTTATTCAGAAAAACATGTAGTTTTTTATTTTATCAAAAAGACCCATATTGAAAGGCTAATATCAAAAGGCCCTGGGACATATACTTCATGCCATAAGATGCATGTATCTAGTCTAGAAAAAGAAGAATAAATGAAATACGTTCTCTGGCTAAACTTTTCTCTTGTAGATATTGCACTTAACTGGCTGTAATTTATTCTGAAAAAAATAGTTTATAGTGAATCCCATCATTTTTTGTATCCAAAGTGATCAAAAACCAAAAGAAAAATTGTTTCTAAAGATGGTCTATTTGATAAATTCTATGCTTAGAATGTGTTCATTCTCTGACGGATAGTCTGCCCCTTTAGCACAGGGTTTTTATATTGGTGAACTTAAGAAATGCAATTCTGATACTTTAGTCATTTATTCATTCCAAGTTAATTTTTCAGCTGTAGTTTCTTTTGCAGTTTAAATACATAAATTATGACCCTCCTGATAGAAGGTGATTTCTAGCTTATTTATGCTGAACTGTTTTGGAGAACAAATAACATAACTGTTCTAGATTTTCAAAATGTAATGCCAATTGTGAAAACCAAATGCATCTTATTTAGGAGAGTAATATACAAATTAATAAGTGAGAAATGATTTTTCTACACAGAATAAACTGTGAATATATAGTTTAGAATAAAATTTAGAAGTTTGAAATAAGGTTTTCTATGGAGATACTTAAAAAACAATACACAGAGTCTAACTTTAGAATGACTTGATTGATTTGATATATTCATTTTTCAATGAATAATGTCAAAAGTTAGATAGGAAATAACTGGACAGTGAGATTTCAAACAGGAGTAATATCCATTCCCACAGTCTACAAGAGACAATGATATGTTTGTGGAAATCTATATAAACACATAAAAACAACAACATGCAAACATATATGTACACAAACATACACGCAGATATTCTCACACACTGGCTTTGATGTCCAATTAATTCTAAAGATGGCATTTCTCTTCTGTGTTACCTAAACTTTAATCATGTTTATCTTCCTGGCTTGTAATTACAAAAATCGTTACACTTATCCACAGTGGTAACTAATTCCTGGTTTCTTATTATTTAAAATCAAATCATCATCTCTCTCCTTATTTGCTTATTTTCTTCTATCCAAAGTGACCTTACTGAAAGCCAATATTCATCTTTCACTATTTTGTCATTACCTGTATTGCCTATTTTATTGTAAACAAAAATAGTCCTTTTAAGAAACAGAAAATAAATGTAAAGAAGAAATAGAAATTATTAGAAATGTTAAAAACTAGAGAGAACCAGTTATGTTTTAAGAGAATTTTATTAATTTGCTTTAAATCATGCTTAAATTTAATTTTTCTATCTTGCTTTAAAAATATAACATTATAACATTAAAACATTTGGTTTTATGTCTTTCTTTTACTTTGATTTAGTTACTCTTTAATATTCAATTTCTTGCTTATTCTATGGAAACTCTATTGATTGGTTTTATTTTTCTCCTTTGAAAATTATTTTATATTTATAATTTGTTCTACTGGTAAACTCTTTAAACTTAAAAAATACTCTAGATAGTTAAATATAGAATTTTAAAATGCCTTTTTTTCTCTTTAAATTGAGGAATTTAACAATCTTAGACTCTTCTAACTCACCCTTGTGTTGATATAGTTTGTGGTTTTATTAAGAAAGTATTTTAACTGAAGTTAAAAAAGTACTAATTTTATATGTTTTGTTTTCTGTCCATCAAGTATTTGGAATATTTTCAACTATTTTTACATTTAATATTACTCTCTTTAAAATTTAACACTTCATTACTGTATCATTCTTCCATCCTTAATTTTCTTTGGCTGAAGTTTTATTGATATATTTCATGAAGCATCCCTAATGAAAAGCCTTAATAAATGGTATATTTGCTGAACTTTTGCATATATATAAACGTCTCTCTAAGGCCTTCAAATACCAGTGTCAACTCAACTGGATATACATTTTGGAGATTTTTCTTTTTTTCAAAAGTTAGGTTGAACTGACACCACTGTTTCCTGGTATTTTCTTTCTCCCCAGCCTTTAAGAAAACAAAGCAAAAACTAATTATAGTTAAAATACATTATCAAATATGCACGTATATTTTTATTTATTTTGTCTATCTACTACAATTACTTTCAGCTGAGATTAGTTTCTTCAAGATGTTTTTATCACTTCTTTCCAAAGAGGTTTTTTTTTTTTTTTTTTTTGATACAGAGATTTGCCTATGGTCCTTAGATTAAAGTTTCTTTAAATCTTTATATTTTTCTTTACCACAGAAAATAATGCCAATATTTTTTCTCTTTTTCTCCATTTATTCTTGAAGAGATTTTCAAGTTTCTGGCTTGGATTCCTGAGTTACTTTTTTCCCTACAGACTCAATCTCTTCTTCACACGTTCACATGTGTGCATGCATGAGCCTCAGGGATTGGTCCTTACTTACCTTGCTCAACTTCCATTTTAATTTAGATTTTTATTGTTCCTGTTTAGTGTATTTTCTTCTCATGGTTTTCCACTGAAGTATCACAGTATCTGTTTCCTGTTTCCTACTCATTATATCAACTAGTTTTTCAAAGTTTTTGTTTTGCAACAACCTGTTAATCTAGAGAATGATGTTTTTGCATCCTTGTCCTATGGAATTTTTAAAAGCATAATCCAAGGTGCTTTTTATTTTTTATTTGCCATTCACTAAATTTTAATTAAGGAGAAAACACTCTACTTCCAGCACTTCCCAGCAGACAGGGTATACAATATTTATTGTCCACTCTTCCCATCAATTTTATGCCTCTTAAGTATCTTTCTTAGGTCTGTAACTTTTGGTCTATTTCTCCATCATATACCCTAGAGGGTATTTTCTAAGAATCAGTCTGATTAGTCTCATTCTCATATCAATATATCTTTTGCTGTTGTTGCTAATATGCGTCTGACTCTCTTGTGACCCCAGAGACAGTAGCCCACCAGGCTTCTCTATCCATGGCATTCCCAGGCGAGAATACTGGAGTAGGTTGCCATCCCCTTTTCCAGGGGATCTTCCTGACCTAGGGAATGAAACTGTATTCCCTGCATTGGCAAGTGGGTTTTTCACCACTAAGCCAACAGGGAAGTCCCAGTATACTTAAAAAAAAAAAAAAAAGTACAGAAGCATGTCAATGCTCCTGTTTGCTATATTATGGGGATTCTTCCTGTAATCTACACCCTGCTGCACCTCCAAATACCTGATCCTATGTTGTGATACAAATTTCCATGAATTCATTAGGAGAGCACCAGGCTTCGACAGTACTCCAGAACCCCTTCTCTTTCTTGAAAGCAGTGCTACAGGTCTGGCCTATTTTCTAGCAGCATCACTCTTTGAAATAATGTAGAAGCTTGGACAGGGGAAGTGCTCTGACCACCTCAAGAAGGATGGCTGTCCACTTCATTTTCTAACACAGATCTCAAGCCTTTCATCTTGATGCTGAGAATGGGGAAAACACTTTTCTAATTATTTTTATGCAGAGACAGTTTCACCAGAGAAATTATTGGTAGACTACCAATGGTTTTTGTTTGTTACATACCTCTATTTCAGCTAAAAACTCTCCATGGTTTATGTATCATACTGATTTTGAATACTTTTGGATATTCTGAAGTATTTTAGAGACGATTACAAATGACTGAGCCAAATGCTTCTTGTCAGATGCCTTTTTAAACTGCTAGTTTCCTCCTTAACTCTTAATCAATCTGGATGCAATATCTGGGAATATCACTTCCTCTCTCCTATCCACAGTCATGTCTCCAATTCTTCGAACTCATCCATAGATAAGTAGCCCTATTTCTTTTCCCCAGATATTGTCCTTTAATGGTGCATTGGATGCATGTATGCTCAGTCATGTCTGATTCTTGTGACCCCATGTATTTTAGCTCGCCAGGCTCCTCTGTCCAGGGGATGCTTCAGGCAAGAATATGGAGTAGGTAGCCATTCCCTCCTCCAGGGGATCTTCCCAACCCAGGATTGAACCTTCCTCTCCTGCATTGCCAGGCAGATTCTTTATTACTGAGCCAGTGGGGAAGTCCTAACATTAGACACCTCTTCCTACCACACAGCCTCACTTTTCACTTCTAATATAGCTGCTGCACTTAGCTTTGCAGGAGCACAGCCTGAGAACTTGGCTCTGTTTAGTCTCTCTGTGGATTATTATTATTATTATTATTTGCCGCCTGAACAAATTACCTTAGGGTTATCCCCTTAAGACAGCACACATATCATCTTACAATTCAGTAGGTCAGAAGTCCATGTTGCCTTGATTAGATTCACTGCTCCAGGTTTCACAAGGCTGGCATCAAGGTGTTGATGACCAGAGCTCTTATCACAGGCTCTGAGAAGGAAGTGCTCCTGAGTTCCTACAGGCTGAATGCAGAATCCAGCTCTTTGTAGTTGTAGAACTGAGTTTCTAGTTACCTCAATGGCTGTCAGCTAGGGTCCATAAGCTAAGGTCCATTAGGGTCCTTAGCTCCTAGAGGTATCTCTGTGGCCCTAGAATGTGGGCCCCTGCATTCCAAAACCATAATTCATATCTCCCTCATGTTTGCAATATCCCTGAGCTATTCTTCTATGGGTCTGCTCTGCCTCCAGCTAGAGAAATTTTGTGTTTAAGGGCTAATGTGATTAGTTGGACCAACATGGATAATACCCTATAGGATAATCTCCTTTTTTTAAGGTTCATAACCTTAATTATATCTAAAAGTCCTTTTTGCCATGTAAGCTAACATATTCCTGGATTCCCAGGATTAAGTCAGAGATCTCTTAATGGTGGCATTATTTGACCTGTGACACACTCTTGGTTTCTTCCCTGCCGCACCTCTGAGACAGTGCACAACAACTAGCTCCAGATATCATTGCTAAATGTTTGATTCTCTTGTGTTCTTCCCTGATGGTCCAACATCTTCATGTACCAATCTTTAATGATCTCCTCCTGTATCATTGAGGTCTCAAAAAATTCATACTCAAGCTACACACTTAATTGACCTTGATTATTTGTCTGAAGACAAATGATATGTGAGCAGACTGTGGGAAAGACAAGGACATCAACAGGAACCCAGCTGGCACTCAGCAATGTGAAACCTGGAGATGCCCATGGCTGTGCTGTGGGAAGGTGTTAATATACCAGGGAGCAACCATTAATCAATAAAAATAACCCAATTTCACCTCTTAGTTAATTTATGCTTCATTCTTCCTGTCTTTTTTGAAGGTTTCTGAGAAACAAGCCCAAGTTTCCCATAGCAGTCATCAATTTTATAACACCTGCTTGTATGGATTTTCTACTATTCCCAGTTTCCTATAACTATTCTCAAAATCACTGCCCAATATAAGTTACTTGCGTAAAGCCCATGTCTCAGGCTCTGCTTTGGGAAATAAAGAGTGACCTTTCAAAGTAAAGTGTCAGGAAATAATTCTAAAGCAGATTCACCTACCAGTCAGCTATACTAAGGGCTCTATCGCTGAAGATAAGCAAGGTAATGATTATCCTGACATGCAATAACATAACAGGTTCTAAGTCTCACTGGTGCTAACTGAGATGAGTCACAGGTAGAAGGTGTAGCACAGGCTTACCCCAGTAGCCCTGGACAAAATAGAGACAATGGTAACTATAAGGATTATACTGTTGGCTAATTTGTCTTAAAAAGACAATAATAGAATCAGATTAGCCAACAATCAACTCAAAGCCCCCTGCTGTAGGTCAGAGGGCCAAATTAGAGGCAGTTAAAGGGATCACTACCTCCTAAAGCTTAAGGAAGATTACATTGAAAATTACACCTGAATTTCATTTTGCATGAATAAGAATTACAAAGGAAGTACCCTGGCATATACTTGACTTGTCTCACAGCTCAAGGTCAGAGCAACTTTGGAAGTTGATATTTGGGTGGAGAAGTGTGAAAATGTCAAACCTCCAAGTTGTTTTGAATCATCCAGACCAAGAGATAAGCATCTGCCCATCTGCTAAAGGAAAACAGCCCACCTTTGCCTGAAGGCTCCCAAAGACCTCACCTGAAACAGATGTCTTGGGAGGTCATCCTTGTTCTCCCCACAGATTGCTCCCATCTCATTGTCTTTATAACAATAATCAGGTTCAACCAACTCCAGCAGGGAAACAGTCCCTCCTCAGGAAGGAAGTGGAAGACCTAGTTATTAAGAAAGGGAATGTATTCAAGAGTGGATCATGAAAATGTTGAATCAGCTGAGAAGAATATGAGCATCTGGATGCACAGTCCTAATTAGTGCTGTGCCTGTGAGTGCTTAGTCACTTCAGTCGTGTCTGACCCTTTCAACCCTATGGATTATAGCTCACCTGGCTCCTCTGTCAACTGGGTTCTCCAGGCAAGAATACTGGAGTGGGTTGCCATGCCATCCTCCAGGGGATTTTCCCAACCCAGGGATTGAACCCACATCTCTTATGTCTCCTGCATTAGCAGACGGGTTCTTTACTACCTGGGAAGCCCTGTGTGCATGTGCATGCATGCCTGCTCAGTCACTTCAGTCTTATCCAAATCTAAATCATGGAGGAAATGATTGTTGTTGCTGTTCAATCACTCCATCATGTCCAACTCTTTGTGACCCCATGGACTTCTGCACAACAGGCCTTCATGTCCTACACCATATCATGGAATTTGCTCAAACTCATATCCATCGAATTGGTGATGCCATCCAACCATCTCATCCTCTGGCATCCCCTTCTCCTCCTGCCTTCACTCTTTCTTGGAATCAGGGTCTTTTTGGCTCTTCACATCAGGTGGCCAAAAGATTGGCGGTTCAGCTTCAGCATCAGCCCTTCGAATGAAAATTCAGGTTTGATTTCCTTTAAGATTGGTTCAATCTTCTTGTAATCCAAGGGACTCTAAAGAGTGTTCTCCAACAACACAGTTTGAAAACATCAATTATTTGGTGCTCAGTTCAGTTCAGTTCAGTCGCTCAGTCGTGTCCGACTCTTTGTGACCCCATGAATCGCAGCACGCCAGGCCTCCCTGTCCATCACCAACTCCCAGAGTTCATTCAGACTCACATCCATCGAGTCAGTGATGCCATCCAGCCATCTCATCCTCTGTCGTCCCCTTCTCCTCCTGCCCCCAATCCCTCCCAGCATCAGAGTCTTTTCCAATGAGTCAACTCTTTGCATGAGGTGGCCAAAGTACTGGAGTTTCAGCTTTAGCATCATTCCTTCCAAAGAAATCCCAGGGTTGATCTCCTTCAGAATGGACTGATTGGATCTCCTTGCAGTCCAAGGGACTCTCAAGAGTCTTCTCCAACACCACAGTTCAAAGGTATCAATTCTTCGGCGCTCAGCTTTCTTCACAGTCCAACTCTCACATTCATACATTACCACTGGAAAAACCATAGCCTTATCTAGATGGACCTATGTTGGCAAAGTAATGTCTCTGCTTTTGAATATGCTATCTAGGTTGGTCATAACTTTTCTTCCAAGGAGTAAGAGTCTTTTAATTTCATGGCTGCAGTCACCATCTGCAGTGATTTTGGAGCCCCAAAAAATAAAGTCTGACACTGTTTCCACTGTTTCCCCATCTATTTCCCATGAAGTGATGGGACCAGATGCCATGAACTTCGTTTTCTGAATGTTGAATTTTAAGCCAACTTTTTCACTCTCCTCTTTCACCTTCATCAAGAGGCTTTTTAGTTCCTCTTCACTTTCTGCCGTAAGAGTGGTGTCATCTGCATATCTGAGGTTATTGATATTTCTCCGAGCAATCTTGATTCCATTTTGTGCTTCTTCCAGCCCAGCGTTTCTCATGATGTACTTTGCGTATAAGTTAAATAAGCAGGGTGACAATATACAGCCTTGACGTACTCCTTTTCCTATTTGGAACCAGTCTGTTGTTCCATGTCCAGTTCTAACTGTTGCTTCCTGACCTGCAATACAGATTTCTCAACAGGCAGGTCAGGTGGTCTGGTATTCCCATCTCTTTCAGAATTTTCTACAGTTTATTGTGATCCACACAGTCAAAGGCTTTGACATAGTCAATAAAGCAGAAATAGATGTTTTTCTGGAACTCTCTTGCTTTTTCCATCAGCCTTTTCCAATTCTCACATCCATACATGACTACTGGAAAAACCATAGCTTTCACTAGATGGACATTTGTTGGCAAAGTAATGTCTCTGCTTTTTTAACACTCTGTCTAGGTTTGTCATAGCTTGTCTTCCAAGGAGCAAATGTCTTTTAATTTCATGGCTGCAGTCACCATCTGCAGTGATTTTGGAGACTAAGAAAATAGTCTCTCACTGTTTCCATTGCTTCCCCATTTATTTGCCATGAAGTGATGGAACCAGATGCCATGATCTTTGTCTTTTGAACATTGAGTCTTAAGCCAGCTTTTTCATTGTTCTCTTTCATCTTCATCATGAGGTGCTTTAGTTCCTCATCTCTTTCTGCCATATGGGTGGTGCCATCTACATATCTGAGGTTATTGATATTTATCCCAGCAATCTTAATTCCAGCTTGTGCTTCATTCAGTCTGGAATTTCACATGTTATACTCTGCATATAAGTTAAATAAGCATAATGACAATATACAGCTCCTTTCCCAATTTTTAACCAGTCCATTGTTCCATGTTCAATTCTAACTGTTGCTTTTCTCAGGAGACAGGTAAGGTGGTCTGGTATCCCATCTATTTAAGAATTTTCCACAGTTTGTTGTGATCTTCACAGTAAAAGGCTTTAGTGTAGTCGATGAACCAGAAGCAAGAAATGATGGCCCTTAATAATGGATGGTCCTTAATAAATGAAACAGGGAGGCTGGAACTGTCTTAACAGAATACTTGAAGTCAGAAGGCTCAAGGATGTAGGTGGGAATGTAAGAGCAATATACTGCATGTCAGCACCTAATGTATGGATCAATCACTTTTCCTGGAAAATCCAAGAGAACACTCTCTTCACAAAGGTTAATAAAAGATTCTCTGGTGGAGGGAAATTTAAAAACTTTAGTAGGCTGGGTTTGATGGTAGAAGATATTTTGTAAAACTGGACTCTCTAGTGTCAGTGGGATAATAGGATTTCAGAATGAAAGTGGCAGCACTTATCTAAAAAAGGGAAGGCAGAAATATTTACTGCTATGAACAGCAAGTTTGAAATGGCAACCTGGGTGCCTTGGGTCTATGGCAATGGTGATAGGCCTTAGATTTTTCTGGTAGCAAAACAGGTGAGCAGCCAACTAGAGTGTTACTTGATGATGCAACCAAAGAAATTTAGAGCTGGCTTGTAGAGATTTATATCCTCTACAACAATGGACAAAAACTATGATTCCTGAGATATGGTTTCCTAAACCTAAGCCAATTCATAGACCCTGAACCCAATAATTGAAAGTGAAACCAAAAACCCTTGAGGAAGGATAAATATTCCTTCAATCTGTCTCCAAATGGTGCTGTGCAAATTACTGGACTTAAACTCACACTGGAAAAAGGAAATAGTCAGAAATTTTAAATGTTGTTGACTATAGTATCCAAACTGATGAGAATAAGAGGTACCATAAAAATTACCATGCCCCTTGGAGACTTGGAGGGAGCCTGTGGAGGTCAAGTAATGAGTAAAGTTCTGGTCCAGGTTTATCTAATAATGGATCTAGTAAATTCAAGGATCTCCCCAGGAGCCATTTCCTGGCCCATCTATATGCAACTGGGGTGCATTTTCTGAGCACCTGGCCAAACTCTGACATGCACGTGCTGATTTGTGGAGGAACAGTGAGTTGTGATAAAGATTGAATGTGGAAGCTCCTGAAACTGCTTTATCTTCAAGTCAAAAGAGTAAAACAGAAGCAGTAATGTGTTCCCTGAAGAATTTCAAAGATTACGGTCCCAATTAAAGATCTAAAGCAATGGTCCCTAAATTTTTTGGCATCAGGGATCAATTTTTCCAGGGACTGTGTGGGAGGGGGGGCAGGTCTGGATGATTCAAGAGCATTACATTTATTGTGCACTTTATTTCTTTTATTGTCACATAAGCTCCACCCCAGATCATCAGGCATTAGGTCCTGGAGGTTGGAGACTCATGATTTAAAGGATATGGTGGTGCTGGTTCCTATCTTAAGCCATTAGTCAAAAATAAATAAATGAGTGAATCTATTTGGCAGATGACAATGGACTACTATAAACTTAACTAAGTTGCAGCCCAACTACATCCTTTGCCAGATATGATATCTTTGCAGGGATATGTTAACGCAGACTATGACACTGAGTGTGCACCTACTGACCTGGAGCTTTCGTGCTCAGTCACCTCTGACTTTGCCAAGTTATGGGCTACAGCACACTAGGTTCCTCTGTCCATGGGATTTTCCCAGCAAAGATACTAGAGTCTGTTGCCATTTCCTCCTCCAGGGAATCTTCCCAACCCAGGGACTGAATCCAAGGTCTCTGGGTCTCTTGAATTGCCGGCACATTATTTACTGCTGAGTCACCAGAGAAGCCCCTATGCTGATCTGGTAGATGCATTTTTTTTTTTTCCCCCTCAATTCCCAGTAGAAGAAGTTTCAAACTTTGTCTTTTATGCATGAAGAACAATACACATTCATTACTGATCTCAGAACTACGTTCACCCTTGTTCAGGAAACTTGATGTTCATCTCACATTTTGCCGTGGCATGGGGAGGATCACTGTATGTTTAGCAAATAAAAACTTCATAGAATAATAAATTATTTATAGTTTTAGGAATTAAATTATTTGCAAGGCTGATGTTATTGTACACAACTATTTTGGGAATGCTATAACTCTAGGTATAAGGCAAAAATTAGAAATTAAATAGTTTTTCCTAAGTGTTTTCATTTTAAATAATTGAACACAAAGGTATATGAGATAGTCAAAACACTTCCTTCATTCTACATTCCATTTGTTTTCTGTAGAATCCTCAAAGCTTGAATTATTTGCCCTTTTTTCAAAAATATAATTTCTGTTCAAATTTGATTAAGATATAATCATGCCTACAGAGTTCTCACCTGCCTGCTTAGTGATTGTTAAAATGACAAACTTTATTTAGCTTAAAAACTGCAATAGAAAACACAAATCTTGTTGAATATTTATCTTACCATCATTATTACTTCAGCATGATGCCTGCACATCTACTTAAATGCTTCTTTATGGCCTATATTAGAATGTAAAATCAGAGAAGGCAATGGCACCCCACTCCAGGACTCTTGCCTGGAAAATCCATGGAGAGAGGAGCCTGGTAGGCTGCAGTCCATGGGGTCGCTAAGAGTCGGGAATGACTGAGCGACTTCACTTTCACTTTTCACTTCCATGCATTGGAGAAGGAAATGGCAACCCACTCCAGTGTTCTTGCCTGGAGAATCCCAGGGACGGGGAAGCCTGGTGGGCTGCTGTCTCTGGGGTCGCACAGAGTCGGACACGACTGAAGTGACTTAGCAGCAGCAGGAGCAGAATGTAAAATGCCTCTGAATCCCATGCTTGTAAGTGGATGTATATAAATATTTGAAATGAATGTCTTCAATGCACTTTGCAAGACAAGATTCTGACCCTTGATTCCCAATTAATTAGCACAAAGAAAGAAAATCCAGACAAACAGTCTCCCTATTTATTTGATAGCTAATTAAAATGCATACTTGGTGGAAGTCACTTGACTCTCAATTATGATTAAGTATACAAGGTTATCAGAATACTGCAAGCAGAAAGTTGAAAGTAATCTTGCTCTATTAGAGTGAACATATCGGGAATGGCTCTGTGTGGTAAGGAAAGGTTGCATGTAGCATAGCTAGCTATGTTGTTCAGTGACTGAACATACAGGGCACCCACAATGAGGTCACCAGGGATCCAAGGATCCCATCAGCTGTAGCAGGCTCAAAGTTAGAATCTAGTGAACTGATAACATTGTTTGTGGACTGCATCAAGTATCAACTAGAACAGCCTAAGAGTTAAAAAAAAAAAAAATAGCTGTCAAGATTTGCCTGTTGCTCTAATGGTGTTGGGTTAATTTTGTCATAAAATTAATGAGGCACTTAAAATGAAGAGATTTATGATATCTTGGAGCACTTCTAATTGAGTTAACCCAACAGATCAGCTTACAAGTCATACAACTCCAAGAAAAAAGGATTAATAAGGTGCCCAAATTGTGTCCTCCCTTTTTGACTGAAATCTTCAATAGGCTATTAACATAATTACCTCATTTTTACTTCAATTATTGTCATTTTAAACCAGATGACTGTGTTTTTCATGAACAGCAAGCTAGACTGTTTCCTTAAATTAACCTATGAGCAAAAGCTTTATTGAGCCTTAGAAGAAAAACTTTTTCTCTCCTCTTTCTCTCCTCCTCTCTCTCTCTCTATGTATATGTATATATACATAACATAGTCACCTTACTTATTTAGTTCCTATTCTTTAGTGGGATATTTTTATTTAACCTCACTAATTGAGTTCTCACTAGTTGAATTCTTAAAAGGCGTTCATGCATTAAGTCATATACTGGAAAGACATTGATAAAAAGCCTAACCTAAAATGCTAAGTATCCTGCATATTTCAGTGGTATTATTATGACAGCCGTGAAGAACAACAACGCCACTATGTTCCCTCTGCTTTAGAGCTTTTTGGTGACAGCCTGAAGACTGTAACAAGCACTGGTTACATGTGGGTCACTTATTACACACAAAAATCACTTTCATGCAACGGATTTTTGACATGCCAGTCTCCTGTTATAAACCTTTGGCTGATGAGACATAGTTACTGCTGTGTCCAGTTCATGGATTGGCAAGAGGGAAGTGCCAAATTCAATTCATCTTGTGCAGATTTCAACAAGAAGCTACATTTGGTTTTGTATAATTGGAACAACAGAAAAGTATCTGACAAGTGATATTTAATATTTAAGGAGATGTGTGCTCTGCATTTCGAAACCCTGTATGAAAAGATGAAGAATTGTAGACTTTAAACCCTTATCATTGACAGGATTATTAATTAAGTCAATAGATTCTGTTGACCATTAAGGACAAATCCCTTGTTTTCTCTATCATTTTGAATTACACATTCAAGTAACTATGATTAATAAAGGTAACGTGATTAATAGAATCTTTTCTAAAACTTGCTAACTGAATAAACTGAATCTTAAATCTACCTTCTTTTTGCATTTTATAAGATATATCTAAAAAGTATGCAATTTAAATT
This sequence comes from Bubalus bubalis, assembly GCF_019923935.1. NCBI lineage: Eukaryota > Metazoa > Chordata > Mammalia > Artiodactyla > Bovidae > Bubalus > Bubalus bubalis. The sequence goes on from NC_059158.1 coordinate 108,981,035, forward strand.
AAATTAAAACTTTTATTTCACCTAAGTTTGAGGATAAGATGGATCTAAAGTCATGGATCATCAGTTCAGTGATTCTTTGAAATCCTAGTTTTGTCTCTGACTATAGCAAAGTATCTCAAGGACAAACATAGCAGTTGCTTGCCCTAAAGTCAACCTCAAACCATCAGAGCTGTGTGCAAACAGTGTAACACAAAGCATCTGATGGCAATTTTAGCCTTTTGCGGGGTACACATGTTTTATCTATAAAAACTCCAAGAGTTACTCATTTCATGGTTTTCCTTTCACTATACATGGCAACATATATGTTACTATGTTTGAACATGAGTAAATTGTGTGGTTAGCTTAAATGGCTATTTTCAAGAATCCAGGGAACTATTTTAAGAATTTAGTATTTCCATGAATTCAGGACCACATTTGAAGGATGATGTTTCAGACTACAGATCAGATCAGATCAGTTGCTCAGTCGTGTCCGACTCTTCGTGACCCCATGAATCGCAGCACGCCAGGCCTCCCTGTCCATCACCAGCTCCCAGAGTTCACTGAGACTCACGTCCATCGAGTCAGTGATGCCATCCAGCCATCTCATCCTCTGTCGTCCCCTTCTCCTCTTGCCCCCAATCCCTCCCAGCATCAGAGTCTTTTCCAATGAGTCAACTCTTCGCATGAGGTGGCCAAAGTACTGGAGTTTCAGCTTTATCACCAAAGAAATCCCAGGGCTGATCTCCTTCAGAATGGACTGGTTGGATCTCCTTGCAGTCCAAGGGACTCTCAAGAGTCTTCTCCAACACCACAGTTCAAAAGCATCAATTCTTTGGCTCTCAGCTTTCTTCACAGTTCAACTCTCACATCCATACATGACCACAGAAGTCATGTTCAATTTCTCTAATTAATCTCCTTACACTGAAAGGAAGCTTAATTTACAATGATTCGCAAAAGAGATAGGTAATACCTTAGGCTCTTATCAAGAAGTTGTGCATGTAGAGATACTTTCTTCATGCACTTTTCAAGTAATAGCTGTGCTGAAAATTTCTATTTTCTTTATAGGATGTTCTGATATTTTTTACAATATATTTTAATTCAAATGTTATAAAATCCTCATGGATTATAAATCCTTTCAGATTTCTTTATTTTCTTAGAAGATATCCAAAATGCAGTACACATTATTGTGGTTTTTCAAGAAGCTAAATAAATCCCAGAATACTTCATGTTGATATTAAAATCACAGATATGTCTAGTTCTTTTAGGCGAATTAAAACAGATGCATCAGTGAAAATATCTGATTCCCTGAAAGCTACATGAAGAATACCTATGTATATAAAACCTAACATATGCTGGAAATTAATAAAGACTGTCAAATATGTGCAAATGTGATTGGTCAGATGGATGGATGGATGAATAAATAGCCCTTCCAGATATAAAGAATGGATGAGAAAAATCTTAGTTATTTGGAAACAGTGTAGTTTAAGATTTCCTATTAAATCATATTCCAATCATATATATTAAATAGATCACATCATAAAAGTCACAATTTTATTCCTGCTCTGTGCAATATATATATATATTATAGATAGAGAGAGAGAGATTGGAGAAGAACAAGGTTAAAAATGTCAGAGTCTATCAAACTGAAAGATGACACACAGATAGCATCATTTCTAGTGAAAATTCAATTTTTATGAACAACAAAAAAAGAGGCAATCCTGACTCCAATCAATTCTTGTGAATTTCAAAATTTAATCTGAATATCTGCTTTCTACATTTCTCCATTTTCACTAGCTTTTCCTCCTCTTTGATGGCTGCCTACTATACTACTATCATCACTGCAAAAACATTCACACTCACTCTATTTTATTCAAGATGCTATCAATATTTTGTGGTAGTATCTCACTCAATATCCACACACTTATAGTATCTCCATGTTGGGTTTTCTTTCATTTACTCTATCAGGATAGTCACATGTTCATATACTGAAAAAAAAAAGAATAGAAAAGGGAAGAAGTTTAAGTCTATGCTATGAAATATCATCTACATGTGAAGGTGGAATTTGGGAACAAGAATGAAGTTTTAGATTATCATTGTGTCAATAGTCAATTAACGTAACCCCTCCAAGCTCCTAATGTAAAACCCTGGAGGAGCTACATCAGGAGAGTAAGCTCAGCATCTGGTCATCAGGGCTGAAACAGGAAAGTCCCATAAGGAGACTGAGCTGAGTCAGGGAAGGTAAACGTGGAAGGTCGCCTCTTCCTTATTCAGAACAATTGAAAAAAATAATTGAATATGAGTACCCTGAGTGGTAGGCCACACCCAGGCAACTTTATAGCTCCTCCTGTTTAGTACAGTGAAGCAGAAGTAATGGTGAGCCCGATTGAGTCTAGGTCTTAGGAGGCAGTGCACATTCCTGCTTGCTTTCTTGGCACCCTGCTCAGCTTCCATGTAATGACATGACTGGACTTGATGAAAAGTGGGAGACCATGTAGATAAGAGAGAAGTCACTAACTGAAGCTCCCTAGACCAGACAGACTGATGGATCCTTAAACCAGTCTACCCAGAATTGACCAGAACTACCCAGCTTAGCCCAATTTAAATTGACATCCTACAGAATCCGGAGCTCAATACATGGTTGGTGTAATAAGATCCAAAGTGGTAAGATGGCTTGTAACAGAGAAAAAGTTCACTGATAAGCCCAGTGATACCTGGAATGTCTAAAAAATGTCACTAGCTGCATAATTATTGCCAGTCACATTAGGTCTAAGCAGGATGCCTGGCCCATGACGATCTTACTCTGCTGCTAGTGGTGACAGAATGTGGAAGACAGAAAATCTGGTCCTTTTCCTTTCATGTCCACTATACTAATAAGTAAGTAAAGATATCTTCCTTAATACTTTAATTAATAGTATCCTAGATATACAATTCAACCAGTATATGTGAATATGTTATACGACACACACACACACAAGCACACACACTGTGGAGTTTTCAGTTTCTATGTAGCTTAGAGCCATCAGCAATATACCTCAATTAATATGGCTCCCTGTCCACTGACTATGCACGTGTGCACATGTGCTCAGTCACTCAGTCATGTAAAATTCTTTGTGACCCCATGGAACATAACCCACCAGGCTCCTCTGTCCACGGGATTATCATGGTAAGAATACTGGAGTGGTGCCATTTCCTCCTCCAGGAGATCTTCCTGGCTCAGGGATCGAATCTGTATCTCCTGCAGCCCCTGCATAAGCAGGCAGATTCTTTACTACTGAGCCACCTGGTAAGACCCTCTAAACTGGCTATGACAGAGTTATATTGAAAATTTAGCCAATTCATGTTAGCCAGTATCATGAAAAAGGTCAAAATATTATGGTTTAAAGTGTTAATGACTAGAGGCGATCACTGATTCAGTTCAGTCGCTCAATCACATCTGACTCTTTATGACTCCATGGACTGTGACATACCAGGCTTCCCCATCCATCACCAACTCCAGAAGCCTGCTCAAACTCGTGTCCATTGAGTCAGTTTGAGTCAGTGATGCCACCCAACCATCTCATCCTCCGCTGTCCCCTTCTCCTCCTGCCTTCAATCTTTCCCAGCATCAGGGTCTTTTCCAATGAGTCAGTTCTTCCCATCAAGTAGCCAAAGTATTGGAGCTTAAGCTTCAGTATAAGTCCTTCCAGTGAATATTCAGGACTAATTTCCTTCAGGATTGACTGATTTGATCTCCTTACTGTCCAAGGGACTCTCAAGAGTCTTCTCTAACACCACAGTTCAAAAGCATCAATTCTTTGGTGCTCAGCTTTCTTTATGGCCCAACTCTCACATCCATACATGACCACTGGAAAAACCATGGCTTTGACTGACTATAGAGACATTCGTTGGCAAAGTAATGTCCCTGCTTTTTAATATGCTGTCATAGCTTTTCTTCCAAGGAGCAAGTGTCTTTTAATTCCATGGCTGAAGTCATCATCTGTGGTAAATTTTGGAACCTGAGAAAATAAAGTCAAAGTCTGTCACTGCTTCCATTGTTTCCCCATCTAATTGCCAAGAAGTGATGAGACCAGATGCCATGATATTTTTCTTTTTTGAATATTGAGTTTTAAGACAGCTTTTTCACTTTCCTCTTTCATTTTCATCAAGAAGCTCTTTAGTTCCCCTTCACTTTCTACCATAAGGGTGGTGTCAACTGCATATCTGAGGTTATTGATATTTCTCCTGGTGATCAGTGATTACTGCATAGAAATAAAAGGAGAGTGAAGTGGTCCTGGAAGCACTGATAAAATCTCTCCAGGGGAAAAAATGTGAGAAAAATATTTAAGACAGAGGAATTATTGAAACCTATAGCACACACTTAAGATATGGCAGAGGGAGAAAGGAAGATTTCATGAATGGGATCATTGGAAAACAGAAAATAATTGAGGAGGCTAAGAATGGAATGTCTCAGGTGTCAAAATGAATTTTTGGTACCTTACTTCAAATTTGTATCTGAATTATGCAAAAATAAGGTGCTCTTATAAGTTTTTGAATAGGCAAAGTATATGACCAGCTCTTTTAAAAATGAATCATGTGACAGATATAAAATAGATTTCAGGAGTTGGAGATGGAATGAGGTATTGCACAGGTCCAGTGGAGAGTTAATGGACTAGAGTAATAGCCACATAAGGGAGGAAGAGAATCTGAAGGGCTCAGTGAATAATGCAACATAGAATTTTGGTGACTCTAAACATGTAAATTATGGTTCAGAATACATTGGTATACTACAGACAGAAATACGAAACTAGAATCAAGAATTGATAAAGGGTAATTTTTCATTTTGGTTTTAAATTGGATGATTTATTATTCTGAAAAGAATGTCAGATAATAGCAGGAATGGTGATACTAAATCTTGAGATAAGTTGATGCTTAAATAATGTTTCTGGTGATGGTATTTTACTTGCTAAATCATGTCCAACTCCTGTGACCCCATGGACTGCAGTCTACTAGGCTCCTCTGTCCATGGGATTTCCCAGGCAAGAATACTGGAGTGGGTTGCAATTTCCTTCTCCAAAATACTGTTTCTAATGTTTAGTTGTTTAAAGATAGACTAAAGTCATTTGAAAATGTATTAATTGGGAAGCAAACTTTGGGGAAAGTAAAAAAAAAATGAGAGAGAAAGAAAATAATGTCTTTGCAAAATTCATTTCATAACTATGAATTTTAATTTGCTTGGTGTTTGTTTTACTTTTTGGCAAGAAATCAAAGAAAGAGCCATATAGGAGGAAGTATGAAAATGTGACAAATTTAAAACTGAACATCTGCATACTATAGAAAGGAAAGTGAGATCAAAATTTGACAAACGTTTCTTTTAGCTCAGGATTTATTATGAGGTGTTTGGAAATTACCTCTCCAATTTTGAATATAAATTACAGAATAACTAATGCACAATTGTTATTGTATAGCTTGTGTCATCTTATAACTTGGATCCTGCAGCTTATTAACTTTTCATTCTTATAGAAGCCAATTCAAAGAAGAAAATGATGCCTGAAAAAAGAAATGCCATATATAAAAAGCATACTTGGTGCTTTGGCTAGAGGTGGGTGGATAATAACGACAGAGGAACTGGCTGATTTTTAAGTAGAATTCTTTGTTGTACTATAAAATAATTGTGGATATAATATGTATTTATACATCTATATACTTTGTAAGAAGCCATGCTTATCTCTAGTAAATAATTGAGAAAATAGCTTTATATTGACAGAAAGGAAAATGGAATAAAAAATGTAAAGGGGAAAAAGGAGTTTTTTCCTGCACTCTTTTGAATATACAATTAAAGCTAAACGACTTGGAAAAAAATAAATCATAGGCTGATGTACGCTATCCAGTTACATCAGAAAACTACACAATGAAGTGTTAAGCTGGAAAAAAAAATTAGTGTCTAAGTGTTCCTCTTGTAACCAGAATTTAATTAATATGAATATATTAATATAGGAATATGAATATTCTTACTCTTAAATCTTTATTATCTTTATCAGTGCCCTAAAAACACTAAAATGATAGTTTCTTGATAGTATGCATTAGGAAAAGAAGGAAAAAAAAAATCTGACCGTCCTCAGAGCTCCAACTTGGAATATCACCAGAATATCAGAGATGTTTATTTCAGAGGTTTCACTTTAAAAAAGAAAATACAAGTGTTCAAACTAGGGAAAAAAGTTAAAAAGTCTCTGTCCAAAGAGGATACATTTTATCATCTCTGAGTTTGTTAACTGTGTGTGGTGTTCATGCAGTTTGCGGGTGGCTTTGTGTTTGGTAAATGGGATAAAACTACTCCACAGGGTTGAATCATTCATATAGTTACTCATTAATCAGGTACTGTGGGGTCCACTATAGTTATATTGGAGACAATACGGGTATACTCCCTGGGCTTCCCAGGTGGCACTAGTGGTTAAAAAACCTACCTGCCTGTGCAGGAGACATAAGAGATGTGGGTTCAATCCCTGGATTGGGAAGATCCCCTGAGTAGGAAATGGCAACCCACTCCAGTATCTTGCCTGGAGAATCCCATGGAGAGAGAAGCCTAGTGAGCTACAGTCCATGGAATTGCAGAGTCAGACAGGACTGATGTGACTTAGCACACACATGCACATACTTTCAAGAAACTAGCCATAAAGACAATGATCCAAAAAGAAAAGAAAAGAAATCACTATTATAAACTGTAATAAACACAATGGATAATATAAACAACATATATGACAGAGACTTACAGAGAAAAGGGTTGGGAGGTCTATATTTAAGGCACGGTGATTTGAGAATGTCTTACTGAGTAGGTAATACTTACCCTGAAACCTGGAAGATAAAAAGGAACTACAAAACAATTAATGGGAAAAAGTCCAGGCAGAGTGAGCAGCTTGTCTAAGGATCATGAAGTAAGAATAAACTTAATATGCTGAAGACAGGAGAGGAAGTCGGAATGCCTGTAATAAGAAGAGTTAAAGGAGATCTAAAATAAGCTCAGAGAGGGGCCAGATCTATTGTCTGTACTAGTCACCAGTCTATTATTGCTACATAACGAATAACCTCAGAAATTTTGCTGACAAAAAATAATGAATATTTATTTTTCACTAATAAATAATAGTTCAGCTGAAGAGTCTCTGCTTCAGGCTGGCAGTGATTGATGATCTGCTCCTGTGTCTATCTGAAATATATTCTTCTCATTGCACAAGAGGGAAATGCATCCTACAAGTACATTTTAAGCCTTTTGTGTATGTAATGATACCATAATCTTGGTCAAAACAACTCAGATGGCAAGCCCAGAGGCAAGCAGCAGAAAAAAACTTTATTAAGAGGAACTTCAAGGATACATTGCAAAGAGCCAACAACAATATCTCATAAACCATTGTAAAATATATAACATAACCTGTTGCGTTGATATACACGAGGAACTCAAGATATGGTCTAGACATTCAAAATGGGGAAAATGTAATGTAAAATATTAGTAGCATTGGGTTGGTAGTTCCACCACCATGAAGAAATGCTTGGGGTCTGGTTCAGTCATCTACATAGATTTTATCAAGCAAAACAAATTTCAGAAGCCACTGAGAGTATAACAGTTACTTTATTATTTTTTTTAATTTTATTTTACTTTTAAACTTTACAAAATTGTATTAGCTTTGCCAAATATCAAAATGAATCCACCACAGGTATACATGTGTTCCCCATCCTGAACCCTCCTCCCCATACCATCCCTCTGGGTCGTCCCAGTGCACCAGCCCCAAGCATCCAGTATCGTGCATCGAACCTGGACTGGCAACTCATTTCATACATGATATTATACATGTTTCAATGCCATTCTCCCAAATCTTCCCACCCTCTCCCTCTCCCACAGAGTCCATAAGACTGTTCTATATATCAGTGTCTCTTTTGCTGTCTCGTACACAGGGTTATTGTTACCATCTTTCTAAATTCCATATATACAAAACTTACCTATCTAACATGATCTCATTTCTTAATTATTAACCTTCTGGCAAGTATCCTTTCTTCTTTTTCTCCTTTCCCTCCTCCTTGTTCTCTTTCATCTACTTTTTCATTCCTCTACTGAGAAACTTTGAGGGTTTATATCCTGAGCTCAAAACTGATGATATTCTATGATTCAGTTACAATTTATGTTTCTGTTATGAGTTACACTGAGAAACTATGTATAAAGTGCTTGGATCAGTGCCAGGCACATAGTATGCATAGCTGATCAATTTTGTCATTGTGATAACTACAGATATAGAGAAATGAGAAATCTGAGTAATTTTAGTAGGATGCAGCTAGTGACTGAGAACGGTACAGATTATAATTCTTAAGTACCTAACTCATGAGTGATGGTATTGTTTTCCATGATAGAGCTTACCTGGCTTCCTCTATATTCCTAGCTTATATCCAAAGAGTTTCTCAAAGTGTAATGAAAAAGCATTTTGTAATTTAAATCCCCCATGGAGATGATCTGAGATGAGAATTGGAAAAGAGACCCAGGCTCCAGGATCTATACTGCAAGAGAATTCCCTTTATGTGGAATTGATGGAATTTATTAATAATAGAAGAACTATTTTTAAAGCTTATTTTAACCAGAAGTGTAACCAAGCAGGATCCTGTGGAGCCTTCCCTGAACAGACCCTCTCCCGCATGTCCTCTGCTTTAGTTCCTCTCTGAAGTACCTAGATAACAATATTTGATGCATATTTCCTAAGTTGTTTAACAGTTGCTAAAACCCCCACAACATGAAAGATGTTAACTATTTGATGGCCATGAACTCCTAGTCCCCAGGCTTCATAGAGTCTAAGCATTGATAATGTTAGCTATTAATGTGGCACCACCCTATGATACCACCCCATTACTTCACCTCTAACCAGAGAATTGTGCACAAGACCCTACAGCCCACCTCCTTCAGTTGGTCTTTAAGGATGCTTTCCTGAAACCTATCAGGACTTCTAGTCTTTTAAGCAGTAGCTGTCCTGAACTCCTAGCTTGATACCCGACAGTAAATGTTGCACTCTCCTTCACTACAACCTGATGTCAGTAGACAGACTTTACTGCACACAGGCAAGCAGTCCCAAGCTTGGTTGGGAACAGAAGCTATGAATTAAAAACCAAAATTTTTGATCTAGATATGTTGGTGGCTAAATTAAAATATACCTGTATACTGTTCTGATGCAAGGATGCTAAAGGTACCTAATCCTAGTCATTTAATGTGACCCAAATGCACTTTAAAAAGAAAAGAAAAATCCCATTGAGTTTGGGCAATACTTTAATTCTGTGTTTGTGAAGCTGAATTCCCCTTGGCTAAAACTTTCAGTACAGAAAAGGAGGTGTCTTGACAATAATCACAAGTATAAATGTGTCAAGGGAGTATAGTTCAGGGCAGTGGGCAGGAGATGGAAAATGATTAGAGAAAGAGGGAGGATTCAGGCCAGGAGTCTGAAAAGCTTTTCTTAAAATTTTATTGTAGGTGGAACTGCAGAACACTTGAATGATGAGTCATGAAGATTGTAAATAATGGAGGCTTTGCAGTTTTAGATGATCTATGATAGCCTCCTTTGTTGTAGATTCTTTTGTTTGTTTGCTTTTAATCAGTACCACAAGGCTTATGGTTTTCATCTATTGGATCATTCACATATATTTAACAAATTCTGATTCAGTGTTATTCTAGAGAGTCAATCAAAAATGGCAAATTTTCTTAGAAATAAACAAGATTTCCCCAAGCTTTAAAGACAAGCAGTTTCTATTTAGCTACAAACTATAGAGTCACTAAACTCAAAGAAGTTAACTATATAAACATACTGACCTAGATTTATTGTTTTATTCAGGAGAAAACAGCATTTTTTAAGAACCTGGATCTTGTATACACAATGGTCTATTATCAATTTAAAACTGTGGGCAACATTATTCTAAGAATGTGATATAGTTATCTGCTGATAAAATCAGAGAATCCAACAGATAGTCTGCATTTCTATTCCCTAGCATGAATAAATAAATACATTAGCTAGCAAATGTTAATGACCACTCACAATAAGTAGAATTCACAGATAAAATCTGCATTAAAAGATCATTAGCATTGGGGATAGAAAGCGAGACACTACGGAAATGAGCTTTAAAAGCTTAACTCTCTTATTCTGTCTTGTGGGAGTGAGATACATACCTCAAGATGTAAATAAATCCACAGGGTAATTTTAGTGGCAGATGGGGTAACATTTCTTTTCTGCATTTGTAATTAGGGAAAGGGAGTTTAGATCTGAACCACAGAACCGGTCTAAGTCTCGTGGAGGTTTGACGAATGTGGACGGAACACCTGCCTTGGATGGTCCCGTGTGCATGTGTGCCATGTTGCTTCAGTCATGTTCGATTCTTTGGACGCCATGGACTGTAGCCCACCAGGCTCCTCTGTCCATGGGATTCCCCAGACATGGCAATACTGGAGTGGGTTGCCATGCCCTCCTCCAGGAGATCTTCCAGACCCAGGGATCGAACTCACATCTTTATTTCCTGCATTGGCAAGTGGGTTCTTTACCACTAGCACCACCTGGGAAGCCTCGGATGATCCTACACCAGATGTCATCTTTACACATCAGAAAGTACTACCGTTTTGCTTTCAGTTCAAATCAGCCTTTGGTTTGGGATGATATCGTATAATTTTCTCTGTCTTTGTCTCTTTTTGTCACTTTCCATCTCTTTTTTTTCTCTCTTTCTCAGAATCTCTTTCCTAATGTTTTTGACTAATTTTCTGAAACCATGTCCAGAATTATTTAGAGCTTGTCATTTATTCTGTCCATTTTTATGGAAATCCTGGCATGATTCAGCTATAGGTGACTCCAGGTGCTGACAGAACTGTTGTGTACCTTGCAAGACAAAAATCTCCAGCCCTTGGGTGGGCTGCAGGAGGTATGTGCTTTCAGAAGGAAGACACACTTACATGCTGCCAGCCAAATTTCTCTGGGGTTTCCCCAGCCTTTTTGAGGAGTGCATTCTCCTTGATCATATCTGTCCATAACCCTTGCCATTTTTCAGACTATCAAGCATCCATACTCCTTCATCTGTAGCAATGTGCATCTTGTTGAGAGTGTTACATCCTGTTGTTTTAGAAAATATTGTCCAGGGGCTGGCAGATGACTTCAGGTCCCAGCCTATCTCATTTCCTCCTGAACGATTCTACTCCCTTCATTCTTGAGGGTGAGCATATTGTATAAAATGGACAGACCATTGCCTGGAGAAGTCAGGAGGAGAAGGAATTCAGGTTCCCTCCTCGGGGAATTTATTTTTCAATTCACAGCAGAGGAATAGATGTGGAGAGAGCTGGGAGCAAGCATGGCAGGAGGGGTGCAAGCATGGTGCGGAAAAGTCGAATCAAAGCAGTAATGTAAAAGGGAGCTCCAGTTAGGTATATTACTGCATCTAGGGGCCAGGAGCCCTCTGTCTGGTGGCCCCTGTCTAGTTCTTTGCTTTCCTCTGTTCTCGTGTGCTCGCTGAAGGCAGACGGGAGGCCACAGGCCAGTCTTCAGGAAGAGGCTGCTTTCTCCTCCAATCTAAACAAGAGGTACTTCGTTAGATGCTGGGGAGAGTAGAGATGGATCCACACACTAAGGAGTCTGGTTAGGGGTGCATGAGGAGCTTGAAGTGGAAAATGACATATATAGAGGGGTGAGCTTACCATCAGTAAGGTAGGTATCTATCTGAGAGGGCAACAGGGTTTTCCTTCTCCTGTGAAGAGAAGGAGTCACTGGACCTGGAGAATAGTTTGGTTCCGAAGGTGTGTAAGCTCTCTACACCCCATATCAGTATGATCACCAAGTTCCACTATTAGAAGTGGCATACTTCTAATGGGTTCAGAGATCAAGATGAGTTTAAGGTCCTTCTTTACTGGCACAAACTTGAGCTCAGGAACACTCTCTTGGGGGTGGGAATGACATGCAACAATTAGATTATTTCTTGAGGCAAAATGCTGGAAAAATCAACCACTGATTTTTCTCTTCAAGTTCCCCTTCCTTTGTCATCCTCTCCCCAACCCGTCCTTAAAAGAAGGGCTAAGAGAAGGGCCCACCCCATCATTGATTCCCATCCTCTAAACCCAGCAGGGGCAAAAGAGCTCTTTCCCCAGTAAGGGTGGTTGAGCAATGTGGCAAGGTGCAAGCAAGAATATAATAGCAAAAACAGAAAATAAGAGTCCAATCCACTACATCACTTTTTACTTATCTGCTAGTGGTGCTTGTCTTCTGAATAAGTATTATAGACTTTCCACTGGCCCAAAGGTATATTGTTTCTCTGTTGTGACCTGTGGAGTTTTTAGAGGTAAGTGTTTTAGTCCAGATAACTGCACCCAACTAGTGATCCCTTGTAATGTGGCGGCAATGCACATGGTTAAAATTATTTTATAATGCCCCTTCCATTTTGTTAATAGTTGGTCTTTAGGATCTCCCTCTTGGAAGTCTTAAGAATTTGATCTCCAGGGTTAACTTGTGAAGGGGGCTTCCCCTTCTATTTTATCTGTGGTGGGAGGTGGCAGTGTCTTATTCGCATAACCCAAGATTGCCTTCTGAACTTGCCCCAGATTGATAATATATCATAGGATCCAGCTCATTTTTTAATGTAGTAGAATGTCAGTAGTAAGAAAGGCTTTCCACAGGTCATCTCAAATGGGCTGAGCTGCAGATTATTCTTTGGGGTGGACGCACTTTGAGGAGTCAAAGTGAAGTGAAAGTCACTCAGTCGTGTCCAACTCTGTGCAACCCCAAGGAGTATACAGTCCAGGCCAGAATCCTGGAGTGGGTAGCCTTTCCCTTCTCCAGGGATTTTCCCAACCCAAGGATAGAACCCAGGTCTTCCACATTGCAGGCGGTTTCTTTACCAGCTGGGCCACAAAGGAAGTGAATTGGTCCAATTCTCATGTGTAGCTGGTAACCTATCCCTAGAGCTGCCAAGATTCCCTGTGTGATATTTGCTATAAAAGAGGGCCTATTGTCATTCTGTAGGGACTTTGGAAGGCCAAACAGAGGAGGTTTTTCCCTTTGCAAGGACTTACAGACTTGAGATGCTTTTTCAGATCCAGTGGGGAAGGCTCAAATCCAACCCATGAAGGTGTCAACAAATACCAGGAGATATCTGAATCCTAACTGTGGAGTTATTTAGGTGGAATCTAACTGCCAATCTTCCCGAGTATGTCCCTCAGTGTCAAGTAACCAGGAGGGGATTGGGTGAGCCTGCAAGTTATTATGGGCAACAAATCACAGGCAAGAGTCACTTGTTTTACTGTTCCCTTAAGTCCCTTCCCTGAAAAGGTCTTTTGCCCCAAGTCCCATTGTGAATCTGTCATATAGTGGGGGACATCATGCAAACTCCTGGTGAGCTTCCACTCTGGGGCCTCAGGGATGAGCAGCTTGTCATCCTTCATATACTAGACAATGTTTCTTTTCTCATAGCTCCATTGTTTACCCTTTTCTTGTTACTGTGAGGAATCTTGAGTAAGGCTAGGGATCCCCAGGGGGCGGGTGGGCAATTACCAAGGCCATAATTTGCTCATGCTCAAGCTGCCCTTTTTGCAGTTTGATCAACTTTTCTGTTTCCTTAGCTTCCAAACTGCCTATCTTTTGATGGCCCCTACAGTGGACTACCTGTGTCAGGAGCTGCATGGCTTCTAATAGGGCCAGGATTAAATCCTTCCATTTTATGGAAGAATTTCTAGCAGCTCACATTCTTCTTTCCAAATGGCAACAAGAACATTTAATACATGGAACTCATATTTAGAGTCAGAGTACATATTTAATTTCTTATTATACCTTAATTGCAGCACTCTCATTAATGCAATTAGCTTGTCTTTGTGGACTGAGGTCTAGGGTGGCAGGACCTTGGCATCTGCAACTTTAATTAGACTCAGTATGGCATAACTTGCCTTTTTGGGTTTCCATTTCTACAAATCTCCTCCCGTCAGTAAACCTCTCGACCTCGATGCTGTTAAGAGGTTCATCTAGAAGATCGGACCTGCTGGAGTAAGTTTGATCTATAATCTCTGTACACTCATGCAATAAATCTTCATTCTTAAGACCTGGAAGCAGAATTGTAGGGTTCAAAGTATGATGCACCTTTAAGGTAACTGGGGTGTCCTTTAGTAGAGGCTACTATTTAGTTAACCTCCCCCGGCCAACCAATGATGTCTTTTAACTTCTAACCACAGATTGTTATCTAATGAGGGGTTAATACATCTAAGTGTTGTCCCAGGGTGAGCTTAGAAGCCTCATAAACCAACGCGGCTGTGGCTGCTACTGCCCTCAGGCAGCTGGGCCATCTCAGGGCCACTGAGTCCAGTTGTCTTGCAAAGTAAGCCATGATTTCTTATCTGGCCCCTGCTTTGGGTAACAATGGCAACCCACTCCAGTACTCTTGCCTGGAAAATCCCATGGGCGGAGGAGCCTAGTAGGCTGCAGTCCATGGGGTCTCGAAGAGTCGGACACGACTGAGCAACTTCACTTTCACTTTCCACTTCCATGCACTGGAGAAGGAAATGGCAACCCACTCCAGTGTTCTTGCCAGGAGAATCCCAGGGATGGGGGAGCCTGGTGGGCTTCCGTCTATGGGGTCGCACAGAGTCCGACATGACTGAAGCGACTTAGCAGCAGCAGCAGAAGCAGGGCTATTCCTGATTTCTCATGAATGTACAGGGTAAAGGATTTGTCTAATTTTGGAATCCCCAGTGCTGCTCATCTACTCAGTTCAGTCTCTAGAGTTTTGAAGGCCAACTAGTGGTCCCCCCTTCCAATGGACAGAAGGGTTCCCTTTCTTCTCCCTTTATAGTCACATATAAAGGCTTTGCTATAAGGCCCTAATCTGGAATCCAGTTACAACAGAATCCAGCCATCCCTAGAAAGCCTTGGAATTGCCTCCATGTGGTTGGAAGTGGTAATGCACTACTTGTTATTTTCACAAATCTATGGCCAGGGCTCGAGCTCCTGGGATCAAAACAAATTCTAAACACTGAACCCTTCACGTGAGACCTGAGTCTTGGTTAGGGAAACTTACTATTCCCTTTCTCAGAAAACTTAGGACCTTGCCTCTTGAGAAACCTATATACAGGCCAGGAAGTGACAGTTAGAACTGGACATGGAACAACAGACTGGTTGCAAATAGGAAAAGAAGTGTGTCAAGGCTGTATATTGTCACCCTGCTTATTTAACTTATATGCAGAGTACATCATGAGAAACGCTGGGCTGGAAGAAGCACAAGCTGGAATCAAGATTGCTGGGAGAAATATCAATAACCTCAGATATGCAGATGACACCACCCTTATGGCAGAAAGTGAAGAGGAACTAAAAAGCCTCTTGAGGAAAGTGAAAGAGGAGAGTGAAACAGTTGGCTTAAAGCTCAACATTCAGAAAATGAAGATCATGGCATCCAGTCCCATCACCTCATGGCAAATAGATGGAGAAACAGTGGAAACAGTGTCAGACTTTATTTTTCTGGGCTCCAAAATCACTGCAGATGGTGACTGCAGCCATGAAATTAAAAGACACTTACTTCTTGGAAGGAAAGTTATGACCAACCTAGGAAAGGAAAGTGAAGTCGCTCAGTCGTGTCCGACTCTTTGCGACCCCATGGACTGTGTAGCCTACCAGGCTCCTCTGTCCATGGGATTTTCCAGGCAATAATACTGGAGTGGATTGCCATTTCCTTCTCCAGCGGATCTTCCCCACCCAGTGATGGAACCCAGGTCTCCCGCATTGTAGACAGACGCTTTACCGTCTGAGCCACCAGGGAAGTCCTAGAGAGCATATTAAAAACCAGAGACATCACTTTGTCAACAAAGGTCTCTCTAGTTAAGGCTATGGGTTTTTCCAGTAGTCATGTATGGATGTGAGAGTTGGACTGTGAATAAAGCTGAGTGCCCAAGAATTGATGCTTTTGAACTGTGGTATTGGAGAAGACTCTTGAGAGTCCCTTGGACTGCAAGGAGATCCAACCAGTCCATTCTAAAGGAGATCAGTCCTGGGTGTTCTTTGGAAGGACTGATGCTACAGCTGAAACTCTAATACTTTGGCCACCTCATGTGAAGAGTTGACTCATTGGAAAAGACTCTGATGCTGGGAGGGATTGGGGGCAGGAGGAGAAGGGGACGACAGAGGATGAAATGGTTGGATGGCATCACCTACTCAATGGACATGAGTTTGGGTAAACTCTGGGAGTTGGTGATGGACAGGAAGGCCTGGCGTGCTGCGGTTCATGGGGTCGCAAAGAGTCGGACACGACTGAGCGACTGAACTGCACAATATTCTGATCTGACTCTTCTGTCTCACTACTTCTCAGTAGGTCATCAACATACTGTAACAGTTCCATTTTTCAGGCTCAGTTCTCCACTTCCTTTGCCAATGTACTTCCCAAAAAGTGGAAGTTATCCACAAAACCCCATGGCAGTATTGTCCAGCTGTACTGAGTATCCTCCAGAATGTCAGTGTCCATCCACTCAAAGTCAAAGAGATATTGTGAATCTTGATGTTGTTGTAGGGGAAAACAGAAAAATGCATCATAAGGCCCAACACAGAGAAATACTGAGCATCCCCTGGCACCTGGGTGAGTACAGTGTATGAATTTGGCACCACTGGGTGAATGGGAATGACTATTTCATTCACTGCCCATAAGTCCTGCACAAACCAAGCTTTTTGGATGCGGAGAATTGGAATGCTGGAAGGAGAGTAGGACTGAATGTGTCCATGTTTGAGAAATTTAGTGAGCAGTGGTTGGATTGCCTCAGGACTTCAGGCTTTATAGGGTACTTCCTTTTCCAGGGATATTTCTCCTGGGCTTTAATCTTACTTCTATCAGGGAAATATGCTTTGCTCTTTCTGACACTGAATTAAGCTAAACCACTGGATCCACTTGTTCTCTAATTTGGTGGAAATATCTCATTGATCAGCAGACAGGTCATCTGAGGTCTAATAGATGAATTACAAGGAACAGATATATTCTATGTTCTGGTTTCCTGCTTTCTTGAACTTCCCCTTGTCCTAAGAAAACACTGACTCCTAATTTATTTAGTTCTTCTCTTCAAAGTAGGGGTGGAGGGCATTGTCATATACAAAAGAGGAATGAGTAGTAATAATAGACCTGATTTCCAGGGGAGTGGAGATGTAAACCACCTTACCTGAAGTCATCCATCAGCTCCCATCACAGGACATTAAGGGTTGCAGAGGGGTTAGGCTGCCAGGTCAGAACAGAGAAGCAGCTCCAGTGTCTTCCAAGGGAATTTAGTTCTCCTACCTGCCACATCAAAGATGACCCAAGGCTCTGCTGGAGTGATGAGGGTAGATGAGTAGGATCTCCTGCCAGGTGGGTACTCAGCCTGTCAGCCAGAGTGCTGGCATCTGTCATCCAGAGATTCACCCAGAATGAAGCTGGCCTCGGTTGTTCTTCAGGCATCTTCAGGTGCTAAAGATATTCCCTCTGCCACAGTCCCTCCTTTTGACAAAAGGGGCCCTGATTCCAACCTAGGCAACTTCTTGACTGTCCATCTGGTGTTGACTTCCTAGGGTCCCCTTGGGTGGATCAAAGAAGTCAAAAGCTCCATTTTCATTATTAACCTCCTATCTTTGTTGTCCTCTTCTGTTAAGTCTGAGATACTAAGGCTTCCCTAGTGGCTCAGAGGTAAAAAATCCTCCTGCCAAAGCAGGAGGCGTGGTTTGATCTCTGAATCAGGACGATTCCCCTGGAGAAGGAAATGGCAACCCACTCCAGTATTCTTGCCTGGGAAATCTTATGGACAGCGAAGCTTGGTAGGCTGAAGTCTATGGGATCTCAAAACTTGGACACCACTTAGTAACTAAACCACCACCCATATGAGTAATATCAGTCAGTTCAGTTCAGTTCAGTCACTCAGTTGTCCCCAACGCTTTGTGACTCCATGGACTGCAGCATGCCAGGCCTCTCTGTCCATCACCAACTCCCAGAGCTTGCTCAGTCTCATGTCCATTGAGTCCGTGATGCCTTCAATCTTTCTCTGCATCAGGGTCTTTTCCAGTGAGTCAGTTTTTCCCCTCAGGTGGCCAAAGTATTGGAGTTTCAGCTTCAGCATCAGTCCTTCCAATAAATATTCAGGACTAATTTCCTTTAGGATGGACTGGTAGGAGTAATACAATGTTCTTCTATTAAATCTGGGTTATCATAGTCTTTAAAGGCTTCCTCTGCCAAGACTGAAAATAGGGTCTGGGCCCAGCCTTAAGCTTTGGCAACTGTCTCCTGACATCAGGAGAGGCCTGGGTGATAAAATGCATGACTAAGAGCCACCTCCTCTCTGCAGACTCAGGGTCTGTACTGGTGGCTTTCCTAAAGGCCTCTGTCACCTGACTCAGGAAGACCACTAGATTTTCATCCTCTTGTGTAATTTCTCCAATATTCTCATAATTTACCAATTTCACCAAACACTTTCCCATTCCTTCTGATAAACAAGTAATATAGTGTCTCATCCTGGCCTGACCTACATGATACTTGTAATCCCAGTGTGGGTTGGTGTCTGGAATGGTATCACTCTGCATCTGATAAACCTGGTGGTGTGGATTGGTGGCTAGTAGGCTATCACTGTATCCCCTGGCCTTCCTGAAAAGGAAGTATGCATGATCCTGGTGTACCAGCTGGCCAGAACAACTGTGACATCCTGCTAGGTCAGGAACAGTGTTAACCCTAGGCTGATAAATCTGCTCCTGAACTTGTTCGAATTATTGAGAACCTGTCAGACCTCTCCTTGTAGACTCCACATCAAAAAGGGGTCATGCACCCTAGTAATCCCTCTGTTCCCATCAGCTACCTCACAGAGAGTGTAGCTTGTGGGGCAAAAGTGGGGCTAACTTTGAACCTAATTGGAGCCCCACTGGTGACAGCACTGGGAGCTCTGATCTAAAGATTTCTGGTTTAACACAGTAAGGTGGGGGTTCTGGTACTGAAGATGATGTTAAAGGGGAAGGAGTGGGGACTTGAGAAAGAGGCTCATGTACCGATGGCCAGTTGGTGGGTAAAGAAAGGGGCCCATGAAGAAATCTGGCTCTGAATCTTTTGGGGATGAAACAGAACTAGAGGTCATGCACACATGGCAGGAGCCCTCAGACCCGGGTCCTGATAGAGCATCATGAAGGCCGACATGTAATGGATCTCTTCCCAGTTTTGAGACCACTTGCAAATCAGGTCCAGTTGTAAAATGGTATTAAAATTAGCAATCCATTTTGTGCCACTTTTCCACTTAGGGCATATTAGGTCCAAGTTACACAACAAAATAAAGGGAGCTTGTTCCTTTTTAAGCCATCTAACTTCTACTGTCCCAATTTGATAAGAACACAATCCAAGGGGATATCTTTGGGGATTCCTGGAATATTTCCCATTTCTTGCTTCTGACAACCCATGATTAATGGTTCAGGAGGCAAGGGGGCCCCAAGACCATGCAAAACCTTAATTACTTGATCGGGAGCCTGTGGAGACTCAAGGTCTCATGACCAGAGGAGTTCCACTATTGTTTAAACTTTGTACAGTATCGAAGTCTCCCTCTTTTCTGACTGAAAAACAATGAATCAGGTGCCTGAGGAGGCAGGTGCATAAAGGAAAAACTGGGACTGACTGAGAAGTCTATGAGGGAACAGGCCCAATTATTATCTAAATGGTCTTCACTGAGGTGACTGTGAGAGTTTCTAGGGCGAAAGAGCTGAAGAGAAAGCTGGCAACGGTGATCCGGGAACTGTCCTGTTGGCAGGTGAAAGGATAGGCAAGGGAAACATCAGGAGGTAACTGTTTCCCCATCTATTTGCCATGAAATGATGGGATCAGATGCCATGATCTTAGTTTTCTGAATGTTGAGTTTTAAGCCAACTTTTTCACTCTCTTCTTTCACTTCCATCAAGAGGCTCTTTAGTTCTTCTTCGCTTTCTGCCATAAGGGTGGTGTCATCTGCATATCTGAGGTTATTGATATTTCTCCCAGCAATCTTGATTCCAGCTTGTGCTTCATCCAGTCCATCATTTCTCATGATGTACTCTGTATATAAGTTAAATAAGCAGGGTGACAATATACAGCCTTGGAATACTCCTTTTCCTACTTGGAACCAGTCTGTTGTTCCATGTCCAGTTCTAACTATTGCTTCTTGACCTGCATACAGATTTCTCAGGAGGCAGGTCAGGTGGTCTGATATTCCCATCTCTGTAAGAATTTTTCACAGTTTGTGGTAAGCCACACAGTCAAAGGCTTTGGCATAGTCAATAAAGCAGAAATAGATTTTTTTTCTGGAACTCTTTTGCTTTATCGATAATCCAATGGAGGTTGGCAATTTGATCTCTGGTTCCTCTGTCTTTTCTAAATCCAGCTTGAATATTTGGAAATTTACAGTTCACGTACTGTTGAAGCCTGGCTTGGAGAATTTTGAGCATTACTTTACTAGCGTGTGAGATGAGTGCAATTGTGCGGTAATTTGAGCACTCTTTTGGCATCTTAAATCACTGCAGCCATGAAATGAAAAGATGCTTACTCCTTGGAAGAAAAATTATGACCAACCTAGACAGCATATTAAAAAGCAGAGACATTACTTTGACAACAAAGGTCCGTCTAGTCAAGGCTATGGTTTTTCCAGTAGTCATGTATGGATGTAAGAGTTGGACTATAAAGAAAGCTAAGTCCCTAAGAATTGATGCTTTTGAACTATGGTGTTGGAGAAGACTCTTGAGAGTTCCTTGGACTGGAAGGAGATCCAACCAGTCCATCCTAAAGGAATATCAGTCCTGAATATTCATTGGAAGGACTGATGTTGAAGCTGAAACTCCAGTACTTTGGCCATCTGATGTGAAGAGCTGACTCATTTGAAAAGACCCTGATGCTGGGAATGATTAAAGGCGGGAGGAGAAAGGGACCATAGAGGATGAGATGGTTGAATGGCATCACTGACTCAGTGCACATGAATTGGAGTAAACTCTGGGAGTTGGTGATGGACAGGGAGTCCTGGCATGCTGCAGTTCCTGGGGTCACAAAGAGTTGAACACGACTGAGTGACTGAATATAACTGAATGTAGAGACCATTTCAGGATGGGTCTCCAGGATGGAGAAGGTTTAAAAGAGAAAGAAAAGAAGAAATGGGGGAAGGAGGTGGTTGCTGTTTCACACACCCTCCCCCTTCCTGGGTGTCTACTCAGATAGTTCCAACCTGTGGTCTTTTCCACAAGGGACATGCGAAGGGTACCTTCCTTCCACCACCCCCTTTCTTTGGTGATCAGCTCCAGAAACCAGTGCCGGTGAGCTTTAAACAGACAACTGTGACTGTTGCCCCTGATTGAGACTTTAACCCAGAAAAGAGATGTTGAGAAGTTTGTGACAACCAGGCTTCCAGACACTACACAATAGTAAATTGAATCTCTGTGGTTCTCAGAAATCTCCCATCAAGGAGAGCCCTCTGGACCCTGACCTGCAAGGTCCCATGAGCCTCTCCCATCTCTCATCCCTCAGGGTGAATCAGCAACGGCCATTGGGAGCGAGATCTCACAGGCTGGAAGGAGTGGTTCTGGAGATGCGGGTCATCCACTTTCTCAAAGGATGTGACAGAAAAGCAGAAGAGGAAAGAGAAAGAAGTAGAAAGAGAGTGAAAGATTAGAAAAGCAAAAAGAACAACGCGAAAGGGTAAAGTGTTGCCTGAATGAGGACCGGATCTCCAAGAAAGGTACTTACCAAGTGCGATGATGCTGAAGCAAAAAGGTTAGGCTTGTTAGCACGGAGAAAGCTGCATTTAGCTATCTAGATGAGACTTCTCCTGTCCAAACCTGGATAGGGCCAAAGGCCCTGCTGTGCTGGCTGAGTGCCCACAAATTACATTATTGATCAGATAGAAACCGACAAAAGGCCAGAGGAGAGTATGAAGGCAAAGCTTTACTGGGGCTTATACTGCAGCGTAAAGGAGCCAAAGCGTGAGTCAGGAACCCAACTGTGGACACTGGGTTCAATTAATGAGGTGAAAGGGGGCAGATGGATGGTTGGGGCGGAGTGGGGCTTCGGCTGGGCCCCCGCCCCCTCCCCATCCCAGAGCGCTGTCGGTGGGTCATGCGCAATCTTATGCTTTTGCGCAGGGCTGGTGATGGTGGTGGAGGAGCTCGGAGGTTATGGTCACCCAGGAAGGTTATCAAGCACAAAGGCCATAAAGTCCCTAGTTACTTATTAGCCACAACCTTCCAGAGGTCTCATGCGGGGGACACAGAAGATTTTTCCTCTTGGTCTGTTTGAAGTCATCAGCCTGCTATAATTCGGTAGGTGTTGTCCAGGCGCATTTGTTCTGGCAAATTCCTGGCTTTCAGCTTCCCCTTGTTTAAGAAAGTGTTGTTTGGATACAAGTGTGTGGGCAGTGACATTCTGTTGTTTTAGGAGGTTTTGTCCAGGCGTGCGTGGATATCCTCAGGTCCCAGCGATGTCAAGAGAAAGAATCTAAGCTCCTTATTGAAGCCAAACACTTTCTCTTGTGATCCCCAGTAACCACAGTGTAGAAACAATGAGATGTACCCATAGAGACTATGTGGGGGCGTCAACCACAGAAGTAGGGAACACTTTAGCTTTTTTTCTGGTGGTAGGGGGAGGCAGTATTGGGGCAGCAGAAGGTAGGTCCAGAATGTGGAATGCAGCAGCCTAACAACTTCTACCTGGGACTGGTTTGAAGGTGGTTCTACCCTCTCAGCCTCTGGTATAACACATCTATATTGCAAAGACTGCTTCTGCAGCCTTCCTGTCAACCTGAGCTCTCTTTATTTTTTTCAACAAAATTATTTATTTATTTTTGGTTATACTGTGTTTTCAGTTGTTGCTCCAGCTTTTCTCTAGTTGCAAGTAATTGGGGCTACTCTCTAGCTGCCATGCATGAGCTTCTCATAGTCGCAGAGCACAGGGTAGTTGCAGCAGGTGGGCTCAATAGTTGGGGCTCCCAAACTCTGGAGCACAGGCACAATAGTTGTGGCACAGGTGGCTTAGTTGCTCCGAGGCACATGAGGTCTTCCTAGATTTGGGGTGGAACTACATATTCCTTACCATTGAGCCACAAAGGAAGCCCCACAAGCTCCCTTTATCATCCATTTAACTCCCATTTAGATTTTATAACTCTAACCAACTTCTATTCTTATATTGTGAGATCTTTACTGGTATTTAAATATTCCCACTGAAATGTTTAAATATTCCCCACTGACATCCCTCCTTTTGGTGAAAACAGTGAAGTATTCTTTTTGGTATAGGGGGAAATGCTGGTGAACTTGGGATGTCTGGATACTAAAAGATCAAAGTACACTCTGAGTGTCCTGACTATTTTCTTGGCAACAGTCCTTGTGAGAATTTTAGTATCTTTCTGATAGTTGCTGATGCATTTTGAAAGTAAACAAAGATCTTTATTTTCAAGGAGATTGTGATGAAATGGTTAGATACTTTCTAATTTTTTTCTCATCAAACACATTTTCCCAGATTGACTTAATTTAGAATGTTATTCAAAGCCTATTATCCAGGCTTTGAAAATGAGAATGGGCAATCTGAATGGAAGGGCTTTTTTCTCACCAAAGTGTGGGGATTTGGCTAGATTTTCTCCCTTTGTTTCTCACAATTGAATACTGTTACACCTCTCCAAATCCTTGTGCATGAACAGCAATTTCTGTACTTGTGTTTGCAGTTCTGTGTTTCAAGACGTTTTGTCTTTCCTTTCTTAGAGAAGATGTGTGATGTGTATATATAAATATGTGATTTGGTTGATGGTTAAATATTAGGTGTGGAGAAGGACTCAGAAACTATCTCTGAAGCAAAATGTTAGCATTTCCACTTCTCTATGTCCTAGTAGCAAGAAAGGCAGTTTTCAACTGTTATGTACAATCCAAACTGTTTTGAATCCTTTTGAGCTGGCTTTTTCCACTCCCATGATGCTACTGGTAAACTTGAAGATGATCAGGAATTCTTCATCAGTCCTTGCCTCCTCCATGGGTCTCTGTGACCTTGAAAGGAAACTTCTACAAAAGGATGAGATACCTAGTGGGTAGCCATTTGCTTGGGTCATAGGCAGAGAACTCCTCTGCTCCCTGCTCCACCCGCATTGCTTTTTGTTACCAGTAGGGTCTCCTGAGTCTTCAGTGCAGTCAGCACCCAGAGTGACCTATTTCAATTCAACAAATATTTACTGAGTTGTATACATGTGTTAGCACTATTCCTGTTGCTGTGGGTACAGCTCAAAACAAAACTCATTTCCCTTGTCTATATATCTCCTGACATTCCAGTGAAGAAGAAAGGCAATAAACTTGGAAGGAAGTTGTGTAAATATTGATGGGGTGTTATAATAAGTAAGGTGGCCAGGAAAGGCCTTTGTGGGGAAATGACATTTGAAAAGAGATTTGAGCTTAGTGAGTCATGTGAACATATGTAGGGGGTGGGGGATGGTCCCGGCTTAGTGGCAGGAAGTACAGAAGCAAGGCCGGGGGTGAGCACAGAAGGCCAGCATGGTTAGAATGGAGTGAGCAAGTGACAGAGATGAGAAAACTGAGAGGGAGGTGGTCTATGGCCAGATAATGTACACCCTATAAAGGGTTTAATTGTATCTCAAGACTCACAAATATTATGTCACATATATGAAAAATCAATTTATTATTATAGCATTAATTGTTTAGACATGTTCCTAAGTGAAAATTTAAATGTTTCTTTTATCTGTAATCAGTTTTAGTAATGATATGATTTTATATTTTTATAAATATATAAAAATGTTTATGGATGTTTATGTATATAATATAGATTGATAGATATGATGAACATTCTTCTAAACCATCCTTGTTGGGTTTATTTAAACCTGGAAAACCAGCAAAGTGATCAGTAGTGAATGTGAATGAATAAATACAAAGAAAACTCTCAGACTGAGGTGTTTCTTAAGGTCACATCCAGCTTTATTTTTGAATATGAAATATGTGTGAAATGCCCTTTGGAAATTGTCTCTTTAATCCAAAGAAAACAAACAAACAAAAATATTTGTGTTTGTATTTTTAGTGGGCATTAACTTTCAGGGAATTGAAAGAGGTTGAGGAATAAAGAGGCATTATATGAAATTAAATGTATTCAGCCAATTAGATGATAAACATTTTACCTGTTCTTTTTTTAGTATAATGTTTTTTCCACCTTAAAAATAGTCTGGCATATAAACTCTGTAAATACAGGTAGGTATCTTGGTCCTGCAGAAACATAAAATAAATATGGATTTGCTCCCAAAATATAGGCTGTTCTTTTCCCAAGTTATATTAATCAAAAAAGAAAACAAAAAAATAAAAACAAGCTTTTTTTTTTTTTTTTTAACTAAACAATTGCATATGTTGTCTAAAATCAGTACCCTTGGCCTTGCCTGGTCTAACACAGGTAATGTCACACTTAAGTTTAGAGAGAAATGGTTCCACTAATTAAATATCTCATAGAAAAATGACATTTCTTGTTAAAGAGATGGTACTTACTCTGGATAGGGGACATGCTAGAAGCAAACCTTATACAAGTTTGAATATCTCTTAAGTTCTAACCTGCAGGTTCCCTGGGCATAAATTTTGCCAAAACTGTAGATATTATCCCAGATGTTGTAAATGTCTGCTGTGGAGATTTGAACACCTCTTTTTGCTTTTCCTCAGCCCCTGCTAAAGCCAGCTCCTCCCTCTTCATGCCCTCTCTCCACACTCCCAACACCACCCCCTGAGTCAGCTGCCACTAGAAATTTCCTCTGGAAAAGTTTTCATTTGAAACTTACCTACATAAAGCTGTTACAGTTAGTACAATGCTAGATGTGACAGAATTTAGTTTGGGGCATCAGAAAAGAGAAGTCAGAGTGGATGCAGACTGTCAAGAATAGCAGGCTAAGACTTCTGGGGCTTTTTCAAGGTTGTAGAACCTGTAAGAGAGTACCTCTAGTTAAAGGTCCTCTTATTCTCATCTCTGGACAGTAAAAAGTGCAGAAGGAATTCCAGAGTCTTTTCTAATGTGGAAACCACTTTTGAGATAAAAAGTAGGGCATCTCAAGTCAGAAACAGAGGTGATTACTTAGAAAAAGACATTTAGAACAAGATTCTTTGGACAGAGTTTCGCCTCTATGTGGAAAGAAATTATCAGTAGCTCTGAAGAAAGATTTGTGGTTAAAAGTGAAAACATTAATAAAAAAAATGCCTCCATAGTACATATATGACCAAGTGTCCCATTAGTTTACTAAGTGGGCAAAATATTTCTTTGTGTTTTCTCTGAAAGTTCTCATTATATATGTATTTTTTTCAGTAATCATATTTTTAGTGATTGCAGTCTCCCACATTGCAGGCAGATGCTTTAACCTCTGAGCCACCAGGGAAGCCCATTGTTATATGTAATGTGACATAAAGAAAATGAGTATTTCATTGTTATTTATCTTTTTTAATTGAAATATAGTTGATTTATAGTGTTGTGTTAGCTTCAGATGTTAATAGCAAAGTGATTTCAGTTATATATAGGTATTATTTTTCATATATTTTCCTTATGCTGCTGCTGCTAAGTCGCTTCAGTCGTGTCCGACTCTGTGCGACCCCATAGATGGCAGCCCATCAGGCTCCACCGTCCCTGGCATTCTCCAGGCAAGAACACTGGAGTGGATTGCCATTTCCTTCTCCAGTGCAGGAAAGTGAAAAGTGAAAGTGAAGTCGCTCAGTCGTGTCCTACTCTTAGCGACCCCATGGACTGCAGCCTACCAGGCTCCTCCATCCATGGGAGTTTCTAGGTTATTATAAAACATTGGGTATAGTTCCTTGTGCTATATGGTAGATCCTTACTGATTATCTATTTTATCAGTTCAGTTCAGTCAGTTCAGTTACTCAGTTGTGTCCGACTCTGCAACCCCATGGACTGCAGCACACTAGTCCTCCCTGTCCATTACCAACTCCCAGAGCTTACTCAAACTCATGTCCATCGAGTCAGTGACGCCATCCAACCATCTCATCCTCTGGCATCCCCTTTTCCTCCCACCTTCAATCCTTCCCAGCATCAGGGTCTTTTCAAATGAGTCAGCTCTTCACATCAGCTGGCCAAAGTATTGGAGTTTCAGCTTCAACATCAGTCCTTCCAATGAACATTCAGGACTGATTTCCTTTAGGTTGGACTGGTTGGATCTCCTTGTAGTCCAAGGGACTCTCTAGAGTCTTCTCCAACACCAAAGTTCAAAAGCATCAATTCTTCAGCACTTAGCTTTCTTCATAGTCCAACTCTCATATCCATACATGACTACTGTAAAAACCATAGTTTTGACTAGATGGACCTTTGCTGGCAAAGTAATGTCTCTGCTTTTTAATATGTTGTCTAGGTTGGTCATAGCTTTTCTTCCAAGGAGCAAGCATCTTTTAATGTCGTGGCTGCAGTCAACATCTGCAGTGATTTTGGAACCCCCAAAAATAAAGTCTGTCACTGTTTCCATTGTTTCTCCATCTATTTGCCATGAAGTGATGGGACCGGATGCTATGATCTTAGTTTTCTGAATGTTGAGTTTTAAGCCAACTTTTTTACTCTTCTCCTTCACTTTCATCAAAAGGCTCTTTAGTTTTTCTTCCCTTTCTGCCATAAGGGTGGTGTCATCTGCATATCTGAGGTTATTTATATTTCTCCCAGCAATCATGATTCCAGCTAGTGATTCATCCAGCCCAGCATTTCATATGATATACTCTGCATATTAAGTTAAATAAGCAGGGTGACAATATACAGTCTTGACGTACTCCTATCCTGATTTGGAACCAGTCTGTTGTTCCTTGTCTGGTTCTAACTGTTGCTTCTTGATCTGCATACAGAATTCTCAGGAGACAGGTAAGGTGGTCTGGTATTCCCTTTCTTTAAGAATTTTCCACAGTTTGTTGTGATCCACACAGTCAAAGGCTTTGGCATAATCAGTAAAGCAGAAGTAGATGTTTTTCTAGAACTCTCTTGCTTTTTCAGTGATCCAATGGATGTTGGCAATGGATGTTTGATCTCTGGTTCCTATTTTATATATAGTATAGTTCCTGTTTTATATATAGTAGTAGTTGGTATGGTTCAGTCACCTAGTCATGTCTGATGCTTTGCTACCCCATGTACTGTAGCACACCAGGCCTCCCTGTCCATCACCATCTCCCGAAATTTTCCCAAGTTCATGTCCATTGCATCGGTGATGCCATCCAGCCATCTCATCCTCTGAAGCCCTCTCCTACTGCCCTCAGTGTTTCCCAGCATCAGGGACTTTTTCAGTGAGTCAGCTGTTCGCATCAGGTGACAAAATACTGGAGCTTCAGTTTATATATAAACTGAAGCTCCAGTATTTTGTCACCCAAACCCCTAATTTATCTTCCTCCCCATTTCCCCTTTGGTAACTGTAAGTTTATTTTGTCTGTTGGTCCTGATTTATAAATTATCTATGAACTTTTCTTTCAATTAAATGAATATGGAAATGCCTAGATATGATTTGGAAAGCACTTTCTAATGTCTATGTAAATATTTGTCTTTTTGGACCACTCAGTGTTTCAGACCTGAATACTGGCCATGCTAGTCTGAATATTGCTGTGTATAGAAAACTTACAGGTGCAGATATGTGCCCATCCTGATGCTTAACCAATTCTGATCTTTTTTCCTTGAAATAATCATCAGCATAGTATATGCATGGTAGAGCTAACACATTTAAAACCCAATAGAAATGAGTCTTTTTGCAGTTTTTCAACTCAGAAGTGCAGGTCTCAACTGCATAAAAATGTAAAATATTGTTTTAAATTACAGCCCTATTTTATTGTTACACAGCCCAAGTGCTGTTCTGCACATAAAAGAAAGTCTATAATTATTATAACTGCTTGTCATCATCAGATACTTTATAATCATTACTTGCTATATGAATTATAAACATGTTGATGAACAGAGCAGTCACCATTAATATCATGGTCGGTGGTAGGTTTCTCATAAGAAATTTTAAAAAAGGAAATCCATGCATTTTGTGTTAGGAACTAGCTTTTTGTTGGTCTCTTAAAATGTCTTATAAATTCTGTTATTGGAGGATAATGATAGTATTAGGGAGGAAAAAACAATCTGAGAAATTTATACATGAATCAGTAAAACCTGGATTGGTGTTGCTTAGTTGCTTAGGCCTGCCTGACTCTTTTGCGACCCCATGGACTACAGCCCGTCAGTGTCCTCTGTCCGTGGAATTTCCCAGGCAAGAATACTGGGTGGGTTGCAATTTCCTCCTCAAGAGGATTTTCCCAACCCAGTGATCATACCCATGTCTCCTGCACTGCAGTCAGATTCTTAACTGCTAAGCCACTGAAAGTGAAGTCACTCAGTCGTGTCCAGCTCTTTGTGACCCCATGGACTGTAGCCTACCAGACTTCTCAGTCCATGGGATTTTCCAGGCAAGATTACTGGAGTGGGTTGCCATTTCCTTCTCCAGGGGATCTTCCCGACCCAGGGATCGAACCCGGGTCTCCCCCATTGTAGGCAGATGCTTTTACCATCTGAGCCAGCCACTGGGGAAGCCCAAAACCTGAGTAGTGGTGCCTAATGACAGGTTGTTTAATGGTCTTTGTACAGAATATTTCCTTTGGTTATGTTGTTCTTCATCAGTTCACCAAACAGAAAGAGAAAAGATCAACTTGGCATGACTAAAGCCAAGTTTTTAATATCCTTATATAGAAACTTTGAGCTGCTCAGGAAAAGAGTGTTTTCCCATATGCACAAAGCAAGTGCAAATTTCCACTGAAAACACAGTTGGACGATTGCTCAGGTCAGAGGACAGTGGTGTTTATGCACCTATATGCCAGGTGCTCTGTTAGGTAGTTTGTGTTTATTATAATATTCATTGTGTGTTTGCAGAAGAAGATACCTGAGCTTTGAGAAGTGAGGTCAGTGTTCTGAAGGGCAGAGCTGTAATTTCAACCCAGGCATTCTGACTCTAAAACTAGATTCTGCTGCCTCCTTGAAATTGTAAAAAAAAAAAAAAAAAAAATGGCAGCATTTATTTAATCATTTCCCATGCTGAACATTTGTATTACTTAGTCTTTGCAACAAACAATAAAGCTTATAGTATGCATCATAGTTTATTAGATTTTCTATTTCCTGAAAACTGAGATTTTGATAGGCATATGTGTCTCCCATAATGCCTTCTGATGACTCCTGGGTGTTCAGTACGTACATAGGAAGCATGTAAATTATGTGTGTGTTTGCTCTGTGCCATGAGAGGAAAAAGTGACTCTGTGCATTTGGTGGCTTAATAATTATATAATAGGCTCGTCAATCTTTTTGGTTTTTTGCCTCTGATTTTTGTTTGAATTGTTATTGCATATTTAACCCTAAAAGTTTGCCATACAAATATATTTTCATTATCATCATATTACAATCCTAAGTCACATTCTCTTTCAAGTAGCATATTTAAATGTATTTTGTATGTTCAGTAAAAGAAGCAAGTAGACTTTACTCCACTTCACTCCAAACAAGTACAAGATAACAGAATTTATAAAATCAAATTTTGCTTCTTATAATTTCAGTGCAAGCAGATTAAAAATAACCATAGTAAAACAGAAACCTTTAGGATTTGCTCATTTAATTCATTTTATGAGATGCCATGATTGTAATGAAAGCAGAGTGAATTAAATGTACTTGAACTTGAAAGGAAAATACTTTTAGTTGTTGGTATGGACAAAATATACTTATGAACTATAGTTTCTCACTATATGTTGATATGCTTTGAGAAAACAGTCTCTCATTAGCATTAAAAAACTTATTGATTACTGAAATGCTCATGCATTAATCATTAATTTATTACCCACATTTAAATAGTTCCATGTGCATGTTTACTAGTAAATTCTGTTTTAATTTTTTTCCATTTTTATTTCTGTCTTTTATCCTACATAAAAAAAAAAAATCTACCTTCATTTTACTTTTCATTTGACGTATTTTCTTTCTCATAAACTTCATCACTTTCACTGTCTGTTTTACATGTTACAATTGTTGTTCTTCATTTTAGGTAGTAAAGCTACTTAAAATCCCAGGCTATCCTGTGCAGCATGTTGTTCTCATTGGATGCTAATGAAATTGTTGTATCTAAATGGCCACATTGATTTCTCTAATAGGCAGTTATTGTTGTCTTTTATGTGGCAGGTCTGGTTCTAGGTGCTGGTATAAAAGCAGTGAGAGAACAAACTCTTTGACCTTTCTAGTTAATGAACTAATAGTAAATAAATAAAATTTTATTATCAATTAATGATACCTGTTATAAAGAAAACCTAAGCAAGGTATGGTGATAGAGAGTGTTAAAGGAAAAAGAAGTTGACTGGTGATAAAGAAAGGCCTGCCTGAGGAAATAAAATATGAGATGGGCCATAAATCACAGGATGGGTAGACTTGTGCAAACATTAAGAAGAAAATATCCTGGAACAGAGAATAACAGGTGCAAAAAGCCTGATGCAGGAATGAGCTCAGGACAACACAGTGATCCTGGTGGGAAAACAAAGAGTGGCAGATGTGAGGGGGAAGAATTCCTGGGTCAGATCATGGAAGCTTTGGGTTTTGTTCTCACTGTGATAGGAAGGATATGGAAAATTTTGAACAAAATAAGGGTAAGAGCCCAGTAATCTTTTGAGTGATTATTTTGACTGTTGTACGCAGATGTGAGCTACTGAGGGGCAGGAATATACACAGGGGTGGTAGAGAAGATGAAAAGTAACTGGATTTGGAATGTGTTTTGTAAGGCAGAGCTAACATAGCTTCCTAACCAATTAGATGTGGTGTGCAGCAAATAGGAAAAGATGGCACAACCCAATTACTTTGTCATTAAAAACCCGGAAAGTCAACATGATTTGGCTTCAGACAAGGTACTTCTCTAATAGCAGAAATTATAAGAAGTACGTGTTGACTTGCAAATATGATTTTCAGTAGAGAATAAGGATACAAGATGAGACAGAGTGAGGGACAGTTCCAGTGGCACTGGTTCTATTCCTGAAATACACAAGATGGTTGCAAGAACGTGAAGCCCAGGAATCAGGAAAAGGGATTTCGTGTTCTTGGACCAGGCTATGGTCCAAGATGGAAAAGGGAGGAAAGTAACTACCTGCCCCACATTTCATTTGTAAATATCACCAAGTCTTTTTGCTGAAGTCCTAATATTATTAACAATACTAATATTATTTCTCAGTTACCTAAGGCTTTATTAGGTTTTACTGATTGGCCTGGGGATATACTCACAGCTATTCCACATTCTATGGAGAAATTCATGCTGAGCTCTAAAAAACTGGCTTACAAATAAACTTTGTAAACATAATCTGTCTGTAAACTTAGAAACTGCATAGCCTCAGCTTCCTTTGAGACTGTCTCCCCAGCACATTCCTATTTCAGTGTGGTGGGGCCTTACATTAGAACTGCCCCGTGTGGGAGAAATTGCTTCCCACTGTGGGATGGGCATAGAGCTTTGTTACACATAATTTACCTATTTCTATGATTGCAGTTGTCACCGTTAAAAAGAGTGTTTTTTTAGAAGACTTTGATATTAGGTTTTCTAGTAACACAAAGGCATCTAGTTATCTCAAAATATACAGGTGTTCTGCCTCTAAACCTGGGCTTTCTCCCACTATCCTTCACTGTTTTTCTAAAAAACAAATTGCTTTGGGGTTATAGCAGAAGACAAATTAAAACATAAGAGAAGGAACTGAAAGAAGAGAAATGAAAAGAGAACTACATAAGAATGATCTTTTCAATGCCTCTAGAAAAAGGCTTTCCTCTATGAGATCAATGGGTTTATAGTGAGCCCATCAAAACTGGGTTGTCAGTGAGGAAGACGGTGGGATGGAATGCAATAGGATAAAAAGGTATGTGAGTGAATAAATGCACATAAATTATACTGTGTTAGCCAAAAAGTTCGTTCGGGTTTTTTCCATATGCTGTTACAGAGAAACACAAATGACCTTTTGGGCCAACCAGTGAAAACAAGTAAATGCCTTTCACAGATGAAGGATTACACCATGAAGTGAGGTATTTCTCTCTTAGGTTCAAAACAGCAATAGCAACCAAAAACTAATTGACAGAAAACTTTGAAAGTTGAAATGTATTTTTTCCTAAGAAACGAATTTTTCACTACCTCCTCAGAGAGCTTATGTTGGGCAATCTCTTTTCTTGCTTCCTGGCATCCTCTGAAGTCCAATTCCTTCTCTCCTCACCAGCCAGAAGAATCTGCCTTGTACCCTTTGTGGCTGACACCCACCACCCTCCACTCACATTTCTAATGAATTCTAGGTCAGGGCTGCATCTTACCTGTGTGTCCTATGTCTGCAGTTCCTGGCTCCATGTTGTTACCCATTTCCTGTCAGGGTTAAATGAAAGAGAGCAATGGGATGGAGTACAGAATGTATCTATACTACATTTCAGCTTGGTTTGTGCAATGTTCTTAAAATAACACTCTGCTAATTTTTCTCAACAGAAAGGAGACCTTTCTGTGCAAGTTGGACATGTTGATTATGAAGCAGAAAAGAGAAAGAGAGAGATGCCAAGAAAAAACATGCTATTTTAACATCAAGCAATGAAAAAGAGGCATGGGGTTATTTCCAGCCTCAAGTTAGAGACTATGTTTGGAACAAAACCCTAAGAGACCAGATGCTTAACTCAGTCTTTAAAAAAAAAATGACGTAAAATACACATAACATAAAATTAGTCATTTTAAAATGAACAATCCAGTGACATTCAGTGCATTCACAATATTATGCAACCACCACCACTTTCAAGTTCCAAAACATTTTCATAACCCAAAAGGACACCCAACGCCATTAAGGCAGCCTCTCCCCATTTGTTTTTCTTCCTAGATGCGAGCAATATGTCAGTCTGCAATTTGTCTCCGTGCATTTACCTATTCTGGATACTTCATATGAGTGAAATAACATACTTATGTGATATTGTATGTGATTTTTTTGTGTGTCTAGCTTCTTTCATTTAGGATAATGTTTTGGAGGTTCATTTGTGTTGTAACACGTATCAGTACTTCATTCCATTTTTTACCTCCATAATACTGCCTGGCATTGTATGTATTTACCACAGTTTGTTTAGTCATTCAGCCACTGAAAGTCAATGTTGTTTTACTCAAAAACACCTAGAGACAAATATGTATTCATTGATGGACTTTATAACAGGTGATTAATAAGATTTTATACCTCAGATACAGCCAATTGATCAAAGTGATGTTCCTTCAACCCACATAAATGTTCTCAACACCCCCCCCCCATTTTTTTTTTCCCCAGGGACTTTCTCATAGGCATCAAACATTCTCTCTTCAACCATCTTGTCAGTACATGACACTCAGTTAAAACTGTTTCTTCTGATTTTCACTGACTGTAAATCACTTAGAATTGTGTCTCAGAGAAGTTTTTTTACATATAGAGAAGGGTTTCATCTCCTCCTGCTTTCTTATTTCTGGTATTGTGGAGTAGGCTGCCATTAAGACTCCAAAAAATAAAAATATCAGCAATACTGAAACGTTTTTTAGGGTTCACACTTTTAACCTCTTAAAAATTTAGTTTCTGTTGCCTCTTGTGGCTTTAAACTTACAATATTGAAACATGATAAGGAGAGGAATATTGTTTTTTTTACCTTTACATATCTGTGGTTCAAATTACACCGAATTCATAGTTTGATGTTGGAAACAATCAAGGAATTATTTGCAGAAAAGAAGCTTGTCTCTCTGCTGCAGCATTGAGTTGCATTGGGGAGAAACAATAATGTGGTGTAGTGAGAGACCCCAGACCTGAGGCACCACAGCCCTGGCTTCACATTCTGACTCTGCTCATTACTTTTAGTGCTTCTCCTCCAAGGGATGTAAATTAGGTTAAGAGTTTTCCCAGAAAGACGCTGTATGTTTGTGTGCTCAGTTGTGTCCAAATTTTTGCAACCACATAGACTGTAGTCCGCCAGGCTCCTCTGTTCATGGAATTTTCCAGGCAAGAATACTGAAGTGGGTTGCCATTTCCTACTCCAGAGGATCTTTCTAACCCAAGGACCGAACCTGCACCTCTTGTGTCTCCTGCTTTGGCAGGCTGATACTTGACCAAATTCACCACTTGGGAAGCCTGTTAGAAGGATGCTAATTCATTTTAAACGTTAAAAAAAAAAAAAAAAAGGTTTTTGCATTCAATATAAACAGAAAACTATCATTTATAATAATGTTTTCAAATTTATGAATACTACCTCTCTCTAAAGAGAGTTAGACTCTGTGTCCTTTCTCAAACATATGAAGGTATATTTTTAAAGAAACACCTAATAGAACTACTTACCATTCAGCAGAAATTAAATTAAGGTGGTCTGAAACTTCCTCTAAATTCTAAGGATGAATGAATATCAGAATATATCTTGTCATAAATGAGGGCAAAAGTTATACAATATGAATATCTTTTTTTTTTGAACCATTCATCTAATGGCAGAGATTTGAGTTTATTTCCAGTTCTTGACTATTACAAATACAATGGTGCAAATTACCATGATGATGACTTTTGGCAAAAGTATTTATTATGATTTTTGTTTGCTTAATTCTTGGTCTTATATTTTTATTTTCTTAACGGTATGCTGTACTTCAATGAACCAAGTTACTCATCTTAGGTTTGACTTATCAACTTTTTTTCTGTACACGTAGTGCTCTTTCAGTCAGTCAGTTCAGTTCAATTGCTCAGTCATGTCTGACTCTCTGCAACCCCATGGACTGCAGCATGCCAAGCTTTCCTGTCCTTCACCATCTCCTGGAGCTTGCTCAAGCTCATATCCATTGAGTCGGTGAAACCATCCAGTCATCTGATTCTCTGTCGTCCCCTTCTCCTCCTGCCTTCAATCTTTCTCAGCTTCAGGGTCTTTTCCAATGAGTCAGTTCTTCCCTTCATGTGGCCAAAGCATTGGAGCTTCAGCTTCAGCATCAGTTTTTCCAATGAATATTCAGGACTGATTTCCTTTAGGATTTTTTTTTTTTTTTTGTGGATTCCTTTTTTTAAAAAAACTTTTTATTTTGTATTGGGGTATAGCTGATTAACAAACAATGCTGTGACAGTTTCAGGTGAACAGTGAAGGGACTCAGCCATACATGTACATGTACCCATCTCCCCCAAACTCCCGTCCCGTCCAGGCTGCCACATGACATCGAGCAGGGTTCCATGTGCTATACAGTAGGTCCTTGCTGGTTATCCATGACCTTCCCAAACTCCTTAAAGAACAATCATGACTGTTTCATATTTAAATTTAAAATTTGTATTTTTGTCTTCTTCCTAATAGTGAATTGAAAGTGTAAGATCTTGCCAACAAGCGGAGTAATACTGGCTGTTGCATGAGAGCAGAAAGGGTTACAGGAATAGTGAAATAAAAAGAGCTAAGCCAGGAAGAATAAATTACTGAATCTTTCTAGCAGCAAACATCATGATATTCAAAACTGAACAAAGTTTCTCTGTCAAGTAATCACATACATGTCTATCACACACATGCACAAGCCACACACAAACACAAACTCTGATTTGATGTTACTGAGTGTTTATGAGACTGAACTCAGCAACATATAGCATTTAGGGTTCCACTGTGCCTGAACTGCAGCTGTAAACTCCCCATCATCTTCCCGTTGATTAATAGAGATCATCTCCCAATTTATGGTTTTCATAAGTCAATATATATTCAGTGCCAGGAGGCATGACTTGAGATGCTGGTGCTTTAGAAACACTGAACGAAAATAACAATTCCTACCCTCTGTAAATTTGCAATTTAGAAGAATACATAAGAGATGGTGAAGGTTTGATTAAAATTTTCAGTGAAGTTTGGCAATAGGAACTAAGGGTAGGTGTTTGTGTAAGTATTTGTAAATCACATTTACATTCCATGGTTAAATATACCCCAGTTATTCACAGAATTTCCAGGTAGCATAGCATGCTGTTGAATAAAACAGGACCCATCCTCTCAATTTCTAATGAGAAAATAAACATAACTAATTTAGTAGACAGAAAACTACTCATCATGGAACAAAAAGGTTTATTCCCCATTGTGTTTCTTAGTTGAAAATAGGAGTTTTGTACTGTACCAACCTACTGGATTAGAATTTCAGGGAAACAAAAGTCAAGAATTCGAGTAAATAATTGAACAAACACAAATAAATGCTCAAAGAAAGCAGATGCAGTAATCAACCATAAATGCACACAAAAGGACCACAAAGTAGGCAATTGACTTATGTCCTCCTTCATCAATTAAGAAATCTGTTGTATTCAGAACTTTTTACATACCTTCTGGCTGGGGAAACTCAATACTAATGTATGGCCCGAGGTATCAGGGAGCTGAGCCAGCAGTAACTTGGGAAAGTTGGGGGAATTGGAGAAGAGACTCCATCTGATGGTGACTTCTTCACTTCTCTGCTTACTGATGATAAGAGGGTAGAAAGTGTATTTTGGGGAGAAATGAGTGAGATCATAAATAAAGGTAAGGAAATAGTTCTTATATATTATATTTTTCAAAGTTCTAAATATGAATATGAATCATTTCAGAATAGTTTATTGTTTGCGCATAGCAGGTATTTGAAATCCAGTGGTGGGTGTCTGTCCAGGTAGTATGAATTTCCTGCTGGAGTAGAATTGAGCAGTAAGGATGATCCACACTAGTGATAGCATGTTCCAGTTCAGATGGCTGACTTTGCCTCCTCATTAGTAAAGCCTTGAAGACACCATGATACTTGGACCAAAACAAGCCTTATGTGTCCCAAACCTTGGAATTTCTTGCCCTGCACCTATATCTTTACCCTAAACACCTCTGCTCAGTCCCTCTGCAGGACAGAGGACTTCCAAGGCCCTCTGAAAACCTGGTGAATGCTTCTTCAAGATATTCCAGGCTCATTTTATTTTTTCAACCAGTTTTTAGAAACTTGTAACCTTTTGGTCAAAAATGATCAGCAAAGATTATCCAAACAACCAGTATTTTTTGAGCACCTAGTAAAGATTATCCAAACAACCAGTATTTTTTGAGCACCTACTTTGTATCCAGTGTTGTTCTAAGAAATGAAGGTACAGCAGTAAGCAAAAGTGATAATCCACATCCTCCTGAAGTTTAAAATAGTAGAAGTGGGCAAGTGATAAATGAATAGCTCTATGTGTCAGATGATAATCAGTTTTGTGAAAAAAGGGATGAAACTGGAGAGAGAGGTATGACCTGTTTGTGCGGTATGTCATTTTAAATAGGATGATTGGCGAAGTTTCCTTAAAACAGGGGTATTGAGAACAAAGCCTGATGCTGTAAGCAAGAGAACCAGGCTCTTGGGGGAAGAGCGTAAAGATATGGGACAAAGGATGTTAATAAATAAGTCTTGGTGTTCTGCCTGATACTAGTGTGAGTGGGTGGGATGTGATTATTGCCAGGAATACTCAGAACTGCTTCTTCTCAAGAAATTTTAAGCTACATGAACTGAATGGCTCTATCGGCATGGCTCACTCATGGTTATTTACCTTTAATCTCACAGGGGCTCCTTTACCCACTTTTCTCTTCATTGACCTGAGTTCATACATGACTTTCTTACCACTCTCTTACCTTTCTACCTAGTCTTAACCTATTTGTTTACTACCCTTATCATTCTCTCTGGAGAAGAGAAGGGCAATCCACTCCAGTATTCTTGCCTGGAGAATTTCATGGACAGAGGAGCCTGGCAGAGGGTCGCAAAGAGTCAGGCATGACTGAAGTGACTTAGCATGCATACACATATTCTCCAGACAAGTATTAATAACAAGATTGATAACAGGAATGGTGACTGAAAGGATGTGCTCCCCCCTCTAGATGTTTATAACAGAATAGAGAGAAAGGAAGTCTTATGTGTCTATGACTAGCCCAAGCCACATTCCTTACCAGTGTCTACTCTGTAAGGACATCTGACACCCCAAAACATTGTGCTTACCAGACAGAAGTACTGTTGTTGAACCTAAGTTCCTGTGCTTGACATACAGTGAGGCCAAACAAACTGAAATCTCAGGGGTGGAGCAAAAAAAGGTTTATCCCAAGGGCTGAGCAAGGAGAGCAGGCAGCTGGTGTTCAGGAAGACCCAAACTCCCTGAACAGTCTCAGGGAAGAGTTTTTAGGCAAATTTGTTGAGGGGAGTGGAGGGCCTACAGAGTGTGTGACTTTCTTTGGATTGGTTGGTGGTGATGTAAGAGGGTGGTATTCCAGAAATCCCAGGCATCAGCTATCACTTTCCAACCATACCGGGGTCTAGTGCTTGTGCTCAGCCTGAAGTTGTCCTCCATAAGTTACCTCTGCCAGACTGGGAGCCCCAGCTCCTGTAGAAGAACTCAGAGATAAGTGTCAGGTTGTGGTACATATTCCTTGAGGAGGAACCAGGACCCTGCCCCATAGCTGCTAATGCTAATGCAAGACACACTAGAGATTCTCTGGTTGGAACCCTGGGTCGGGAAGAACCCTAGGAATAGGAAATGGCAACCCACTTCAGTATTCTTGTCTGGGAAATCCCATGGATAGAGAAGCGTGGTGGTCTACAGTCCATGGGGTTGTAAAGAGTTGGACATGACTCAGCATGTATAGCGAGCATGCATAGCACGCACGTTCCCTCTAGTATTGTTTCTTGACTGGCTTTGCTTTGTTGCTGCATTCTCCCTCTTCTCTAATTAGTAACTGTTTGAATCTGCCCTTTGGAACTCACGGAAGGTCTTGGAGGCTAAAATCTTTTTCCTACAAACAAGAAAGGGGGGATATGGAGGAAGGAAAAACTTTTGCACTCATAAGGGCTTTGCAGGGTCCTGGTTCATTGCACCATAAGGACTTTGAGGCACCCTGTTAGAGCATGTATTTCTGATCCTTACATTTTAATAAGCTATTTTACTGGAAGCTAGCAAGCATTTCTCTTGCTGATCTACCCCTTCCTCACCATGCATTTTCTTTACCAAAGCACTAGTTACATTCAACTCTTGCATTTTCACGCTTCAATTCAGTTCAGTTCAGTCACTCAGTCATGGCCAACTCTTACTGACCCCATGGACTGCAGCATGCCAGGCCTCCCTGTCCATCACCAGCTCCCAGAGTTTACTCAAACTCTTGTCCGTTGAGTCGGTGATGCCATTCAACCATCTCATCCTCTGTCATCCCCTTCTCCTGCTCTCAATCTTTCCCAGCATCAGGGTCTTTTCAAATGGGTCAGTTCTTCACATCAGGTGGCCAAAGTATTGGAGTTATAGCTTCAGTCCTTCCAATGAATATGCAGGACTGGTTTCCTTTAGGATGGACCGGTTGGATCTCCTTGCTGCCTAAGGGACACTCAAGAGTCTTCTCCAACACCACAGTTCAAAAGCATCAATTCTTAGGTGCTCAGCCTTCTTTACAGTCCAACTCTCACATCTATACATGACTACTGGGAAAACCATAGCTTTGAATGGATGGACCTTTTTTTGGCAAAGTAATGTCTCTGCTTTTTAATATGCTATTTAGGTTAGTGATAACTTTTCCTCCAAGGAGCAGACTTCTTTTAATTTCATGGTTGCAGTCAACATCTGCAGGTTTTGGAGACCAAAAAAATAGTCTCTCACTGTCTCCATTGTTTCCCCACCTGTTTGCCATGAAGTGATGGGACCAGATGCCATGATCTTAGTTTTCTGAACGTTGAGATTTAAGCCAACTTTTTCACTCTCCTCTTTCAATTTAATCAGGAAGCTATTTAGTTCTCCTTCACTTTCTGCCATAACGGTGGTGTCATCTGCATATCAGAGATTATTGATATTTCTCCTGACAATCTTGATTCCAGTTTGTGCTTCATCCAGTCCAGCATTTCTCATGATGTACTCTGCATATAAGTTAAATCAGCAAGGTGACAATATACAGGCTTGACATATTCCTTCCCTGATTTGGAACTAGTCTGTTGTTCCATGTCCAGTTCTAACTGTTGTTTCTTGACCTGAATACAGATTTCTCAGGAGGCAGGTCAGGTGGTCTGGTATTCCCATCTCTTTAAGAATTTTCCGCAGTTTGTTGTAATCCTCACAGGCAAAGGCTTTGGCATAGTCAATAAAGTGGAAGTAGAGGTTTTTCTGGAAACTCTCTCACTTTTTCAATGATCCAACAAATGCTGGCAATTTGATCTCTGGTTCCTCTGTCTTTTCTAAATCCAGCTTGAACATCTGGAAGTTCACAGTTCACATACTGTTGAAGCCTGGGAGGGAGAGTTTTGAGCATTACTTTGCTAGCATAGGAGATGAGTGCAATTGTGAGGGAGTTTGAGCATTCTTTGGTATCGCCTT
This sequence comes from Bubalus bubalis, assembly GCF_019923935.1. Classification (NCBI taxonomy): domain Eukaryota; kingdom Metazoa; phylum Chordata; class Mammalia; order Artiodactyla; family Bovidae; genus Bubalus; species Bubalus bubalis. The sequence goes on from NC_059158.1 coordinate 109,022,251, forward strand.
TTTGGGGGATTGGAATGAAAACTGACATTTTCCAGTCCTGTGGCCACTGCTGAGTTTTCCCAATGTGCTGGCATATTGAGTGCAGTACTTCCACAGCATCATCTTTTAGGATTTGAAATAGCTGAACTGGAATTCCATCACCTCCACTAGCTTTGTTCATAGTGATGCTTCCTAAGGTTCACTTGACTTCGCATTCCTGGATGTCTAGCTCTAGGTGAGTGATCACACCATCATGATTATCTGGGTTGTAAAGATCTTGTTTATCTTGTTCTTCTGTGTATTTCTGCCATGTCTTCTTAATATCTTCTCCTTCTGTTAGGTGCATACCATTTCTGTCCTTTATTGTACCCATCTTTGCATGAAATGTTCCCTTGATATCTCTAATTTTCTTAAATAGATCCTATTCTGTTTCCCATTCTATTATTTTTCTCTATTTCTTTTCATTGATTCCTGAGCAAGGCTTTCTTATCTCACCTTACTATTCTTTGGAACTCTGCATTCAAATGGATATATCTTTCCTTTCTCCTTAGCCCTTATCTTCTCTTCTTTTATCAGCTATTTGTAAGGCCTCCTAAAACAACCGTTTTGCCTTTTTGCATTTCTCTTTCTTGGGGATAGTCTTGATCACTGTCTCCTGTACAATGTCAGGAACCTCCATTCATAGTTCTTTAGGCACTCTATCAGATCTAATCCCTTGAATCTATTTGTCACTTCCACTGTATAATCGTCGGGATTTGATTTAGGTCATACCTGAATGGTCTAGTGGTTTTCCCCACTTTCTTCAATTTAAGTCTGAATTTGGCAATGAGGAGTTCATGATCTGAGCCATAGTCAGCTCCTGTTCTTCTTTTTGCTGACTGTATAGAACTTCTCCATCTTTGTCTGTTAAGAATAAAATCAGTCTTATTTAGGTATTGACCATCTGGTGACGTCCATGTGTAGTGTCTTCTCTTGTGTTGTCGGAAGAGGGTGTTTGCTATGACCAGTTCATTCTTTTTGCAAAACTATTCCTCTTTGCCCTGCTTCATTCTGTACTCCAAAGACAAATTTGCCTGTTTCTCCAGATATTTCTTGACTTCCTACTTTTGCATTCCAGTCCCCTATAATGAAAAAGGCATCTTTTTTGAGTATTAGTTCTAGAAGGTCTTGTAGGTCTTCATAGAACCGTTCAACTTCAGCTTCTTCAGCGTTACTCTTTGAGGCATAGACTTGGATTACTGTGATATTGATTGGTTTGCCTTGGAAATGAAGAGAGACCATTCTGTCATTATTGAGATTGCATCCAAGTACTGCATTTCAGATTCTTTTGTTGACTATGATGGCTTCTTCATTTCTTCTAAGGGATTCTTGCCCACAGTAGTAGATATAATGGTCATCTGAGTATATCACTGATTCCTTAAATGTCAGTGTTCACTCTTTCCATCTCCTGTTTGGCCACTTACAATTTGCCTTGATTCATAGACCTAACATTCCAGATTCCTATGCAATATTGCTCTTTCTACAGCATTGGACTTTACTTGCATCACCAGTCACATCCACAGCTGGGTGTTGTTTTTGCTTTGGCTCCATGTCTTCATTCTTTCTGGAATTATTTCTCCACTGATCTCCAGTAGCATATTGGGTACCTCCCGACCTGGGGAGTTCATCTTTTAGTGTCCTATCTTTTTGCCTTTTCATACTGTTCATGGGGTTCTCAAGGCAAGAATACGGAAGTGGTTTGTCAATCTCTTCTCCAGTGAATCATGTTTTGTCAGAGCTCTCCACCATGATCTATCTGTCTTTGGTGGCCATACATGGCATGGCTCATAGTTTCATTGAGTTAGACAAGACTGTGGTCCATGTGATCAGATTGGTTAGTTTTCTGTGATTGTTTTAAAATATTTTAAAATACTCATAGGAGGAAATGATTATTGTTACATAGCCCTAGTCATTCTGCAAGGAGAAGTAAGAAAATATTGATGTCTTTTAAAGGTTAGAGAAAATGATAAAACTGGTTAAAATCATTTCAAATGCCTCATTGGTTAAAATATTTAAGTGTCTCACTTTTCAATTGGAATAAATGCCACCTAGTAAAATACAATTCAAAAAGTGAAATAAAATATAATTGCTGTGCAGTATCAGGAATATGAGAGGGGAGGGTAATTTCTCTGATCAATCACCAGAAGGAAAAAAAAAAAAATTTGTGTTGTTAATGTTAAGGTTACATTGTATTTCAAATTCTGCATCTCTGAAGGATATACTAAGTATAGTGTAGCTGAACAGTTTTTTGTTTTTTTTTTTTTTTTGCAGATTATTCAAAATTTATCAATAGGACCCTATTTCTGCCCCTCCTCAGATTCATAGTAAGTCAGTTTCACTGCATGGAAAGCTCATCCTAATGGAAGCTCAATCCTAATAGAAGAAAAAAAAACAAAAAGCAGAACAGAAAAAACACAGTGCTAAATATTTTAGAAAACAACAAACAAAAGCAATTATAATGCATACCTATGAAACCAGTGTTAACAGTTTTGTTATACAATATTTTTTTAAGACTTCTAGGTTGTTTTCCAAGAAGGCAATGGCACCCCACCTCAGTACTTGTGCCTGGAAAATCCCATGGATGGAGGAGCCTGGTGGGCTGCAGTCCATGGGGTCGCAAAGAGTCGGACACGACTGAGCGACTTCACTTTCACTTTTCACTTTCATGCGTTGGAGAAGGAAATGGCAACCCACTCCAGTGTTCTTGCCTGGAGAATCCCAGGGACGGGGGAGCCTGGTGGGCTGCCATCTATGGGGTCGCACAGAGTTGGACACGACTGAAGCGACTTAGCAGCAGCAGCAGCAGCAGGTTGTTTTAATTATAGTTCCAATGTCTCATATAAAAGTTAAAGCAATTGTGTATGTGTATGTTGTAGTTATTAAACTTAAATTAAATGATATATTTTAATATGTACTTCCATGCAAAAATGGATGGAAATTTAGCTAATTGTTCTTTAACTAGCCTGGTGTATACATGCGTGCTGAGTCACTACAGCCGTGTCAGACTCTTTGCGACTCTATGGACCCTGGTTCACCAGGCTCTTCTGTCCATGGAATTCTCCAGCCAAGGCTACTGGAGTGGATTGTCATTCACTCTTCCAGGGGATCTTCTTGACCCAGGGATCGATCCTGCATCTCTTATGTCTCCAGTATTGGCAGGTGTGTTCTTTACCACTAGCCCCACCAGGGAGGCCCAACATAAGATATTGATTTCAACTATGGATTTAGGGCTGAATAGCATCACTTAAATTTATTTTCAATTCACCAAATACAGAAAACACTGTCTCATACATATACACACTCATATAAAACAACCTCAGCTTTTAGTGAGGGGTACTGTTTTGGAGATGGTCAATGTCCTTGGTATTGTGCCAAGAAAATAAAGTATACACACTTGTCTAAAATGTGTATCATTAAAAAGCTTTTAAATGTGTATCATCAAAAAGCTTTTAATGACTTCTGCAGGATAAGTATTGGTCTGCACATCAGATTTCTCTGGCCCTACTTCTGCCCACTCAGGATTCACTGACAATGATCTAAATGAAGGTAGGTGTCTGAGCTTCTATTTTGCCTGGTCCATAGCTACAACTGTTGTCTTAATCATAGGCTCTGTGGACTATGATATAGCTTTCAACTTTTTGAGAATGAAAGTGCAATTGTTGCTTTTCTCCCCAAACTTTAGTAATTTTATTACTGGCCTTATTCCTACTCCTTGATAGTCAGGACATTCCACGAGTTTGCAGTCCTTGAAACTCATTTCAGAAAACCCCTTCAGGAGAATTCCTGGCAGGGAATCTGGCTGGATCCTCAAAATATTGTCATAAAATTCTTATTTTATTGTTCTTATTCTTGTAATAAGAAGCACCTAGATGCTTATCCTCTATCCTATCAGGTGAAGAATGTTTGAAGAATGTTTAGCAGAATCATGTTGGCTGCTTTTAATGACTTCTGCAGGATAAGTGTTGGTCTGCATATCAGAATTCTCTGGCCCTACTTCTGCCCACTCAGGGTTCACTGACAAATGATCTAAATTAATTTAGAGATCAAGAGAGAACTTCAACAGAAATAAAGAAGTATATAGGTATATGTAGCTCTGTGCTGCTGCTGCTAAGTCGCTTCAGTCGTGTCCGACTCTGTGCGACCCCATAGACGGCAGCCCACCAGGCTCCGCCTTCCCTGGGATTCTCCAGGCAAGAACACTGGAGTGGGTTGCCATTTCCTTCTCCAATGCATGAAAGTGAAAAGTGAAAGTGAAGTCTCTCAGTCGTGTCCAACCCTCAGTGACCCCATGGACTGCAGCCTACCAGGCTCCTCAGTCCATGAGATTTTCCAGGCAAGAGTACTGGAGTGGGGTGCCAGGTCTATAGTATATACTATATTTCAATTAAAAAAGAAATAGATCATTAAATCAGTAGATAGATAATGGAGAGCAGGAAAGAAAAAAGGAAAGGGGTAAAGAGAGAAAGGAAGGAATGAAGGAAATATCTAGGAGTGATTTTTTTTTTTACTTTGTTTTCTTTGAGATTTGATATTACTTTAAGTTTGTGGAATCCAATAAATAGAGTTCTAGGCTATTGATCCATAAAAAGAGGAATATATTTATCCTCACACACAACATGTTCCTCTGTCTTTTTCTGAGCTTCTCTGCTTCAGTGACTATTATAAGGAATGGATGTTGACTTTGGATATTTTTGTTGGTTCACTTGGTGTTTGATTCTTTTGCCAGACCTGCTTCTTAGCCATTGTGTTTTATGCATGTAATCCCTAGACCCTGGTAACCTGAGGCTGTGAAAATAAGTGGGCCCATGTATTTGCAGTGCATAAAAGTTCACACAGTGAGCCCCAGAAAAAAACTGGATTTTACAATTAGCAGTATCGGTTATCTTTCTATTGTAGATTCTTTTCTTGCATTGTGTGCTTTTTTTTTTTTTTTTTTTTAACACAACTGCCTCCTTAAACTTCTTAACTTTAGCTTCTCTATACCCAATCTAGTTGTGAAGATTATCTAATTCCGTATTAGCAAATGAGAATAAATGAGTGTTACCCTCTCTAGGAGTATTTGTATTGAGCAGCATTCCATGTCAAGACCCCTTAAATCGTAACATTATAGATCCATTCATTCCATCTACTCTAAAGGCTAATTTTGCTTCACACTTAAGAGAATTTGACCACTTGGGTCAGTAAACTCGGTTACAGTATATAGACAAACTTATAAAGTTTTCTGGCTGGAATTTATGGATTGTTTCACTCTGTTGAGCAGTCATAATTTCAAAAGACTACAAGATCGCACTCTCAAGGTTGAATAATCACTAGTGGTGTTCTGATGAGCCAGAATGTCACAATAAGGCTAAATAGCATATGCTTTTGACCCAGCTGTCAGGTGTTATTAATAGGCTGACTTAAAAAACGAAAGCAGTAGGGGTGTCATCGACATTTGAGGCCCATATGCTTAATGCAGTAAAACACCTGTCAGGGCTAGTTTCTAGTTCCAAATGGAGTAAATCAAAGCTTGCTTTTCCCCCCACAGTTAAAAATACATCAACACCTACTTAGAATGTTTCAATGTGCTATAACCCTCAGGCTACTACCTCTACTACTCTGAATTGCTTTTGATCCCAGGTAAAACAACTGTTTCAGTTCTTTTCATCTTTGGAGTAAACTTAGTAAAATGTATTCCTTTACTTGGTCAGTGCATCTATGTGTGTTAATTGTGCTCCTCACCTTTTACTATCTCTGAAGTTAAGAAGTTGAAATGGAAATTGTGTGCACTTATGACATAGAAACCAAGGAGAATTTGAAAATGCTAAGTTTTTTCAAAATACTAAATTGTATTGGCAGACTAGAAGGTAACCCAAATTTATAAACTGTTATGTGCTGTGTGCATGCATGCTTAATCGCGACTGACTCTTTGCAGCCTTATGGACTGCAGCCCATCAGGCTGCTCTGTCCATGGGATTTTCCAGGCAAGAATACTGGAATGGGTTGCCATTTCCTCCTCCAGGGGATCTTCCTGACCCAGGGATCAGATCCGTATATCCTGTGTCTCCTTCATCACAGGTGGATTCTTTACCACTGAGCCATCTGGGAAGCCGAAACTGTTATGTATTGAACCATAACAGTTCTCTATCAAGGAAGAATGGAAATAAAGGTATTTTGTCTTACTAAAGAAGAAATATACTTCTTTCAGAAGTCACTGAAACTTTGTCTCTATTCAGATTCTTTGGGTGATAATCTAATTTTAAAGTTATTTCTTTTATGTGGCTTTGTTTAAAAGAGGAAATTTCAAGTTATTGGTCATTCTGTGGGTGTCATTATGGTGGAACTAAGGAGATAGGAGTTTTTATTGGAATCTGGTCAGTCTGAATAATGGAAAAGTGTATAGTTGGCTTTTTGACTTGAGCAGGTTTTCTATATTTTACACATATAATAATTTTGTTATTATATATGGTTTGGGAAGTTCCCCTGGAGGAGAGCATAGAATAATTTTAATAATTATTTCATTGTAGTAGGAATATATTATTTCTCTTGTCTTCTGTTCTGGCAAGTGTTGGATTGTTGAGGAAGGGAGAAGAATAATCTGATGAAGAGTGATGCTGATAATTCAGACTGTGTCCCAAGACCATACTTGAAGATATTTGCTTTAGCTGCTTTTATTATTCTGCTTCATTTCCTTTGGTTATATTTCAGTTTGAATTTTCTTTTCATCTCTTTCATTTTCTTGGGTAGTTAAAAAACTAATCCTCAAGACAATTCCAAAATAACAACTCCTCCAATTTTATCAATGATACATGCATCCCATTACTGTACATTCTCCCAGAGTGACTATTTGACAAGGCAGGTTTCAGCTGTCTGTTATTATAATTTTCTCTCTTTTTAAGTTGTTATTTTCCCATCTTATACTTGTTACTTTAAACACTGAATCTTTTTCATCTTTTAACAAATGACTATCTGATACTGATAACTACCATTGAACTCTCAAATGCATTTTATAGACTGCCAGATGTTGACCACCAAGCTGAGAGAATGTGATTTATTATTTTCTACCCCTTCTTCTTTTTTTCCTGGAGAATTAATCAATTCTATTAACAGTCTTCATCTCTTAATGTTGCCTTTTCCAACTGATACTTACAGGAAGGTTAGAACAACAATGCAAGTTCATGCCAAATTCTCATAGCATATTGAATGTTCAAGATGAAGTGAGTTTATTTTTCTGTGCATTGTGGAGAAAATAAAGGTAGTAATAGGATGCCTCAGCAAAGATTGTTGGAAGATAATTTCATGAGTAAAAGTCAGATCAATAGTATTATATTCTGCTGACATTTCTTTTGTTGTGATGCCTCCAGGTTAGCTAGAATCTAAACTAGTATCATCCAATAAACATAACCAAGGAAGCACTGTCATTGACTGTTGGTCTGTTTGAGTCCTTTTTCAGATGTTCACGCCACCAAAGGAAAAAATGTATTTCCTTTACTTTTAAGGTCTTAATGATACCATTTTAGTACTGTATTCCTTGTGTGTTTCCATCCATTTTTCTCCTCTGGCTTCATTTCTTCTGCTTTACTATATCACATTTATAGTCACACAAGGGCTTCCCTGGTGGCTTAGATGATAAAAAAAATCTTGCCTGCAATGTGGGAGACCTGGCCTCGATCCATGGGTTGGGAAGTTTCCCTGGAGGAGGGCATGGCAACCCACTCCAGTATTCTTGCCTAGAGAATCCCATGGACAGGGAGCCTGATGGGCTATAGTCTATCGGGTTGCAAAGAGTCAGACCAACTCAGCGACTGAGTGATAAAGTCACACAAACACACTTACATCTCAAAAAATGGTAGTGCCCTTAATGATTATTTTCATATCATTACTCAGTAGCCTCAGTTAAAGCTCTAACTTTATATATGCACAGTGGATAAAAAGAGCTCAAAGTTTTCTTAGTCAATAAACGTGACAAGTTTTGACTTGCAGAGCCATGAAAGTAGCTCCAGTCTCCCAAGGAACAGGTCAGAGGCGTTTGATTTCTCATTGGCAAAAGAATAAAGAAGTGTAAAAAATATTTATGCTTACAAATCCTTTGAGATAGGCTATATTTTTTCCAAGTGCAGTAAATACCAATACAAGTAATAAAAATAGAAGGCAGAATGTGATAACCATTTACATGTTTTCAAACAATAATTTTTTTAATGAATTAATTTTAAACAGAAGATAATTACTGTATTGTGATGGTTTTTGCCATACATCGACATGAATCAGCCACGGGTATACATGTGTCTCCCCTATCCTGAACCCCCTTCCCGCCTAGCTCCCCACCCTATCCCTCTGGGTTGTTCCAGAGCACTGGCTTTGGGTGCCCTGCTTCATTCATCGAACTTGTACAGGACATCTATTTTACATGGATGGTAATGTACATGTTTCAGTGCTCGTCTCCAAATCATCACGTCCTCACCTTCTCCCACTGAGTCCAAAAGTCTGTTCTTTACATCTGTGTCTCCATTGCTGCCCTGCATGTAGGACTGTCAGTAACATCTTTCTAATTCCCATGTGTATGTGTTAATATACAGCATTTGTCTTTTTCTTTCTGACTTACTTCACTCTATATAATAGGCACCAGGTTCATTTACCTCCTTAGAATGGACTCAAATGTGTTCCATTTTATAGCTGAGTAATTGTGTATTCGGTATCCATTCATCTATTGATGGACATCTAGGATGCTTCCATATCCTGGTTATTGTAAAAAAGTGCTGCAGTGAACATTGGGGTACATGTGTCTGATTCAATTCTGGTATCCTTGGGGTGTATGCCCAGCAGTGGGATTTCTGGGTCATATGGCAGTTCTGTTCCCAATTTTTAAAGCAATCTGCACACTGTTCTCCATAGTGGCTGTGCCAGTTTGCATTCCCACCACTAGTGTAGGAGGGTTCCCTTTTCTCCACAACCTTTCCAGCATTTATTGTTGTAGACTTTTTGATGATGGCCATTCTGACTGGCGTGAGATGGTACCTCATTGTGGTTTTGATTTGCATTTTTCTAATAATGAGTGATGTTGACCCATCTTTTCACATGTTTATTAGCCATCTGTATGTCTTCTTTGAAGAAATTCCTGTTTTGGTCTTTTGCCCACTTTTTGATTAGGTTGTTCATTTTTCTGGTATTGAGCTGCATGATCTACATATATATTTCGGAAATTAATTGTCAGTTCTTTCATTTGCTATTATTTTCGCTAATTCTGAGGGCTGTCGTTTCACTTTGCTTATAGGTTCCTTCATTGCGGAAAAGCTTTTAAGTTTAATTAAGTCCAATTTGTTTATTTTTGTTTCTATTTCTATTATTCTTGGAGGTGGGTTATAGAGGATCTTGCTATGATTTATGTTAGAGACTTTTCTGCCTATGTTTTACTCTAAGAGTTTTATAGTTTCTGTCTTGCATTTAGGTCTTTAACCCATTTTGAGTCAAACAGTAATTGTTGTGAAATTTTTTGAAAGAGCGATTTTGACCACTTTTATAGTTATGTACTATAGACTACTATAGTACTATAGACTTTTCTTCAAATAATACAGACATATACAAATTATACCTGACCACCTGACCTGCCTCTTGAGAAGCCTATATGCAGGTCAAGAAGTAACAGTTAGAACTGGACATGGGACAACAGACTGGTTCAAAACAGGAAAAGCAGTGCATCAAGGCTTTATATTGTCACCCTGCTTATTTAACTTATATGCAGAGTACATCATGAGAAACGCTGGGCTGGAGGAAGCACAAGCTGGAATCAAAATTGCTGGGAGAAATATCAATAATCTCAGATATGCAGATGACACCACTCTTATGGCAGAAAGCAAAGAGGAACTAAAAAGCCTCTTGATGAAAGTTAAAGAGGAGAATGAAAAAGTTGGCTTAAACCTCAACGTTCAGAAAACTAAGATCTTGACATCCGGTCCCATCACTTCATGACAGATACATGGGGAAACAGTGGAAACAGTGTCAGACTTTATTTTTGGGGGCTCCAAAATCACTGCAGATGGTGATTGCAGTCATGAAATTAAAAGACGCTTACTCCTTGGAAAGAAAGTTCTGACCAACCTAGACAGCATATTAAAAAGCAGAGACATTACTTTGACAACATAGGTCCATCTAGTCAAGGCTATGGTATTTCCAGTAGTCATCTATGGATGTGAGAGTTGGACTGTGAAGAAAGCTGAGCACTGAAGAATTGATGCTTTTGAACTGTGGTGTAGGAGAAGACTCTTGAGAGTCCCTTGGACTGCAAGGAGATCCAACCAGTCCATTCTAAAGATCAGTCTTGGGTGTTTTTTGGAAGGAATGATGCTGAAGCTGAAACTCCAGTACTTTGGCCACCTCATGCGAAGAGTTGACTCATTGGAAAAGACTCTGATGCTGGGAGGGATTGGGGGCAGGAGGAGAAGGGGACGACAGAGGATGAGATGGCTGGATGGCATCACTGACTCGATGGATGTGAGTGTGAGTGAACTCCGGGAGTTGGTGATGGACAGGGAGGCCTGGCGTGCTGCAATTCATGGGGTCGCAAAGAGTTGGACACAACTGAGCAACTGAACTGAACTGAACTGATACAAATTATCCAAATTACTATATAGTACTTGGATAGTAATCTTTGTAGTATTGCTATAAAGAAATAATGACAAAAGTACATGTTTTCATGTTTACTGAATGTTACTGGAAGTTTTTACACATCCATTCTATACATTAAATCAAGAACCACAATGAAATTTTACATTTGACTCCCTTTGTCTAACAAAATTGCTGCTTCTGCTGCTGCAGCTAAGTCGCTTCAGTCGTGTCCGACTCTGTGCGACCCCATAGACGGCAGCCCACCAGGTTCCCCTGTCCCTGGGATTCTCCAGGCAAGAACACTGGAGTGGGTTGCCATTTCCTTCTCCAAACATCTAATTCATAGCAAATTCTTTCTGCTTTCTGTTTGAAATATGTTCAGAATTCCACCATTCTCACTATCTCTATTGACTCCTCATTTCAGCCACCTCAGTCTTAGATAAATTATTGAAATATCTTCCTAACTGGCCTCCTCAGTTTGGCCTTGCCTCCTTGTAGTATTTCTTCAACACAGTAGTCAGAGTGATCTTTTCAAAATATGTCAGATCATGTTGCTTCTCTGCTCAATAGTTTCACAACTTGTGAGAATAAAAGTCAGTCAGAGGTCTACTGTGTCCACACCTCCAACCCCAATCCCTACTACTCTGACCTCATCTTCAACTAATGTCTTCTCCTCTTCTCCCATTCCTGCCACTTTGCATTCCTGGCTGTACAGGCCAAGGATAGAAGTATGTCTCCTTCTAGTTCCAACTCACATGTCAAGAGTGAGAGTTTACTTACTACTCTGTTTACAAAAGGAAACACTCCCACTTTCCCCTCCATGTCCCATATATATTAACTCATCTTTTTCCATAGTGTTTATTAACCAACTGATATATTTCATGAATATATTAATTTATCATCTTCTCCTTTTCTTCTTAAATGCAAATTCCAAGGACAGAAGGGATTTTTTTCTGTTTTATTTACTGCTATATCCCAGTTCACTAGAATATTGTCTGATTATAGCATGAGCTTAATAAACACTCACTGGAATGAATATAAATGAATAAAAAGAATGTGTTTGGGTGGAATATGTTAGATATGGTAATTACACCATAAATGGTAGTTATTATTATAAAAATATTTTTCCCAGGAAAGGTAGACTATACATAATATCCAGGGAATGTACTCTGTATAGAGTCAAAGCTATATTTAAATTCTACTAATAAAGAAAAACTGAACAAGTTGTTTAATTTCAATGAACATTTGTGTTTTTTTCTATTAAATAAATAATTGCCACACCACCTAGATCATATTTTTTGCAAAGTCTTGGATGAAATGACAAGTTTGAAATGTCTGCTATAGTGTTTGATCTAAATCAATAGAGATTTGTTTCCTCTCTGCCTCCTATCCATTCCCTCTTAGTTCTCTTTGACAATTACTTTTTGATGCCTGCCGTGTGTCAGTCATGGTGATTGCTACTGGATGTCAAAATATGAGATACAGTTCTTGCTTTCAAGTGTTTACAGCCCATTGTGAAGAAAACACACATGCAAAAAAAAAAAAAAAAAAGGCCTTCTAAATGATAGAGAAAGTGAAATAATGGTTGTATAAAGGAAAGAAAACCAGCAGTGGAAAGTCACCTGAATTAAGGAGTACCTGAGGTTAAGAGAAGGAAATGGCAACCCACTCCAGTATTCTTGCCTGGAGAATCCCAGGGACGGGGGAGCCTGGTGAGCTGCCGTCTATGGGGTCGCACAGAGTCGGACACGACTGAAGCGACTTAGCAGCAGCAGCAGAGGTTAATCTTTAAGGATAAGTGACATTTATCTAAGCCTCTGAGCTCAGAATGAGGGAATGCTTTCCGGAGGAAGAGAAGAGCATCAGCAAATATACAGAGACCAGAAAGAACACAGTATGTGAGGGAATGTATAACCAGTTGTATAAGGTTTGAGGGCAAGGTACAAACCAGCAATGGCAAAGGAGGAGCATAGGATTGTGGAAGACATACAATATGCAAAGTCCTGTATGTCACACTGTTGTACTTAGATCTTGTCCTGTTGTCAAGGAGGGTGTGTAGGACAGGTATGAGAGTATGGCAGAGCCACATCTGTGCTTTAGAAATATAATTATGCCAAATATATGAAGGAGAATTTCAATAAGTGGCCGGAAAGTGAGGTTTTAAGAGTATGGGGACTTCCCTGGTGGTCCAGAGGTTAAGAATCTGTCTTGCAATGCAGGAGATGAAGGTTTGATCCCTGGTTGGGGAACTAAGATCCCACATGCTATGGAGCAACTAAGCACATGCACTGTGACTACTAAATCCGTGTGCTGAAATGAAAGATCCTGCATGACACAACTAAGACTCGATGTAGCTGAATTAATAAGTAAAATAAATATTAACATAGAGTATGGACTACGGAACCAGAATTCTGTCTCACCAGTTCCACTGTGTTTCTGTCTCACCAGTTCCACTATATCTGTTGATTCCAAACCCACTAATATGTTCATCTTCTGCTAGTAACTTTCACTTACAAGCCTTGCAGCCTTTGAAAAGTTATACACTGTTTCAATTGCTTATTTATACAAAAGATAAATAAGCAAATCAGTATAGGTTCCACCAAGGTGTTATTATGAGTATTAAAGGTGTTAAACTTGTCAATTGTAAGCACATTTAACTAAATATATTAATTACAAATTCAAAATTTGTACAAAAAAAGAAATATAAGCCAAGTCATCCTTTTATTTTATTTTAAAATTTGAAGATTATAGAAGTCTAATTAGGAAGTTGTCATTTTACATTGAGATAACTGTGGTAGTCATGATGGAGAGGAACTGGATTCAGAAGTATTTGTGGAATAAAACTGTCAAAGCTTGGTGAGTGACAGACCAGGCTGTGGAGGGAGTGCAAGGGTGAAGGATCCTGAGACTTCTTAGATAGAGTCCTCAGTTTCTAGTTTGGGTAATTCTGGACATTATTTAATAGAATCTTGGATAAAGGAGAGATATTAATATTACTCGGTTCTATCTATCTTTTCATTCACCAAATATTTAAATAATACCTAATATAAACTAGTACTATGCTAGGAACTGAGAATATAAGAGTAAACAAGGTACATATGATTTCTGCTCTCACAAAGCTTAAATTCTAATGAATGAAGAAAGAAATGAAAGTAAATATCTAATGAATGAAATAAGCATCTAATTACATGATATTCAATTTACAGACATAGTATTATAAAATAAGTTAGAAAAAATGACAGAAAACAGACCATACAACCTAGAGACTGACCTAGTTGTGATGGAGAGGAAGTGTATTCAGAAATACTTGTGAAGTAAAACTGTCAGAGCTTGGTGAGTGATCAGTGTGGTTGTGAAATTTAAAATATCTGGGAAAGAAGCAGATGATGACAAAGTTTATATAAGATGAAGCTAGTTAGACAAGCAGTGGTCAAGTGCATGGGCTTCTTTTTGGCCACTGAATATGTATCTGTATATCTATACACAATATATGTAATGGAAAGCCATTGAAGTGCTTATAAAATACCCAATCCTCTTTGCATATTGAAAATGTCCCTGTAGCATGCAGCATTTCATGTGAAATGGATTAAAGCAGGATAAAGAATGAGTCTAACTGTACGGCTTTTGTAGCAGTTCAAACAGGAGAGAGTGGAAAGTTGGACTACCTTGGTCGTGACGGAGATGCAAAGAAATAGAGAACCTTTAAAGGTGAGAGTATTTTGCAATTGATCAATACGTCACATCTTTCTAATGGCAGGATCTCAGACATATCCTGTCTTAAGATACGTGTTTGGGAGGGTGGAGGGGAGTGTTGGGAGAGTAGAAAGGAGAAACCCGCCTCATATAAAAGTAGGACCACTACTTGTATCTTGCAGACCTGCAGCTCAGGTGTCACAGGCTGCCTCTAGATTCCCACCACTAAGTATCTGACTCTGCCAGTCAAGCATGCCCCTTATATTCTGTGCAGATTTTCCAGGAAGGTGTGCTAACCTTTGTGATCTCTGATATCCTTAGAGCTTGTTTTCCCACTCTATTTGTATCCCCTGAATCCTGTTTCAGGTTCAAATACCTTATGCCTCTCTCTAGCTAGTAAGAAAACTTTTTTCTCTTTCTGGATCCAGTGCTTTTGTAATAATGTATTAGCTGTCTATGGCTCAATAACAAATTCCACTAAAACTTAGTAGCTAAAAATAACACACAGCTATTATCTCCATTTTTGTGGGTCAAGAATCCAGGCAGGCTTACCTACTTTCTCTGATTTAGGTGCCGTGACCAAGCTGCCGTGGGTCTGTGTGTGTGTGTGTGTGTGTGTGAGAGACTCAGTTGTGTCCAATTCTTTGTGACTGCATGGACTATAGCCCGCTAGGCTCCTCTGTCCATGGAATTATCCAGGCAAGAATTCTAGAGTTGGTAGCCATTCTCTCCTCCAGGGGATCGTCCCGACTCAGGGATTGAATCCAGGTCTTCTGCATTGCAGGCAGATTTCTTTACCATCTAAGCCACCAGGGATGCCCCATTTGGATCTATGGTATCATTCAAAAGCTGGACTGGAGAAGGATCTACTTTCAAGCTTACTCATATGGCTGCTGGCAGATTCTGATCCTTTGCTAGCTGTTGTCTAGAGGAAGTCCCCTGTTTATTATTTGGGTCTCATCACAGGATACTTCACAACATAACCAGGCTCATCAGAGCAGGAATGTGAGAAGAGCCAGAAAGAGAGAGAGGTACAGACAAAGAGAGTCTTTACAGTCTAATCTCAGAATTAACATCCCATTGCCATTTATATTCATTTGAAGCAAATAGCCAGATCCAGTTGTGTGTGCTCGGTTGCTCAGTAGTGTCCAATTCAGCGACCTCATAGACTGTAGTTGCCAGGCTCCCTTGTCACTGGGATTCTCCAGGCAAGAATACTGGAGTGGGTTGCCATTTCCTACTCCAAGGAATCTTCCTGACCCAGGGATCGAACCTATGTCTTTTACATACCCTGCTTTGGCAGGTGGATTCTTTACTGCTGGGAAGCCCAATCAAATCTAGCCTGTGCTCAATTTGGGATTACACAAGAGCAGGAGTTTCAGTAGGCTGGTGTCACTGGGTGTCATTTCAAAGCTGCCTATCACAAATGGGATACATTCAGTGTGTCTGGGACTTTGGGTAACACAGTTCCTTATTTTTAGTAGCGATTTTTCCTTCCCAAGCCACACAGGTGTTCTCAGAAAGTCAGATCCCCTTCATATATCCAGGCTCTTTTCTGAATACATGCAGCCTAGCACCTGCCTCCTTGTCCATGGTAATTTTCTCCTGCAGACAGCTCTTGAAGTCTTGCCTTTGCTGTCTCTTCTTAAATCTCTCACAGTAAGTCAAATAAGTCTTTTTAGGTCCAGAGCCCAGTGGTACACAAAGTTCAAGCCTTTTTTTATTAGATTCTTAGATATCAGGCAAATCAGAGGAACTCACCAGAAACTAGTTTAATCTCTAATTATCTTACCATCCTAGAAACTTCAAGTGAACTTCCAAGAAACATCCACTTTTAAAAGTCAATATATCTGATTATCACTTCCACCGCAAATCAAGACAATATGATAATTACTTTTCATCAGACATATTATCATGGAGCAGATGTATTATGGTTTTATAAAGCAGTTCGTGAGTTCAGCAACCTACAGTGCTTGGGCTATTTTTCTCATATTGGTTTAAACAACAGTTTATAAAACGTCAATCTGATTATTATAATTCCCTGATCAAAACTGTTAACCCTTTATTGCTTTTAAGGTGAAGTTTTAACTCTGTGGCACATGGGCTTTCTTATTCAGCCCGCCTCTGCAGTCAAATATAGTTATTTCTCCACAAGCATTCTTCCCTCCAGCCTTTCTGAGCCTGAGTACTGCCTCAAGCCTCTGTGGTCTTGAGGTCTCTGACCATGCAGTTCCCCTGCTCTGTTGTCTCATTCGTCCCCTGCCTCCATCCTTCCAAGCACGGTTCAAGTACACTGTGCTTTAGAGAGCCTTCCTTGATTCTCCACCATGGAGGTCTCCTTGAAAGAGACAACTGCACTCAGCCTCACAGTGCTCAGTTGACTGAAGCCTCCAGATGTCACTCCCTTTAGGATCCATGTCAATTTTTGAACCACGTTGTCATGCTCCAGGATCTGGGTACCCCCAGCCAGTGACTATTATAGCAGTTATTACAAGGACCTCTCTTTTTATCTGAAGCAGGACTCCTTGAAAGGGCAATCTGTACTCAGGAGCTCCCTGTGGAACTAGACATCATTAGCTCTACGTCTTGGTCAGAGGCTCCCCTTGTCATTCCTGCTTTTCCATCTGCCATCTTTCCATGAGTGTTAACCCCCAGTAAAGCACGTAACTCTGTGTCACTCGTGCTTCCCAGCAGACACAATGAACACATCCACTGAGAAGTCAGTGCTTTTCTTCTGTTAATGCACCATACAAAAGTCTTCCATAACACTCATCACTTTGCATTATAGTGAGAAGTGTATGTGTGTCTCTGTCTGTCTCACTCATTATCCTACAGTGTTCTTGGAAGCAGAGCAAGTGTTACTGTTTTTTGTATCACAGAGCTTTGCACAATGACATGGTGTACTATAAGAGCTCAGCAGCATCTTGAGTGATGAAATTGCCACTAGGCCAGACACTGAACCACATTTCCTTTTCTATTGCTTCTATCAGCTAAGGTCTCATCTCTTTCCCAACTGTTATTTCCATTTTTTTTTTTATAACTACTCACACTATTCTATGTCCCAGAGTTTTGCCCTCTACTGTTCTTCCTCTTTGCAAGAGGTTAGATAAAACTCATAATGTAGTGATTGTGTGAAAAGCAGTGTTCATTTTTAGTTTTTTTTTTTTTTTTCAGATGTATAACCTCTAGGTTAGTTTGCTTATTTACTGATCTCAGAGTTGTAATGGTATTATAGGCAAAAACAAGAATTGCTTCCTGGGTTGGGTTGGGAGGGAATTCTTCTTTTGAATAGATTACCACATAACAAATTACCTTAAACCTCAGCAACTTAAAACAACAACAGTTATAATTTCATAGATTCTATGGGTTAGAAATCTGGGCATGACTTACAGGGTCCTCTGACTCCAGTTCACTCATGGGCTGCAGTTGAGGTGTTGGCCGTGCTTGTAGTCACGTCAGGGTTCCACTGGGAGAGGAAATGCTTTCCAGATTGTGTCCATGGTTGTTAAGATTCACTTCTGTGTGTTGTTGGACTGAGGGCCTCAGGGCTTTACTGGCTGTTGCTGTAGGAGGTCACCCTCAGCTCATTGTCACCTGAGTCTTTTCATAAAGCAGCTCATAACATGACAGCTAACTTCATCCAAGTGAGAAGAGCCAGAGGATGTGGAAGCGAGATAAAAAAACATGGTCTTTTGTCACCTAATCTCAGAAGTAACATCTCTTCATGCCTTACTCTATTCATCAGAAGTGAATCATTAAGTCCAGTTTTCACTGAAGGAGGGGTTACACAATGATGTGACTAAAAGTCAAGCTCATTAGGAGCCTACCCCATGTTATCAATAAGCTTTATCAGCACTCTATGATTTCTCTCTTCAGCTCCTCCATAGACACGACTGAGCGACTTTCACATGCACCTGAAATTGTACTAAATATTCAAATTTCCAAAATGAATAAGGACTCACATTTTTAACTACCACCAATTTTTATGTATAATTTTAATTAGCTTCACTTTACAATAGAAGTGACCTTTTAAAACTTATCCTGTAACAGAATTTTTATAGAAAAATAATTAGTCTTTGGTAGAATGTATACTTTGAGAATAATACTATCAGGTTAGTTATGTGTTTGGGTTTTAGAACATGGCAGGATAAATACCCTTGTTTGAAAATGCATTATTGTACCTAATTTTGTTGGTCCTATTAATGTTTTGTTTACACCATTAAACTGGTTGCAATGATTTAGATTCCTGTTTATAATAATGTGTAAACCCAGACATTTATAGTAGGAGCAGTAAAATGAACTAGACTAGTGCAATTTCAAAACAGTTGCAATTTCCTCTCTCTCTTGTAATACTACTGATTGATTGTACATTAGTTTGCATTAAACTTAAAGTCGTATTCCCTCTGAAAATTGCTTTCCTCCCTTACTCTCAAATATATCATAAGTTAATTGTAAAAATACTAAGCACATAGCTATAATATTGAAAACACCTTCTCTAAGGCCAACCAAAATGATGCATGTGGTTCGTAGAAGTCTATCTACTAGATTGTGTATCATGATAAAAGAAAAGCAGCTTGGTGTGACCAAAAGTTATATGGGCTGATTCAAAGAATCATTCTGCCTCTGACACAATAGAAGGAACAGAGGGTATAAAGTAAAGGAGTTAAGATGTGCTATATCAGTAACAGAGTAATAATGAGTTTGGGATTCTAAATATAAACAATCTCATGGTAATTAAGTCCAATGTGAGAGAATAAAAAAGTGAAACTAGTAATATGAAATGTATCTAGGGATAGCCATATAGCTGTTGTTTAGCTAATTTTTAAGCAGATTCTACACATGTATACATAATTTTTGAAAAAAAGTAAATAATTGCATTGTCCAAAATCTAGAAATGTCCAAAATAGAAAAACTATTTAACAGTATATTATGAATTCTTTTCTAGATGTTTGTTAAAACCATGGTGGTTCAAATTTTAATTCATGTTATAAAAGCATCACCTGTGTGAAGTGTTTGCTCTACTGGCCTTTGACTCTAATTCTAAGAGATTTGGGGTTACAGTGTCCCTGGGGAACAAGGAAAGGGCTTATGGGATTCAGCAAATGAAAGATGTTAAGTCTGTAGTCTCCCTGAGGTTATAGAGAAGGATAGCTATAGATTTCAGTCATGAGATTGAAATAGTTTTAAATAGACTTATGTTGATAAGAATCTGTTTATTTCCTTTGCCACAGCGTAGACAAAATTACTACTTCATGGGGCTTCTCTGGTGGATCAGTGGTGAAGGGTCCTGCCAATGTAGGAAACAGGTGTCCGATCCCTGGTCTGGGAAGATCCCGTATGCCATAGGGCAACCAAGCCCGTGCACCAGACTCTGGAGCCTGTGCTCTAGAGCCTGGGAACCCTGATTACTAAGCGCACATGACTGAACCACTGGAGCCTGCATGCCCTGGAGCCCATGCTCAGCAACGAGAAGCCAGCACAATGAGAAGCCTGTGCCCTGCAACTGGAAAGTAGCCCCCACTTGCTGCAACTAAAGAAAAGCCCTCCCAGCAACACAGCCAAAAATAAATAAATAAATAAAAAGATTTTTTAAAAAATTACTACTTCATGGAGAGAGCTGATGGGTGGTAATTTTGTTGGCCACAGAACATTTAACAATCTCTGGAGAAATTTTTGATCTTTCCAATCAGAGAGGCAATTGTCAGTGAATAGTGAGTAGAGGCCAGGGATGCTGCTGAAGGCCCCACAGTGCACAGGAGAGCCCCCTGCAACAAAGAACGACCTGGACTCAAAAAATAGTAATGCTGAGTTTGAGAAATGCTGAACCCGGAAAGAAGTAGAGTCTGAAAGAAGAGGTGGAAAAGGCAGAATGGAAAAAGTGGTGCTTACGTCTCCTCTGCCAGTGTGGGTCAGGGAAGGAAGAGGAAGGAATGAAAGAGTTCCTGGAAAGATCAGCGCACACCTGGGTAAAGAAGAAACTGATTTCTTGTTTTTCAACTGCAGCACAAGAAAGGAAGGTGACATTTATACCCTGGGGAAAAGATGGTGACATCTGGGTGCGAGAGGTATTTAGATAACTCCCCTTAGTTTCCCACAAGTCTGAAGGTAGGGTGAGGAGATACATAATTCCCACAGGCCCAGAGTGAACTATGGAGTCTCAATGGGGAGTGAGGAAAAGGGGGACTCACGGCAGATGAGTGCATGTGCCTTGATGATGGAGAGGGAAGAGGGGCTGAACATGCACCATTGTCTACAGTTCCGAGATACAGACACATTAGCACACAGGCCAGCGGCCAGCTCTGGATTCTGAGGAGATGAGCTGTGGGATCCCTACCACAGTGCTTTTGAGTTAAAATCCTAAAGGAATGAGCCCTCTCCTTTCCCGTTCCAGTACCACACACACTGTGCTAATACCACCACTGAGAACTGGCATGCAGGGATCATGTCCTGAGCATTTAAAATAAGATGGGAGTGACAGAGGGAGAAAAGCCCTTAAGGGGAAAACAATGATACGGAGATGAACTTTTGAGCATCACTGATGTGCTGCTTGTTTTTGTTGTTTAGTCAGTAAGTTGTGTCTGACTCTTTTGCGACCCCATGGACTGTAGCCCACCAGGCTCCTCTGTCCATGGAATATTCCAGGTAAAAATATTGGAGTAGGTTGCCATTTCTTTCTCCAGGGGGTGTTCCTGACCCAAGAACATGTATCCTGCATCTCCTGCAATTGCGGGAGGATTCTTTACCACTGAGCCACCAGGGTAGTCCTCACCGATGTGCTTAATTAGTGGCTAAACTCTTCAGAAGCGTCCTGAAAAATTTTGGGATAGGACTGAATTCACCTGAAAGCTAATACAGTAAGTCATCTGACAGAGGCTGAAAAATTAGTCAAGAAAAATTCCATTTCTTAAACCTCTTATATGGCTTCTTGTAACTATGAAATATCATACCTGTTAAAATACTTCTGGTTTTTTATCTCTTGACATTGAATAGTCTACTGTGAGAGATAGGGCCCTCTAAATAACTGATCATCACCTTCCCTTGGCTTTAGTGTTTCATTCCTAGAAGTTGTATTCTTTAATGATATGGAGGCCACCTGCCAGTGGTTTCCATTTTGGCATCAGCCACCCCTTTTCATCTCGCTAAATCTTATTCACTCTTTTTGTGTCAACTTAAGCCTCTTTTCCACCTGGAACCTTTCCCTGACCACTCCCGATAAGCTTTAAATCCCCTGAAATACATTTTCATAGCACTTAACAAACTTTACTGTAATTCTTTATTAAATTATTCATTTTCGTTGAAGACAAAGTCAGTGTTTATGGCTTGTCATGGAATCTCCAGGGCCTAACATAGCACTTAACACTTCACAGGCACTAACAGGCATAAGTTTATCTAAGTAATTAAATCTGTTGAAATCTGCAGTGACAGTCAAGTTTTACAGCTAATTACAGCCCTTAAAACCTCCCACCCCCATTTCAATGTTCAAGAGCCTTTTTCTGCCACATACATCATTTGTGGAAAGTGTTTGTTTTTAAGATGGTACTTTGAAACTCTGTTGCCTCCTGTTTCTTGGGTGACATAAAGTAAGGCCGTGGCATATAAGAAAGGGAATGAAAAATTGTATATATTTGAGTTAGAAACTCGCAAGGGTGAGATATTGGACTATTTCATAGAACCAAAAACACATAGCAAATATTCAATTGATTTCTTTTGGATGAGGAAGAAAGTGTGGCAAAAGCTTTCAGAGACTGATACAAGCAAGGGTGAGGGTCGGCTCCACTGTTGACCAAGTTTGTGATCTTGGAAGTAACTTATCCAAATGTCTGTTTCTTAATATGCAAAAATTGGCATAACAATATCTACTTGTATGTTTGCCAGTTACATATCTATGTGTATATGTATCTGTGTGTGTATTTTAGCTCAATCTTTGTATCAGATCAAATCAGATCAGTCACTCAGTCGTGTCCGACTCTTTGCGACACCATGAACCGCAGCATGCCAGGCCTCCCTGTCCATCACCAACTCCCAGAGTTCACTGAGACTCACGTCCATAGAGTCAGTGATACCATCCAGCCATCTCATCCTCTGTCGTCCCCTTCTCCTCTTGCCCCCAATCCCTCCCAGCATCAGAGTCTTTTCCAATGAGTCAACTCTTCTCATGAGGTGGCCAAAGTACTGGAGTTTCAGCTTCAGCATCATTCCTTCCAAAGAAATCCCAGGGCTGATCTCCTTCAGAATGGACTGGTTGGATCTCCTTGCAGTCCAAGGGACTCTCAAGAGTCTTCTCCAACACCATGGTTCAAAAGCATCAATTCTTCGGCACTCAGCCTTCTTCACAGTTCAACTCTCACATCCATACATGACCACAGGAAAAACCATAGCCTTGACTAGACGAACTTTTGTTGGCAAAGTAATGTCTCTGCTTTTGAATATGTTATCTAGGTTGTTCATAACTTTCCTTCCAAGGAATAAGCGTCTTTTAATTTCATGGCTGCAGTCACCATCTGCAGTGATTCTAGAGCCCAGAAAAATAAAGTCTGACACTGTTTCCACTGTTTCCCCATCTATTTCCCATGAAGTGATGGGACCAGATGCCATGATCTTTGTTTTCTGAATGTTGAGCTTTAGGCCAACTTTTTCACTCTCCACTTTCACTTTCACCAAGAGGCTTTTTAGTTCCTCTTCCTTTTCTGCCATAGGGGTGGTGTCATCTGCATATCTGAGGTAGTTGATATTTCTCCCGGCAATATTGATTCCAGCTTGTGTTTCTTCCAGTCCAGTGTTTCTCATGATGTACTCTGCATATGAGTTAAATAAACAGGGTGACAATATACAGCCTTGACATACTCCTTTTCCTATTTGGAACCAGTCTTTTGTCCCATGTCCATTTCTAACTGTTGCTTCCTGACCTGCATACAAATTTCTCAAGAGGCAGATCAGGTGGTCTGGTATTCCCATCTCTTTCAGAATTTTCCACAGTTTATTGTGATCCACACAGTCAAAGGCTTTGGCATAGTCAATAAAGCAGAAATAGATGTTTTTCTGGAACTCTCTTGCTTTTTCGATGATCCAGCAGATGTTGGCAATTTGATCTCTGGTTCCTCTGCCTTTTCTAAAACCAACTTGAACATCAGGAAGTTCACGGTTCACATATTGCTGGAGCCTGGCTTGGAGAATTTTGAGCATTACTTTACTAGCATGTGAGATGAGTGCAATTGTGCGGTAGTTTGAGCATTCTTTGGCATTGCCTTTCTTTGGGATTGGAATGAAAACTGACCTTTTCCAGTCCTATGGCCACTGCTGAATCTTCCAAATTTGCTGGCATATTGAGTGCAGCACTTTAACAGCATCATCTTTCAGGATTTGGAATAGCTCAACTGGAATACCATCACCTCCACTAGCTTTGTTCGTAGTGATGCTTTCTAAGGCCCACTTGACTTCACATTCCAGGATGTCTGGCTCTAGGTCAGTGATCACACCAGCGTGATTATCTGGGTCATGAAGATCTCTTTTGTACAGTTCTTCTGTGTATTCTTGCCATATATTCTTAATATCTTCTGCTTCTGTTAGGTCCATACCATTTCTGTCCTTTATCGAGCCCATCTTTGAATGAAATGTTCCTTTGGTATCTCTGATTTTCTTGAAGAGATCTCTAGTCTTTCCCATTCTGTTGTTTTCCTCTATTTCTTTGCATTGATCGCTGAAGAAGGCTTTCTTATCTCTTCTTGCTATTCTTTGGAACTCTGCATTCAGATGCTTATATCTTTTCTTTTCTCCTTTGCTTTTTGCTTCTCTTCTTTTCACAGCTATTTGTAAGGCCTCCCCAGACAGCCATTTTGCTGTTTTGCATTTCTTTTCCATGGGCATGGTCTTGATCCCTGTCTCCTGTACAGTGTCATGAACCTCATTCCATCGTTCATCAGGCACTCTATCTATCAGATCTAGGCTAAGTCATAATCCAGTTCCCCCCATAAAAATGATAAGTGTCTTTAGCTGCTATTTCCAGTCCTGCTCATAAAAGTCAACTGGTCTCTTGTATGACACCTTCAACTGACTAGGAAGGGCCCAGCTGTTCTTTTTTTTTTTTTTTTTTTTTTAATTTAGTCTTCAAGTTGATCAGAGCAGAGACTAATCCAGGTTGTTTCATGCTCTCATATCCTCATAGCGTGTTGTGTTACGAAACATTTACTGGATTCCTGGTGATTAATTACTGTGACTCAACCATTTAATAGTTAGGGCATTTCTTAAAAACAGGGAATTCCCTTTGACAAAACTTGCTAACGAAGGTAAAAAAAAAAAAAAAATACATGTCGTCTCTCTCCTTGATAAGCCAGATCCAGGGACCAAGATCTATAGAATGTCAATGTCTCAGTTTCTCACTTTGCTTGAAGAACTGTTGATGCATGGAGTTAACAGAATGGAAGTACTGGTAGTGATAAAACTGATGACTAAATAGGTGATTTGTCTGACTTTTAATTCTACCATACTGAATTGGAGGAGGAAAAATAGTTACATGGGAACTTGAAATCAATTATTAAGTTAAAAATTCCTTTAGAGTACAAAATTAGTATCCATTTTATGATTAAATTTTGCCATTATATTCCCAGAGCCTCTGGATAAAGTTCCACTTCATAGTTTGATACAGTCATCTGCCTCTTTCCTGTCCCTCCTTCCTGATGCTCATCCCCATTGTGTGCTCTGCTCCAACCATGCCTAAATGCCTGTGACTCTCAAATAAATTATGCCAGTTTACCCCTCTGTGACATAACTCTCCTAAGTAAAGTGTAATCACCCCCACTTACTGTACTTTTCATTTCAACTTCTTTATTCAACAGACATTCATGAAGTGCCTTTTATGTTCCATTTATAGCAGAAGGTGCTTGGGAAATACAACATTAAAGGCAAGACCCTTTTCCTAGAGGGTTTCAGGTATTACCAATGGAGACCTATAGATAAATAACTGTTCAGAGAGGGTGTGGTACGTGCAAGAGAAGTGGATACTGCATGTGGTGGATATAATGGGAAATCACAAAGGGGTGAATAGATTTGGGAAAGGATACAGAGAGGAATAATGATTGAACTCAGTCTTAAGTGAAGATTTGAAGGCAGAGAGAACTGTGCAGGAAAAGTTAGAGTTAGGACCTTTCCTGGTGTCAGGGAAAATATTTGGAGGAACTACAGACATATTGGAATAGGGGTTAAGAGTTACTAGGGTATGTCTGGAGTCCAAGAGGTGAGTCTGGATTCAGACTCTGTGGCTGCATGTCCCATGTGTATATACTCAAATCTTTGAATTTTTTTATCTCTAAAAAGTGGGTAATCATCTTCCACAGTGTCATCAAAATTAATCCAGACAGTATAAAGTACTCATCTTGAACATGTTCAGTTCAGTTCATTTGCTCAGTCATGTACAACTCTTTGTGACCCCATGAGCTGCAGCACGCCAGGCCTTCCTGTCCAACAATAAATCCCAGAGTCTAGCCAAACTCATGTCCATTGGGTTGGTGATGCCATCCAGCCATCTCATCCTCTGTCGTCCCCTTCTCCTCCTGCCCTCAATCTTTCCCAGCATCAAGGTCTTTTCAAATGAGTCAACTCTTCACATGAGGTGGCCAAAGTATTGGAATTTCAGCTTCAACATCAACCCAGGACTGATCTCCTTTAGGATGGATTGGTTGGATCTCCTTGCAGTCCAAGGGACTCTCAAGAGTCTTCTCCAACACCACAGTTCAAAAGCATCAATTCTTCAGCACTCGGCTTTCTTTATAGTCCTACTCTCACATCCATACATGACCACTGGAAAAACCACAGCCTTGACTAGACGGACCTTTGTTGGCAAAGTAATGTCTCTGCATTTTAATAAGCTGTCTAGGTTGGTCATAACTTTCCTTCCAAGGAGAAAGTGTCTTTTAATTTCATGGCTGCAATCACCATCTCCAGTGATTTTGGAGCCCAGAAAAATAAAGTCTGACACTGTTTCCACTGTTTTCCCATCTATTTCCCATGAAATGATGGAACTGGATGCCATGGTCTTAGTTTTCTGAATGTTGAGCTTTAAGCCAACTTTTTCACTCTCCTCTTTCACTTTCATCAAGAGGGTCTTTAGTTCCTCTTCATTTTCTGCCATAAGTGTGGTGTTATCTGCATATCTGAGATTATTGATATTTCTCCCAGCAATCTTGATTCCAGCTTGTGCTTCCTCCAGCCCAGCATTTCTCATGATGTACTCTGCATGTAAGTTAAATAAGCAGAGTGACAATATACAGCCTTGATGTACTCCTTTTCCTATTTGGAACCACTCTGTGGTTTCATGTCCAGTTCTAACTGTTGCTTCCTGACCTGCATACAGATTTCTCAAGAGGCAGATCAGGTGATCTGGTATTCCTATCTCTTTCAGAATTTTCCACCATTTATTGTGATCCACACAGTCAAAGGCTTTGGCATAGTTAATAAAGCAGAAATAGATGATTTTCTAGAACTCTTGCTTTTTCGATGATCCAGCGGATGTTAGCAATTTGATCTCTGGTTCTTCTGCCTTTTCTAAAACCAGCTTGAATATTTGGAAGTTCACAGTTCACGTGCTGCTGTAGCCTGGCATGGAGAATTTTGAGCATTACTTTACTAGTGTATGAGATGAGTGCAATTGTGTGGTAGGCGAGCATTCTTTGGCATTGCCTTTCTTTGGGATTGGAATAAAAACTGACCTTTCCTGTCCTGTGGCCACTGCTGGCATATTGAGTGCAGCACTTTCACAGCATCATCTTTCAGGATTTGAAATAGCTCAACTGGAATTCCGTCACCTCCACTAGCTTTGTTTGTAGTGTGCTTCCTAAGGCCCACTTGACTTCTCATTCCAGGGTGTCTGGCTCTAGGTGAGTGATCACACCATTGCAATTAACTGGGTCATGAAGATCACTTTTGTACAGTTCTTCTGTGTATTCTTGCCACCTCTTCTTAATATCTTATGCTTCTTTCAAGTCCCTACCATTTCTGTCCTTTATTGAGCCCATCTTTGCAAGAAATGTTCCCTTTGTAACTCTAATTTTCTTGAAGAGATTTCCAGTCTTTCCCATTCTATTGTTTTCCTCTATTTCTTTGCATTGATCGCTGAGGAAGGCTTTCTTATCTCTCCTTGCTATTCTTTGGAACTCTGCATTCAGATGCTTATATCTTTCCTTTTCTCCTTTGCTTTCTGCTTCTCTTCTTTTCACAGCTATTTGTAAGGCCTCCCCAGAAAGCCATTTTGCTTTTTTTGCATTTCTTTTCCATGAGAATGGTCTTGATCCCTGTCTCCTGTACAATGTCACAAACCTCATTCCATAGTTCATCAGGCACTCTGTCTATCAGATCTAGTCCCTTAAATCTATTTTTCACTTCTACTGTATAATCATAAAGGATTTGAATTAGGTCATACCTGAATGGTTTAGTGGTTTTCCCCACTTTCTTCAGTTTAAGTCTGAATTTGGTGATAAGGAGTTCATGATCTGAGCCACAGTCGGCTCCTGGTTTTGTTTTTGATGACTTTATAGTTCTTCTCTATCCTTGGCTTCAAAGAATATAATCAATCTGATTTCAGCATTGACCATCTGGTGATGTCCATCTTATTGCAGCTCAGTTATATTACTTTTTATTTATGTTATTATTTTGAAGACTATCATATGGTGTTAAGGGGTCGTATGTGATGACAAATTTAGAAACAGAGAGAGATATTAGTTGGGGCTTCCTGCATGTCTCAGTGGTAAAGAATCAGCCTGCAATGCAGGAGACAAAAAAAGACCCCAATTTGATCCTTAGGTTGGGAAGATCCCCAGGAGGAGGAAATGGCAACCCACTCCAGTATCCTTGCTTAAAAAACCCCGTGGACAGAGGAGCCTGGTGGGCTACAGTCCATAGGGGCACAAAGAGTTGGACATATCTGAATGACTGTGTACAGCACACTGAGGCATTAGTTAGAAGCTCAATATGATGTATGTATGATGGACAAAGTAAGAGCCTTTGGAAGTGTCCACTTTCCCAGACTATGTGAACATGTTAGTTTATATAACAAAAGAGACTTTGAAAAATGTAATTTAACAATCTTGTGATGGAGAGATTCCACTGGCTTATCAGTGGACTCAGTATAATTACAATGGCTTATAAGAGGAAGAAAAGGCAAGAGAGTCAGAATCAGAGGAGATATGATAAGGGAAGCCAAATTCAGGAAGAAAGATAATTTTGAAGATACTACACAGTTGGTTTTGAAGATGGAAAAAGGCACCATGAAGTAAGGAATGCACGTAGCCTCCTCCAAAAGCTGGAAAATGCAAGCAATCATACTGTCCTCCAGATCCTTGTTAAGAATCCTGCTGCTTTGTTGATTTTGGGATTTCTGAACTCAAGGACTGTAACATAAATTTGTGTTCTTTTAAGCCCCTAAGTTTGTGGTAGTTTGTTACAGCAACAATAGAAAACTATTAACATCTATAAATATATTACAGATTTACAGTCTACCCTTTGAAAGTGAAAGTGTTAATCACTAAGTTGTGTCTGACTCTTGGCATCCCCAAGAACTGTAGCCCACCAGGTTCTCCAGGCAAGAATACTGGAGTGGGATGCCATGCCCTCCTCCAGGAGATCTTCCCGACCCAGGGATCAAACCCAGGTTTACTGCATTGCAGGTGGTTTCCTTACTGTCCGAGCCACCAGAGAAGCCTGTACACTCTACCCATTGGTCAGCGGAAGATTATTAAGATCTTGGGAAAGGACTTGTAGCATAATCATAACTATTGCATACCTTATAGCACAAGTTTCTATTTAGAAAAAATTGATGAGCAATATTGAAAATAATGGAAATCAGATAAGAAAACATCTCAGAGTCTAGAGTAAAGAGGGTTAGGTAAATGGAGATATTAAGCAATGGAATCAAGTTTTATGATCTGAGAAACTTTTATAATTCATAAATCTTTGGGCAAATATATAAAATTACAAATGCAAACGTTAGTGAAAAGTGAATACTTCAAATGAGAAAAAAAATCAAACTATTTTCTTTCTTCTTTTTCTTTTCTTAAAAATATTTATTTTATAAAGTGATAACAATTACTACATTTTTAAACAAAATTTTAGAGAAAAAAACATAATATTTTATTAAATGCCCAGCACAAATCTATAATGCTTTCCCCCCTATATTTCTACAGCCTATTTCAAAGCCTTAGAAAAGACTGAGCAAATGAAGTGCCTAAAGTTAAAGCCTCATTAGTTTAACAGCAAATCTGCTCCTAAAGTGAGTAGTATATAGGACTGCAGACTTACTGAACTGAGGGACAAGGAACACGTAGGGGTTATGGTTTGTGTACCTAGATGGATGGTGCTTCCTCTGATGTAGCACTGACAGCATGATAATGACTTTTTAAGTTTACATCTGCCTGGGCTTTTTTTTTAATTTTATTTTATTTTTAAACTTTACATAATTGTATTAGTTTTGCCAAATATCAAAATGAATCCGCCACAGGTATACATGTGTTCCCCACCCTGAACCCTCCTCCCTCCTCCCTCCCCATACCATCCCTCTGGGTCATCCCAGTGCACTAGCCCCAAGCATCCAGTATCGTGCATCGAACCTGGACTGGCAACTCGTTTCATACATGATATTTTACATGTTTCAGTGCCATTCCCCCAAATCTTCCCACCCTCTCCCTCTCCCACAGAGTCCATAAGACTGTTCTATACATCAGTGTCTCTTTTGCTGTCTCGTACACAGGGTTATTGTTACCATCTTTCTAAATTCCATATATGTGCGTTAGTATACTGTATTGGTGTTTTTCTTTCTGGCTAACTTCACTCTGTATACTAGGCTCCAGTTTCATCCACCTCATTAGAACTGATTCAAATGTATTCTTTTTAATGGCTGAGTAATACTCCATTGTGTATATGTACCACAGTGCCGGGAGCTGGCATATTGCATATTGAGTGCATATTGCATATTGAGTGCAGCACTTTCCACAGCATCATCTTTCAGGATCTGGAATAGCTCAACTGGAATTCTATCACTGCCGGGAGCCAGCGTGAGGAACTCTGCCCATGACAAAGGTCATGAGGAAGGAGGCTCGGCATACGCAAAGGCGGGATCGAGCCTCAGGAGTCCCCCTGGAAATTCTCCAGCATCTACCTCCAAAACCAGAGTCTGCCTACTTTCTGCTTTGTGCTTTCACCTACACCTCTGACTTTACGGGGGGCTGTCCCCCATTACCTCTCTCTGAAAAGAGAGTTAGCTTACAGCTCCAGTTAATAATTCTTGGATGTGACAGTGTTTCAACCTACAAACTCCTTTGGAAATCCTCTAGCCTGCCTGAATAGGTTTTTCCGGCCACATGTGATTGTTCAGAGCCTCCCAACTGTGAGAGGCAGGAGATGTTCTAAACTGTCTAAACACAGATTCTTTTGAGTAGTTAAAAGATTGATTAGAAATTGTGTTGGTGAAGGGTTTTTCACTTATTGAGCCAATGTTTGCTGCTAAGTCTCCATACTCCTTACCTACTGTGTCCTTGGCAGTGTATTGATTGATATAATGGGTGTATAGACATGTAAAATGCAGCTTTGTCCAATGCTTTTTTGGAGGCTGGTGCCTGACTTTGGAATAATCACCTTTAGAGAAAAATAAGTTTCTTAAAATGTTAACAGGCCTCCGGGCCAGAAGATGATGTAATTCACCTGAACTTTTGCATATGATAAGTTTGAAAGCCTGGCTTCGATTAGGACCAGGAACTGCTGTCCTTGCATGACTCCACCCCTTCCCCCATTATCCTC
Source organism: Bubalus bubalis (assembly GCF_019923935.1). Taxonomy (NCBI): domain Eukaryota; kingdom Metazoa; phylum Chordata; class Mammalia; order Artiodactyla; family Bovidae; genus Bubalus; species Bubalus bubalis. The sequence goes on from NC_059158.1 coordinate 109,053,322, forward strand.
TATGCACAACTTAAGGTATAAAAACTACTCTGGAAAATAAAGTGCGGGCCTTGTTCACCAAAACTTGGTCTCCCCATGTCGCTCTCTCTCTCGAATTCTGACTGAGTCTCCATCTGGAGCGCGGAACCTGCCATGCTTGCTAATTATGCCTGGGCTTCTAAGATCCGACCGGGGAGGCCTCAGTGTCTCCTCTCCTTCGGGAGAACGGAAGGACGCCTGCGGCCTACGTAAGTGGTGCAAACTTCTTGTCTTGAAGTTTTATTGGTCTCCCGCGTAAACCAAGCTACTCAGCCTCTTTTCTCCACTGAATTTTCCTACTGAGCTATCCTCATTCTATTACTCTTTATATTTCTGAATAAATAAATAAATAAATAGGTCGACGACGCCGTCCCCGCTTCGAATACCCTGGATCAGCTGGGGCTGGACCCCGGCACCACAGTTTTCTTATCCATTCATCTGCTGATGGGCATCTAGGTTGCTTCCATGTCCTGGCTATTATAAACAGTGCTGCGATGAACATTGGGGTACACGTGTCTCTTTCCCTTCTGGTTTCCTCAGTGTGTATGCCCAGCAGTGGGATTGCTGGGTCGTATGGCAGTTCTATTTCCAGTTTTTTAAGGAATCTCCACACTGTTCTCCATAGTGGCTGTACTAGTTTGCATTCCCACCAACAGTGTAAGAGGGTTCCCTTTTCTCCACACCCTCTCCAGCATTTATTGCTTGTAGACTTTGGGATCGCAGCCATTCTGACTGGTGTGAAATGGTACCTCATAGTGGTTTTGATTTGCATTTCTCTGATAATGAGTGATGTTGAGCATCTTTTCATGTGTTTGTTAGCCATCTGTATGTCTTCTTTGGAGAAATGTCTATTTAGTTCTTTGGCCCATTTTTTGATTGGGTCATTTATTTTTCTGGAGTTGAGCTGTAGGAGTTGCTTGTATATTTTTGAGATTAGTTGTTTGTCAGTTGCTTCATTTGCTATTATTTTCTCCCATTCTGAAGGCTGTCTTTTCACCTTGCTAATAGTTTCCTTTGATGTGCAGAAGCTTTTAAGGTTAATTAGGTCCCATTTGTGGGCTTTTAAAATTTACATCTGGATTTCTGGAGGACACATACTGTATCCTATATGGTAGAGCCTTTGAATGACTAAATATTACAAAATAAGCATCTTTAACTGAAATCCACATACACATTTGCATTTAATGAAGTACAGCTTATGTTTTGTGGCAGCATTATATAAACTAAACCATAAGGTAACTTTACTTAATGTGAATACTTTATATTATGATATGCAGTATAGGCTATAATCTCAGTAAAACTGTTTTACTTGTTCATCACAGAAGTTTTCTATTTGTTTTATAGAAAGCCTCTGAAAATTTTTAAGCAATCCTTCAGCCACAAGAAGTTATGGTTAGAAAACAACTGAGTTCTTTAAATTGTCAGAAAAAAATTAATCAGTTAATCTAAGAAAGAAATGGAAAATTTTATTCAAACCAAACTGAGGATTATAACCCAGAAAAAGCATCTTGGAAAGCTCCAAGAACTGTTCCACACATTAGAAGTCAAGGCACAGTTATATAAGCTTTGTGAGATAGAGGGCTATATATTAAATGATGTATTATTGACATTTTACACAATCCAGCTCTGAACGTCATGGTTAGAAGGATGTTATATGTTAAGATTCTGTCTTGTTGGTGCTAAAAGAATGTTGCTCTTTATGGTTGGGTGGGTATTTCTACGGATGGGCGAGGTTTGGCTCATGCATAATGTTGATCCACAATACAAACTAGAGGGGAGAGAGGAGATCAAGGGGCAGAGAAAAAATTTTTATATTTAAATGTTTTTTATCTTGCCATAGAATATGAACATTATTTCACAGGCATTAGAAAGTTAGCTTTCATTTCAAAAATGTAAAAAAAAAATTACAGTATGTAAAATAATTGAGAACAAAACATTCATTTTTGGCATGATAGACTTGATTGTGAGTTACTTATAATCTTTACTTTCTCTTTAGTTGTTTTAGTAATGTATCAACTTCCAGTTTTACTTTAGACCAAAGTCTAGTATATTATTTTAAGTAAAGAAAAAACTGCCACTCTATTGCAATAAATTTAGTCAGTTCAGATCAGTTCAGTTGCTCCGTAGTGTCCAACACTTTGCAACCCCATTGACTGCAGCATGCCGGACTTCCCTGTCCTGGAGCTTACTTAAACTCTTGTCCATCAAGTCAGTGATGCCATCCAACCATCTCATCTTCTATTGTCTCCTTCTCCCGCCTTCAATGTTTCCCAGTATCAGTGTCTTTTCAAATTAGTTAGTTCTTTGCATCAGGTTGCCAAAATGTTGGTGTTTCTGCTTCAGCATCAATCCTTCCAATGAATATTCAGGAATGATTTCATTTAAGATAGACTGGTTAAATATACTTGCAGTCCAAGGGACTAAGAGTCTTCACCAACAACACATTTCAAAAGCATCAGTTCTTCAGCGCTCAGCTTTCTTTATAGTCCAACTCTCACACCCATACGTGACTACTGGAAAAAATGTAGCTTTGACTAGACAGACCTTTCTTGACAAAGTAATGTCTCTGCTTTTTAATACGCTGTCTAGGTTGATCATAGCTTTCCTTCCAAGGAGGAAATGTCTTTTAATTTCATGGATGCAGTTACCATCTGCAGTGATTTTGGAGCCCCCCAAAATAAATTCTGTCACTGTTAACATTGTTTCCCCATCTATTTGCCATGAAGTGATGGGACCAGATGCCATGATTTAGTTTTCTGAATGTTGAGATTTACGCCTGATTTTTAACTCTCCTCTTTCACTTTCGTCAAGAGGCTCTTTAGTTCTTCACTTTCTGCCATAAGGGTGGTGTCGTCTGCATATCTGAGGTTATTGATATTTCTCCCAGCAATCTTGATTCCAGCTTGTGCTTCATACAGCCCAACATTTCACATGATGTACCCTGCATATAAGTTAAATAAGCAGTGTGACAATATGCAGCTTTGATATACTCCTTTCCCAGTTTGGAACCAGTTTGTTGTTCCTTGCCCAGTTTTAACTGTTGCTTCTTGACCTGCACACAGATTTCTTAGGAGGCAGGTCAGGTGGTCTGGTATTCCCATCTCTTTAAAATTTGACAGTTTATTATGATCCACAGAGTCAAAGACTTTACTTTGTGTAGTCAATATTGACTACTTAGTGTAGTCAATAAAGCAGGAGTAGATGTTTTTCTGGAACTTTCTTTTCTTCTCCTGATGATCCAGTGGATGTTGGAAATTTGATTTCTGGTTCCTCTGCCTTTTCTAAATCCAGCTTGATCATGTGGAAGTTCACGGTTCACATAATGTTGAAGCCTGGCTGAGAGAATTTTGAGCATTACTTTGCCAGTGTGTGAGATGAGTGCAATTGTTCAGTATTTTGACCATTCTTTGGCATTGCCTTTCTTTGGGATTGAAATGAAAACTGACCTTTTCCAGTCCTGTGGCCACTACTGAGTTTTCCAAGTCTGCTGTCATATTGAGTATAGCACTTTCACAGCATCATCTTTTAGGATTAAAAATAGTTCAACTGGAATTCCATCACCTCCACTAGCTTTGTTCGTAGTGATGCTTCCTAAGGCCCACTTGACTTCACATTCCAGGATACCTGGCTCTAGGTAAGTGATCACACCATTGTGCTTATCTGGGTCATGGAGATCTTTTTTGTATAGTTCTTCTGTGTATTCTTGCCACCTCTTCTTAATATCTTCTGCTTCTGTTAGGTCCATACCATTTCTGTCCTTTATTGTGCCCTTCTTTGTATGAAATGTTCCCTTGGTATCTCTGATTTCCTTGAAGAGGTCTCTAGTCTTTCCCATTTTATTGTTTTCCTCAGTTTCTTTGCATTGATCATGAGGAAGGGTTTTTTAATCTCTCCTTGGTATTCTTTGGAACTCTGCATTCAAATGGGTATATCTTTCCTTTTTTCCTTTGCCTTTAGCCTCTCTTCTTTTCTCAGCTATTTGTAAGGCCTCCTAAGGCAACGATTTTGCCTTTTTACATTTCTTTTTCTTGGGGATGATCTTGATCACTGCCTCCTGTAAAATGTCCCGAAATTTTGTCCATAGTTCATCAGGCACTCTATCAGATCTAGTCCCTTATATTTTCACTCTATAATCATTAGGGATTTGATTTAGGTCATACCTGAATGGTCTGATGGTTTTCCCTACTTTCTTCAATTTCACTCTGAATTTGGCAATAAGGAGTTCATGATCTGAGCCACAGTCAGCTCCTGGTCTTCTTTTTGCTGACTGTATAGAGTAGAGCTTCTTGATCTTTGGCTGCAAAGAATATAATCAATATTATTTAGCTATTAACCATCTGGTGATGTCCACGTGTATAGTCTTCTCTTGTGTTGTTGGAAGAGGGTTCTTGCTATGACCAGTGTATTCTCTTGGCAGCACTCTTTTAGCCTTTGCCCTGCTTCATTCTGTACTCCAAGGCCAAATGTGCCTATTTCTCCAGGTTATCTCTTGACTTCCTACTTTTGCATTCCACTTCCCTATAATGAAAAGGACATCTTTTTTTATGTGTTCGTTCTAGACTGTCTTGTAGGTCTTCATAGAACTGTTCAACTGCAGCTTCTTCAGCATTAATGGTTGTGGCATAGACTTGGATTACTCTGATACTGAATGGTTTGCCTTGGAAATGAACAGAGATCATTCAGTCGTTTTTAAGATTGCATCCAAGTACTGCATTTTGGACTCTTTTGTTGACTATGTTGGCTACTCCATTATTTATTACATCCAATCAAACTTCATTTAACCCATCAAAGTTGACAATATTCACCCATAAAATATTTTACCAGGAAAATTTTGTTTGAGTTAATGACTCATCATCACTGTTGTTGAATCCAAGTTTGTGTTCTCAAAGCATGATGAGGCTAAACCAACCAAAGCATTGGGGTTTTAAAGAACAGAGGGTTTATTGCAGGGTCAAACAAGGAGAACAGGTGGCTTGTGCTCAAAAGCCACAAACCCCCTGATGGTTTTGGGGAAGAGTTTTTGCTTTTTGAGTTTTATTTATTTATATATCTACATTTTTATTTATTTTAGGCTGTGTTGGGTCTTTGTTGCTGCATAAGGGCTTTCTCTAGTTGCAGCAAGCGGGGGCTACTCTGCATGATGGTGTGCAGGCTTCTTATCAGGATGCTTCTTGTTGCAGAGCATGGGCTCTAGTAGTGCTCAGGATTCAGTAATTGCAGCACATGGGTTTAGTAGCTGTGGTTTGCTGGCTCTAGAGCCTTGGCTCAGTGGCTGTGGCACATGCACTTAGTTGTTCCACAGCATGAGAAATCTTCCCCAACCTGGGATAGAACCTCTTCTGTATTGGCAAGTGGACTCCCAATCAGTGGACCATGAGGGAATTCCAGAAGAGTTTTTATAGGCAAAATTTAGGATGAAGGCTTCAGGGCACATGACTTTCTTCTGATAGTTTGTGGTGAGGTAACAGGTGGTTTTCCAGGAATCTTGTGCTCAGCCTGAAGTTAGCATTCTCCACTTGGAGACTTAGTTCCTGCAGAGGAACTCAAAGATATATTGTGGACCTTGCCTTATTGCTCCACTATTGTTTCTTGACTGCCTTTCCTTTGTTTCTGCATTCCCTCCAGGCCCTGATTAGTAACTGTTTGAACTGTTTGAATCTGCCTTTTGGAAATCAGAGAAATTCTGAGAAGCTGAAGTCTTTTTCTTACAAACCTAGAAAGGAGGGCATGGAAAGGCTTTTGTACCCAGGAAGGCTCCATGGGGTTGTGCTTGATTTTAGCACTACACCAAAAATAAGTTTATTCACAATGGTAATTATATCATATAGCTGAAAAAGTTCTTATGAGTCTTATAAAGTAAGGGATATAGATTGAGAATATTGGTATTTTAACCAACATCTTTCTAAAACAAATTCAGATGACTAGATAAAAATTCTGCTCATATATTTTGATCAAAGTCATTAATGTCACCTTATGTATATTTGGTATTATATTGATGACTTAATCATAGGTAACAATGATTATTAAAATAATCCTAGTTGTATATGTGTAGGTGTGTCCAGGTGTATATGTATGTAGGAGAGAGAACAGGATAGTCTCAACTTGAGGTGATTATGAGCCTGTTCCATGTTCACTACTTTAAAGCTTCAAAAATCAAACTGCACACCAAATTCCAGCTTGGCTTTGACAAGTGCTTAAATAAAGAAGCTTTGCATTTTAAAGCATCTACTATTTGTGAGATGCTATTTTATTGATGTTGAAGAGGAATAAAATAATGTCTAAAATGTCAACAAAGTCTCTAGTATGTAGATTCAATTTTTAATACTCTGAATCAAATTAAATACCTGCGAATTTTATAATTTAAAGGATGTCATAATTATTATTCTTTTTACATGAACTTCCTTTAAAACATGAGACACAATCAGTGTATTTTAAGGTTGATAAATCTCCACTCTTTGAGAATGGGTTTCCTTTTGAAATACTGAAATGAAGTTCCAGGTGTCATTCTAGTGAATAATGTACCTGATCAAACTAGCTGATACTATTTTTGGTCAGAAACAAGATACCATTTTGAGGAAATGAATCTGATTTTACTTTTGTGGCTGGAAATGTGGGTAAAGCAATTCTAAAGTAATTTTGAATTATGATAAGCTCATGATAAATGTGTGTTTACTTCCAAGCAAATGACTAGAAAAGGGACTTCAGACTTTTGGATGTGTAAGCTAATCATTTAGACATGTTTGTTACAATCTTTCCTTTTCCTTCATAATTCTAATGCATTTAATTCTTATGTATCATGCTTTTTATATTATAAACATCAAAACTGTGGAAATAATACTGACTTTATATTCTGTGAAGTATTTACTATATATTATCTTGAGACCAGAATAACCTGATTAATTCCAATTAGCAATTAAATAATTGAATTCTAATCATGTCATATGAGTTCTTGATGCTAAAAAATTGCCCAAGTGATGTATAATTTATTCATACCAATTACAGTTACATGATTATATTATGAACCTCACACTAATCCTCTTCCAGAAAGGTTAGACCAGAAAATACTGAACAGTAACCCAGATGATGCTTGATAAAGAATTAGGAATCTAAATTAAAAGTTTTAAAAAGGAAAAGGATATAGCTTAGTCTTCAAATAAAACCCTTCAAAGTTCAGAACTTTTAATTACTCAGAGACAGAGAGATTTTATTCAAAAAATAGAAATAACAATTTATCTTCAGTTGCTTTCCTAGTGTGTTATATTTCTTGGTGTGGTGGATTAAAAATGAAGTGTGACTGGCATTCTACACTGATAATTGGAACCCGTTCTATTCTCTTGTTATATCTTGCCAAGTGATCACTGGAGTGCATTGAAAAAAAAAAAAATCCAGCCCCTCATTAAACATATGAAACCAAAGGCCTGCCTAGGGTTTTTCTTTTTTGGTCCATAATTATTACCAGTGAATTATTTTCAGTGAATCGCCTGTTGTTCACCTTTATTTCAAGGCCCGCATATTTTAATAATTTGGCTACTCAGATAAATTCAGAACATATGACTATAATTATTGCAACATACCTAAAAGTTATATATATTTTTTATAACATAAAAGTATTTACATATATTTTCATTTCTCATTATTGTTTTAGTGACTAATCTATACCATTTTAGAAGAATGTAAGAATCTGTATAGATAAAACAAAATATTTGTATAAGAAATAAAATACTGAATTTTTAATTCACCTTGGTGCTTTATTAGGAGAACAGCAGATATCTATTCACTTTTAACTATCATCTGATTATTTAATCTCCTGTCCACTGAAAATATGTTCACAGGGAAATTTATGCTTCTGAAGTAGGGTTGGAGCCACAGTGTTTGCATATATGTCTGGCAACTCAAATTTATATTACTTGCTGACAAAAAGGAATTTTTATTAAAAAAACAGCAATTATACTTAAAGTCTCAGTTTTCTTGAGAAATTTATAAAGCATGACTCATTTGTGCTAATTGGAAAACTTACATATACACAGGTTACCAAATTTCATTAAAAAATTTTTTTTAAATGCACCTTAAAAATAACCAAGTATGCTTTTACCAGCATTGAGTGGTCTTAATGTGCAATATTCTGATGAGACAGAGAAGGGGTTAGCTCAGTGCTTCATCACCCAAGCTCCCTCTGTTTTTCTCTTTCGTACAGTTGGAGCTACAAACTAGAGTAAGCCTGACCCAATGTATAGCTGCCAGGTTTCAGTCAGTTTTCTTTAGCTTATTTTATTCTGCCCTCATTGACTTTGGTTATCGTCTATAACTCTCACTTTAAGTATATATTCCCTGTTACTGTTCCTCCTCCTCAAGTTTTCAAAAATTGCTTTTTACTTCAAAGTAACTAGTTCATTGTCACAAGATTTTCAGAAAGTTCCCCTTTTTATTATTAATGGTTGAAGAAAACTGTCTGAATTGTTTGAATTGTCTAAAGTTAAAATGACAAGCTTCAGAAATAGAATTTCTGCTTTTCTCCAAAATGTTGTTTTATAGCATCTAGGGCACTCCAGGTGCTGTGTTTCCATGTTAAAAAAAGAAATCCTTTCTTTACTCATAAAGGGAATGGGCAAGTATTTACAAAGCAAATGCTGAAGGGCAGAATAAATCCTTAAATCTTCCTCAACTTAAGACTGTTAATGAGGTGGATGAAACTGGAGCCTATTATACAGAGTGAAGTAAGCCAGAAAGAGAAACACCAATACAGTATACTAATGCATATATATGGAATTTAGAAAGATGGTAACAATAACCCTGTGTACGAGACAGCAAAAGAGACACTGATGTATAGAACAGTCTTATGGACTCTGTGGGAGAGGGAGAGGGTGGGAAGATTTGGGAGAATGGCATTGAAACATGTAAAATATCGTGTATGAAATGAGTTGCCAGTCCAGGTTCAATGCACGATACTGGATGCTTGGGGCTGGTGCACTGGGATGACCCAGAGGGATGGTATGGGGAAGGAGGAGGGAGGAGGCTTCAGGATGGGGAGCACATGTATACCTGTGGCGGATTCATTTTGATATTTGGCAAAACTAATACAATTATGTAAAGTTTAAAAATAAAATAAAATTAAAAAAAAAAAAAACAGAAAAAAAGAGGAGAAAGATGCATCAAGCTTGTTTGTCAAATGCCACAGTATTTTATGCATTGTTATCTTGCCAATGGAAATAAAATATACTGCCTTTAAATAATAAAAAAAATAAATAAATAAATAAATAAATAAATTTAAATCTCAAAAAAAAAGTGTTGAGAAAATAGCTTACAGTTGTCTTATAGTCTTGTTTCTGAAACACAGCTCAGCTCTCCTCAATGTATTACTTTATTCATAATGTGAAATTTTGATATCAAATGTCAAAAAAGGGGAAGAATATTATTTCTACAAAAGTGAGCGCATGGAGGGGGAAACTAAGTTAAAGTATCAGGGGCAGAATTCTCTCTTTTAACAGACGGATTAAACATTACTGAATTCAGTACTACAAATATGTATTCGCACACACACAAGTTCAAAATAATGGTGGTCTGTTCAGAATGGATGGAGACATGTGCAGGTGGAGATGTATATGGATACACACACACACACACACACACACATATCTTGATCAGAATTCTCTATCAGTCCTGTACATTTTTCTATCTGTTATTTATATTTATTATGGAAAAAAGAGAAATGTTGTGAAGAGCCTTTCTATTATACAACTTCAATAATTATCAGTAATAGGCCAATCTTGTTTCATGTAGTTCACTACTTTTTTCTTCCCCTGGAATATTTTAAAGCAAATTTCAGATTTCATTAGGATTTGCTTATAAATCTTTTAGTCTCTGTATGTTGCCAATGACTGTATCTCTGGTCAAGTTGAAAACTAGCAAGCCTAGATATGTCTGCTCAACATAAGAATCGTGTAATTCATCATTAATAATAACCTTGTTTTTTATTAGGCTTATTGACATATGAAAGGCCTAGAAAGTGAAGAAATAGTAAAAGTATAAAATGACTCTAGTTTTCCTGAAATCAGAACTCAAATGTCAAGCTGGAGCCTGACTCACACTGATCTCAGCTGATCCTCTGAAGTTTCCACCATTCTCCCAGATCTTTAGTCACATCCTTCCCCATCTGATGACACCTAAGATAGACTACATTTCCAGCAGGAATACATTATTAATATTAGTCAACTTTGAGCCTAATAGCACTTTGAAGATGATGTGCTGGCTGAAGAAAAATGCACAATTGATGAGTTGAAAGTTTTATTTGGGGCAAAATGAGGACTGTAGTCTGGGAGACAGCATTTCACTTATCTCTGGTAAACCACTCCCAAGAAGTAGGGGAGAAGGTCAGTATATATGTGATTTTGGTGAAGGGGGAATACATATAATCAACACATATTTTTGCAGATTTCTGCTGGTCACAAAGAGTAGATATCACCACGAAGGGATTTAGTGCTTTTCTAGATATGATAGGATATTAGAATTGGGCTCATCAACTCGGCCCCTGAAAGTATCTAACCATCTGTAGACTCGTTCTGCCAGTTTTTACCCTGAGCACAGAGAGCCTCATTCCTACTTTCCATCCTGAACTCCTTTCAGGGGTTGTTGAGGCCAGAAGTTATAGCAGCACATGATTTAATCCTTGTAGAAGTAGCTGGCAAGTGCCCATGGCAAGTGCCAATTTGTAGCTGACAGATATAAAATATTTATTTATTTTTTCCAATGATCTTCTGTCCAAACAAAGTTTACCGCAGATGAGCAAAAGGACTTTCATGGTTCCTTCGTGTCCCTTCTTCATTTTCCTCTTCTAGCAGAGCTGACACCAATTGCCTTCAGTTGTTCCTTCCCTTCTGCACACCCTAGAGTCACACTATATTCCAATATCACACATGTTGTTCTATAAGAGGGCTATTGTGGTATGGGAAATCAGGGAATGGCTCTAATGGAACTGGGTTCACAAGCCACTGGTTATATTTAAGACTTATTAGATTTTAGGAAATGTGCTTAATCTAGTCAAGATTCATTTTCATCATTTGTTAAAAGGGATAAGAATAACTTATAAGTTTACTGTGTGTTTTAAATTAAATAACAAATGAAATGCTTAATTCGGTACCTGGCACATAGCAAGTGCTCCCTATGTAGCAATCATATTTTGGTGGTATAAGGCACAAGGTTATGTGTACAAGAAGTCACATACAAACACTGAGAATTGACTGGAAAGAAAGGAAAACAAATCACTGTTTTTGTAACATTCTTAGTTATAGCCCAAAGTGAAAGTGAAAGTTGCTCAGTTGTGTCGGACTCTTTTTGACCCCATGGACAATACAGTCCATGGAATTCTCCAGGCCAGAATACTGGAGTGGGTAGCTGTTCCCTTCTCTAGGGATCCAACCCAGGGATTGAACTCAGGTCACCCGCATTGCAGGTGGGTTATTTACCAACTGAGCCAGCAGGGAAGCCCAAGAATACAGGAGTGGGTAGCCTATCCATTCTCCAGGGGATCTTCCTGACCCAGGAATAGAACCGGGGTCTCCTGTATTACAGGTGGATTCTTTACCAACTGAGCTACCATTGAGGCCCAAAGCCCAAAGAGAGTTTTTATTCTCTAAACTAAGCTGCAATAACTTTTATAAGCAGGTATTTTATATTTCTAAAGATCAAATGCAAGGCTAGATGTATAGTGTATGTTTATTAAATAATTGCTGGATTTATATATTATCATACCTGGTATTCATGTTCTAAGGAGGATGGGATGGACTTTGCCATATCTAAAATAATATTCCTATTTTCATTGGAAAACAGAAAATTAAAATGCTTAATCCCTTTTCTCTCAATATTTATCTTTGTTCTTCATCATCCAGTTTTTGAACATAGACATAAACATTTTTATGTAATTTCTACCACATGGTGTATAGACTCTAAAAACGCTTTCAATATAAGATTATATTATATTAGTGCTATATTAATACTACATTGCTGTATTATTGCTAATTTTTCTTTTGTCTTCCATTACTCTTGTTCCTCACTCAAATGAATTTGGAAACAAGAATGAGAATATATGATGTATGTGGTGCCTATGCATATTTCCATGACTCCATTTGAGTCCTTTTAAATTATTTTCTCTTGAGGGAGAAATTGTGAAGTAGTTCTGAGAAACTGAATGCACTTACTTTGCTTTTAAGAAAAAAAAAAAGTCTAAAATATTTGGAATTTCCAGAAAAACACTATCAACTCTGAATCTATTAAAAATAAATTCTTCATAGATGCAATTTACAGTATTCATGGGTTGATGTCATAATTTGAATGGAATTTAATCTCAACTGTTTATAAAAACTTAATCAATTGAGCCTTTAATTAGCTATCATTAATGAATAGGGAAGATTGGGGAAAATAAGCTTTATAGGATACAAGGAGTATATAATTTGTTATTTTCATGCTCCAACACCTCCTTACTCAAAATTGTATAGCCTTAGAGTATATATATGGTTAAATCCTGCTCTGTTTAAGATCAACCACATTAAGCTCTTATTGGTGTGATTAATGCAACTCATCAGAGGGTTGTTGAATTAATGTGTTCATTTGTATCTATTCTCTTATGAAACAATGATTTGGATGATTGCATTATTTAAGAATTTGTTTTAAAGTTTATCAAAATTGGACTATCAAAAGGCAGGGGTGGGGGGGGGTGGGAGGGGGGAGGAAATATGTGTAAGCCCTTAACATGTGGAAATACTGCCAATATCTCACTCTCAGTTGGAGACATTCACTGATATTTCCAGTGCACTGAATAGAAAAGCTGCAATCACAGTTGTGTTCTGCCAAGAGCAATGGAACTGTTAGTTCTTTTAAATGAGTGAACCTAAAAACAAATTAAGTAAAATGATTATCTTCTTTCCTAGTTGTCAAGAGTTCCAGAGTGTTCATTTTCCATGACACTTGGTAAAATCCTACTCCGCCCTCTTTAGAGAGCCCAGATTCTATTGAAATGCTAATGAAACTAATCAGGTTGTTTCTGTTTTGAACATCCTTTTGTCTTTGAATCTAAACTCTTCCTATCTGAGATGCTGCTTTCATTTACTTGTCTGTTGTTTTGTCAGGTTTATATATTTCTCTGTCTGTAGGGGTAGAAATTAGGTAGGGATAGGGGAGAAAAAAAGGAAGAAAGGACTGTGAAAGAATGTGTCTGATTTCTTCAAAGTGATAAATGACTTCCAGATTTTGATTCCACCTGGATGGCAGCAAATTTGGGTGCATCAGAATGTGAAGACTAAACAAGTAACAGAAGGGCTGTCAAAGGATTATCATTTCAAAGTTAGACATGGCAGAAGGCAACTCCTGCAGCTTCTGGAAAAATGGCTAGGTTTGGACTATATTTAGACAGTAGAACTAGTAAGTAAGCAAAAAGAATCTTTGGATGAATGTCAGTGTTCCTTCAGGAGAGATAATTTGAGACAGGTGAGTTGTTTTTGATATGATCACACTCATTTCATTTCTTACTTAAAAAAAATCATTTTCCTTTTTTTTTATAGGAAAATCTATATGGGTGGTAAAGAGGATTAACTTTCAGATTGGGTCTGAGTGATGACGAATTCTGGACGCCTCTGTTCTCACAAGACTGCATCTGGCTCCACACATAATTCTAAACTAGTCCTAAGTTTAGAATATTCAGGAGTAAAAGAAGTAATGTCATTTTTGCAGGGAAGGTAAATTCTAGATCAGGACCTTAGAATCATAATTTCTGTATTGCAAATCTCTGGGTATCAGCCTACTATGTAGGAGCACATAGAAATAATGATGATATTCTACCTGTTTCATGTTCCATGTGTTACACTGTATAAAGAATGTATATGTGGACATGTATGCATGTGTGTTTGAAAAAATTTTAATAAAAAGTTATGAAACATAAAAGACATTTCTAATTGCCACCATGGACAATTTATTAGGAGTTGGCTAAAAAGATTTAATTGATATGTGTAATGAAATATTTTATTTCACTTATTTTGTGTGGGGAAATTTGTTCTTCAATGGAAAATTGTGCATTGTTGGAGCACATGCATCTTGGTTATTCAATTCTAGCATTATGTTGCTTTGAGCTGTTTTAGAACTCCAAATTACAGATAATTGATAACAATACAAAATCATGTTTCGAGGTATGCTAATTCTGTTCTGCAGAGGTTCAATTTAGTTCCCACTCCCAAGTTGGAAGAAGCCAGTTTTGCCTCTATGTGCATATTCACCTCAATATTGCTGATCTATAACCATATATGTTCTTTGGATTCTCCTTTGAATGGATTGTGAGCATCTTAGCAGTTTCCTCATTAATATGAGTTAAATAAACTCCATAATATCTGTTAATATCATATCTGTGTGCGAGTTACCCTTTTTAAAAATTATTATTCAATGGGCATTGTCCCAGATTTAAGAAACATGGATTACAGAACATAAAAATCACAAATAGTTTAAAATGAGCATATATTTAATATAGAATTTATTTTTTGTATTCTATTTTTTCCAGCTTTGAGACATAATTGGCAAGTAAAACATATATTGTTAAGACATATAATGTGATGTTTTGATATACATGTGCATTGTTTTTCTATTTTTATGAAAAATGCCACAATCAAGCTAACTTGCATATCCATCTCCTCACATATACATTGTGTTCTTTTGCTTGTGGTGGGAACACTTAAGGTCTACTCTCTTAGCAAATATCAAGTGTACTGTGCAACGTTATAAACTGTTGTCATTATGCTGTGCATTAGACCTCCAGAATTTATTCATTCTGCATAACTGAAATTTTTTTCCTCTTGTACCAACATCTTCCCATTTTCCCCACATCCCAGGCCATGGTACACATCATCTACTCTTGCTTTTATGAGCTTAACTTTGTAGATTCCACATGTAGGTGACATCATACAGTATTTGTCTTTCCAGGTTTGGCTCATTTCACTAGGCATAATGTCCTCATTTCATCCATGTTGCCACAAATGATAGAATTTCCTTTTGTTAAAGGTTGAATAATGTTCTAGTGTATATATTTGTCACATTTTCTTCATTCATTCATCCATCAGCAGATACTTAACTTGGTTCCATATTTTGGCTATTATGAATAATATGCAATGAACATGGGATTGCAGATATCTCTTTAAGAATCTGATTTCATTTTGTTTGGATATGTACCCAATATATACCTAATACCCAATAGGATGGCAGGATCATAGAGCAATTATATTTTGAATTTTTTGAGAAATCTTCATACTGTTTTCTATAGTGGCTGTATACTGTACACTATGCAGTATACAGGGTTCTCTTTTCTCCACATCCTTACCAATGCTTCGTTTCTCCTTTTAACAATAGCCATTTTAACAGGTGTGAGATTATATTTCATTGTGGGTTTGATTTGCATTTCTGTGATTAATGTTGTTGAGCAACTTTTCTTGTCACTCTTTGCCATTTGTATGTCTTCTGTGGATAAAGTTTATTCAGTTCCTTTTTAATTGGGTAATTTGGCTTTTTTGCTATTGAGTTCCATGAGTTCCTTATGTATATTAATCCTTTATATGTAATTTGCAAGTATTTTCTCCCATTTTGTAGGTTGTCTCTTCATTCTCTTGCTTCCTTTGCTATGCAGCAGGCTTTTAGTATGGTGGAATCTCATTCCTCTATTTTTGTTTTTATCACCTGTGCTTTTAGTGCCATATCTAAAAAATGATTGTACAGACTGATGTCAAGCTTTTTCCTTAGCTATGTTTTCTTCTAGTAGTTCTACAATTTAGACCGAATAGTTAAACCTTTAATTCATTTTGAGTTCACTTTGTAAATAGTGTTATATTTTCTTTCTAGTCTAAGATATTCATTCTTCTGCATATGGATATCCAATTTATCCAACATCATTTGTTGAAGAGATAATCCTTTCTTCATTGTGTGCTCTTGGGACTTTTGTGGATGATCTGCTGACTGTTAATGTGTAGATTTATTTCTGGGCTCTTTACTCTTTATTTATTTGTCCCACTGGTTCATATATCTGCTTTTATGCATTTCCATATTGTTCTGATTACTATAGCTTTGTGATAAAATTTAAAGTCACAATGTGCAATGTCGCCATCTTATTCTGGCTCAAAATTTTTTGGTTATTTAAGGCTTTTGTCATTTCATACAAATTGTGTTTTTTGTACTTTTTTTTTTTCTATTTCTGTGAAAAAATGTCATTGAAATTTTGATGGGGATTGCATTGAATCTATAGACTGCTTTGGTTATATAAAATTAACATGGCTTTGTCTTAGAAGGATGAAGAGAGTCCGTCAACTAGAAGAATATGGCAGAGATAAGGATCTTTTTTAAAATATTAATAGGCATTCAAAGCCTTTAAGTGCTTGAGATTGCAACATAGTGGTAAGATCAAAACAGTGTGATTTTTTAGCAATGTGAGAACCACAGAAAAGCAAGGTTCCTTATCAGCTGAGCCTGTTTTTGTTACATCTGTGAATGACGATGAACTTTGATGCATTTCTTTCTCACATTTTTTATTATTATTTAGTAACTTAAAAAAGTGAGGAGGAGCTAAAAAGCCTCTTGATAAAAGTGAAAGAGGAGAGTGAAAAAGTTGGCTTAAAACTCAACATTCAGAAAATGAAGATCATGGCATCTGGTCCCATCACTTCATGGGAAACAGATGGGGAAACAGTGGAAACAGTGTCAGACTTTATTTTTAGGGGCTCCAGAATCACTACAGATGGTGACTGCAGCCAAGAAATTAAAAGACACTTACTCCTTGGAAGGAAAGTTATGACCAACCTAGATAACATATTCAAAAACAGAGACATTACTTTGCCAACAAAGGTCCATCTAGTTAAGGCTATGGTTTTTCCAGTGGTCATGTATGGATGTGAGAGTTGGACTGTGAAGAAGGTTGAGTGCTGAAGAATTGATGCTTTTGAACTGTGGTGTTGGAGAAGACTCTTGAGAGTCCCTTGGACTGCAAGGAGATCCAACCTGTCCATTCTGAAGGAGATCACCCTGGGATTTCTTTGGAAGGAATGATGCTAAAGCTGAAACTCCAGTACTTTGGCCGCCTCATGCAAAGAGTTGACTCATTGGAAAAGACTCTGATGCTGGGAGGGACTGAGGGCAGGAGGAGAAGGGGACGACAGAGGATGAGATGGCTGAATGGCATCACTGACTCAATGGATGTGAGTCTGGGTGAACTCCAGGAGTTGGTGATGGACAGGGAGGCCTTGCGTACTGCGATTCATGGGGTCCCAAAGAATCGGACACGACTGAGTGACTGAACTGAACTGAACTGAACTTAAAAATATAGTGTTTGATGGGGATTACATTGAATCTATAGATGGCTTTTGGTTATTTTTAGTATAATAATATCAATTCTTTCAATCTATAAAAAATGTCCGTCTTCTTCAGTCTTTCTTCAGTGTCTTATAGTTTTCAATGTACAGATATTTCACCTCATTGGTTAAATTTATTCTTAAGTGTTTTATTATTTTTGATGGCATTGAAAATAGGATTATTTTCTTAATTTCTTTACTAATTAATTCATTGTTAGTTCATAGAAATGCAACTGATTTCTATATGTTGATTTTGTATCCTTCAATTGTACTAAATTTGTGTATTAGTTTGAGCAGCTTTTTGGTTGGAGTATTTAGAGTTGTCCATGTATAAGATCATCTCTGCAAATAGGTACAATTTTATTTCTTCCTTTTCCATTTAAATGCCTTCAACTTCATTGTCTTGCCTAGTTGTGCTGACGAGGACTTTCTGTACTGTATTGAATAGAAATGGTAACAGTAGGCATTCTTGTCTTATTCTTGTAGAGGAAAAGCTTAACAGCTTTTCACCATTGAGTTGTTATCTGTGGGCTTGTCATCTATGGCATATAGTCTTGTGATACTTCCCTTCTTTTTCTTTTTTTTTTTTTTACTCTTTTTATCATCAAAAAGTGCTGAATTTTGTCAAATCCTTTCCTGCTCCTATTGTGATGATCAGCTAGATGATTTTTATCCTTCATTCTGTTAATGCCTGTTGCATCCATTCAATCCTGAAGTGTTATTCAAATCTGCTGTTCCTTATTGGGTTTCTGTGTGAATGATCAATCCAGTATTGAAAATGGGATATTAAAGTTCTCTGTCATTATTGTACTGTTGTCTGTTTTCTCTTCAGTTTCTGTTAATATTTGCTTAATATATTTAGGTGTTCCAATTTGAGGTGTATGTATTTATGATTATTATTTTCTCTTGATGAACTGACTGCTTATTATATAATGACCTTTTTTGTCCCTTCCCTGATGGTTCAGTTGGTAAAGAATCTGCCTGCAATGCAGGAGACCCCAGTTCGATTCCTGGGTCAGGAAGATCTGCTGGAGAAGGGATAGGCTACCCACTCCAGTATTCTTGGGTTTCCCTTTTGGTAAAGAATCCTCCTGCAATGCAGGAGATCTGGATTCAATCCCTGGGCTGGGAAGATCCCCTGGAGAGGTGAAAGGCTACCCACTCCAGTATTCTGGTCTAGAGAATTCCATGGTCTGTATAGTCCATAGGGTTGCAAAGAGTCAGACATGACTGAGTGACTTTCACTCACTAACTTGTCCCTTTTGACAGTTTTTGACTTATGGTTTTCTGGGATGTAATTTTAACCACCCCTGTTCTCTTTTGATTACTATTATGTGGAACATCTTTCCATTCATTTGCTTTCAGCCTATATGTATCCTGAGAACTGTATATACTTAATTAACTTAAAGCATCATAAAAGAAAATAGAATATTTCTGCCAAATTGTTCTAGTGAAGTAGGAGGGAAAAAAGTTCAGAGGCTCTTTGCTTTTACCTCCCATTATATCCATATTTGTATTTGACCTTTTTAAATCTAGCATGTGACATCTTTATAATTTAAAAAAAGGAAAAAATAAAATAAATAATAGCTATTCACCTAACCAGATAATGCTTGTGTGATGAAGATTTATTTTCTTAATTTTAATTTAAAAAAGTCTTGCTTTCAAAATTTAGTAAACAAAACATTTTGAACACTGTATTTTCAAGTTACTAAATAATAAAAATGTGAAAAAGAAATGCATCAAAGTTCATCATCATTCACATATGTAACAAAAATAGTCTTAGGTGATAAGGAACCTTGCTTTTCTGTGGTTCCCAGATTGCTCAAAAATCATACCGTCTTGATCTTACCAATGTGTTGCAATCTCAAGCACTCAAAGGCATTGAATGCCTATCAATATTTTAAAAATATCCTTATCTCTGCCATATTCTTGTAGTTCACATACTCCCTTCATCATTCTAAGACAAAACCATGTTAATTTTTTATTTCTTATCCTGTACAGCACCCTTATGGCATAAAGTGAAGAGGAACTAAAAAGCCTCTTGATGAAAGTGAAAGTGGAGAGTGAAAAAGTCGGCTTAAAGCTCAACATTCAGAAAAGGAAGATCATGGCTTCCGGTCCCATCACTTCATGGGAACTAGATGGGGAAACAGTGGAAACAGTGTCAGACTTTATGTTTTTGGGCTCCAAAATCACTGCAGATGGTGACTGCAGCCATGAAATTAAAAGACGCTTACTCCTTGGAAGGAAAGTTATGACCAACCTAGATAGCATATTCAAAAGCAGAGACATTACTTTGCCAACAAAGGTCCGTCTAGTCAAGGCTGTGGTTTTTCCTGTGGTCATGTATGGATGTGAGAGTTGAACTGTGAAGAAGGCTGAGCGCCGAAGAATTGATACTTTTGAACTGTGGTGTTGGAGAAGACTCTTGAAAGTCCCTTGGACTGCCAGGAGATCCAACCAGTCCATTCTGAAGGAGATCAGCCCCGGGATTTCTTTGGAAGGAATGATGCTAAAGCTGAAACTCCAGTATTTTGGCCACCTCATGCGAAGAGTTGACTCATTGGAAAAGACTCTGATGCTGGGAGGGATTGGGGGCAGGAGGAGAAGGGGATGACAGAAGATGAGATGGCTGGATGGCATCACTGACTCGATGGACGTGAGTTTGAGTGAGCTCTGGGAATTGGTGATGGACAGGGAGGCCTGGCATGCTGCAATTTATGGGGTTGCAAAGAGTCGGACATGACTGAGTGACTGAACTGAACTGAGTTTCAATTATAATAGCTGTTATTTGTTGTATACTGATGGAGGAATTTGAGAATAAATGTTGATGATTTATTGTCATTTGTCATATTTCTTCCTCTGAGATTTTTCTGTTAGTTACCTTAGTCCATTTTAAAATATTGGAATGCTTGTCTCTTTTTTAAAAATTTTGTATTCTCACAGATATTTTTATTTGTATATATTTAATATTTTATACATTTGCAGATTTTTTATCTTTTAGAAAACTTTTTAATGGGTTTTCCAGTGTACAGACATTTTACTATGTAGTCAAATCTTCCAATGTTATTTTATGGCTCCTGAATTTGATATCATTCTTAGATATGCCTCCTCAGTTCACAAAAAAATGTATATACATTATATTGTGTGTGCTTTATATCTGTGCGTTTCACCTCATAACTCATCTATATTTCATTCTGGTGTTAAGTTGTAAGGTTGAAATAAAGACAGTATTTTTTCCCCAAATGTATGGCCATATATTGTTAGAAACCATGGTTTCTATTCACACATGCAGCATTATTGACTGTCTTCCATGTTTCATGCTCTGCTGTAAGCATGGAAAGGCAGCAATGAAAAAGACACGGTATCTCACACTAATGATGGTTGGATTGAAAAGAGTAAAAATAGAAAATAAACAGCTAAATTTTAAAATGGAAAGGTAGCTATTTTAAGTATTTAGTGGGGATTTTAAAAAGGGTAGGGTGGAGAGCAAAATTCTAAAGTGGAATCCAAGACTCCCACTGTTGAGTACTCACACCCTGTGTAAGCCTTCTTTAGTTCAGTTCAGTTCAGTTCAGTCGCTCAGTCGTCTCCAATTCTTTACAACCCTGTGGACTGCAGCATGCCAGGCCTCCCTGCCCATAAGCAACTCCCCTTCTTACACCCTGTGTAATCCCTTTGCTTTTGTATGGGCAGCTCATGCAAACATGATGACATAGTTGCTCCCTTAATTACATGAGAAAGATGGTGGCATAGTCACTCCCTTGATTACATTATGTTGTATAAGCCTCTGCCTTCACCAGCTGGAGAGGGGATATTCTACTGCCTTTGAGAAAATAAGCTTCATACTGTAAGAGAGCCACATGGCTAGGACTTGAGGCCAGTTTTTGCTGCTCAGAGAACCTTTAGCCAACAACCTGTAAGAACATGTGAACCTCAGTCCTGTTCCTGCAAGAAAGTGACTTCTGTCAATCACGTGAAAAATCTTGTTGGAGGAGGATGCTAAGCTCCAGATGAGAACACAACCCAGATACAATATTGTGAGATTCTGAGAAGAGAACCTGGAGTGTAGAAATCTAATACAGAGGGGGATAATTTAAAAGAGTTAGTCCCTCAGTGACCAAAGAACAAGGCAATCCCAGCAGTTTTAACATGAGAGCAATGTAATCTTATCTATTCTTTTAAAGATCATGGTAACTGCTACAAGGGGAAAGAATTTTAGGAAGGCAAGAAGGCAGAAAGAAAACCATTTCCATTGATATGCTCCGGGCAAGAGAAATAAGTAACTTTGACCATAGGGATTTCAAAGAAGAAAAAGAAAATTGAAAATATATGTGGGATGAGTTTTAGAAGTTTCTGATGGACTAGATGAACAGAAGGAGGTTGAGTGAACAGGGCTTTCACTGTTCAAATGTAAGAAAAAATTCTAACATTTTTGACTTGAGCATCAAGTACTATTAATATTTAGGATTACTTTTTCTAAAATTATCAACTCAAGCTAATAAATTTTACTTCAATAATTGGTTTAGTTATATAATCTGAAATTTGATATGCAACATTTTAATTATCATTGGTAAGTAAAGTTAATAGCCACTATGCATTTTCCTTTTTTGTCCCATAAATTACTTAAAAGTGTATTCAGCATGTATAACTTTTTTTTTTATTTTTCTAGTTACTTTTCTGTTTTTTATTTCTAATAGTCATATTGTAGTCAGAGAACATAATTTACATGACAAAAATCCTTTGAAAGTTTTGGAATAGGCTTTGCAGTTTAGTATTGGACAGTTGGGTAAATGCTCCATACTCTTCTTTCACTGAATACACTATTATATATATATATGTTCATAAATTAAACTTGCTAATTATCTTATTAAAATCCTGTGAATGTTTAAAGGTTACTTTTTGCCTGTTAAAGCCTTCAATTACCAAGATAGATGTGTTCTACATGATAATGAATTTATTGATTTCTGCTTTAATTCTGTCAACATTTATGTATTTTCAGTCTGCTTCTGGGAGCATACAAATTTAGAAACATTATTTTATGCTAGGTCAAATCTTTTCCTTATTTCTAGTAAGCCTGTTTACATTTAATGTATTATATCTGATACAGTAATATCAGCTTTCAATTGATAAATATTTGCCTGGCATTTGTTTTTCTACAATTTGATTGCTGGCTTTTTTAAGTGTGTCTTTAGGTTGTGGATATGACTCTTGTAAATTACACCTAGCTAGAAAGTCTTTGCTTTCAGGTTTGAATTGGAGAGTTTACTCAATTTACATTAATTGTGATTACTGAAATATTTTTGTTTTTTCATTACACAAAAAGCTTCAAAAGAGTCGAGTAGATGAGTAAAATAAACTTAACTGTTGGGAGTCAATTCCCCACAAATCTCTTGCATTTCTGTTCATCTTGTGAGCAGAGGCACTGACTGCCTTTGTTCTGGACTAGCCTTTAAAGACTCTTCTATAATGAGCAGCCTTAAAATCTAGAGATAGTGTCTATCTCTGGAATGAAGGACAGGTTTATTTATTGTCCAGTATAATGAAGACAATGTCTCCCTCTAGGACAAAGTTTAGGTAAGCTTATAGCCCATTATAATTATTAAACATATGTTCCTTAAACTCAAGATTCCTCTCGTATAACCTAATTTATTTCATGTATAAGTGTTTTCTGTCCTTTGTGTACTATCCAGTGGCTCAGGGAACCAACTGTAATACTCTATTGCTAATACTGAGAGTGGGGAAGTCCTTTGTCTCTGACCAAAGTTTTGTATCTTTTGCCAGCATTAATAAAACTGTGCCAGGTTAATTTATTAGCTCTTAAGTAAGGTAAAATCTCAGACCTTTCACAGTTCTTGTCATGCCCTACCCCTAGTATCAGTCAGTCACTAGGCTATTTTCTGAGGAGGTGTAATATCATAGGCAAAGGGAATCTAATTTGATGAAAGCCAATTCTTTGGAGAAAGGAACAACTACGAGCTATTAGCAGCCAAAGTTACAGTATCTGTGTTAACCAGTCCTATTAATGGGATCTATTGCATCACTAACATCCACTGAGGTGAGATAAACACACACACACACACGCAATTTCATTGCAGTTTTAAGTAGTTGTATAGTCTTCCCATAGAGAATAGGAATGACCTCTCCCAGTGGAATAGTGCAGATGTCAAGACTGATGACACACACACCAAAAGCAAATGTAAAGTTTTATTAATCACACTGTGAGACTTTCTGAAACAGGATGATCCAAGTGGCAAAAGTGAAATGAAATCAGATGTAAGAATGTGGTTAGGAGGTGGACTTGAGCCCCCCTTGAGTGCTGAGGTTTGCATGGTTTGAACTGGCCCCTGGCACCAAGGGAAGCAGTATGTAAGTTTACTTATTTATTTAAATAAACCTGCCCCATATAGGGGTAAAGGGGGTGAGGGGGCTGTGGGGTTTAAAAACTTGTCATTAGTCAAACATCAAAACTGAAATTTTCTTTTTGGTTACAAAGATTCTTTGGCCAGCCTAGGTGATTTAAATATAGTTTGCACATCAACTTAAAGTCTGGCTTATGGTAACAAATTCTCAGGGTAGAAATCTTTATTATGCATCCTCCCGGGTGGCTCAATGGTAAAGAATCTGCCTGCTAATGTCAGAGATATGAGTTCTATCCTTAGGTTGGAAAAATCCCCTGGAGTAGGAAATGGTGACCCACCCTAGTATTCTTGCCTTGGCAAATCCCATGAACTGAGGAGCTTGGTGGCCTATAGTCCATGGAGTCATGAAAGAGCTGGACATGACTGAGCACATACATGTAGAGAGTCTATATGTGAAAGACTCTGGTCGGAAAGAGCTTATACCAGATGTGCTAATCCCTCTAAGATACGATGTGGTATGATCAGCACCAAAGTTGAAATAGATGAGTTGTCTTGCTGTCCCCTTTTGTGTAATGTTTTATTTCTCCATCTGCCTCACACAGATGTTGTGACCCTTTGGGACTCTGGTTTCACATATAAATATCTTAAACCATTGTTTATTATACAGAGTTCCTAAACTTCACACTTATGCCCTATATGTACTCTTGAAAGCCAACAAAATACAAACCATGAGTCTATAGAAACATTCGCTTATATCCCAAAAGTTCTACTTCTATATTAGCTGTCAAAGATCAAGTGCTTCTTTGGTAAATGTAAAGACCACCTGACCTGCTTCCTGAGAAATCTGTTTGCAGGTCAGGAAGCAACAGTTAGAACTGGACGTGGAACAACAGATTGATTCCAAATCAGGAAAGGAATACATAAAAGCTGTATATTATCACCCTGTGTATTTAACTTATATGCAGAGTACATCATGAGAAATGCTGGGCTGGAGGGAGCACAAGCTGAAATCAAGATTGCCAGGAGAAATATCAATAACCTCAGATATGCAGATGACACCATCCTTATGGCAGAAAACAAAGAAGAATTAAAGATACTCTTGATGAAACTGAAAGAGGAGAGTAGAAAAGTTGGCTTAAAACTCAACATTCAGAAAACTAAGATCATGGCATCTGGTCCCATCACTTCATGGCAAATAGATGGGGAAGCAATGGAAACAGTGACAAACTTTATTTTTTGGGGCTCCAAAATCACTGCAGATGGTGACTGCAGCCATGAAATTAAAAGATGCTTGCTCCTTGGAAGAAAAGCTACGACCAACCTAGACAGCATATAAAGAAGCAGAGACATTACTTTGCCAACAAAGGTCAGTCTAGTCAAAGCTATGGTTTTTCCACCACTCATGTATGGATGTGAGACTTGGACTATAAAGAAAGCTGAGCACTGAAGAATTGATACTTTTGAATTGTGGTGTTGGGGAAGACTCTTGGGAGTCCCTTGGACTGCAAGGAGATCCTACCAGTCCATCCAAAAGGAAATCAGTCCTGAATATTCATTGGAAGGACTGATGCTAAAGCTGAAACTCTAATACTTTGGCCACCTGATGTGAAGACCTGACTCATTTGAAAAGACCCTAATGTTAGGAAATATTGAAGGGAGAAGGGAATGACAGAGGATGAGGTGGTTGGATGGCACCACGGGCTCAATGGACTTGAGTTTGAATAAACTCTGGGAGTTGATGATGGACAGGGAGGCCTGGAATGCTGTAGTCCATGGGGTCACAAAGAGTCGGATATGACTGAGCATCTGAACTGAACACACACACATATATATATGTATATGCATATGCATATATATTACTATATATTTGTATACACATATACTATATGTATTGAATTTCAGTACTTATAATAGTTTTTAGTAACAGTGTTATTCCCAATGTCTAGATTGTCATTCTCTCAGAAAAAAAAAAAAATTTTTTAAGTACATTCTGAAATAATTTAGATAAAATAAACGTTACTGATAAAACTAGAAGTCACCAATTAAACTATGTAGACAATGGCTCTTGTATGTGTGTATGTGTGTATGTGGTGGGTCTTTACATAACTCAGTTTCTTCCTATTCCAATTGGGGTCACACAGGGTCGGACATGAAGGAAGTGACTTTTTTTTTTTTTAAATTTTATTTTATTTTATATTTAAACTTTACATAATTGTATTAGTTTTGCCAAATATCAAAATGAATCCACCACAGGTATACATGTGTTCCCCATCCTGAACCCTCCTCCCTCCTCCCTCCCCATTCCATCCCTCTGGGTCGTCCCAGTGCACCAGCCCCAAGCATCCAGTACCATGCATGGAACCTGGACTGGCAACTCGTTTCATACATGACATTTTACATGTTTCAATGCCATTCTCCCAAATCTTCCCACCCTCTCCCTCTCTCACAGAGTCCATAAGACTGTTCTATACATCAGTGTCTCTTTTGCTGTCTCGTACACAGGGTTATTGTTACCATCTTTCTAAATTCCATATATATGCATTAGTATACTGTATTGGTGTTTTTCTTTCTGGCTTACTTCACTCTGTATAATAGGCTCCAGTTTCATCCACCTCATTAGAACTGATTCAAATGTATTCTTTTAATGGCTGAGTAATACTCCATTGTGTATATGTACCACTGCTTTCTTATCCATTCATCTGCTGATGGGCATCTAGGTTGCTTCCATGTCCTGGCTATTATAAACAGCACTGCGATGAACATTGGGGTACACGTGTCTCTTTCCCTTCTGGTTTCCTCAGTGTGTATGCCCAGCAGTGGGATTGCTGGATCATAAGGCAGTTCTATTTCCAGTTTTTTAAGGAATCTCCACTCTGTTCTCCATAGTGGCTGTACTAGTTTGCATTCCCACCAACAGTGTAAGAGGGTTCCCTTTTCTCCACACCCTCTCCAGCATTTATTACTTGTAGACTTTTGGATTGCAGCCATTCTGACTGGTGTGAAATGGTACCTCATAGTGGTTTTGATTTGCATTTCTCTGATAATGAGTGATGTTGAGCATCTTTTCATGTGTTTGTTAGCCATCTGTATGTCTTCTTTGGAGAAATGTCCATTTAGTTCTTTGGCCCATTTTTTGATTGGGTCATTTATTTTTCTGGAGTTGAGCTGTAGGAGTTGCTTGTATATTCTGGAGATTAGTTGTTTGTCAGTTGCTTCATTTGCTATTATCTTCTCCCATTCTGAAGGCTGTCTTTTCACCTTGCTAATAGTTTCCTTTGATGTGCAGAAGCTTTTAAGGTTAATTAGGTCACATTTGTTTATTTTTGCTTTTATTTCCAATATTCTGGGAGGTGGGTCATAGAAGATCCTGCTGTGATGTATGTCAGAGAGTGTTTTGCCTATGTTCTCCTCTAGGAGTTTTATAGTTTCTGGTCTTACGTTGAGATCTTTAATCCATTTTGAGTTTATTTTTGTGTATGGTATTAGAAAGTGTTCTAGTTTCATTCTTTTACAAGTGGTTGGCCAGATTTCCCAGCACCACTTGTTAAAGAGATTGTCTTTAATCCATTGTATATTCTTGCCTCCTTTGTCAAAGATAAGGTGTCCATATGTGTGTGGATTTATCTCTGGGCTTTCTATTTTGTTCCATTGATCTATATTTCTGTCTTTGTGCCAGTACCATACTGTCTTGATAACTGTGGCTTTGTAGTAGAGCCTGAAGTCAGCTAGGTTGATTCCTCCAGTTCCATTCTTCTTTCTCAAGATCGCTTTGGCTATTCGAGGTTTTTGTATTTCCATACAAATTGTGAAATTATTTGTTCTAGCTCTGTGAAGAATGCTGTTGGTAGCTTGATAGGGATTGCATTGAATCTATAGATTGCTTTAGGTAGTATAATCATTTTCACTATATTGATTCTTCCAATCCATGAACATGGTATATTTCTCCATCTATTAGTGTCCTCTTTGATTTCTTTCACCAGTGTTTTATAGTTTTCTATATATAGGTCTTTAGTTTCTTTAGGTAGATATATTCCTAAGTATTTTATTCTTTCTGTTGCAATGGTGAATGGAATTGTTTCCTTAATTTCTCTTTCTGTTTTCTCATTATTAGTGTATAGGAATGCAAGGGATTTCTGGGTGTTGATTTTATATCCTGCAACTTTACTATAGTCATTGATTAGTTCTAGTAATTTTCTGGTGGAGTCTTTAGGGTTTTCTATGTAGAGGATCATGTCATCTGCAAATAGTGAGAGTTTTACTTCTTCTTTTCCAATTTGGATTCCGTTTATTTCTTTTTCTGCTCTGATTGCTGTGGCCAAATTTCCAAAACTATATTGAATAGTAATGGTGAAAGTGGGCACCCTTGTCTTGTTCCTGATTTTAGAGGAAATGCTTTCAATTTTTCACCATTGAGGATAATGTTTGCTGTGGGTTTGTCATATATAGCTTTTATTATGTTGAGGTGTGTTCCTTCTATTCCTGCTTTCTGGAGAGTTTTGATCATAAATGGATGTTGAATTTTGTCAAAGGCTTTCTCTGCATCTATTGAGATAATCATATGGTTTTTATTTTTCAATTTGTTAATGTGGTGTATTACATTGATTGATTTGAGGATATTGAAGAATCCTTGCATCCCAGGGATAAAGCCCACTTGGTCATGGTGTATGATCTTTTTAATGTGTTGTTGGATTCTGATTGCTAGAATTTTGTTAAGGATTTTTGCATCTATGTTCATCAGTGATATTGGCCTGTAGTTTTCTTTTTTTGTGGGATCTTTGTCAGGTTTTGGTATTAGGATGATGGTGGCCTCATAGAATGAGTGTGGAAGTTTACCATCCTCTGCAATTTTCTGGAAGAGTTTGAGCAGGATAGGTGTTAGCTCTTCTCTAAATTTTTGGTAGAATTCAGCTGTGAAACCGTCTGGACCTGGGCTTTTGTTTGCTGGAAGATTTTTGATTACAGTTTCAATTTCCGTGCTTGTGATGGGTCTGTTAAGATTTTCTATTTCTTCCTGGTCGAGTTTTGGAAAGTTGTACTTTTCTAAGAATTTGTCCATTTCTTCCATGTTGTCCATTTTATTGGCATATAATTGTTGATAGTACTCTCTTATGATCCTTTGTATTTCTGTGTTGTCTGTTGTGATCTCTCCATTTTCATTTCTAATTTTATTGATTTCATTTTTCTCCCTTTGTTTCTTGATGAGTCTGGCTAATGGTTTGTCAATTTTATTTATCCTTTCAAAAAACCAGCTTTTGGTTTTGTTGATTTTTGCTATGATCTCTTTTGTTTCTTTTGCATTTATTTCTGCTCTAAGTTTTAAGATTTCTTTCCTTCCACTAACCCTGGGGTTCTTCATTTCTTCCTTTTCTAGTTGCTTTAGGTGTAGAGTTAGGTTATTCATTTGACTTTTTTCTTGTTTCTTGAGGTGTGCCTGTATTGCTATGAACTTTCCCCTTAGGACTGCTTTTACCGTGTCCCACAGGTTTTGGGTTGTTGTGTTTTCATTTTCATTCGTTTCTATGCAAATTTTGATTTCTTTTTTGATTTCTTCTGTGATTTGTTGGTTATTCAGCAGCGTGTTGTTCAGCCTCCATATGTTGGAATTTTTAATAGTTTTTCTCTTGTAACTGAGATCTAATCTTACTGCATTGTGGTCAGAAAAGATGCTTGGAATGATTTCTATTTTTTTGAATTTACCAAGGCTAGCTTTATGGCCCAGGATGTGATCTATCCTGGAGAAGGTTCCATGTGCACTTGAGAAAGAGGTGAAATTCATTGTTTTGGGATGAAATGTCCTATAGATATCAATTAGGTCTAACTGGTCTATTGTATCGTTTAAAGTTTGTGTTTCCTTGTTAATTTTCTGTTTAGTTGATCTATCCATAGGTGTGAGTGGGGTATTAAAGTCTCCCACTATTATTGTGTTGTTGTTAATTTCTCCTTTCATACTTCTTAGCATTTGTCTTACATACTGCGGTGCTCCCGTGTTGGGTGCATATATATTTATAATTATTATATCTTCTTCTTGGATTGATCCTTTGATCATTATGTAGTGACCATCTTTGTCTCTTTTCACAGTCTTTGTTTTAAAGTCTATTTTATCTGATATGAGTATTGCTACGCCTGCTTTCTTTTGGTCCCTATTTGCATGGAAAATCTTTTTCCAGCCCTTCACTTTCAGTCTGTATGTGTCCCCTGTTTTGAGGTGGGTCTCTTGTAGACAACATATGTAGGGGTCTTGTTTTTGTATCCATTCAGCCAGTCTTTGTCTTTTGGTTGGGGCATTCAACCCATCTACATTTAAGGTGATTACTGATAAGTATGATCCCATTGCCATTTACTTTATTGTTTTGGGTTTGAATTTATACACCGTTTTTGTGTTTCCTGTCTAGAGAATATCCTTTAGTATTTGTTGGAGAGCTGGTTTGGTGGTGCAGAATTCTCTCAGCTTTTGCTTGTCTGAAAAGCTTTTGATTTCTCCTTCATACTTGAATGAGATCCTTGCTGGGTACAATCATCTGGGCTGTAGGTTATTTTCTTTCATCATTTTAAGTATGTCTTGCCATTCCCTCCTGGCTTGAAGAGTTTCTATTGAAAGATCAGCTGTTATCCTTATGGGTATTCCCTAGTGTGTTATTTGTTGTTTTTCCCTTGCTGCTTTTAATATTTGTTCTTTTTGTTTGATCTTTGTTAACTTGATTAATATGTGTCTTGGGGTGTTTTGCCTTGGATTTATCCTGTTTGGGACTTTCTGGGTTTCTTGGACTTGGGTGATTATTTCCTTCCCCATTTTAGGGAAGTTTTCAACTATTATCTCCTCAAGTATTTTCTCATGGTCTTTCTTTTTGTCTTCTTCTTCTGGGACCCCTATGATTCGAATGTTGTAGCATTTAATATTGTCCTGGAGGTCTCTGAGATTGTCCTCATTTCTTTTAATTCATTTTTCTTTTATCCTCTCTGATTCATTTATTTCTACCATTCTATCTTCTAATTCACTAATCCTATCTTCTGCCTCTGTTATTCTACTATTTGTTGCCTCCAGAGTGTTTTTAATTTCACTTATTGCATTATTCATTATATATTGACTCTTTTTTATTTCTTCTAAGTCCTTGTTAAACCTTTCTTGCATCTTCTCAATCCTTGCCTCCAGGCTATTTATCTGTGATTCCATTTTAATTTCAAGATTTTGGAACAATTTCACTATCATTATTCGGAATTCTTTATCAGGTAGATTCCCTATCTCTTCCTCTTTTGTTTGGTTTGGTGGGCATTTATCCTGTTCCTTTATCTGCTGGCTATTCCTCTGTCTCTTCATCTTGTTTAAATTGCTGAGTTTGGGGTGTCCTTTCTGTATTCTGGCAGTTTGTGGAGTTCTCTTTATTGTGGCGTTTCCTCACTGTGTGTGGGTTTGTACAGGTGGCTTGTCAAGGTTTCCTGGTTAGGGAAGCTTGTGTCGATGTTCTGGTGGATGGAGCTGTATTTCTTCTCTCTGGAGTGTAATGAAATGTTCAGTAATGAGTTATGAGATGTCTATGGTTTTGGGGTGACTTTGGGCAGCGTGTATCTTGAAGCTCAGGGCTGTGTTCCTTTGTTGCTGGAGAATTTGCTTGGTATGTCTTGTCCTGGAACTTGTTGGCCCTTGTGTGGTGCTTGGTTTCAGTGTCAGTATGGAGGCGTTTGATGAGCTCCTGTCAATTAATGTTC
Source organism: Bubalus bubalis (assembly GCF_019923935.1). Classification (NCBI taxonomy): domain Eukaryota; kingdom Metazoa; phylum Chordata; class Mammalia; order Artiodactyla; family Bovidae; genus Bubalus; species Bubalus bubalis. Next base: position 109,084,769 of record NC_059158.1, read on the forward strand.
CTTGGAGTCAGGAGTTCCCTGAAGTCAGGGTTTGGACTTAAGCCTCCTACTTCCAGTTATCGGTCTTATTTTTACAGTAGTTTCAAAACTTCTCCTTCTATACAGCACCATTGATAAAACATCTACATTAAAGATGAAAAGTTTCTCTACTGTGAGGGTCACTCAGAGAGGTTCACAGCGTTACATGGAGAAAAGAAGTGGGAGGAGGGAGTTAGAGGTGACCCGAATGAGATGAGGTGGAATCAATAGTGGAGAGAGTGGGCTAGCCAGCAGTCACTTCCTTATGTGCACTCCACAACTGGACCGCTCAGAGATGTTCATGGAGTTATACAGAGAAGAGAAGAAGGAGGCAGGAGACAGAGGTGGCCAGAAGGATAAAAGGGGGAAATGAAAAGGAGGGAGACAGATCCAGCCAGTAATCAGTTCCCTAAGTGTTCTCCACCGTCTGGAACACACAGAAATTCACAGAGTTGGGTAGAGTAGAGAGGGGTTAGGGAGGAGATACAGGCAACCTGGTGGAGAAAACGGAGTGTCCAAAGGGAGAAAGAGCAGTCAAGCCAGTAATCTCGTTCCCTAGTGAAAAATGGGTCCTGAAGATTGGGTTCTTAAAGGTACAAAATTGGTAACAAATACATAAAAGCAAAAATTAAAAATCTAGAGTAGAGTTTGGAATTTCAAAAATGTGATGTTAATGAAAAGAAGAAGGAAAAGAAAGAGAGAAAAAACGAACAAAGAAAAACAAACAAGGTTTTGAAAATTATAAAGAAACTACAGGTACAAAATTGATAACTAATACCAAAAAGCAAAAATTAAAAATCTAGAGTAGAGTTTGGAATTTCAAAAATACAATGTTAAAAATAAAAGAAGAAGAAGAAAAATAAAGAGAGAAAACAAACAAACCAACAAAAACAATGTCGCAAAAATTATAAAGAAAATACAGGTACAAAATTGATATCAAATACCAAAAAGCATAAATTAAAAATCTTGAGTAGAGTTTGGAATTGCAGATATATGATGTTATATAAAAGAAGAAGAGAAAGAAACAGAGGGGGGAAAAAAGAGAAAAAAAAAAGTCACAGAAATTATAAAAAAAAACTATATGTACAAAATTGATAACATATACCAAAAGGCTAAAATTAAAAATCTAGAGTAGAGTTTGGAATTTCAAAAATATGATGTTAAAGAAAAGAAGAAGGAAAAGAAAGAGAGAAAAAACGAACAAAGAAAAACAAACAAGGTCGTGAAAATTATAAAGAAACTACAGGTACAAAATTAGTTAGCAAAAGTTAAAAATCTAGAGTAGAGTTTGGAATTTCAAAAATACAATGTTAAAAAAAAGAAGAAGAAAAATAAAGAGAGAAAACAAACAAACCAACAAAAACAATGTCGCAAAAATTATAAAGAAAATACAGGTACAAAATTGATATAAAATACCAAAAAGCATAAATTAAAAATTTTGAGTAGAGTTTGGAATTGCAGATATACGATATTATACAAAAGAAGAAGAGAAAGAAACAGAGGGGAAAAAAAGTCACAGAAATTATGAAAAAAACTATAGGTACAAAATTGATAACATATACCAAAAGGCTAAAATTAAAAATCTAGAGTAGAGTTTGGAATTTCAAAAATACAATGTTAAAGAAAAGAAGAAAAAGAAACAAAACAAAACAAAACACGGTCAAAAAATTATAAAATATATATATGAAGTTTGCTGAAGAAGAAAAAAAAAATAGGGTCTTTTTTTTTTTTTTTGCAAAGTAATAGTTATAAAAGTGAAAATTAAAGGACAATAGAGGACTTAAAATTTAAAAAAAAAAATTAAAAAAAAGAAAAAAAAAGAAAGAAAGATTGATCGTAAAAATAGTAAAAATATATCTAGGTCTTTCTCTGGTTTTGTTGTGAGTATTGTGGGTTCAGTTCATTTTTGGCTAGTTCCTTGGTCTGACTTATATTTCTCAAGATCTATAGGCCCCTTCCTATGTAGTTCGTAGTAAGCACAGGGTTTTAATCTATGGCCTGTAGCTTCCAAGGCGTTTCCCTCTGTTATAGCTTCTTCTGTTTGCTGGTCTCTTCAGTGTCTGGTTCCCGCCCTGACCCAAAGGGGATGGTGGAGGACACTATTTTTTTTATTTTATTTAGGCTCACTTGTTCAGCTGCGCTGTGGGGAGGGAGGGAGGGATGCTGCAAACAGATAACACTGGCGTGCTCTCGCAGTGCCTCAGCCACACTGGGTCTGCCCCCGCTCACGGCACGTGTAGCCTCCCTGCCCACACTGCTTGGGCTCTAGGTTGTTCCGCCGGGAACAATCAGAGGCCGGCCCTGGGCTGAGCTCCCAGGTCCAAGCCGCTCAGGTTCAGGCACTCGGGTAGTCCTCAGAGGCGCAGACTCGGTTGGGCCTGCGTTTTGTGCTCTTCCCAGATCCGAGCAGCTCAGGTGATGTGTTTGGCGGGCGCCAATGCTGCGACTTATCGCCTCCCCGCCACTTGGTTATCTGGGTGTAAAACCTGCGCACCTTCTCAGGCAGATGTTGACCGTCCAGACCCCCAAGAAGTTTTAGTTAGCAAAGAAGCCTGCTTACAGTTTTATAGATAGTGTCTCTCTTGGGCTGCGATTGCCCCCTTCCGGCTCTGGCTGCCTGTCACCGGAGGGGGAAGGTCTGCAACCGGCTGTCTCTGTTCAGTCCTTTGTTCTGTGCGCGGGCCTGGCGGTGTCTTAGGTTAGGGCTGGCTTTTCGCGTGGTAGATATCCCACAGTCTGGTTTGCTAGCCCAAATTATTTCGCTCAGATAGCGCTCAGGACATTTGGGCCGATTCTTACTCTAAGGGACACAGCCCGCGCCGTGCTTCCCTGCCCAGCCCCCACTTGCTAATGCCGTGTGCAGGCGTCTGCGCTGCTTCTCCGCTGGGGGAGTTACCGTAGGGCTCACAATCTGTGATTTTTAATTGTTTATTTATTTTTTTCTCCCTTTTATGTTGCCCTCTGTGCTTCCCAAGCTCGGCACAGATTCGGCAGTGAGAAGGTTTCCTGGTGTTTGGAAACTTCTCTCTTTTTAAAACTCCCTTCCCGGGACGGAACTCCGTCCCTCCCTCTTTTGTCTCTTTTTTTGTCTTTTATATTTTTTTCTACCTCCTTTCGAAGAGTTGGGTTGCTTTTCTGGGTGCCTGATGTCCTCTGCCGGCATTCAGAAGTTGTTTTGTGGAATTTACTCGACGTTTAAATGCTCTTTTGATGAATTTGTGGGGGAGAAAGTGTTCTCCCCGTCCTACTCCTCTGCCATCTTGGCTCCTCCCTGACAGAAGTGACTTAGCAGCAGCAGCAGCAGCAGCACTTTCTAAGAAATTTGCCATTGAATTGTTTTTCAATGTTTTAAATAATATTTATATAGTATGAAAGTATAAATATTCTTTATCTCTATTTAATTCATTTTAGTTACTGAAGTTTTTTGTGCCTGTATATTTGTACCTTGATTATATTTACAAAAGCATTTTTTTATTATTTTCAGTTCATTACATTCTGCTTAAATATACTTATTTCTTCACATGTCTACCTTAAAATGCAAATCCTTGTAAGATAAACTTATTTGGTTTAAATGTCTAGGACTATATTTCTTCTGCCTTCATCCACAAAGTATTTTTTGGCTAGACATATAAGATTTACAACACAATCTTTATTTTCACCCTAAAAGCTGAAAAATTATATTCTCAAACATTATTTTAGCATTTGAAGTATACATTTTGGAGAAATAAAGCAGCATTTGACCTAATTCGGTTGATTAATTTCTTTTTTACTGAATATAGAACTAGGTGAAATGTGCTACCGTAAGGACAGACATATGAAAGACATCAGCAAACTTTCTGGCAGGAATCAAGTAACTGCCAAAGGTAATTTTAAAATGATAATCAGCAGTAATTTTAAAAAGTCTATTGTAATTCAAAAGTATGGGATGGATGACACTACTATTTTTAAGTCTGGTACTATAGCCTATTTAGGTAAATAATAAAATGGTATTTGCTGTTAGTAAATTTGTATTCTGGGTGGTATGCCAATTTATATAGATTTGAAAACATAAATGAATAAGAATGTAAAATAAACAGCTAGATGGTGTTCTGAATTTTGTGAAATGATGTTACTCCATGGCTGAACATATTTAAGATAGGGATAAATCCCCATTTCTCCTTTAAGATATCAAAAATACTACTCTGACCGTATAAAGTTCCTTCTAATCTCATTCAGGCTTATGTTCCCTTTTCTTTTCTTTTCTGCTTTTGAGGTCTTCATCTATAGTTTTGTCTATATATGAATCTGAGAAATTGCATTTTAGAACTATTTCCTAGCCCATTTGAAAGACAAGAAGATCTTTTCCTTTTTTAAAAACATGTGATTAAATTTACTCCTTGCTAATAGAAAACCTGCTTGAGTTATAATGCTACCCACGCTTCATAGATTCTTGCCATGTAATATATTTATTTAGGAAAGATACCATCTTTATGAATTAAATTAAGTGACAAGAGATAGGTGTCTATCTTGTTTCATTTTAAAATTTTTCCTGCCATCCAATTTCATTTTGAAATTATTTTTATACTGTTAACTTAGAGGATCATATAGCTACATGTATTTCTGCATAAATGTCACATAGAAATATCATTTATTTTCTTTTTGATTCACTTTTCTTCTAAGAATTGTAAAAAAGCCAAGCTAAAAGAAACAATAAGAAAGTGAAACAAATTGAAGGACTTTGGTGAAAGTGTATATAATATCTACTGTTTGTAGTTCTTGCCAACAGAATTTTTATATGCTGCTATTGGTACCTGAGATTGAGATGTAGACTTTTTATTACAGAGTATCATATTAAAGCCAATTTATGGTGGTGTTTAAGGATTATTACATGTTGGAGGCTGCCTTCCTTATCAAAGGAAATTCAGTCTGTTGGAATCAAATGACATAAGGAACCAAGATGATTAATTCCCTTCACCTCCCACTTCCCACTGGTAGAAGAATGGAGAAATTTGAATTTTTACATTCTTTACTCAACCTGATTTAAAGCTCTGATACTTATAAGGGAATTCTGGTAAATCCGCCTATCAGAGATGAATATCATCATCAAGTAGCTTTCCAATCTTTTTTCCACCAATCATAGGCCTTACAGATTATTATTTATCTATCATGAGGAAAATAAAATTGATTTGAAAAATTCTTTTTAGGTACCTGAGTCTTTGCAAAGAGGTTTGAACTTTATTATTGTAAATTTCTAAGGTATCACTTGAGAAATGAAATGGGATTTTATTGTGCAAAAAAAAAAGGAAAAGATTTCTGGGAAGAGATTTCTGCTGTGGATTCTATTCTGTGCTTACTAGATTTCTACAGCCATCACCATAGTTGTAACAGATTGACCTGGGGAAGTTTTCAGCTTGTCAAATGGTCTCTCTCTGAGATTGTAGCAGGGTTAAACTAAAGATCTGCTTAACTGATTCCCTGGCTTAGTTCCAGTGAGTGCACTGGTGCAGTTCAGAAGTGTAAAGTCCTTAATCATTAAGCCTACTCTGCAGAAAAAAAAAAAAAAGTTCACACTTTCCTCACCAGACCAATGTTTCTTAAGGTAAATATCTCTTCTATATTGTAATATAGAAGATATACTTACTGAATTTAATATACTTCAGTATAATACTTACTTTAGGTAAGTATATAATTATACTTACTAAGTATAATATATTATACTGAGTATAATATAATATACTGAATAATAATATACTTACTGAATACTGCCATTTGTAATTATGCTGCCTGTATTATTCAGCTTCTTTATGGGATTCTGATGCAGAGCTGAGCATCAACCATACACACTAAGGAATACACAGATGAGTAGAAATTTCCAAACATCAAGGAAGAATGAGAGGATGTTAATATCACACAAACAACATATTAAAAATGCCATGTGAACTGTACAAAGAAAAAAAATCACAGTGGGCCTTTAACAGAATAGTTACATCATTTAAGAGGCACCAGGAATTCCTTTATGGAAGATATAAAATCTAAGATAAAGATATAAAATGGATAGACTTAAAATAGAAGACTTAAGATAGACTATGACTCTTGAGAATCCCTTGGACTGTAACAGATCAAACCAGTCACTCTTAAAGGAGATCAATGCTGAATATTCATGGGAAGGACTGATGCTGAAGCTCCCATACTTTGGCCACCTGGTGCGAAGAGCTGACTCTTAGAAAAGACTCTGATGCTGGGAAAGATTGAGGGCAGGAGGAGAAGGGGTGACAGAGAATGAGATGTTTGGATGATATCACTGATTCAATGGACATGAGTTTGAGCAAACTCCAGGAGATAGTGAAGGACAAAGAAGCTTGATGTGCTGCAATCCATGGGGTGACAAAGAGTTGACTGAAGAGACTGAACAACAGTAACAAGACAGAAAAGATTTTGAAAAGTAAGATATATTCCTTGGAGAGAACAGACTGAGGAAACCTCAGGCAGACACAAAGCTTTAGAGTACATCTGACAAACTCGAAGTAGTCCAATCCAGTTAAATCACAGAAGAGTCATGGGATTTAATTTTTAAAAGACAGTTATCAGTAATTCATAAGTGGCCTTGATTGTAATGCTTTAGTCAATATAAGAAAGCTTCTGAAGATCCATAATTGTGTGGAAGGATTTACTTGGCAGAGTATTTAGGATGGACCGAGTCGGGGAGAATTAGAAACCAGGAGATTCATTGTGATGTCCAGCAATAGTATTCATTCAAATTAGTCTAATAGAAATGAACTAGAGATTTTTGGCTCTGTGACAACTCAGAGATTGATGTTGTACAAATATGGGAAAGAAGCAACAAGAGATCTGTAGGAGAAGGTGATAACTTTTTTGAACACAATGAATCCAAGATAAAAGCAAGTGAAGATTTATAGGAAATAGTCAAGAAGAGAAAATTAAAACCCTAAAGGAGAAGTCAGAACAAGTAAAGAAAAAATTTGGAAGCCATTGCCTGAAGCATGGGGATTGAAGTGGATGAAACAAATAAGTTGTAAGGACAAGCGTGTAGCTGAATGAGATTTTTTTCATCAGAATTTCTAATCCAGACTAACAATCTGAAATAGATCCATCCATTTGTTTTAAACTTATGTAGTTTTTTAAAATTGTTTATTTTAAAGCTGTATTATTTTTAAAATATTTTTGTCTGTCTGTTTAACATCTGTCTTCACAAGAAGCCCTGTACTGGTAGGAGAAACAAATTACCATAGAAGAGTTTCAACACAGGAAATTGTATTTTGGGTCTGGGCGAACACAAATAAAGAGATGACCGTAATCTAGATATCTTGTTTCCTCTTATGTGACACAAGAGATGGGGGCATCAATGCCTAGGCTTCCTATTTCTGGAGGCCACTCACAAATACTCCCCAGACTTTTTAGATAATTTCACAACTTACCTGCTTTTTCTTATATCTTCAGTCCTTTTCATCTCTCATTTCCTGCCACCACTCAAATAGCTCTGGCTTTCTAGATTCACCAACACATGCTCCTCCTCCGTAGCCTCTCCCTACTGAAATTACCCACTTAATCTCCATCAATCTTTCTGATGATTTGTACATTTAGTGTCTAACGGCAGATGGCTGTGTATGGGGGTGAGGAGGTGTTGACACCTGGAATATACTAGTTTTGCTGGAGGACAAGGGTTTTATAGTGGATGTAGTTTAAAACACCTTTGAAGCTTGGGGAACAAACTTTATTAACTAAGTCTTAGATAGATAGATAGATAGTGGAGTTGCTCAGTCGTGTCCGACTCTTTGCGACCCCATGGACAGTAGCCAACCAGGCTCCGCCATCCATGGGATTTTCCAGGTAAGAATACTGGAGTGGGTTGCCATTTCCTTCTCCAGGGGATCTTCCCGACCCAGGAATCAAAGCTGGGTCTTCCGCGTTGTAGGCAGACGCTCTACCATCTGACCCACCAGGGAAGTCACAACTAAGTCTTAACGTTTCTTTAAAGTAACAAAGTGTTGAAAGTAGTTCCACAGAAGTTCTCCATGCTGGTAGGAGTGAGAAGTAAGGTTGTTTTCCTGCACAGCCGTGTCTGTTGTTTTTCACAGGAGAGAGATGAGTTCTTGCTCCCTCTCTGCTCTCCTGGACTTCGCAGATCTCTGTACTTGTCCGTGGAAGGTCCCGAGCAAGTAGGTCAGACTTCCTGCTATGGTGTGTTCTTTCCTAGAATCTTTAAAATCAAGTAGATTTTTTTTCCCCTTTCTGAAGACTAGCTTAGGAGAACTCTCCCTTTTTGAACAAAATTAGAAATTTGTATTTCTCCTAAAAAATCATATTTCTTTTTGGGTATATACCATTCGTGGTTGTTGCTTTTACGAGGTAAGAGAACTTTTCCCCCTACCCATCTACCTGGTTTTCTGTCACAAGCCATTTTAATTGATTCTGTCGTGGAAATCAAGAATAGTGGAGAAGTTTCAGAGTTGTTGTTTTCCCAAATAGGACCCTAAAACATCTGCTGAAAAATTGGACATTTGTTCTCTCCAAACATCATGTGTATGATTCTATATTTCTAAACAATAGTTATACAAAAACATGATAATTTATCATTCCTCACATACTTTTTGTGTCAATATGATATAAAAAGATCTTGACTTTTGTCATTTGGTACAGTATTGGGAAAAAAATGTTGGAGGTTAGGGAATGAAGACAAAAGCAAAAAGAGAAGTGGGGAGAATGAAGTGTGAATTAAAGAAATATATAGTAAAGAAAAAAAATAAAAAAGAGAGATGAAAAGAGGCATCAAAGGGAAGATAACAAAAGAAAAAAGTGAAAACAGGATGAAAAAAATTGAATGAAAGAAATGTCGTTCAGAATCTTCTTAGGCTCAGGCTTTTTGGTGTCAGTTTTAAGTCCTAACTATAAGCCCAAACTCACCTGATTATCATACCCCTTAGTACTTCAGATGCAATTTCTCACGATTGTATCATCCATCCTAAGCAAGTGGAGTAGGTAAGAATGTAAATATAAGTAGGTGGCACATGACATGTCTCCTGGGAGGGACAGAGTAGAGGGTTGAGCTTTACTGAAAGAAAATGAACACCTAAAGAAAACAGAGAAAAAAATTAAAAATTACTTAGGATCCAAACATGTACAGACATCCAATGTAAAAGTTGGCCTCTGTGTCCCTCTAAACTTGTCTCTCTATGTGCATTTCAGCATTAATCATGCTATACCTATCATTTGTCACTGACCTTGATATTTTAAAACATAAGTTTTCCATGTAAATAGATGTAGACATGCACTATTTTGATGCATCACTATACTGGCTGACCTAGGAAAATTTCAACAGTTTTTTGAGTGAACTAATTTTAATAGCTACTTAGAATTCCTTAAACATTATTGAAGTTTAGATTATAAATGTCTATGGACATGATTTGTATTATTATGTTATTTTCTCTAGTACGTGGGCATAATAAATGAGGTCATTAATATTTTCTGAGATTTTTTAGAATTATCCCTTTGAGTCATTTTTTTTTTTCCACATAGCCCAAATTGGCTAGAGCAACAATATGACCCAATATGCAGGTTTTTATTTTTTTAAATTTGAAAGCCCAGTTTTTGTATCTCACACACAGTGTGTACTATCTAATAGGGTAGAATATTCCAAACTGAAGAAAACATCATCTAGATTGCTTATTAAATATAAATACTGGCCTGTCTCTCTTCTAAAAAACATGATAATTTAACTCTGGATTGCTGTCTAAGAATCAAATATTTAAGAATATCTCCAAGCAAGTATTAGTTTTACTATTTACCTTCATCTTTGCTGCAGCCCCTTTGGTAGGAGTTGTCCATGTTGTGTGGGAGAACACAGTTTGGTAGAGAGGAGGAACGTGGTTTTCAAGATGTTTTGCACTTCCCAGAGCAAGACCTAGAATTGGCCTTTTTTACTGACATTTGCAGGTTGAAAGCTGCAAATCAGTTTCCATTTACTTTAAAAAGTAGCTTTGAGAATGAGCATCGATACAGGGACAAGTTGGGAAGTTCACTACTGATTGGTTAGGTATGAAACAAGATTTTAAAAAATATTTCCCATTACAGTTTTCTTTCCATTCTTCAGTAGACTCAGTAATCCTTCACAGTTATTCCTTACTTAGAGAAATAAAGACTTAGAAGAGAATTAAACCCTTGACATCTTAAGCATAAGACCCAGAGCTATAACAATTGATTGAGGACTACCTGTACCCTATCATACAGGGCTTCCCGTCCCCCTACCCTGGAATAGCTACAAGTTACATCATCTGGGGAAAGAGAAAGTGTCAGAAAACAGCTAATTAAATGCTAGTTGATACTCCTGAAAATGAACTCTGTGGTCCCTTTTTCATTAATATCCCACTGAGAAGTGGTAGAAAATAGGAAATCTGAATAGATTTAGAATATCTGAGAGTTAGAGGGACAACTTCAGCATCCTCTGTAGAGTTTCTGGCAACCACTGAATGGAAAGATGACAATGTTGGCAGGTGGACTTGGCATAGCCTCAAAATTCCTCTGTAGTTATAGGTCTCTTGTGGCCTAAGAGTGGCAAAGAAGTAGCTAAAAATGAGTGAGGCATGGTGATGGTTTGTTATCAGAACACATAATATGCTGCAATTAATTACCTGCATGGAACAATAATGATAAAGCAAATGAAAGTGAGGCTATTTCAATGTGTACATCTTTGACTGATAATGACTATGAGCTAAGACAGGAAAGTTCTCCCTCAACAGCCCACCCAACAATGCCTCAACCCTCTGCAAGCCCCTAGGAATGTAGTCACAATCGTGAGTAGAGGGGAAAAAAGCCTTTAATAAATGAAGTTTCTCTGAACTGTGAGACATGAATTTTTCCCAATGGGAAGAATGAGAGATTTAAGTAGAACATTTGTTCAATTACAGAGACATCAGGGAAGGTTTTATTTCTCTGAAACTATCAAAAGTATAGTTAGTTATGATATTAAATTCTCTGGGATGAAAAATAGGTGTTCCTATATGCTAAAGAAATTTGAAAGGAGAATGGAGAGGATTGCAGACTAGAATAAAGATTTTATGTTTTGAACTGGCCAAGACTTTCTGTGGAGCTTGCCAGTCCACATTTTAGAACCTGGAAAAGCAAGAATTTTGGTGGAATGAGACATCCAAGCAATTCTTTTTTTTTTTTTTTTTGCTGCTCCGTTTCTTTACTATGACATACAGGCTTCTTTTCTAGTCGTGGCTGGCAGGCTTAGTTGCCCCACAGTATGTGGGATCTTAGTTCCCTGACCAAGAATGGAACCCGGGTACCTCAAATTGGATGGTAGACTCTAAATCACTGGACCACCAGGAAGTCCCCTGAGATATACCTATCAAGTTACCATGCTTCTATTTTCTGGGGTGAAGTAGTAATAAAATATAAATGTCAAAGAATCAACAAGTGTAGGGTATTTCATGCATTACATTTTGCTGGATGTATATCCGGTTTTATTTTACTTATTTTTATTTTATATATTTAAGAACTTATTAAACACAATGCAGTAAACCAATACAGAATCCTACCAACAGAAATGAGCCCAAGGCAGGTTAACCCCTTCTAATGCCAGATCTGCCCTTGCCCCCATGGGCTAAGGATGGGAGGGATCTGTTAATATGCAAATATGGTCTGAGAAAGATAATCCCTTGTGTCTATCAACTCAAGTTCAACTGCCAAATGATTAGGTATTTCTCTTCTAGAAATGACTGACATTGCATATTTGTTTACATCAGAAAGAGGGAAAGTATTAGAGCAGGATCCCCAACCTCTGGGATCAAATGCCTGATGATGTGAGGTGGAGCTGATGTAATAATAATAGAAATTAAAGGCACAGTAAATGAGCTTGAATCACCCCAAAACCATCCCCACCCCCCTACCCCTACCCTGTCTGTGGAAAAATTGTCTTCAACAAAACAGGTCTCTGGTGCCAAATAGATTTGGGACTGCTGTTTTAAAGCAGTCAGCATTTTCAGAAGGAGTAAGTCAAAGGCAAGTGCCGTGACAAGAGTATGTCAAATTGGGAAAAATCTCTGGGGCTTGTGAGATTTGGGGGTGGGGAAAGAATGAGAGTGTGATATGGCTCAGATAGAGTGCGTGTGTGTGCTCAGTCAAGTCCAACTCTTTATGACCCCATGGACTGTAGCCCACCAGGCTCCTCTGTTCATGGGATTTCTCAGGCAAGAATACTAGAGTGGGTTGTCAATTACTCCTCCAGGGGAGCTTCCCAACCCAGGGGTCAAACCCACGTCTCTTGCACCTCCTGCATTGGCAGGCAGATTCTTTACCACTGTGCCACCTGGGAAGACAGGTCTAAATAGAAAAAGGACATAAAATGAGCAGAGACAGAGAGGTTAAGAGAAGCTACTTAAGAGATTCAATCTAGCTAAAATTGTAAGAGATATTCCTGCAAGATGCAACCCTGAATCTAGTTGATCTAGATAAACCAAGATGGAGAAATATTCTAAAAAATAAACAACAAAAACACAACCTGTAGTCTATAAAAATATTGATGTCATAAAATTTAAGGAATTGCTCTAAATGAAAAGAGACAAGAGAGGACATTACAAGTAAATGTAACATACCATGTAATTCTGAATGGAATGCTTTTTATATAAAAGATTTTTCTTTTAGTACAACTGGCAAGATTTGAATAAAGTCTGATAATTAAAAAATAGTAGCATATGGTTTTTCCAGTGTCATGTATGGATGTACATGTATGGATGTGAAATTATGTATGGATTGTGAAGAAAGCTAGCACTGAAGAATTGATGCTTTTGAACTGTGGTGTTGGAGAAGACCCTTGAGAGTCCCTTGGACTGCAAGGAGATCCAATTAGTCCACTCTACAGATCAATCCTGGGTGTTCTTTGGAATGACTGGTGCTAAAGCTGAAACTCCAATACTTTGGCCACCTCATGCGAAGAGTTGACTCATTGGAAAAGACTCTGATGCTGGGAGGGATTGGGGGCAGGAGGAGAAGGGGATGACAGAGGATGAGATGGCTGGATGGCATCACCGACTTGATGGACATGAGTTTGGGTGAAACTCTGGGGGTTGGTGATGGACAGGGAGATCTGGCGTGCTGCAGTTCATGGGGTTGCAAAGAGTTGGACACGACTGAGCAACTGAACTGAACTGAACATATTAAAATTAACTTTCTGTTCTAATGAGGTGGATGAAACTGGAGTCTATTATACAGAGTGAAGTAAGCCAGAAAGAAAAACACCAATACAGTATACTAACGCATATATATGGAATTTAGAAAGATGATAACAATAACCCTGTATATGAGACAGCAAAAGAGACACTGATGTATAGAACAGTCTTTTGGACTCTGTGAGAGAGGGAGAGGGTGGGATGATTTGGGAGAATGGCATTGAAACATGTATAATATCATATATGAAACGAGTCACCAGTCCAGGCTTGATGCACGATACTGGATGCTTGGGGCTGGTGCACTGGGACGACCCAGAGGGATGGTATGGGGAGGAAGGAGGGAGGAGGGTTCAGGATGGGGAACACGTGTATATCTGTGGCAGATTCATGTTGATATATGGCAAAACCAATACAATATTTTTAAGTTAAAAAATAAAATTAAATTAAAAAAACAGAAAAAGAAACATGAAAAAAATAATAAAATTAACTTTCTGATTTTGATGGTTTTATTGTGACTGTTAGAATTTCCTGGCTTGCAGAAAACACTCTAAAACATCTGGAAATGATGAAAAAAAAAGTATTAAAAAAGTATTTTTAAAAAAGTATTTAAAAATATCATTTACACTGTACTTTAAACTTTATCATAAGTTTATGATTATTTTAGAAAGAGAAAGAGTTCTGTTTGAAGTCATGCTTATGTAAAAATCAGCACTAACAAATATATACCAAGCAACAGAAATGATAAACCAATAATTCTTGATTTTGAATAGTTTAATATTATTTTTGTGGATGCCTGCTGTACTCAAGTATGCCCTGTAAATTATCCTACTCAGTTCTCACCTTGATCCACAAGCGTTCAATCACAGCATGGTCAGTTTCTCAGAGCTTTCTGGTATTATGCTCTCATCTTCATATTCCTCAGGACTTGTTTTTTTGTTGTTACTTTTTTTTTGCCATTTGAATAAAGGCAGATTTGTACACGAAGAAATTCTCTAGTATGAGAGGAAAAACCTTCTAAGTGATCTCTTCTGGAAGTTTTATGTTCATTGCTATCCTATAGCTTTCCCCAAATGCCCATAAGCCAAAGATTTCATGTGTTATTTCTGTAATTCAGTAGCTTTCATTCAAATTATGCATTAAAAATTAATATCCGTCTTAAAACAATTGGCATGATTAATTATCTACTAAATTTTTCATTTCACAAAAGGCAGTGTTTTATGCCATACATTTACACAGTTAAGAGAATTTTAAGTCAGAAAGACACATTTATGTTGTCAGGAATCAAACTAAAAATTATTTTAATATTTCCTATTTAATATTTAATATTTTACTGTAAAACCCACATTTCAATCACACCTATATGTTCAAGAAATTGAATATAGAATATCAATCAATACTATTTGTGGTAAAAGAAAAAGAGTGGATAGAATTAATGACATAAAATTAAGATCTGTTATGTAATTAAAAATGCAGATATTAACATATAAATTACTATTTTCATTAATGTTAAATATTCTTACAAAATGAATATTTAAGATGAATATATTTCTGCAACTTTATATTCTACAAGCTGATTAAAAGAAATACTTGGTAGAAAAACATGAATAAATACAATAATAATAAAGTAAATGTTTCTATTACCAAATATGGAAATGTTTTTATTTTTATATATTTTCAAATACATAAGTAATATAATATATATTCAGGATACGAATTTTTTTCAAAAATGCGTTGCATAATATATTAATCATTAGATGATATATTAATTTTCTAGGGCTGCTGTAACAAAATACCACAAACTGGGTGACTTAATAAAACAGAAATTTATTGTCTCACAGTTCTGAAGGGCAGAAGTGTGAATTCAAGATGCCAGCAGGACCACGCTCTTTCTGAAGGCTCTAGGGAAGATGCACGCTGGCCTTTTTTATTTCTGGCAGTTACCAGTTATTCTTGACATCTCTTGTCTTGTAGATGAATCAGTACAATCTCTCCTTGTGCAGTCATATGGTGCTTTTCTTGTGTGCCTGTCACTTCTCTGTACATAGCTCTGTTTTCAGATTTTCCTCTTATAAGGATGGCTGGTGGCTTCAGATGGTAAAGAATCTGCCTGCAATGCATGAGACCTGGGTTCAATCCCTGGGTCAGGCAGATTCCTGGAGAAGAGAATGGCAACCCATTCCAGAATTCTTGCCTGGAAAGTTCCATAGACAGAGGAGCCAGGCAGGCTATACAGTTCATGGGGTTGTAAAGAGTTAGACATGACTGAGCAACTAACCCTTTCCCTTTTTCATAAGAACACCAGTCATTGGCTTATGTATGACCCAATTTAGTATGACCTCATTTTAACTTGATTTCATCTTTCCAAATAAGATTCAATTTCTAAATGAGGTCAAAGTCTGAGGTTCTGGGTAGACATACATTTGGGAGGACACTATTCAAGCCACTACGAATGGTAAACATTTCTTCCATAGCTCAATCATAATTATTATGAATAAAACATATAGGTAAGAATATCCATGGTTTTAAAATATGAGAATTATATACTATTTATCTAGTATGAATTATTGCTTAACTGGAATTTATAATAAGAGCAAAGGTGTAACATTTTTCTTCAAATTTACCATATCTTGTTAAAGTCTAAAGAAGTCTACCAAAGTTACTAGATTATTTTTATGCTCTACTCTGTGAGCCTCTTAAATACTTTAATTTTACACAGTTGGTGTGCTTCTTTGATCTTATTTGGGAAATAGATTTGCCTTTCTGCTGAAAAAAAAAAAAACATATGGGCAAGGAGGTATATAATGAAAAAAGTGATAATGAATGTATAATGAAACTAAAACTTTCCCCTTAAAGTATGTGTTTCAAATCTATATAAACTGTATTTACAGCTTCTGAGGCTGTCTTGTGAATCTATTTAGTATAGTGGAACAAACCCAGGGTTTGTGATTAAATGAAAAGTCACCAAATTGCTCTTTGTGATCTCAGGGAAATTGCTAAGAATCTCACATTATTGGTTTTATCATCTTTTACACATTAGAAATCAACAAAAAGTCTAAGTAGACCGTCTATTTCTTAATTTTTAGATTGGGATTTTGTAACCAATTTTGTGAATTAGATATGCATTGTACACATCCCATGAATTTTATATTATTCTTCCCATCTCTCTCCCTAAAAGAAAATCATTAACATTTTTTTCAGATGCTAGTATAAGGCATTGATTATAAGAACTAACTTACATGACCCTACCTGTCTGCCCCAGTACAAATTACAGTTTAATTCAAGTCTTATTTCAAAAAACAAGTTTAATATAAAGTTCAGATGTTATATGTTCAGAAGACTAACTGGGATTTGCTAGCCACATGGTCTTCAACTGTGTGAACCCCCAACATGACCCCAATTTCTTCTTGTGTAGAATGGGAATGATAACTGCCTTACAGGATCATGATGGTAAAATTAAATGCCCACGTGCTTAAGATAGACAGCATAGTCTAACAAACATGGAGGATTGCTGCTAAGGGTTATTATGACTCCTTAAAGTATGTCCTCCTATACTGGCCAAGTTAGAATAATCTATATATGCTGTAGTGTGTATGTCATCTATATATGCTACAATATGTATGTCATCATATCTATGTATTCTATACATGGATATCATATATATGCCACAACATAAGCTCATGTGCTCAGTTGCTTCACTTTTGTTCAACTACTTGTGACCCTGTGGATTGTTTATGGTGATTCTCCAGGCAGGAATACCAGAGTGGGTTACCATGCCCTCCTGCAGGCGATCTTCCCAACGAGTAATTGAACCCACATCTCTTATGTCTCCTGCATTGGCAGGTGGGTTCTTTACCACTAGTGTGACCTGGGAAGCCCATATATGTCATCATCTCAGACTTCCTTGCAGCTTGGTTTCCACATGTAATTTAAATTCAGCTAACCAGACTCATTTCTCTGAAATCTGAAAATTAGATTTGACGTACTATCACACTTTTATTTTTACTCCTGGTAAGCAGGGTCTTAAAAATGTGTGTGTATGTGTGTTTGTGTATGTGTGTGTATTACTAGGATTATTAGGTTTGTTGTTTGAGTATCTATTCAGAGCTAACTATTTGCTAGATATTGGTACATATTTGTTATATAGCAGCAGAACGGTTACAATGAAAGGTGATAAATGATCAGAGAGAAATAGAGTTCTTTGGCAGAACAGAGGAGAAATAGAAAATGAAGAAATTCCAATAAAAAATTGAAAAATACTGGATATGTTCAAGGGTCTCCTAGTTTACAGTCTGTAGGAACTTCAACAGACTTTGTATCCTAATGTGTGAAAATTGTATAAACTTAATTATGTTAAATTGGTTTGGTTCACATTGCTATTCAGGTCTACTATATCCTTCTACTTCTCTCTATATTCTACTAATTTTTGAAATCTTGATATTGAAAAATCAACAAAAATCTTAATATATCTTGTTGTTCACTCTCTCAATCATGTCCAACTCTTTGCAATCCCATGGACTGCATCATGCCAGGCTTCCTTGTCCTTCACCATCTCCTGGAGCTTGCTCACACTCATGTCCATTGAGTCAGTGATGCCATCCAACCATCTCATCCTCTGCTGTCCCCTTCTCCTTCTGCCTTCAATCTTTCCCAGCATCAGACTCTTTTCTAGTGAGTCGGCACTTCTCATCAGATAACCAAAGTATTGGAGCTTCAGCCTCAGCATCAGTCCTTCCAAGGAATATTCAGGACTGATTTCCTTTAAGATTGACAGGTTTGATCTTTGCAGTCCAAGGTACTCTCAAGAGTCTTCTCTAACACCACAGTTCGAAAGCATCAATTCTTTGGTGCTCAGCCTTTCTTATCATCTAGCTCTCACATCCATACATGACTACTGGAAAAACCATAGCTTTGATTATGTGGACTTTGTCAGCAAAGTAATGTCTCTGCTTTTCAATACACTGTCTGTGTCTGTCATTGCTTTTATTCCAAGGAGTAAGCTTCTTTTATTTTCACGGTTGCAGTCATTGTCTACAGTGTTTTTGGAGCCCCCCAAAACAAAGACTCTCACTGTTTCCATTGTTTTTCCATCTGTTTGCCATGAAGTGATGGGACCATGTGTCATGATCTTCCTTTTTTGAATGTTGAGTGTTAAGCCAGCTTTTTCACTTTTGTCTTTCACCTTCGTCAAGAGGCTCTTTAATTCCTCCTCACTTTCTGCCCGTAAGGATAGTATCATCTGCATATCTAAGGTTATTGATATTTCTCCCAGAAATCTTGATTCCATCTTGTACTTCTTCCAGCCTGGCATTTGCATGATGTACTCTGCATATCAGTTAAATAAGCAAGGTGACAATATACAGCCTTGGAATACTCCTTTCCCGATTTGGAACTGGTCCATTGTTCCATGTCTAGTTGTAACTGTTGCTTCTTGACTTGCGTACAGATTTCTCAGGAGGCAGGTTAGATGGTCTGGTATTCCCATCTCTAGAAGAATTTTCCACAGTTTGTTGTTATCTACACAGTCAAAGGCTTTAGCATGGTCAGTGAAGCAGAAGTACATGGTTTTTCTAGAATTCTCTAGCTTTTTCTATGATCCAGTGGATGTTGGCAATTTGATCTCTGGTTCCTCTGCCTTTTCTAAATCAAGCTTGAACATCTGGAAGTTCTCAGTTCACTTTTTGTTGAAGCATAGCTTAAAGGATTTTGAGCATTATTTTGCTAGAATGTGAAGTGAATAAAATTGTGCAGTACTTTGAACATTGTTTAAGAGTGCCCTTCTTTGGGATTGGAATGAAAAATGACCTTCTTAAAAAAATTGTAATATATACTGAAGCTCTATGTAACCTTGTTCTATATTTTACAAGCCTCTTGTAAATATATTATCATACTTTCATAATTTACAAAAATAAAAATTGAAAAAATGGTAAGTAGTATCCTCCAAATCAAATACATTCATTTTTGGATGCCAACAAAAATTAAGTAGCTATGTGTTTAAAAACCATAAAATGAGTTCCAAAATCTAATTTCACTAATAAAATAGAAACAAAATGTCTTAGAAATAAGTGAAACGTATAATATTGTATATGAAATGAATCACCAGTCCAGGTTTGATGCATGATACTGGATGTTTGGGGCTCGTGCATTGGGTCAACCCAGAGGGATGGTATGGGGAAGGAGGTGGAAGGGGGCTTCAGAATGGGGAACACATGTATACCTGAGGTGGATTCATATTGATGTATGGCAAAACCAATACAATATTGTAAAGTAATTAACCTCCAATTAAAATAAATAAATTTATATTAAAAATAAATAAGTGCTTTTGAAGTCAATAGAGTAATTTGTATATTAATGTCAGTGATTTTCAAATCATACAATTAAACTTTCTGTAATATAATTTGGTGGTATCAGACATTTTGAGGAAACTGTAAATAATTTGTAAGTGGATCCATTTCTGAATATGGATTTTAATTTATTAATAAACAACATTTAGCCTTTAAAACCATTCATCCCAAATGATTAAATATAGTCCACTTACACTGACATTTAACATTTTTATTTTTTATTTTATAAAAGAAAATCACATAAGCACAAACAAAAGTAATCTTAAAGGACAGTATAAACAGAAAATGATGAGGCATATAGTTTAAATATTTTACTATAATCTTATTATCTGGATCTATACATATGCATGCAATCGGCCATGTTAGTAAAACAGAGATAACATTTATTGAGAATTATTATGTATCAATATTTGTGGTAGGTGCTACTTATTATTTATCTTACAAACATAATAGTTATGTAGGCAGTTACTGAGGTGGTAATCCCCTCATATATGAAAAGGGAAGTATTATACTAGCTTCTCATGGGGATCTTTGGAAAGAAAATATTTCACACAGTAGGTAACTGGTGTATAGTTTGAAAACTGTATATACAAAATGTGAGCTCTTAATCACTACATATCCCCATTAAAACATAAGGTAACACAATGACACTAACCAAAAAATATTTAACCAATCCAGACACACAGAGTTGAAAATCAGCATCCATTGCTGCCTAGTTTTACACGCTATCTAAATCTCACAGTCTTGAAGCCCCAGATCTACATTTTCCAGACTCCCAGGTCACAAGAATGAAATATCAGATTTAGATTCCGCGAGTGAGATGCATGACTCCAGTACTCTTGCCTGGAAAATCCCATGGGCAGAAAAGCCTGGTAGGCTACAGTCCATGGGGTCACGAAGAGTTGGACACGACTGGGCAACTTCACTTTTCACTTTCACGCATTGGAGAAAGAAATGGCAACCCACTCCAGTGTCCTTGCCTGGAGAATTCCAGGGACGGGGGAGCCTGGTGGGCTGCCATCTATGGGGTCCCACAGAGTCAGACACGACTGAATCGACTTAGCAGCAGCAGCAGCAGTGAGATGCACTGATATGAACTCTTGGAGAGCACAGCAGGTACAGAGGACCTTCTTTGGGCAGTAGTAGTGACTGATTTTCAGATTCCAACAGATAGGAGTTTTTATGGAGGCTGATCATAGATGTACCAGTATCTAGCCACATTGGGGCTTTGTTGTTGTTCAGTCACATTCATGTCTGACTCATTGTGACCCCCATGGACTGCAGCATGCCAGGCTTCCCTGACCTTCACTATCTCTCAGAGTTTGTTCATACTCATGCCCATTGACTGGGTGATGCCCCCCAACCATCTCATCCTCATCCTCTGTCGGCCCCTTCTCCTGCCCTCAATCTTTCCCAGCATCAGGGTCTTTTCCAGTAAGTCAGCTCATCACATCAGGTGGCCAAAGTATTGGGGCTTCAATATCAGTCCTTCGAATGAATATTCAGTGTTGATTTCCTTTAGGATTGACTGGTTTGATCTCCTTGCAGTCCAAGGGACTCAAGAGTCTCTCCAGCACCACAGTTTGAAAGCATCAGTTCTTTGGTGCTCAGCCTTCTTTAAGGTCCAACACTCAGGCTTTGGAATAGTCAAAACACCAGCAGTATTTTCTTGCCTAATCGCTAAGGGGCAGAAGCAGCTTCTTCCTGGTGCCATTACTTGCAGGTTTCTGCTTCCCGAGCTTTTCCAGTAATTTCATTAACCTCTTTTGCTCAAAATGCTTATAATAAGTTCTGTTTCTGCATTGAACCTTCAATGATACATATATATTTTGAAAAATAAATATTTAAATAGTTGTTAGAACTGACTAAATATTTTAGCATCATGACCTCATTTCATATATCTGACTCTCCTTTCCCTCATATGTTTCTGGTGAGATATTTAAATCTTATTCAGTATCAGAATTTTAGTTATGATTGTTTGTCACCATAGAATAAGAACAACTTAGTAAAATTATATAAATAGGTAAGGCTCAAGTTGACTCTAAAATTTATTTTCCCGGCAGAATCTGCCAAGACCCATCAGTAGTTACAAGTTGCAAGGGTCATTCTCAGCAACTCCCAAATGAGTCAAAAAGACAAATTGCTCATTTCAGTTCTCAAGAGTGAATGGCATACAACCTTTTAAATATGTATAAATGCTAATTTCTAGCTGTATACCAACAGAGTTTTAAGGTTAGCAAGATTTGGTGTTTCATATAGCATTCAAAAAAATTCTGTATCTTATGAAAAAGTCTAACTGACATAAAGTACCTGGCAATGTTGTAAACATCTCAGATAACCGAAAGGATCAGTTTGTTAATCAAACTTATAAGACTCAGAGATCTCAGCCAGTATCAGCCTTTACCAATAATTTCAAAAATTTGAGTTTTGAGGGGGACAAGAGAAGCACAGAGTCGTGGTTTGGACCTTCAGTCCAAACTTCCCTTTGGCTCTTATGTTTCTCTCATGACTTGTTCTGTTAAGAGATAAGGTTTCTAAGTGAGGAACACAATCCTCTTACACAGAACGAGGGACTTCTGTCATGAATTGCCTCCATCTTATTCTCTGAAAGATGCATGGTTTAGGGAGCATAAAGTTTGACTTGCTAACAGAAGCAATCCTAGAATGCCAAGGTATTAACAGGCTGAAAGCATTCCACAGTTAAGGATTCTTCTTGCTATAAATATATGTATGTATGTATATATACATATATACATGCATATATATACATGTATGTATGTCAGTTTGTTCAGTTGCTCAGTAGTGTCTGACTCTTTGCAATCCCATGGACTGCAGCACACCAGGCTTCCCTGTCCATCACCAACTCCCAGAGCCTGCTCAAACTCATGTCCATTGAGTCAGTGATGCCATCCAACCATTTCATCTTCTGTCATCCCCTTCTCCTCCTGCTTTCAATGTTTCCCAGCATCAGGGTTTTTCCCAATGAGTCAGTTCTTTGCGTCAAATGGCCAGGGTATTGGAGTTTCAGCTTCAGCATCAGTTCTCCCAATGAATATTCAGGACTGATTTTCTTTAAGATTGACCAGTTGAATCTCCTTGCAGTCCAAGGGACTCTCAAGAGTCTTTTACAACATCACAGTTTGAAAGCATCAATTATTGAGTGCTCAGCTTTCTTTATATTCCAACTCTCACATCCATGCATGACTACTGGAAAAACCATAGCTCTGACTAGACAGAGCTTGTCGGCAAAGTAATGCCTCTGCTTTTTAATATGCTGTCAAAGTTGGAAGCTTTTCTTCCAAGGAGCAAGCATCTTTTAATTTCATGGCTGCAGTTACCATCTGCAGTGATTTTGGAGCCCCCAGATACAAAGACTCTCACTGTTTCCATTGTTTCCCCATCTATTTGTCATGAAGTAATGGGACCAGATGTCATGTCTTAGTTTTTTGAATGTTGAGTTTTAACAGCTTTTTCACTCTCCTCTTTCACTTTCATCAAGAGGCTCTTTAGTTCCTGTTCACTTTCTGCCATAAGGGTAATATCATATGTGTATCTGAGGTTATTGATATTTCTCCCAGCAATCTTGATTCCATCTTGTGCTTCATCCAGGCCAGCATTTCACATGATGTACACTGCATATAAGGAAAATAAGCAGGCTGACAGTATACAGTCTTTAAGTATTCCTTTCTCAATTTGAAACCAGTATGTTGCTCCATGTCTGGTTGTAACTGTTGCTTCTTGACCTGCATACAGATTTCTCAGGAGGCAGGTAAGGTGGTCTGGTATTCCTATCTCTTGAAAAATTTTCCACCATTTGTTGTGATCTGCACAGCCAAAGGCTTTGGCATAATCAGTAAAGCAGAAGTAGGTGTTTTTCTGGAACCCTCTTGCTTTTTCAATGATCCAACAGATGTTGGCAATTTGGTCTCTGGTTCTTCTGCCTTTTCTAAATCTTGAACATCTGGAAGTTCATGGTTCTTGTACCATTGAAGCCTGGCTTGGAGAATTTTGAGCATTACTTTGCTAGAGTGTGAGATGAGTGCAATTATGCGGTAGTTTGAACATTCTGTGGCATTACCCTTCTTTGGGATGGGAATGAAAACTGACCTTTTCCAGTCCTGTGGCCACTGCCGAGTTTTCCATATTAGCTGGCATATTGAGTGCAGCACTTTCACAGCATCATCTTTTAGGATTACAGCAGGTGTTTTGCCTGCATGTTACAAGGAAATTAGACTGAACCTCTCACCACCCTTTTCCTGGGAGTATCTTCCACCTGCATTGTGTTAACCTTTCACTGTTGACAGGCTTATATGTTTAAAGTTTTGGCTTATTATTTGTATGTAACTGGATTTCAAGATATATGTTTCTCATATGCCACCTTTTAAATATAAGTCACTCATATCACTATTTCTAAAACAGATGTAAACTTGATTTCTTCAAATTTAGTTGCAGTGATCCTTTCTTATTGTTGTATGTGTATATGCTCTGTCAGCTCCAACTCTTTGTGACCCCATGGATTGTAGCCTGCCAGGCTCCTCTGTCCATGGACTTCTCCAAGCAAGAATAATGGAGTGGATTGCCCTTTCCTCCTCCAGAGGATCTTCCCCACCCAGGGGTCAAATCTATATCTCTTGTGTCTCCTGCATTGGCAGGTGGATTTTTTTTTTACCAACTGTGCCACCTGGGAAGCCCCCCTATCTTATTGGGCCTATACATAAAACTAATATTTAAATTGTTATACGTATTTGATCAAAATAAGTAAAATAAAAATATCTACTGCATTTTACATTCATGTGGATATAGTCAAAGCAGTCTTTGAAATAAACACTAGATGTGTCGTGTCTGTTTCTTTCCAGTTCTTGAATATCATCTTTAATTTTTTCCACTGGTAAGAAGAAGGTAGATGAGTAGATGTTAATGAGAATATGCAGTAGTCACTGGTCTTAAGAAGCCTCTTTGGCATTGTAATTTCCATCGACCAAAATTAGTTTTTAGTAGTGCACTCTTTGATCTATTATAGGAAATAATAAGTTGGGGATAACAAAGCATGCTAGCTCAACTTTCTTGAATGAGAGGATGATTTTTATTTACAAAAAGTATACTAAGGGTGCTCTTTTTGGAAGAAATCCAAGTATCCAGGAAGTTCTACTTTTTAAAAAATAAATTGAGATTTATTAATGCTGTTTTCTCAAGCTATGATGGCTGCTGGCTCAGATATCCTGAGACTTTCATTGGGTTTAATTGGCTTTGTTTGTTTATTTATTACAAACTGTGCATACTTATACTATAAATATGATAGCAGTATAAGCTAGTATCAAATGAGGAACATTAACTCTCATCTTCAGACAAATTTTTTTAAATTCTTGCCTGTTGGGTATAATGAGTTATCAGCGAATAAAACATTCCAACTGATTTGGACAACTATCCACTTTTAATCTCCTACTTTGTAAATTCAAGAAACAAAAGAAAAACAAATGCAGACATACATAAAACTAAATGTTCCTTCTTTTTGTTTTCAATTGTAAATGATTAATCTGTAGTATTTTGTTCAAAAGCTAAGATTTCCATTTATTTTTTTACTCCCTGTGTTATGTCATTTTCAGAAATGAGTTAGAACTCCATCTGTTTGGCAATCTTTATTTTTAAACATCACAAAAGAAGAGTCAGTCATGATGAAACATTATTTAGGCCTAAGAGCTCACTTCTGTGTCTTGCAGAAATTGGCACTTATTGGGTGCTTTCTTTGGACTTTAAAGAGTACAGATAACTAGCCTCTAACCAAGGCTTTAATTAGATGTCTTAGAAAACTTAGATTGTAAGGAATTTCAGTCAGTTAATTTATGTGCACCTCTAAATGATCACAAGTGTCCATAGTTTTCTTAATTGTGTTAAAAATCTTAAAACATATTGAAATAGGCATTAACAGACTGCTGATAATCTTGGCTCTAGCAATAGCAAGTCTATGACCTTATACTCTTCACATCTCTAAATGTATTCCATTATTTTTGTCCTTGTACCCTTTCATTTGCAGAATTACATTATTTTGTACCCTACTAACAAAGCATACTCAAAAAGTTTTTGCTCATGTTTATTTTAATACATTGCTTAATTTGCTTATTTAAAAGAAACTTGTTTTTGTTGATATGTGAGAATGAGCTATAGTTTTTCTTGGATGTTTGTCATGTTTCAGTATTAGGCTTATGTTAGTTTTGAAAAAAAGTAATTGGAACGGTTTCATTAGGTTTTGCAGTTTGGTTTCCATCATACAGTTTATGCTGTCAATAATCAGGCCACCCAGGTGTAATGCCTTAACAAATGAACTAATGATACCTGAAATATTTTCTATTTGCTGCTTAAGATCACATAATTATTTTTTTAAAAAAACTAAGAAATTGGGAAAAATTCTGTATTGTATTGTGTTTTCAGTGATACACAGCTTGTAAAGTATAACGTTTGAGTACATGCACTACCAGAAGATGGAATACAGTTTATGTCTCATATATAGCAATTACTCAATGACATTTTTCAAAGGAAGAAGTAATCTTGAAGAATTTGGCTGGTATGATTACCGTTTTAACTTCACTGCTTGAAAAAAAAATTATTTTGTAAGATGTCTTTTCCATAGAGGTGAAAATGTCAGAGAAATGTCATTTTAGGCAGCTGCCTAAGCAGTAATGATGTCTTCTTATTTTGAACTCTAAATTAAAAAAGAGTATCTTCTTGATCATCAGAAATTAAATAAGCTTTACCAGAAAGTTTGAGCAGCAATTAATTTTAGTGAGAATATTGAATGTGTTCTTTCTAGCAATAATTCCAAGAAATTATATCTTGACTCTTTAAATTGTGTTCCTCATTCAACACCTAACATATGTACTTGTAAACGGAGTATTTTTGGCTCTTAGTGACTATTCATATCAGCCAAGCTATCAACACTCTGCTTTACTATATGAATCTTTGGACTTAACTAGAAATTCCTGTGGATATGATTTGAATCTTAATTTTATCATCATGTTGATTATAAATGCTTATGTATAAGAATGAATTTTAATGCTTTTACTTAAACTTTATAAAGTCAGATCACAATATTATAGATGTAATTATACATTTTTTTAAAGTCAGTAAGTTTTGTATTGATAGTTTCTTTGAGGATCTACAGTCTGGAAGATAATAGGTTCAAAGTGCTGTAGACATTCTTCATTTCATGGCTATGCTTTCAGGGAATATAATTTGTTTGGAATTAAAAAGTACAATTATAGTGTAAATCAATAAATACATAGATAAGTAAACTGTAAATACAGTTATAGGTGTATATTTTTGGAGCAAATTTTTTACTTATAAACTTAATTAACAAAAATATTTTACAAACTTATTCTAATAAAGCACATGAAAGAAGCTTGGGACCATTTAGTATAGTGATTCATACAAGTGTGTCATACAAAGTATATTTGTATTTTAGGTGCTGAAATTGGTAAACTTAAAAAAAATAATTCTAAGAAATTGTATAAAAAGGAAGGAAAACTTACAAAACAGTTAAAACATATTTTGGTCAAAATATGCAGAAAATGTTTAGGTAAACACAATAAAGTCACTCAAATATATAGAAAATATAAATATGTAAAGAAGCAGATTGATTTATTAAATATATGTTACATGCTTCGCATTAGTACAAAATATTTTGTTGTACATTGTTCTGTTTTATCCTTGTTAAGGAATGATTAATGAAGTAATATTAATCATGTTTTCATATAAAGAAACAGAGACTCATAGAAATAAATAAGTTCCTCAAGGTCATTTCAAAGTACATAGTGTATTTGTGCTTTGAACCCAGAGTTGCCTGAACAAAAAGCACTTACTTTGCTTCCTGGAAAGTTCAGAATAGATGAGCTTTTCCTAAATAAACAAATCTATGAATGTGTTCCTTATTATCTCCTGTTTAATTTCCTCCTTATCCCCAATTCCTTGATATTATTTGGTGCTTTATCATATTCCATTCACTTTTCACAAAGTGAGAAGTTCCAATGAAAAAGATAGTTGAAGAGTTCTGGTCTTACAGTGAGCACCCTAAAACTTTCTAGACATCAGAAGTGCAGACCTCAGTAAATCTGCTGCCATATTGAATCACGTTGGCTTAAGAGTGTTTAGGAGGACCAAGAGTGCTAAAAGCATTTTATCACTTGCATGTTAGCTTTTTCAGTGCTTAAAGACCACTGCCTTAGATAGTGTTCAGTTTTATCTTCTGTTCATTGCTTTATCAACCTAAATATTGGATTTTAATTATTTGTGTGTGAGTGGACATGGAACCATCCATGAGAATACTGAATAACAAATACTCTTATGGCCCTGCCATTGTTAAAGATGCTCTGCTCTTCCTACACCTATAAATTCTTTTTTACATTCTTCATTCTTATCCACATTATGAACTCCATTAGAACCCTGTGCTTATTCCCACAACAACCTCAAACTCGGCCTTAAGACCTTCCCCTTGTCCATGCTTGAGTTGTGTGTTATTTCCACTTACTGTTAATACAGTTTACTTCTGTTAAGTCCCAGGTTTCCTTTAAGCACGAGTTTAATTCTGGTATAACTCTGACTTCAAGCACCTTCCAACCACATTCCTGAATTACCACCTTCCAACCACGTCCAGAATTGACTTCAGAGACTCACACTTAATGGGAGGGAAGAAAAAACTTCTGCGCTCCCATGCTAACTATTTCCAGTCATAAAATCACTTAGCTTTTATCATTGCCTCTAGGAAACACTCCCAGAAAACCTGGGTATTCTCATTTTCCTGGATCCTAATTAAATAACTAGCTCTCTTCCATATCCTTTAATAGATAAAATTTAGTTTGCCAGGAAATCAACTTTTGAAGTCTAAATTATCCCTTTACATTTTATATTCTGTTAGTTTTATGTTATTTTAACTTTGGATTTTAAACAGTTAGTGAATTTTAATCAAGCCAGCCAAGTTTATTTAAAATAATAATTAGCAGACTTTCATGTGTCTTTTTTCTTATGTACACTAAGTAGCATCAGCTGTATGCATTTATAGCTGTATGCATTTACAGAAGAGTAACACATACAGATTGGGGCTTCCTAGGTGGCCCTCGTGGTAAAGAACATGCCTACCAATGCAGGAGACATAAGAGACGTGTTTGATACCTAGGTCGGGAAGACCCCCTAGAGAAAGGCATGGCAACCCACTCCAGTATTGTTGTATGGAGAATTCCAGGGATAGAGGGGCTTGGTGAGCTGCAGTCCATAGGGTCTCAAAGAGTCAGACACAACTGAAGTGCCTTAGACGCACACACACATATAGACTTAAGCGGGTGTCATTTTCTCTGGTGCATAATTTCTTTTCTGCTGTCTGAGCATTTGAGAGCTCCACTGTGGGGTTAAAAAAGATACTGTTACTACTTTGCATCTGCAACAGGCAGTTTTGACCTTGGCTCAAAGGATGAATCAGAATTAGTGTTCCTTAATTTATCTGAAATAGAGTAGCAGTGAAGTAATATCACTACAAAAGTACAAAATAGAATAATGACTGCAGTCAATATGCTGTACTAAAAATGGAAAGTATCAAGCGTTCCAATCCTCCAATTAAAAGAATATTATCTTGTAGTCTACTGAGAAAAATGAAGAACTTTTAAATTGCTTTTCTGAAACTAATTTGCAAAAGAAGAGCATCTAAGGATTGATAATTATTAGTTTGCTATAGTATGGTAAAATATGGCAGCCTGAAAGAACTGATAAGATGGCAAGCTCTTTTTCCTTTAAACTTAATATTTAAAGTCAATTGTACAAGCTGAGAAATGGTCCATTGAGGAAATCCTTGTTGTTTTATTATTCAACTGAGTTCATCATTGAAATAATGGTGATACAACCAAATGCTTTGTAAATAGCTATTACTTTACTGAATTAAAACAAAATATATTAATCAATATATTGTTTATCTGCCTAGTGTTTGCCCATTTTCTTATCAGAAAATTTAGTGCTGTATTTAATCTGAAATAATATCTGGTGTACTCAGAGTTTTAGAAGGAGGAAAGGCTACTTCAAACGATTGCACTGCCTGTCAAGGTTGTATTTGTTATCTTTTTCCTCTGAGGTAATTGCATGATGAAATTATGTGTGAAAAGAGAATTTTTAGCTTCTACCTTGAATAAAGGTTGGGGAAAGGTTATGTTTAGCATAACTCCATTTCCAACACGTTATTGCCCTATAGGCAGAATAATTTTACCTTTTTTTCCTGATTCCAGTGGTGGACTGAATCCTCAGTTGTTCAGTGTTATCTTTATGGTGTCTTTCCTCATCTGTATTTACATTCTTTCCCCATATTGTGTGGGAAAATAAAATAATGTAAATGTAATGATTTGATAATAACTCACCATTTTAAAAATGTCCTTTCCATTCTCACATCTGCATTTCTCCATGAAATAGTTTCTAGTAATATTTTTGTCATTAAATTTCTTTCTTTCTTTTTTTTTTTTTTTTTTTAGGTTTTTTGGCGTTCCTTGACCAAGGATTAAACCCAGGACCCCTGCATTGAGAGTAGAGTCTTAACCACTGGACAAACAGGGAAATCCCTCTCATTAAACTTCTAAATTATTTTTTTTCTGAACTGTTGCTAAATTGGCTGGGAAAGATAAAAATAATGAAAAGATTCCAGTTTGGTTTTTGTTAATCTGCAATAATATACTGTTGCTGCTGCTGCTACTGCTAAGTCGCTTCAGTCGTGTCCTACTCTGTGCAACCCCATAGACAGCAGCCTACCAGGCTCCCCCGTTGCTGGGAATCGCCAAGCAAGAACACTGGAGTGGGTTGCCATTTCCTTCTCCAATGCATGAAAGTGAAAAGTGAAAGTGGATTTGCTCAGTCGTATCCGACTCTTAGCGATCCCATGGACTGCAGCCTACCAGGCTCCTCTGCCCATGGGATTCTCCAGGCAAGAGTACTGGAGTGGATTGCCATTGCCTTCTCTGTCATTACTCCCAGACATAACAAATTAGATTATATCTTCTTATTTTCAATAAGCAGTCAGCATTTCTCAAATAATGCAGAACATTGATTTCCAGGTATTTATCTCTGTATGCTATTTATCCAAATAGATTTGCATTGGAATTGAGCACTTAAGAAATGTATTAATAGCAGAAATATATTAAACACTCATAATTGGACACATATGACTTCCCTTGTCTTCTATATAGATATAATTACTCATTTATTAATTCACTTATAGTAATACCATCCAGACCTATGAATATTAATAGCCTGAGAACAAAATCCTGAGCATTAATTTTTGTTGTACAGGCATTAACTAGGTCTCTGACCTCAGAGTTACAGGGTTTAACCAAATCATTTATTCACACACAGCTCACATATACATTGGTTCAAACTTTGCACCTTTCATTCATGAGTATCTTTGTTTACTGATCCCCTAATTAAGTCACTAATAATAATAAAGTCAATGTGTAAAATTCCAAAAACCCTAAAACAATATCCTAGAATATTACTAAGGTCTATCTATAGGCTTATTTTTCATAAAACTACGATGCTATATCTTTTTTGAAGCAGATCACAACATTATACACAAAGATTATCAGCTTAGTTGCTTCATATCAATCCCATATTTATACTTTATCTACTATGCCTGTCCTACATTCACTTAATTTTTCCATGTTTTAAAGATGGTACATATGGTAGCCAGCCTCCAAGATGACACCCAAGTATTCCTGGCTCCTAGTACTTGTAGCCTTGCAGTCTCTTCCCATATTAAATCATGCTTGGCCTCTATACCCAATAGAATACTTGACAGGCTGACAGTGTATGACCTCTGAATCTTAATTATACCTACATTGAGCTTTCTGCCTCCCTTTCTCTTGTATTGATTGCTCTTGGGGAACTCAGCTGTCATGTTGTAAGGACACTCAAGCAGTCCTGAGGAAGGTCCATGTATAAAGAAACTGTGGTCTCCCTGCCAACGACCAGCACGAACTTTCTATCCTTCTGAGTGACTCATGGAGGCAGATAATCTAGTCCAAGCTTTCACAAATCTGCAATCCTACCTGACATCTTTACTACAACCTCACAAAAGACTCTAAACCAAAACTGCCCACTAATCCTCTCTAGATTCCTGCCCCATAGAAAATGTGATGCATAAAAAATATTTACTGTTGTTTTCAGTTGCTCAGTTGTAGGGTAATTTGCTACACAATAAAAAAACTGATACAATACAATGATCAATCACCAAGTGTCATATCTCACAATGAGGACATTGATACAATATTCTCTCATCCTATCTACTCCCCTTTTAAGGAGTTATGACCTAGCTTTTTATCACTGATGAAAGGTTTAAATTAACTGTGGTATAAAATAAAATATAATATTAAAAACACTGAAGATGAATAAAAGTTCTCCATCATTTTCAATGGACTTCAGATTACTCATAAAACTTGGTTAATTACCACTTTTGGCCCTGCATGGCATCCTTTGGTCTTCCCCAGTGGCTCTGCAGTAAAGAATCTACCTATGATGCAGGAGACACAGGTTCAATCCCTGGTTCAGCAAGAGCCCCTGGAGGAGGAAATGGCAAGCCATTCCAGCATTCTCGCTGCTAGTGCCTCATCAAAATCCAGACCCAAGAATTATTATAGTTATTGATTAATGTTGATATATCACTTTCTACACATGAACAAAAACATCCAGTATTTCATTTATTTATTCATTCATTCACACCCTACTTATTAGTTACTATGTGCCAATCATTATTTTATAAATATCATAGAGAAATAAAATGTTTATAAAAAGCTAAAAGGATCAATTGAAGAACATTCTGTAATATACCTGTGCAGGGCTCCTCAGGATGTCAAGGTCTTTAACATTAAAACAAGTGAAGTCTGACATACTGTCACAGCCAAGAGAAGCATAAGGAGTCATGATGACAAGTTGTAATGTGTTACCTTGGGCGATATTTGTGAATAGATGAAAGACATCAGATAAACGATGAAATTCCAGTTGAACTATTTCAAATTCTAAAAGATAATGCTGTGAAAGTGCTGTACTTAATATGCCAGCTAATTTGGAAAACTCAGCAGTGGACACAGGACTGGAAAAGATCAGTTTTCATTCCAATCCCAAAGAAGGGCAATGCCACAGAATGTTCAAATTATTGCACAATTGTACTCATCTCACACACTAGGAAAGTAATGCTCAAAATTCTCCAAGCCAAGCTTGAATAGTATGTGAACCATTAACTTCCAGATGTTCAAGCTGGATTTAAAAAAGGCAGAAGAACAAGAGACCAAATTGCCAACATCTGTTGAATCACTGAAAACGCATGAGAGTTCCAGAAAAACATCTGCTTTATTGATTATGCCAAAGCATTTGACTGTATAAATAACAACAAACTGTGGATAGTTCTTCAAGAAATGGGAATACCAGACCACCTTACCTGCCTCCTGAGAAATCTGTATGCAGGTCAAGAATCAATAGTTAGAACCAGACATGGAACAAGGGACTGGTTCCAAATTGGGAATGGAGTATGTCAAGGTTGTATATTGTCACCTGCTTATTTTACTTATATACAGTGTACATCATGTGAAATGCTGGGCTGAAAGAAACACAAGCTGGAATCAAGATTGCCAGGAGAAACACCAATAACCTCAGATACGCAGATGATACCACCCTTATGGCAGAAAGTGAAGAGAAACTAAAGAGCCTCTTGATAAAAGTGAAAGAGGAGAGTGAAAAAGCTGGCTTAAAACTCAGCATTCAAAAAACTAAGATTACGGCAACTGGTCTCATCACTTCATGACCAATTGATGGAAAAAGAATTGAAACAGTGAGAGATCTTATATTTTTGGGCTCCAAAATCACTGCAGATTGTGACTGCCACCATGAAATCAAAAGACGCTTGCTCCTTGGAAGAAAAGTTATCACCAACCTAGACATCATATTAAAAAGTAGAGACATTACTTTGCCGACAAAGGTCCGTCTAGTCAAAGCTATGCTTTTTCCAGTTGCCATATATGAACATGAGACCTGGACCATAAAGAAATCTGAGCTGAAGAATTGGTGCTTTTGAACTGTGGTGTTGGAGAAGAGTCTTTAGAGTCCCTTGGACAGCAAGGAGATCCAACTGGTCAATCCTAAAGGAAATCAGTCCTGAATATTCATTGGAGGGACTGATGCTGAAGCTGAAGCTCTAGTACTTTGGCCACCTGATGGGAAGAACTGACTCATTGCAAAAGACCCTGATGCTGGGAAAGACTAAAGGCGGGAGGAGAAGGGGACAAGAGAGGATGAGATGGTTGGATGACATCAGCAACTCAATGGACATAATTTAGAGCAAGCTCCTGGAGTGGGTGATGGACAGAGAAGCCTGGTATGCTGTGGTCCATGGGGTTGCAAAGAATTGGACATGACTGAGCAACTGAACTTAACTGACTGATATAGCAAGGAAATCTGAATTAAGTATAAGCTTTAGTTCATAATCATGTATTGGTATTGTCTCATTAAGTGTAACAAATATATAGTACAGATAAAAGATGTTAATAATAGGAGAAATTAGGGATGGGGTATATAGAAGTTCTCTGTACCATCTTGGCAATTTTTCAGTAAACCTAAAGCTGTTGCAAAGTTAAAATATACATAAGTATACATACACTGAACCAAGTTCGATCTCTGGTTTGGGAAGCTCTCCTGGAAAAGGGAAAGGCTACCCACTCTAGTATTCTTGACTGAAAAATCCAATAGTTGGAGGAGCAATCTTGGGATGTGGTATGTGCATGCTTAGTCATGTCCGACTCTTTGTGACCCCAGGGACTGTAGCCCTCCAGGCTCCTCTGTCCACGGAATTCTCCAGGCAAGAATTCTGGAATGGGTAGCCATTCCCTTCTCCAGGAGATCTTCCCAACTCAAGGATCGAACTTGGTTTCCTTCATTGCAGGCAGATTCTTTACCATCTGAGCCACCAAGGAAGCCATTACTTCTTGTCATTTTTAGAGGAAAAAAGTATAATGGCCACATAGGCTGTATAACTTGCCTAGAGTTGGTATAAATTGCCAGTTAAAAATCTGGAACCAGAAACTGACATTTTTTAGCATAACTGGCAATGAATTATTAAACCACTGCAATTCATATCTCAGGCCTTATAGGGGAAACACCTTTAGCATGTGTCTTTTAGCCCTGTTTTAATGGTGTATCATATTAACTATGCCCAATAGCATCTTTAACACGTAGTATCTTTCCATGGTTCAAATTGAATAATATCTTTCCATGGCCTCTCAGTATTTTCTGGCTGCCCTTTCTTTGCCCTCTCAGCAATCCATTTATATACTTTCCTTGCCCTTGCATAACTGATATCTCTAACACTGCTGCTAAGTCACTTCAGTCATGTCCGGCTCTGTGCGACCCCAAAGACGGCAGCCCACCAGGCTCCCCCGTCCCTGGGATTCTCAAGGCAAGAACACTGGAGTAGGTTGCCATTTCCTTCTCCAATGCATGAAAGTGAAAAGTGAAAGTGAAGTTGCTCAGTCGTGTCCGACTCTTAGCGACCCCATGGACTGCAGCCTACCAGGCTCCTCCATCCATGGGATTTTCCAGGCGAGAGTACTGGAGTGGATTGCCATAGATCTGCTTTATTTCCATTTACTCTTAAAAGTTTTAATTTCTTACAAAGGCACTAAAAATGTTCTTTCATATTATATTGAGTTATGTTGAAAGCCTGGCTGAGATGAACAAAGCCAAAAGAGTGATTTAGCAAAACTAGAGTAAAATTTTATTTACCGATATCAGATCAGATCAGTCACTCAGTCGTGTCCGACTCTCTGCCACCCCATGAATCACAGCACGCCAGGCCTCCCTGTCCATCACCAACTCCCAGAGTTCACTCAAACTCACGTCCATCAAGTCAGTGATGCCATCCAGCCATCTCATCCTCTGTCGTCCCCTTCTCCTCCTGCCCCCAATCCCTCCCAGCATCAGAGTCTTTTCCAATGAGTCAACTCTTCGCATGGGTGGCCAAAGGACTGGAGTTTCAGCTTTAGCATCATTCCTTCCAAAGAAATCCCAGGGCTGATCTCCTTCAGAATGGACTGGTTGGATTTCCTTGCAGTCCAAGGGACTCTCAAGAGTCTTCTCCAACACCACAGTTCAAAAGCATCAATTCTTTGATGATCAGCCTTCTTCACAGTCCAACTCTCACATCCATACATGACCACAGGAAAAACCATAGCCTTGACTAGATGAACCTTTGTTGGCAAAGTAATGTCTCTGCTTTTGAATATGCTATCTAGGTTGGTCATAACTTTCCTTCCAAGGAGTAAGCGTCTTTTAATTTCATGGCTGCAGTCACCATCTGTAGTGATTTTGGAGTCCAGAAAAATAAAGTCTGCCACTGTTTCCACTGTTTCACCATCTAGTTCCCATGAAGTGGTTGGACCAGATGCCATGATCTCATTTTCTGAATGTTGAGCTTTAAGCCAACTTTTTCACTCTCCACTTTCACTTTCATCAAGAGGCTTTTGAGTTCCTTTTCACTTTCTGCCATAAGGGTGGTGTCATCTACATATCTGAGGTTATTGATATTTCTCCCGGCAATCTTGATTCCGGTTTGTGATTCTTCCAGTCCAGCGTTTCTCATGATGTACTCTGCATATAAGTTAAATAAACAGGGTGACAATATACAGATATATAGGTATTCAAATTACTTGAGCCAATATATCTTCCTATTGTGAATTTACTAAAAACTAAAGAGGATAATTTCTTCATACCCACCTGTTGGTGTCCAGGTAATCTGCATTATTATTCAAATTACATCAAGGAACTTCCCTGGCAGTCTACTGGTTAAGACTTCAGGTTCCATTTCAGAGGGTGCTGTTCAGTCCCTGATCACAGGGCTGAGACCCTACATGCCTCATGGCCAGAAAAACTAAACAGCAGAAGCAATATTGTAACAAACTCAATATAGACTTAAAAAAAGACATCTAGCACCTGTTGAGATGTGAAAGATCCTACCAGATATATTGAAACTGTTGTTTTATATGTAATTATGGTGCTTGAGTAGAGACTTCCTTGGTGGCCCAGTGGTTAAGAATCTGACTGTATACAGTAGATGCAGGTTTGAACCTTGGGTCAGGAAGATCCCTTGGAGAAGGAAATGGCAACCTACTCCAGTATTGCCTGGAAAATCCCATGCACAGAGGAGCCTGGTGGGCTACAGTCCATGGGGTCACAAGAATCAGACACAAATTAACGACTAATTCCTTCACTTCCCTTTATGCTTGAGTAAGCTTTCTAGGCTTCTTACCTTACATCATTTATTTTAAAATTACAAGTGAATGTTTGAAATGCTTGAATACGTGCACATAAAACTAGAGTTAGATGTGAATGAAAAGAATATAACCACAGGTTAATGGAGTAAAACCCTCAAAGAACTATTTAAGAGATGCTAGAGTAAGTGGGGAATGAGTTATTTTTGCAGAGTTTACTGTTTTAGCACAAGTAACAAAACTTCTCAAGTCTGGTAGCTCAAGATGTACCATGAAATGGTAGAAATTGTGCTTTACCCATATGCAATCGAATTTTTTTTGATTGAGCAGAGCAAGATTCCAATGAAGTCTATACCTATTTCAAGTGGATTTTTATGTTAAAAAATAAAGTGGACTGGTTGTATTACTTCAAATGGCCATTTGAAGAAGGGATGGTTTGATATTATTCGGGTAGTATAGTTAGAAAAATATTACCATATGTTATTAGCACCATTAGGTAATGAGAACCATGAGAAAGTCTGTGCCAGAGTCTCAGTAATGTGATAAAATTAACAAATGGAGACAATATATTCTGAAATTAGCAGAAAGGAAACACTGTATTTCCTCTTAACAGCTATTATACCCAGATCGAGAATGTGGTTGAGGGTAAGTGGGTGGCTGACAACCCACTGTCTTAAGCAGGAGGAGGGAATGAGAATCAGCAACTACACAAAAATTGTGCAAAAGGCTTTCTTCCTTCTGTTACGTTTCACCCAGTCTGGACTTTCAGTCCCTCTCCCTTAATGAACAAAAAGCAAAAAGGAGGTGTGTTGAGCTTTCTATCCTCCTGAAAATTGTTGCACAAAAATGTTCAGGGACATCTGGTTTCACTTACACGGTCATATGTCAGAAATGTTCAGCACTCATAAGCACCTTGGAAAAATGGGATATGTGACAATTTACACACTTTCTCTCCTTGTGTGTGGGTAGGTTTGAATTTAGTGATTAGGTATAGATAACATCAACAGCTTTAAAGCTAAAGCACTGTTAGCTTACAAGCCTGTCTATAAAATGTCCTTCACATAAGAGGAAAAAATGATGATAAGAGAAAACTTGTGTAATTAAATATCTTAGCTGACTATCACTTTTCACTAACGGGATTTGGTGTCTTTTATGAAATGAAAGTGAAAGTTGCTCAGTTGTGTCCTACTCTTTGCAGCCCCATGAACTATAGAGTCCATGGAATTCTCCAGGCCAGAATACTGGACTGGGTAGACGTTTCCTTCTACAGGGGATCTTCCCAACCCAGGGATTGAACTGAGGTCTCCTGCATTGCATGTGGATTCTTTACTAGCTAAGCCTCAAGGGAAGCCCAAGAATACTGGAGTGGGTAGCCCATCCCTTCTCCAGCTGATCTTCCCATCCCAGGAATCAAACCAGTGTCTCCTGCACAGCAGGTGGATTCTGTACCAACTGAGCTATCAGAAAACCCCTTTTATAAAGACTTGATCGTTACGTCTCATCATGTAAGTCATTGTGATAATTTGCTCCTTTAAAATTTTTATACGATGACAACAGCTTCAGTATCCCAGAGATGTTAGAAACTGTGATTTTCTATGTTGAACTTTTGCTCCATTTTTAGAGTCAAACAGTGAACTTATTTCTCTCCTTGAGTTAATTTTCTGAAGTAAATCAGGTAACCCAAAATCTTCTTCCTCACACACTCTAGCTTACTCCTACAACCCACATTCCAGGGTAGACCTAGCTGAATCCTTGTCCTGGAAGAATCATACCCTGTCCTAACACTCACTCTCTGAGATAAGGTCTATCAGGGAGGCATATGAATGCAGTTTTTAAGATGCTGCTACTTTTTTAGTGATTCCTATCCCAGAGAACAGGGAGAGAGGGAAAGGAGTGAGGTACAGAAAGAAGGGTACACAGCAGCTTGCTATTGCCAGTGTTGAGGACCACTATCTAGTCCTCAACATGACTGATTGCTCACACTGGTAGGATCATCTTCTGAGAAGCTATATGTGAGACTGCCTGGAATCTAGAAACATGGTACTGATGAACCTGTTTGCAGGGCAGGGATAGAGACACAGCCATAGGGAACGGACTTGTGGACACAGTGGGGGAATGAGAGGGTGGGATGAATTGACAGAGTAGCATTGACATATATACATTGCCATGTGTAGAAAAGATAGCAAATGGGAAGCTGCTGTATAACACAGGGAGCTCAACTCGGTGCTCTGCGATGGCCTAGAAGGGTGGGGTGGAAAGGGAGGCTGGAAAGGGAGGGGACATATGTATGCATATGATTATGTATACATACTGCTGATTCATGTTGTTGTACAGCAGAAACTAACAACACTGTAAAACAATTATGTTCCAATTTTTAAAAAATATGGTGGAAACTGAAAAAAAAAAAAAAATCTGCTCATGAATGCCATCTTATGGCCTTACTGGATCTTTCCATCAGGTAGTAAGCCTGCATGTTTAAAAGCAGAAGTTAGAGAATTTGAATATCTGGAGATCCATATTGTAGACATGGTCCTAGCAATTCTGTAGCTGTATAGCTCCTGGAAACTAATTTTTCCCAGATTTTTTCTTATATTCCTGTTCTGATTCTCTGCATGAATAACTGCCAGTTCAGATGTCAATTTACCATTCTATTTTGATTCATACAAATTGATTTTGTAATGTTTTGCATGTTCTGTAACCATCCCACGTTTCTGCAAGTCTTCTTATGAACTGAATGTACCTATTATAATATGTATTTTTAAATTTTATTGAAGTATAATTGACATATAGCATTGTGTAGTTAAAGGTATAAAACATGATGATCTGACATACATGTATTTTGAAATGATTGCCATGGTATACTTAGTTAACTACTCCATCATCTCCATAATTGGCATTTCTTTATTTGGAGTGAAGATACTTAAGATCTACCATATTAATAACTTTCAAGAATATTATGGGGTACTCTAGAGTCACCATATTTGACTCAATAGATTGCTTTGAGTCGTAGGGCTATTTTAATGGTATTAATTCTGATCCATGAGCACAAAATATCTTTTCATTTTCTTGTCACTTCTACAGTTTCTTTCATTAAAGTCTTTGAGTTTTCAGTGTACAGATCTTTCACCTCCTTAAATTTATTCCTAACTATTTTCTTGTTTTGGGGGTTATTGTCAATGTCATTGTTTACTTCTTTTTCAGATATCTTGTTGTTAGTGTATAGAAACACAACTAACTTCTGTATGTTGATTTTTATAGTCCACAGTTACTGAATTTGTTGATTAGTTCTAACAGTTTCTTGTCGAAGTTTTTAGGGATATATATATATATATATATATATATATATATATATATAAGATCACATCATCTGCAAACAGAGACAGCTTTCCTTTTTCGTTTCCAGTTTGGATAGCTTTTATTTCTTTTTCTTATCTGTTTACTCTAGTTAGGACTTCTAGCACCATGTTGAATAGAAGTGGTAAGAGTAGGCTCCTATGGCTTATTCATGATGTAGAGGAAAATTGTTCAAACTTTCACTGTTGAGGATAATGTTACCTGTGGGTTTGTCATATATGGCTATCATGTTGAAGTATATTTCTTCTAAACCCAGATTTTTCAGAGTTTTATTCATGAAAAGATGATATATGCTGAATGCTTTTTTTTGCACCTATTGAGATGATCATATGATTTTTTTTTAATTTTATTTTATTTTTAAACTTTACATAACTGTATTAGTTTTGCCAAATATCAAAATGAATCCGCCACAGGTATACATGTGTTCCCCATCCTGAACCCTCTTCCCTCCTCCCTCCCCATTCCATCCCTCATATGATTTTTAATTCTGTTAATAGATTCCCTGGTGGTTTAGACAGTAAAGAGTCTGCCTGCAATGAGGGAGACCCAGGTTCGATCCCTGAATCCGGAAGATCCCCTGGAAAAGGAAATGGCAACACACTCTAGTATTCTTGCCTGGAAAATCCCATGGATGGAAGAGCCTGGCAGTCTACAGTCCATGGGGTTGCAAAGAGTCTGACATGACTGAGCGACTTCACTTCATTTCACTTCACCATATTAATCAATGTCTGTATGTTAAACCATTCTTGTATCCCAGGGATAAATCCCACTTTGTCATGGTGTATAATTCTTTTAATGTGCCATTGAATTTGTTTGCTAATATTTTGTTGAATACTTTTGCTCTACATTCATAAAGGATATTGTACATTAGTTTTCTTTTCTGGCTGTGGTTTCAGGGTTATGTTAGCCTCACAAAATGAGTTTAGGAGTGTTCCTTCCACCTCAATTTTTTGTTGGAACAGAATAGTGTTAATTCTTTTTTACATGATTGATAGAATTCAGTGGATATGAATTTGAGGAAATTTTGAGATGTAGTGGAGGACAGAGGAGCTTGCCATTCTGCAGTTCATGGGGTCACAAATAAATGGAGGCGACTTGGCAACTGAAAAGCAGCTGAAAAGCAACAGAAGAGTTCACCTGGGAAACCATCTGGTCCTTAGCTTTTTTTAATTGGGAGATATTTGAGTACTAATTGATTTTTCTTCCTTCTTATTGGTCTGTTCATATTTTCTATGTCTTTATGATTCAGTCTTTATAGGTTCTATGTTTCTAGGATTTTATCCCATTCTTCTAGGTTATCCAATTTGTTGCTGTACAATTGTTCATAGTACTTTCTTGTGATCCTTGGTATTTCTGTGGCTTCGATTGTAATTATTTCCTCTTTCATTTCTGATTTTACTGCTTTGAATCTTTCTTTCCTTCTTAATTTTGCTAAAGGTTTGTTAATTCCATTTTTCTTAAAAAAAAAACAGTTTATTGATATTTTCTTTTGTTTGCCTGGTATCTATTTTATTTCTGCTCTAATTTTTGCTATTTTCTTCCTTCTGCTGTATATGGGATTAATTTGTTTTCTTTTGTATGTAAGGGTAAATTAGATTGTTTATTTGAGCTCATTGTTTTTTCTTAATGAAAGTGGGTATCACTACAAACTTCCCTCTTAGATCTGCTTTTGCTGTATCCCCTAAATTTTAGTATATTGTGTTTCCATTTTCATTCCCCTTTAGATATTTTTTCTTTCCATTTTGATTTTTCCCTCAGACTTACTGGTTGTTTAGTAGCATGTTGTTTAATCTGCATATATTTGTAAATTTTCCACTTTGCCTTCTGTTGTTGATTTCTAGTTTATTACTATGATGGTCAGAAAAAATATTTAGTGTGATTTCAGCCTTCCAAAACATGCTAAGATTTTTTTGTGATCTCTTGGACTTCCCCAAAGGCTCTTGTGAGAAGATGACCGCTTAGGACTGTGTTCTTCAGGGGCTCTGAGAGCACAGAAGAGAGGAAGTGGAGCTGGTGTACAGGCCATTTCTGGGTCCACAGACAG
The DNA here is from genome assembly GCF_019923935.1 of Bubalus bubalis. Lineage (NCBI taxonomy): Eukaryota > Metazoa > Chordata > Mammalia > Artiodactyla > Bovidae > Bubalus > Bubalus bubalis. The sequence goes on from NC_059158.1 coordinate 109,126,959, forward strand.
GACCACGGTCTTACTACCTGATGTAAGTGTGCCCAAGACTCCTCCTAGGTCCCTTGTGGTGTAAAGTGCTGGGTCCCATAGCTTTCCCAAAGTGATTTTGTTCATGGACAGATGCCAAACAGAGAGGGCGGGTACAAGTGAGGGACACCTCATTTCATCAAGTTTCTGATGTTACTCCTCTGATACTCTTTATTTGCTGGCTATAGACAAAGATATTCTCTCTGGTTTTTGGTTGTGTTTCAAAATAAAGTCTTGAGGATCTATCTAGTTAGGTGGCTTTTTTCATATAACATTTATTGCCTCTTTGAATTGCACATATATTTCATTTAGCATTTTATAAGCTATATATTTTCCTTTTAGTTTTCACAATACATTCCTAAGGTAGATGTTGTTAGGGTACATGATCCATATTAGGACACTCTAGAAAATAAGTGACTTACCCCAAGTCACATGGTTGGTGAATAGGAAATTACATGGACTTGGAGAAAGGCTAGATTTACAACCTTCCTTAATCTCCCTGTAAGTAAGAGAAAAAGGTTGGCTTTAAAAAAATTTGAGACCTCCAGGTCTAAGATTAAAACAGGGTGTTGGAAAAGGAGAAAATGTGTGATCAGGTAAAGTGAGTTTGGGGATAATATCTTTTTCTGTTAGTAACAGCACATTATTTGGGGCAGATAGAAGGCTGTGTTAGTGAGACAGAGCAGATGATCACTGAAGTTCAGTGTCATGGTATGAAATGTGTTCTGCTACTCCTATTTAATGTACAAATGTGAGAAATCTGTTCCTTGTTGGAAGGAAACTCACAAAATAAACAAATAACATCATACATATTAACATTAGCAAATGAGAACAGAAAATAGATGACTTTGAAAATCATACTTTGTAACATGCCATATGAATGATGCATATTCCTTGGGGGTGAAAAAATTAACAATCTGTTCATATTGGTTGCCAGAAAGTTCTTGAATTTTAAATAGAGATAGTTCTATTGTGACTGTGAAGGCTAACAGATCTCTATGTCTGAAATTTTAACCAAAATAACTGGTTCTTAACTGGCATTAAAAATGGATATTCTGGACACAAAATCTGTGCTCATTTTATCAATGCTAGCATCTTACTGGGATATAGGAAATATTTATTTACAAACCTATTCCTCTGATGTTACTATGAGCAAGAGTATTTGTTACTCAAAATGAGAAAAATAATCACAAGAAATAAATGATGGGTGGATTAAAAGATAAGCAGCAGCAGATAAATCACCATCATTTGATCATTTCTGTTTGGAAATGGTAGAGTTATATGCTGAGTAAAGCATATTAAAATATCCCCAGCTCATTAGGAATTTTGAGTAAGACTATACACCTAAGTACCTAGTTTCCTCCTTTACCTCTCCTCATCTTCTAATATTTTATATATATATATATATATGATGTGTGTATGTGTATATATATATATATACACACATGTATATATAAGCTGTCTGATTGGAAATATGTTCAGTCATTATTTCAAGATAATATTATATACAACTCTATATGAGATTTGTGTTTTAAGGCTAAATAAGTGCTATTAAGATATTGACTTTTTAGAAAGAGCAAGAGCAAGAACCAAATCAGTATGCGTTCTGGACTCCTGGGAAAACTCCATCTCTAGTCTGAGAAAGTGAAGGAGAGAAGAGCTCTAGGGACAGAGAGCTGATGATTTTCTCTCCCCAAAAGTTTTGGGGGACCTTTATAACAGCAATAAAATAATGGAACAAGAGAGAAACAATGTTCACAAGTCGGGCTATCCAGAAAGTAATCCAGTTAAACACCAGAATTTGAATTTAAATGAAGTTTTTTTCTCAGATGAGTAACATTTGTCTGTGTCAGTTCAGTCGCTCAGTCATGTCCGACTCTTTGCGATCCCATGAATCGCGGCATGCCAGGCCTCCCTGTCCATCACCACCTCCCGGAGTTCACTCAGACTCACGTCCATCGAGTCAGTGATGCCATCCAGCCATCTCATCCTCTGTCATCCCCCTTCTCCTTCTGCCCCCAATCCCTCCCAGCATCACAGTCTTTTCCAATGAGTCAACTCTTCGCATGAGGTGGCCAAAGGACTGGAGTTTCAGCTTTAGCATCATTCCTTCCAAAGAAATCCCAGGGCTGATCTCCTTCAGAATGGACTGGTTGGATTTCCTTGCAGTCCAAGGGATTCAAGAGTCTTCTCCAACACCACAGTTCAAAAGCATCAATTCTTCGGCGCTCAGCCTTCTTCACAGTCCAACTCTCACATCCATACGTGACCACAGGAAAAACCATAGCCTTGACTAGACGAAACTTTGTTGGCAAAGTGGGCTTTGCAATTGGATGGTGATGAAAAAGAACAATATCACATGCCTGCTTTAAAACATCTAATACTAAGTAGGGGAGTGATACATGTCCATAATAAGTATAAAAATAATAGCGAATTTTATGAGAAAGGGCCATGTATAGAGGAGGGAAGTATCAGAGGGGGTCTATGAAAAAGGATGACAGTCTCATAAAAGATCATTTCTTTGAATGAATTGAAGAAAGCAATGTCATTTTTTCTACTTCCGTTCACTACTTTCATATTTTCTGTTTCTGACTGCACGCTTAAATGACACACTAAACTTTTATCCTACCAGACAGTGATTAAAGAGATACTGAGCTTTACTAGTGACCCTGTAATCACTACTTTTTATGGTGGCAAATAGGTTTCCAGTTAGACTATAAACTTAGAGGATCCTCGACTTTCCTTGAGAAGTGTGTGTTGGTACAGACAGGTAAGGCCGTGGCCCCTCAGGAGGACAGAATTACATGCAAGAGTCGTGTCTGCACGGGCAGTTTAGAAGGAAGAGGAGCACTGGTGCCCAGGGGTGCTGGTGTGAGCGTGTAAGAAGGAAAACATTTGTATTGCTTAGGAATCCCACTGGTCAAACAAAAAGGACTTTTAAATATTACTTTGAGTTGTTTGTGATTTTTTTTTAAACTTTGCAATTGTATAAGACCTTTCCTACAATTATGATTTGCATGGATATGAATAAGTAAAATCTTGTTAATGTGTGATACGTATTATTTGACAGGGTTTCTAGAAGCTTAAGACACTACCCAGAAATGTATTAGATAAGCTATACTTAGTGAAAATATCCAATTTATTTGCTATTAACTTTTTCTTAGTCATGCTACTGGAAGGAATCACTAAACTATCCAAAGCAGTAAGATGAAAGCAATCTGATGCTCAGTCTTTCCTTCTATGTATCCATCTTTTCTCTCTCCCATTTTCTAGTTTTTCTCTTCTTCACTTTCTCAGCCTAGAAATGTAGTCTTTCCAGTTTCCACTGCCCAGGAATCCAGATCTCTTACATTTATTTTTCCTTTCTCTTTTTTCTTAGAATTTCCCTTCTCTAAAAAGCGACTAAAGATCAATATCTGGCTACCACTCCTAGTCCCAGGCAGACACCTTAAGCATTTAAAATGCTTTAATTCAAAGAAAGGGATTATTTTTGTCCAATAATGTGTACTTTACATCCTTGAGAAGAGATGGATTTTTTTTTAAGTAGACATCATAGGAGTATAAAGGTTCTTCAGAGAACTAGAACCAATTAAATGTGTTAGTATATTCCCTTCACAGATTATTTTATACACACACACATACATACACGCACACATACAGAGGTATTGTGAGGAATTGGCTCATGTAATTATGGAGCTTGACAAGTCCCAGGATCTTCATTTAGCAAGCTGAAGACCTCAGAGGGCCAATGATGTGGTTCTATGGTATAATTCTAGACTATATGCTGGCAAACTTGAGACTCAAGAAGAGCTGATATTTCAGTTTGAGTCTAAAGGCTGAGGGAAAAAGTTCCAGCTCAAGGTAATAAGATAGGAGAAATTTCCTCTTGCTCAGGAGAGGGTCAAACTTTTTTATTCTATTTAGCCCTTCAGTTGATTAAACACAGCCCACCCAATTTCCCACCTAAGAAGAGAAATCTTTATTCAGTCTATCAATTTAAATGTGAAACCCAATTCAAATATACCCTCAGAGAAGTATCTAGAATAATATTTGACCGAATAGCACCCCATGCCCAGTTAAACTGACACATAAAATCAACCATCATAATATGAAGACAGAATTGACTGCAGAAGGCAGTGGAGTGAGACTGGTGTGACAGTGAGGTCAAGATGGTGCTTAGTCAACGTGGTTTCAACCAGAAACTAAAGAAAGGCCATGTGGGCATCGATAAGATATTACTTTTTTTCCAGGACTATAAAACACACAACTTAAGTGCCCGGATAAAGTAGCTACAAAAACCATGACTCTTAAAGGATAAAGATCTTGTTGAAGGGTCTTCAAAATACAGTGAAGGTTGACAGGGCCCAGGTTGCATCCTCTGGGGCTTTGCACTCATGGGGCATCCCCAACTATGTCAGTAGTGTCTTCTCTGGATCTCCATTTTGTAGCATCAACTTGCTGAGTTTTCTGCTTGTCTCTTTCCTTTTTAATAGATAATTTAAATGTCTTACTTAAAGGTTCTCACTGTCTCAAAGTTGCATAAAGATGGGAGAATAAATACTTTCATTCAACAGTGTGACCGATAACTTTGGAAAGACTGGCAAATTTTATTTACTTTGGCTCCAAAATCACTGCAGATTGTGACTGCAGACATGAAATTAAAAGACATTTCCTCCTTGGAAGAAAAGCTATGATGAACCTAGACAACATATTAAAACACAGAGACATCACTTTGCCCATAGATGTCCATATAGTTAAAGCTATGGTTTTTCCAGTAGTCATATACAGATGTGAGAGTTGGACCATAAAGAAGGCTGAGAGCTGAAGAATTGATGTTTTCAAACTGTGATGCTGGAAAAGACTCTTGAGAGTCCCTTGGACAGCAAGGAGATCAAACCAATACTAAAGGAAATCAACCCTGAGTATTCATTGGAAGGACAATGCTGAAGCTGAAGCTCCAATACTTTGGCCACCTGAAGTGAAGATCTGACTCATGGGAAAAGACCCTGATGATGGGAAAGATTGAAAGCAGGAGGGAAAGGGGGCAACAGAGGATGAGATGGTAGGATGGCATTAATGACTCAAGGGACATGAGTTTTAGCAAACTCTGGGAGATAGTGAAGGACAGGGAAGCCTGGCGTACTGCAGTCATGGGGTCACAATGAGTCAGACACAATTTAGCAACTGAACACACACATTTTGAAGGAAAGTCTGTTCATGAGTATTATTCGTGGAGATAGCTCACCCCTGGTCTTAGGTGAGCCATTGGCACCTTCTGCGTGTACTTGGAGCATCTTCCTGAATTTTCTTTCCTCCCTTTGTAAATCTCTCTACCTCCTTTGCTAACACCTAAGGCCACCTCCTTGGGGTTGTTTTAACTACTCCACTGATAGGGTAGGGCATTTACCCTGCCCTGCCTCAAAACTGCCTCTTCATCTTCCGAGGACCTCTCACCTTGTTGTACATGATTTCTCCTCTCAACAGATTATTACTAGAAAATGTCCAAGTATAATCTTGTAAGTCATTTACAATGAATAGGTGGGTCAAACAGAAGGTGAAGACACAGACATTGAATGATTAATCTTGGTGAAATTTAAAGATACCCTCTTATATTTTATGGATTTCTTTTAAGTAGAGATGGCTTCATAGCATAGTGATTAGTGTTGCAGGCATAGAGGTTGCTGAACACAAATGATCTTAGGAAGAAGCCATTCTTTACCTGAGGCTATCCAGGCTGCCACTTTGGAATTATTTTCATCTATATGAAGGCTGTATGTGGACATATTTCCCTATAACTTTTGCGACCAGAAAGATAAATACTTTCTGATTAGTATTTCTGTGATCAAGTTAGTTTCTCTGACCCTACCATACCAAAGAACAAAGTCTGCCACTCAATCTGTGACTGATTTTCTTTCCAGGAGTGTCACCTATATGCTCAATCCTGCTCTCAAATAGAAGGAGACATGATGCTGGGGCAGAGGCCAGAGCTCCTAGATCAGTTCACTGGTATTGCTCTCTATTGTTCTAATTCCAAACCAGTGTACATCGCTTTGTTTGGTTAGGTAGAGAAAGAAATGTAGAACTAACAAGGCAGCTAAGTCAGATAAATCACCTTGGCAATCACCACTGTACAAGGTGGCCCTCAAAATTAATTCAACCCATATCCATTTTGGAGAATTTTTAAACCAAATGTTAGCAAACACTCCCCATTTTTGTATTCAAAACATACCTATGTATATGTGTAAACATCAATAATGTGGTTTATCAAATAGAAATAGAACAAGAAATGGAGCGTTCCTAATATCACCAATGTTGCTGTTTTGATCACATTGTTTTATTATTCACTTACACATTTATATTCTGATAAAAACACTTACCTTGAGACCTACACTCTTGAATTTTGAAGTGCACAATTCAGTACTGTTAAGATGAGGCACAATGTCTCTAGGAGCAGGTCTCTAGGACTTATTCATCATGAAAGTGAAATTTGTTCAGTTGTGTCTGACTCTTTACAACCCCATGGCCTATACAGTCCATGGAATTCTCCAGGCCAGAATACTGGACTGGGTAACCTTTCCCTTCTCCAGGGGATCTTCCCAACCCAGGGATTGAACCCAGTTCTCCTGCATTGCAGGTGGGTTCTTTACTAGCTGAGCCACAAGGGAAGCCCAAGAATACTGAAGTGGGTAACGTATCCCTTGGAGTGGGTAGCCTATCCCTTCTCCAGTAGATCTTCCTGACCCAGGAATCAAACCAGGGTCTCCTGCATTACAGGTGGATTCTTTACCAAATGAGCTATCAGGGAAGCCCCTCATTCATGGTACATAGCTGAAACTCTTTATACCTGTTCAATAGTGACTATCTATCCCATCAATTGGAGAAGGAAATGGCAACCCACTCCAGTACTCTTGCTTGGAAAATCTGATGGACAGAGGAGCCTGGTGGGCTACATTCCATGGGGTCGCAAAAGTCGGACATGACTTAGTGACTAAACCCCACCACCATCCCACCAATACAGCATTTTTTAGCTACTTTCATGTATGCATATTCATTTACAAATATATACAGGAACTTATGTAATGTTCATCATAATAAAGCATTCCTAAAAATAGAAATTTGAAACATGATAAGATACTAAAAGGAAGAGAAGCCCATGATAGTATGATAGAAATAACTTACATTTATTGAGCAATTATTATGTACTTGTGCTCCCAAAGATTGTGGCTTGGGGAAAACATCCATTCTCTTTGCACTTTGTCTATTCATATTGTGATGTACACTTGGTAATTCCTGTCTTGCTGATCTCCCACATATGGACACTGAGTGCCTCCTGGATTCTCTGTATTAACTTATTTCATTTTGTATTGTTGACTTCTGAAGTTGGCTATGTAGATCTGATTTCATGTGTCCTTCATATATTTTCTACTTCCCTTGTAGTTTAGCAGACATTTGTGTAGATCTAGAATGTTTGCTTCAATCTCATATTTTTCAGCTTAGGGCATGGGGTGCAATTTATCTTAGTCTGCCTTGTCCAGTTGCCTTAGTCTCCTTAGTCGCCAACAGTGGATATGATATGTATTAAATACTTGTAACTTTTTTTGTTATAAACATGTAATGAAACATCTAAGGTACTCTGACTCAAGTAGACTTATTCCATTATGCAGTGTGGACAGTTTTAGCACTAACATAACATTATCCTTTGCTTTTAAGTGATGTCACATTTTGCCATCGTCTTGTGTGAGAAACAAATATGGCATGTACTTGTACAGAATTGTGACAGGTAAGACGGTCTTTTATTATAAAACGTAAAGCTACAGTGTCTGCTGTTTGAAACTTTTTCCTCACATTCAAACATGGTGTGCTCAACATTTTTCATTCCGTGATGATTGAACCCCAAGTTAGCCATTTTGCTGCCAACTGTTCGCTGTTTGTGCTGTCTTCCTTAGCATCATCTGATGATGAACTGGGATCTGGAGGTTCAAAACTTTTGGTCTGTCCTCATGTCTTACCACTAATTTCTTTTTAAAATTTTTAACTTGAAAATAATTTCGGACTTGGATTGTTGCAAAGATAATCCTAAGAATTTCCTTGTAAACTTCACCCAGCTTTCCAAAACATTAACATTTTATGAAACCATAGTCAATGATCAAACCCAGGAATTATTGATAAAATGCTACTGACTAATCTATAGAGTTTATTTCAGTTTTATCACTTGTCTCAGTAATGTCCCTATTTTCTAGACCAGGATCTGATCCAGAATCACACACGTGTCACATGCATTTCTTCCCCTTTAATCTGGAACAGTTCATCACATCTTTATCTTTCGAGAGTAATGGCCAGTTGTTCTGTAGAATGTCCCTCAAATTGGGTTTGACATGTTTTCTCATGATTAAACTCCATTTTTAAAAAATTCAGTTCAGGAATTTCTGGCCAGGAATAGCACATAAATGATGTTGTTCCTTTCTCAGTGTGCCATATCAGAAGGTGTACAATGTAGATATTTCTCATGGCTAGCAGTGTGAACTATGATCACCCAGTTGAAGTGTGTCTACTAGGTTTCTCCAGTAGAAAGTTACTATTTTTCCCTTTTTATTTTTATTTTGTTGAGCTTTTCTTGTCCCAGATTTGTTTGTTTATCTGTTTAGACTCATGAAATTTTAGTTATAAATTATGTTCAGTTAATCAGAGTACAGATTATATTTTCAGAGTACAGATTATATTCTATATATTTTATATATTCTATATTTTTCAGATTATATTCTGTATATTTCTATATACAGAAAAATAGAAAATTTTTCTATTTTCTCCAGGTAAATAGAACTTGTAGAACATCTATGGACCCTTAAATATAGAGGCATACATGTTAAGTCACTTCAGTCATGTCTGACTCTTTGCAACCATATAGATTGTAGCCCATTAGGCTCCTCTGTCCAATGTGATTCTCCAGGCAAAAATAGTGGAGTAGATTGCCATTCCCTTCTTCAGAGGATCTTCCCAACTCAGTGATCGAACTGGCGTCTCATGTCTCCTGCATTGGCAGGCAGGTTCTTTACCACTAGTGCCACCTAGAAACCCCTAAATATAGAGATAGATAATAGATATATGGAGATTTTTTATGAAAAGTTGACTCATGTGATTATGGAGGTTGAGAAATCCCATGATTTGGCCTCTGAAAACTGTGGACCCAGGAAAGCTGGTGGTATAATTCCAATCTGAGTCTGAAAATCTGAGAACCACGAGTGCCTAATGGTATAAATACCGGTTTAAGGGCTTGAAGGGGTAAGATGAGATGTCCACACTTAAGCAGGTAGGCTAGAAGAAAAGGGGTTAGTCTCTTCTTACTCCACCTCTTGTTCTACACAGGTCCTCAATGGAGTGGATGATATCTACCTACATTGGGGAGGGCAGTCTCCGTTACTGAGTACACCAGTTCAAGTGGTAATTTCATCCAGAAACATCTTCACAGACACACTCAGAATAATGTTTAAACTGGGTACCCCATGGCTCAGTCAGGCTGACACATAAAATTAGCTATCACATAATTTGTTAAGATGATCGTCTATTATTTTGCTCCAATCTTCTTAAAATTGGAACCTGGAGGCCCTCCTACATGGACTTGAGTTTCGTTTGACATCTTCATCATTTTTTGAGACTATATTGCTTTCTGAGACCACAAAATGTTCCAGTTTTACCTTATTCTTTCCTTATACTGATGCTAGAATCACACTTTTCTCCCAGTTTCATTATTTCTTTTTGTTGGGCAGTGTCATTTAGAAACTAAGATCTAAGTACTAGGTGTAATCACTGCTACTGGTGTGTCATTATTTCTGGGTCCTCTCAATGGAAACATATGTATGCAAACACCATACCTGTATTTATTTTACATTTGTTTGTCTATATTAGTCAATTCTAGCTGTGCCCCATTTCTTATTTGTAACTTTTAAATTTATCAGTAAGAGATCTGGCTCCCATTATTCGCAATTTGTTGTTGTTGTTGTCGTTGTTGAGTTGCTAAGTTATGTCCGACTCTTTGAGACCCCATGAACTGCAGCACCCCAGGCTTCCCTGTCCTTTATTATCTCCTGGAGCTCAAACTCATGTCCATTGAGTCAGTGATGTCATCCAAACATCTCATCCTCTGTCACCTTCTCCTCTTGCCTTCAGTCTTTCCCAGTGTCAGGTCTTTTTCAGTGAGTCAGCCCTTCATATAAGATGGCCAAAGTATTGGAGCCTCAGCTTCAGCACCAGCCCTCCCAGTGAATATTCAGGGTTGATTTCCTTTAGAATTGACTGGTTTAATCTCCTTGCTGTCCAAGGGACTCTCAAGAGTCTTCTCCAGCACCACAATTCAAAAGCATCAATTCTTTGGTACTCAGCCTTTTTTTATGGTCCAATTTGCACATCCACAGCTATGGAAAAACCATAGCTTTGATTATATGGACCTTTGTCAGCAAAGTGATATCTCTTCTTTTTAATACACTGTCTAGATTTGTCATAGCTTTTCTTCCAAGGACCATTGTTAGTCTCTCGATCTTGCCCGACTCTTTGCAACCTATGGACTATAGCCCACCAGGCTCCTCTATCTGTGAGATTCTCCAGGAAAGAATACTGGAGTGGGTAGCCAGTCCCTTCTCCAGAGGATCTTCCTGACCCAGGGATCGCACCACAGTGTCCTTCATTGAGGGGAGATTTTTACCATCTGAGCCACCAGCAACCGTCTTTTAATTTCATGGCTGCAATCACCACCTGCAGTATTTTTGGAGCCCAAGAAAATAAAGTTTGTCACTGTTTCCACATTTTTCCCCATCTATTTGCTGTGAAGTGATGGGACTGGATGCCATGATTTTCGTTTTTTGAATGTTGAGTTTTAAGCCAGCTTTTTCACTCTCTTCTTTCACCCTCATCAAGAGGCTCTTTAGTTCCTCTTCTCTTTCTGCCATTAAAGTGGTATCATCTGCATATCTGTGGTTGTTGATATATATTTACTTATTTTCTCAGTTCTAGAATGACACCCCACTCCAGTACTCTTGCCTGGAAAATCCCATGGACTGAGGGGCCTGGTGGGCTGCAGTCCATGGGGTCACTAGGAGTCGGACAAAATTGAGTGACTTCACTTTATTTTTTCACTTTCATGCATTGGAGAAGGAAATGGCAACCCACTCCAGTGTTCTTGCCTGGAGAATCCCAGGGATGGGGGAGCCTGGTGGGCTGCCGTCTATGGGGTCGCACAGAGTCAGACACGACTGAAGCGACTTAGCAGCAGCAGCAGCAGCAGCAGCAGCAGAGTGCATATGGTTTCAGAATGGTAGCCTATATTTATGTAGGAAAGCATGTTAACTAGAGTGTGGTAGTCATGTGCAGTTTTAATTCACTTAGAATAGTTAAAATACTATATTGTCCAAATTTTACTGGTTGTTTTCCTCTTTGTCTCCTTCAGTGTAGTAATGTTATTCATATGTAATGTAGAAAGGTTTTGTTTTGTTTTTTTTTTTTTTCACTGTTTCTAGTTCATTTTCAATTTTCCTGTGTGACCTAATGGTTTAAAAATTTAATTTATTTTCTGAGAATGTAAGATAATAGCTTTGTTTAGTATATACAGAGAGGTTTCACTGTCTTATCATCCTTTCTGCTGTGTCTTCATTCCTCATCCTTTCCATGACTTTCTCACTCATCACCTATGGGTAAACACCCTCATTCACTCCTGTCAAACTTTTCAGTTGTTCTTTTTTTTCCTTTCACAAAACAGCAGATAAATTATATGTTTTATATATCTTTCTGTCTTGCATGACACAGAATCTCCAATAAAGTTCTTGTACCTTTCTTTTTTTACATAGCAACATACCCTAGGAATTATTGCACATCAGTTCATAGAGCTTTCCTCATTCATTTCACAGTTATATTTTCATTGTATTTATTGTTTAATCAACCACTTACCAATGTATGTGTATTTACATTGTTTTCAATATTTTGCAATTACAAGCAATGTGGTATTGATTAACCTTGTTCATATGTAATTTGTATTTTTTAAGTAGTGTGTTTCCCCTTTTCAGTGTGTCAAGTACCAAACATTTTGTAGTTTTCTAGAATATTCTTTTTTTCTACAGAAGCTACAGGAAACTTCTGGACTTGACATCAAAAGACTTTTGGTGGCTTCCCCAATATTATGCATTTAATATGAATGAACTTCATTCATATTAAATGATTGTGACAGCCATAAGAATGTGTCAGTTGCTCAAAATGTATTTAAAATGTGAAGTTTAGAAATATTTTGATCAATGAGAACAAAAATAAAATGTGTGTGTTTTCCAAAGTAAATCATCATTTCAGTTCAGTTCAGTTCAGTCACTCAGTTGTGTCCGATTCTTTGTGACCCCATGACTTGCAGCACGCCAGGCCTCCCTGTCCATCACCAACTCCCAGAGTTCACTGAGACTCACATCCATCGAGTCAGTGATGCCATCCAGCCATCTCATCCTCTGTCGTCCCCTTCTCCTCCTGCCCCCAATCCCTCCCAGCATCACAGTCTTTTCCAATGAGTCAATTCTTCACATGAGGTGGCCAAAGTACTGGAGTTTCAGCTTTAGCATCATTCCTTCCAAAGAAATCCCAGGGCTGATCTCCTTTAGAATGGACTGGTTGGATCTCCTTGCATCATTTAGCAAGTATTAACTTTCTCACTTGTACATAGTTTAAACAATTTTGCATGATGTTCTTTGTATTATACCAATTGTTTTGTAAAAGTGTTTTCTCTAATTAGGAAAATATGTTACACCCCTCTCACACATATAAAACTCAATATATTTTCAAAAACTTTATCTATTCAGAAATGGGGACAGAGTAAGAGATAATCTGCTCATTTTTATCACCTATCACTTCATTTCACATATATCAAAATTATATGAAAACATATTGAGTGTGTTTTTACATTTTGCCACCAAATTTATAGTCCTGTCCATGTTTTGGTAAATGGAGCCAGGTTGTCTCATGTTTATTTCCAATTCATGTTCATTGAACACCAGTAATGTTCTACATCAAAATAGACCATAAACATGTTTCTTCAAATGTAAAGCAAAAGTAATTATATTCTGCATAGTAAGAAAATATTAATGAGGTAGTATCCATAAAGTATTCCTTTAAATAGCTCTGGAGCAAAGAACAAACATATAAACAAACACTCATTTCCATGATCCCTTAAAACATAAAAGAGGGAGTTTTCAGATGAAGAAGTTGCATTTTTTTTGATTCTTATCATTGCTATATGGGTGTGGAATCATATCCTGCTATCAGCTTATTTTTACATTCAGTGCTTTTTTTCATTATCTCCCCAGTTTTCCCCATATTGTGTGTACCAAACAGTCTGTTCTGTGCCTTTCTTCAATCCTTCTTGTCTTTGTCCTGTTTTATTTTTCTTATGACCTCTCTCTGCTCCAACAAACAAGCAAAATATTACTCTATTCCCTTTAGTAAACAATATATTTATTTTTAATTTACATTTGATGTTTCATGGAGCAAAGGACCTTGCTTTGTGTTTCATGCTTTGAAATGTCCCATCTCTGATTATAATGTATAATAAATACTAAGAATTTTTGAAGACATATGAATCTTTAGTATTCATTTATTTTAAATTATCCAACCAAATAGCAGCACTGAAAGCATGTACATTTTTAAACATTCACTATGAGACACTTGCAATCTATTTAGCATTATGGAAACATCTTCTATTATCATCAGGTGGGACTTTGGATATAATAATCAAAAAGCACTTACATAGTGTTTTGTCAGAAAGCACATTATTTTCTTCTGAAAAACATGCACTGTATTCTGTAGATGATTCTTCAAAAGAGTCTTAAAGTCATTAAAAATATTTCTGCAAGTGTTTTATAATCAGACATAAGTAGATTCATTTATATTTATGTAATGTATATATAATATGTGTATCATATACACATGAGCTTCCCTGATGGCTCAGATAGTAAAGAATCTGCCTGCAATGCAGGAGAGATGGGTTTGATCCTTGGGTTGGGAAGATCCCCTGGAGTAGGAAATGGCACCCTACTACAGTATTCTTTCCTGTAAAATTCCATGGACAGAGGAACCTGGTGGGCTATAGTCCATGGAGTAGTAAAGAGCTGCACATGACTGAGCAACTAAGTGACAACAACAAATATACACATACATACATATATATATACACACACACATATATATATACATGCATATATATACACATACTTACATATGTATATATATACACATACCTACATATGTATATACATACATATATATACACACACATATATACATATATACATGCATATATATATACACATACTTACATATGTATATATATATACACATACCTACATATGTGTATACACACACACACACATATGAACATACATGCATACACACATTAGAAGGCTAGAGACTGACAATTTGTATGGTATTTTCAAGGTCTCCCTTCATCAAGGGTAGATAAGTTCTAGGAAACTGAATCCTAATTTTGTTTCCAGTTAATTAAAACGGGCATACCTGTTGCCTACGGCATTGTTATTCCTTCAGACAGCCACGGTAGGAGAAGAGATTTGTTTTCTTTTCTTACCTAATTAAATGAAAACAAACAAGCTATAACAGAAATCATAACGTTACTATCGGATATTTCCTTGGACTATCAGCTTTCCCAGATGGTCATTAATACCTGGACTATAGCATGTAACAATTCTTATCATGTCTTGCTATGCATTGCATCTTGAAAACAGGCTTATTAAATATTTGGAAACTGGCTAATATCATTGGAAAAATAATCATATACAGTGTTGACTCTAAAGTGTTTTAAAGATTGATGAGTTTGAACTGAAGAATCTCTGGGACCAAAAAAAAAAGAGAGAGAGAGACGAAAAGTAGTATCATTATATGAGGCAACAGGCATAATTTTGCTGGGTTCTGGAAGGAACATTAGTAGAGTCAGCCAGATGAGGATTAATTGGCTGCTTATAGTGTTCTTCTTACTGGTTTTGTGCTTTTGGAAATACAAAGGAAGGAGGACCACTGGTCTTGTCCTTGAAAAGCTGCGAATAGGTTAAAAATGTGCACCTGTGCACAGTCAAGAGTTAAGTGGTATGCAGAGGAGCTAGACTTGTCCCCAGAAGCTTTTATTTTTCCCCACCTCATAACCAGGGAAGAACCAAAAGTTAAAGAATAACAGTATCTAAAATTTGGTTTCAAATAAAACAAAAGTTTTGCAAAAATCACCTGCCTGGGTAAACAACTGGGTTGTTCAAAAATGGGTTATTGTGCTGTTTGAAAACACAATTTTATTTAAAAATGAATCAAAGATCTACATGCTGAGATTGCTCTAATGAAAATAGAGAAGGAAGGTAAATTTAAACTTATAATTCTTTATTTACACTTGCTTAGAGGCATAAATTTCTGAAGAATTTGATAGTGTGCCATTATCCCTAAACTGTTCAACCATTACCTATTAAGTATTTGGAAAACATTCTACACTCTTGTGGTTCTTAAATGCCTTGTATAGTTCACACACTGAACTCAGAAATGTGGTTAGCAAACAAAATATCATATCAACATCTGATAATTGCACCTAAAATATACAGCATATTATGCAGTTTTAATCTAAAAATGCTATTCCTTGGTTCAGTCCCAGAAACTTTCCATTCTTTTGGGCATGTTTTATTTTCTTTCTTTATGCAAAAGTGATGGTGTGGAATGCTAATTAATTGATTCTTAGTCAAATACCAAGCAGATATTTTCAAGTAATTAGTTCAGCCTTTTGCGTCTCTGACATTCTGCAAATATTTTGTTTGGATTCCTGATTTATCTTTTCTTAATAAATCAACTGCTGACCTTTAATAGGTACCTGTCCTAGGGAATAAGGAGAGCAGGACAAATTTGTCCTTTTTGAATGAGCTAATAAGTTCTGGCAGTTTTTCAGGCTGAAGCATTTGCTTTGGGTAGCCTTGAGAATTAGCCATTTGGAAAGAGAACACAAATGCTGTGTGTAACAGGCATGACTTGCGTTTCTGCTCTATCCACTTAATAGTGATATTTCTGATGGGGGAAATTCACCAAGATGCCAGGTGTCTCGGACCATGAGATTCTTTTTGCTTCTCCTGGATATGTTCTAACTAGTTGTGGATCAGTGCTATGGCAGCTTTAGTTTTTCAGGCTCCGCTAGCAGCCAATAGCTCCACTCTTTCTGTAGCTCTTCTTAGAACCAGACTCCTAGGGTTTCTTTTACTAACCTGTAGAAGTTTTTTTTTTCCCTCTTGTGATTCTGAGGATTAACCTCCCAAAAGGCCATAGATAATCCTTGCATGCAACAGAATGTTCTTTTATTGGTATTTCAGTAACTTCAAAATCCATGAATGATAGACACCTTTGGGAAAACATACTATTTTAGGTATTTTCTTCAAAGAGTTTGTGGAACAAGATGGACATCCAAGGATAGTGAGGCTTATTAGCCTCAGAAGAGCTTAATTTTCCACCGAAGTCTCTCAACCTAAAAATAATATTTTCTATTACTATCAAACAGGCATCAATTAAACCTATCATATTTCTCATTTCTTAAAGTTTCTGTTATTTCTACATCAGTACTTCATGGTACCTTCAGCTTTATTCGACAAATTTTTCTGAACACAATTTTATGTACCTGGCACTAGAATAGTCATTGAAATACACATATCTAGAGAATGTGGTTCTCAAAATAGTTGTTACCAGTGGGGAGAGGAAAGGGATGAGGGAAAATACAGGAGTAGGGGATTAAAAACTACAGACTATTAGGTATAAAATAAGCTATAAGGACATATTGTACAGCACAGGGAATATAACCAATATTTTATAACTATAAGTGAAATATATATAATCTTTAGAAATTGTGAATCACTATATGTTATACCTATAACTTGTATAATACTGGTGCACATCAACTGTACTTCAATTAAAAAAAAAAAAAAGAATGGGATTCTTGCTTTCAGTAAGCTCATGGTCTAGCGGGAGGCCAGAATTAGTTAAACCAACCCTTGGAGCATGTGAAATCAGACTAAGGGTAGGGGGAGGGAGGCAGATGATTAAAAAGAAGGCTTGCAGAGGAGATAATAGGGTGCAATATATTTCAAATGATAGGACGGAAAACAGAGAAAGAACATACTACCACTAACTTAGAGCATTTGGAACCAAGGTTTGAAGTGGTATGAATTATGGAGGTGTTTGCAGCATAGAGGGAAAAGGAAATGGCAACCCACTCCAGTATTCTTGCCTAGAAAATCCTGTGGACAGAGGAGCCTGGTGAGCTGCTGTCCATAGGGTCGCATAGAGTCGGACACAACTGAAGTGACTTAGCATGCATGCATGCGTTGGAGAAGGAAATGGCAACCCACTCCACTATTCTTGCCTGGAGAATCCCAGGGATGGAGGATCCTGGTGGGCTACCGTCTGTGGGGTTGCACAGAGTCGGACATGACTGAAGTGACTTAGCTCTAGCTCTTGCAGCATTGAAATATAATTGACAGCAAAGACTCCATATTAAGAGTTCCTGAGTCAGATTCTGTCTTATTAACTGTTGTACAGTATGAAACAAGTTTCTTCTTTATACTTTTGTTTTCTCATTGGCAAAACAAGAAAAATAATTCCACCTTCCACAGAAGCTTGCAGTGAGAATTAAATAAAATAATAAAAGGATGTTTCTTGCAAAATAAAATAAATGTCATCTTCCATTCCAACCATACATGTCCCTATGGGAGTATTTGGATTAACATTAATTCCAGAGGGAAGTTTTTAAACTGGGACATTAACATGAACAAAGAAAAACATATAATTTATAAATTCCAAAGTTGAAATAGGGGCTTCCTTGGTGACTCAGATGGTGAAGAATATACCTGCAGTACAAGTGACCTGGGTTTGATCCCTGGGTTGGGAAGATCTCCTGGAGAAGGGAATTGCTACCCACTCCAGTATTCTTGGAGAAGGCAATGACACCCCACTCCAGTACTCTTGCCTGGAGAGTCCCATGGACAGAGGGGCCTGGTAGGCTGCAGTCCATGGGGTCACGAAGAGTTGAACACAACTGAGCGACTTCACTTTCACTTTTCACTTTCATGCATTGGAGAAGGAAATGGCAAGCCACTCCAGTGTTCTTGCCTGGAGAATCCCAGGGACGGTGGAGCCTGGTGGGCTGCCGTCTATGGGGTCGCACAGAGTCAGATACGACTGAAGCGACTTAGCAGCCCTAGCAGCAGTAGCAGCCAGTATTCTTGCCTATAGAATTCCATGGACAGAAGAGCTTGGTGGGCTATAGTCCATGAAGTAGCAAAGAGTCAGATACAACTAAGCGATTAACAGACACACAAAGTGGAAATAAAGAGTGCAAGTGGTCATAGCTCAGTTTTTCCTTTCATTCTAATACTAAGAAGCCTCTAAGCTTTGGAGAGAAAATATAGCTGGGTCGTATTCTGAAGGGCTTAGTAAGTGCTGAGTGATACTAGGGTCTCTTACAGAATAGAATCCACCCCTCCTCCCTGCTCCCCACCACTTGAGGCCTTGGGAATGGGAAAGAAGAGAAAGGCAGTGCTTCATCAAAACTGTGGGCCTGATAGTCAAATGCTTAGTGAAAGGTTTTAGGGGCAGGATGAGAGCCCATTTGTAGGTCTCAGTTCTAAAAGGCATGACATGTGACCATTCCCATATGTTCTGAGTGAAACATTACATTTAAGGAAGAAAGAGGAAAGGAGAAGAGGGAGAGAGAGAGCAAGAGAGAGCATGAATGAACAAAGCTCAAGTACCAGATAGTACCTGGACATCAACATGGTGATACAGGAGTCACTCATCAGAAGGCTATGGCATAGACAATCAACTGCAGAGACAGGGGAATAAATGGTTGTCTTTACCATCGGCAACCATCACTGGAATGCTAAAGAAGCCAAGTCAGATGTAGGCTACCCAGGTCACCCTTGAAGGAGTTGTTCACATCCAACTGAGCATCAGAGAACACAGCCAGGATTACAGGGCTGATAGAGATATGAAGCAGATTGAGAGCAAGACGGTGAAGCCTCTCCCTTAAAACATAGTGGCGGCAACTGAGCAAGCCACCCCACCCCCTCACTCAGTTTCCCAAGGATTACACTCAACTACTAGAAGAATACAAGGAAATTAGAGTTATAATCCTTTATGTGACAGAAAATAAATCCTAATTGACTGAAAAGCACTAAGTTGGACTGAGTCTACATGAAAGTGACTCAATTGATTCTGAACCAACCAGATGTAGTTCAGAATAAGAAAATTAAATTCAGTTGTAAGAAAACAAAGTTTAAATTTTGCACAATGGCACTATGATTGCAAATGTCTGCACCCCTACATAATAAAGGGTTTGAACTTTTTTCTGAAGGCAATTAGATGCCGTTGAAAGATACTAAGCTGAGAGGTGGCGTGATCATATTTTTATGTTAATAAAAAAATCACTTGGGGGAAAATTAATTGGATTGGAGTGGGAGGAAAAGCAGCAGGATATAGATAAGATCAGTTAGAAGAATATTGCTGAAATGTAGGCAAGAAGAGTTAAGTTCTCTAAATAATGCAGTAAAGTGGGTGGACATGAGAGATACTAAGTAGAAAGAACCCATGGGACTTAACAGCTGAGTACACATGGGGTGTGTTGAAGGAAATGGAGGATACACTTTTTAATTTAAAATTTATGGAGCAGGCCCTGTGTGCTAGATACTGCATTAGATGCAAGGAATACAGGAGCAAGCAAAAAAAGAAAAATAAAAAATAAAGACCAGTCATAACTGTCAGTGAGCCTACAACCTAAAAGGAGATACAGCTGCTAAGCTAACAATCACATGTGCATGTGTGCTGAGTTGCTTCAATTGTGTCCAACTCTTTGTGACCCTCTGGACTGTGGCCTGCCAGGCTCCTCTGTCCTTGGGAATCTCCAGTCAAGAATACTGGAGAGGGTTGCCATGCCCTCCTCTAGGGGATCTTCCTGATCCAGGGAGCGAACTCACACCTCCTGTGGCTCCTGCATTGCAGGTGGGTTCTTTACCACTGAGCCATCCATAGCGGAAGCCCAATAATTACATAAAAGTGAAAGTGTTAGTCACTTAGTTGTGTCTGACTCTTTGTGACCCCATGGACTGTAGCCCGCCAGGCTCCTCTGTCCATGGGATTCTCCAGCCAAGAATATTAGAGTGGGTTGCCATTTCCTACTCCAGGCGAATCTTCCCAACCCAGGGATGGAACTTGGGTCTCCTGCATTGCAGGCAGATTCTTACTCTTTGAGCCACAAATGTAAAATTACAGCTAAGTGATAGAATTCAGTTTCATAATGTGGTAAAGGATTTAAACCAGAGAGACAGGTAAAGAAAGGTTGTCTGAAAGAGGGACAGCTGAGCTTAAAATTAAAGGATGGGGAGGGGTTAATTAAGTTTGTGGGGAAGAATGAAGATCTTGGCATCTGGTCCCATCACTTCATGGCAAATAAATGGGGAAACAATGGAAACTGACAGATTTTATTTTCTTGGGCTCTAAAATCACTGCAGATGGTGACTGCAGCCATGAAATTAAAAGATGCTTGCTCCTTAGAAGAAAAGCTATGACCAACCTAGGCAGCATATTAAAAAGCAGAGACATTACTTTGCCAACAAAGGTATATCTAATCAAAACTATGGTTTTTCCAGTAGTCATGTATGGATATGAGAGTTGGACTATAAAGAAAGCTGAGTGCCCATGAATTGATGCTTTTGAACTGTGGTGTTGGAGAAGACTCTTGAGAGTCCCTTGGACTGCAAGGAGATCCAACCAGTCCATCCTAAAGGAAATCAGTCCTGAATATTCATTGAAAGGACTGATGCTGAAGCTGAAGCTCCAATACTTTGGCCACCTGATGCAAAGACCTGACTCATTGGAAAAGACCCTAATGCCAAGAAAGACTGAAGGCAGGAGGAAAAGGGAACAACAGAGGATAAGATGGCTGGATGGCATCACCGACTCAATGAACATGAGTCTGAGTAAGCTCCAGGAGTTGGTAATAAACAAGGAGGCCTGGCATGCTGCAGTTCATGGGGTCACAAAGAGCCAGATAAGACTGAGTGACTGAACTGAACTGAAGATCTATTTGACATTTCAGATATTTCTGATCATGACCATTAGTAAGAAATGCATTTTACCTAATGACCCAGTATCCATGCATACAGACACACACAAGTAAATAGACACAGACAGAAATATATAGAAACAAAGTTTTGGGAGTCAGAGTTACTCTAAGCACTTGCAGATACTCTGCTATGTTAGTTTATTATATTATTTGCTTTTGTACATAGCCCATTAATTTCATGATCCACTGAGGAATTATGATCTATAGTTCACAAAATACTGACATATTTATTGACCATGTTTATTGAAAGTATACCGTACCAAGTCTTTCTATCTCCAAATGCTGTAAGGTGAATATTAACATCAGTCCCATTTTACCTGTGGGAAAACCGAAGTTCCTGGGCTAAAGCCACACAGTTCAGAATGTCAGAGATTGTTTTATGAATGCTTAATGTTACACTATATTGTCTTGTTATTTACTTGGACATCTAGAAGGATGGGACTACTCAGTAGAGATAAATTAGAAAATAAAAGGAAAGAATCATCTCCTATCCTATATGGATGATATCTTTTTTTATTTTATTTTATTTTTAAACCTGAAACACTGTATTAGTTTTGCCAAATATCTTTTAATATCCATAAAAACAGACTACCACATAGCCAAACCTATTTATATGGCATGCCACTAACCAGAACAATGATTATGAAATATTTCCAAAGGAAGTTAAGGAAAAATGGAACTGAAATGATTTGCTTTGCCTAATTGAGATTTGGCATAGTAATCTTTGGGCTTCCCAGGAGGCACTAGTGGTAAAGAACCTGCCTGCCATTGTAGGGGACATAGAGGATTCAGTCCCTGGATTGAGGAAATCCCCTGGAAAAGGGCATGGGCAACCCACTCCAGTATTCTTGTCTGGCGAATCCCTATGGACAGAGGAGCCTGGCGGGCTACAGTTCATAGGGTCACAAAGAGCCAGACATGACTGAAGCTTATTAGCATGCAAGCACATGTAATAATCCTTAATATTTCTAATGTCCTCTACATCTTT
This sequence comes from Bubalus bubalis, assembly GCF_019923935.1. Taxonomy (NCBI): domain Eukaryota; kingdom Metazoa; phylum Chordata; class Mammalia; order Artiodactyla; family Bovidae; genus Bubalus; species Bubalus bubalis. The sequence goes on from NC_059158.1 coordinate 109,149,131, forward strand.
ATATAAAATAATGGAAAGAATAGCACTTAGACATGATGACCTTTGATGTGATGTTTATCATGATTCAGTGAATGTGCACGCGCACGCACACACACACACACACACAAATACACATCCCCCAAAGCTTCACAAAGCAATCTTTATTCTAATTATATGTGATGCATTTTATATTTTCTATCTTCTTTTGATTTTTCCAAATGCTGGCCAGGACCCACTAAATTGAGGTTTATCTGGTTGTATATATCTTCCCAAGGATCTCCCACCTTTTGGTGTCATTTTCTTGGGGGAGAGCTGTGTCTTCAGAAATTCTCTATTAAAAATTCAGTTATCTCATGTGAGTAGTGATGCTTTAATCCATTATCAGTTTTTGACAACTTAGTGGGAATTAGATTATCAGATTCAATTCAATGTAGCAAATATTTATTGAAAATCACCTAGAAGATTCTCTGCAAGGTTCAGATAACTAATTATCCTCAGAAGCTGATAACAAGAGCAGTGAAGGAGGGGGACACAGGTGGATAGTTTTTGATGGAGGGTTGGTTGGGGGAGGAGATGGTTTAGCTCAGCTGTCCCGTGGTGAGCTGCTGAGGAAGAGATGTTTGGGATGAGCCACTACAGAGTGGGTCCCTGGGCAGTCTGAGTCCCCAAGGAATCAGGAGCAAGTGGTAACAAAGTTGGTATCAGAAGCAGACACTCTAGAAACAACCAGCATACCCAACACCCAGATCTCAAAGTCTATTGATAGTACCAATTCCCAATGGTATTATCCTCTCCATCAGAGGATCCATACTTGAAGAAATAAATAATTCTAGGGTTGGCTCAAAATGAGCCTGGAGTATTTTGTGTTGCCAGGAAGCAAGGGAGTATTCAAAAAAAGACCCCACGCCAGAACAAAACAACCCACCATGATGTGGGTGTGTAAAAGGAACACAAAAGCAAATAGATAGAGCTCTACTGGCCAAAGCTGGAGCAATTTAGCAACAAAATAAACAATGGGATTAGAGCCCAAAGTATAAAATAAATCTCGGAGTCCATACAGATATAAATGATTGAAAAAATAAATAAATGAGAGAGAATAGACAAAACTCAAGCACAGATGAAAATCAAACAAAACCTCTTCTCTCAAGGAAGTGGAACATAAATCCTACTTCTTACATGACTTCTTTCCAAAGAGCACGGTATGAAAATGGGGAAGGAAAGAGCAACTTTACAGTGGAGACAAACATCACCTTGGCCAGGCAGTGAAGGTTGACATCAAAAATGATAACATCTCAAAGATAGCATGTACCTTTGATATGATGTGATGATGAAAATAGAGCCTTACCTCTGACATTCTCTTTACAAAACCCCAAGTCTCAGTCTAATCTGAAAGAGAAACATTACATAAACAATTTTAGGGACATCTCTACAAAATGCCTGATGCTGCTCCTCAAAATTGCCAAGGTCATTAAACACAATGAAAATCTGAGAAACTGTCAGAGGCAAGAGGAGCCTAAGAAAGCATGATGACTAAATGTAACATCGTATTCTGAATGACAGCCTGAGAGAGACAAAGAACATTAGGTAAAAACCGAGTAAATGTGAACAAAATGTGGAATTTAGTTTCCAGTGATGCTTCACACTTGCTTCAGTGGTTGCTGCAGATGGACCTTACACAATATAAGACATTACCAGTAGGGAGAAGGCTGAGTGTTACAGGCATGGGGACTCTGGGAAGTAGTTCACACCTTGTCTATAAACTTAAGGCTATTCTAAAATTAAAAGTTTATTTTTAATAAGTCTGGTATTACAAATGGTAAATACTTGGCATCACAACCTCCAACAAAATAAATTCTCTTCCTTACACCTCAGCCTCCATCTGGCTTTACCTACGTTCAAAAGTAGATTCTCTACTTTTTTTCACTGGGCACTAAATTGTCAAATTAATTTGAGTTTAAATAGCTGGCAGCCAAACCATTAGCAGTGCCCATGAGTGACTGAAACGATGCATTTTCAACATCATCATAGCCCTCTGGCACACAGCTCCTGATATAAAACAAATAAAGTGTTATGAGACAGTAAATTGAATATTATGTAATGCAAAATGATCAATTCAGTGTGCCTTGTCAACAGAAAAACAGCAACTCCTTGCAGAAAATCAACCAAGTAATTGCTGTATGTGACACAGAAAGTGTTCTTACTGGGTGTAGCTCCTGAGATCTCAGGAGAAGAGGAGGGGGCAGGTGTCAACAATGTCACTGACTTTTTTTAAAGTCATTTTTCTATCTTCCCTGTAGTTTTTCCCTCCTCTTTTAGGTGCAGTCACTAGTTGGTCTCTACAGAGAGAGTTAAACAGATTGGTGAGGCTACTCAGCACAGCCAACGTTGAATAGCTTCCAGATTGTTAATATTTCACACCGTTGCTCCTACAGTAATGGGCAGCATTCATTCAGTCCCTCTGCCCAAGTACTGTTTCCTCCTGAAGAAGAGATGCTTCCTATTCTTTGGAGCTCCCTGTGTATCCAGAACTATGCTGAGGCTTTGTGTACCGTAACTTGTAAAGCCCTCAAAATAGCCCCATGGCTGATGGATTTAGTTATCAGTGAGAAAACAGAGGCTTAGACAGGTTAAGTAATTTGCTCAAGATTGGAGATTAGCAAATGGCTGAGCCGAGATTTGAACCCAGATAATCTGACTTCAGATCTTGTGCGTCTCTCTAGTGTACCACCCAGCCTGACCCACACAGCTGTACCTAGAGGCAGCCATCTGTATGTGCATCTCCTTCCCCCACTAGACTGTAACCTCCATAAGGAAATAGATTGCATGGGTTTTAGCTCTGACTCTCTTAGCACTGGTCTCTAGGAACAATAAAAATCACTCTGTAATCATTTGCTAAACAAAATAGTCTATAAAATATTATTTGCTACTTGTTTTAAAATGTGTGTTATACACATAAAATTACATTGACCTACAAAAAGGTAGTGAAGTCTCACTAATGGTTTTGTGCCTTTTTCTTCTTCTTCATTTTTCCTGACATCAAAGGGCAAAGGAAACAAGAAAATTTTGCTAGCTGAGATGTTTGAAGAAGGAAATAGCTGGTGACAAGTATTCCTTTCTCATTGCACAAAATCAGGTCTTCAAGTAACGTTTCATTGAGAAAAGATTTTCAGGAAGGATACTCTATACTGGATGATTTGTATAGCCAGCAGGGTCATGTGATTATTGGGAGCAGAAAATTGCTTTGTGAAGTGGCCCAGTGATTCTGTGAGAAGCAAAACTACCGGTTGTGACACAGAGAGAGGATGGAGGAAAATGCCTTTTCTGCCTGGAACTGGTGAGCATCCACACATTGACATGTTCTCAGACTTCCCCATCATTTTCTGCACACTGAATGGCTCTCTGAACAAAGGACATTGCAAGTCTTTGAAGACACAAAGATGCCAGAGGACCAATGAAACACTTGCTTCAGCACCTTTAAATGGGAGTACCAACATCACTCCAAGACTTTTCCATCAGTTCACCCATCTTGCAATATGGACTGGGAGGAGAATTTCTGAACCTCCTAGGCATTCCTCAGCATTCATAAATAAAAAAGGATCTATATTAAACACCTCTGACAGTGGTTTTGCAAGGCAGCTATGGAGAAGATGTCAGACTTGGGAAATCAATCAAGTAGGGAGAAATGGTGGCAGAGTGACTCTGATTCTTGCCACCAGGGTCTATGAACGTCAATGAGTGAGAGATGATGAAGCAGAGCACAAAGTAGAAAAAGAGGGAGGAGGAAAGAAAGAGTAAAAGGGAAGAGGGTGGAAGAGGAAGAAAGAAAGGGCTAGAAAGATGAAATAGTTTCCTCTGGCTGCTGTTATCAAAACTGGATGGATTAAACAACAGAAATTCATTGTCCCTCAGATTTTGAGGCTAGAAGTCCAGAATCAAGATGTCAGAAGAGAAGGGGAGAATCTTTCTTTGTTTCTTCTAGTTTTTAGTGTTCATCAGCCATCCTTGGCATTCCTTGGCTTATCAATGCATCACTCCCTCCTCTGCCTCCCCAAATCCCATGGCTGTCTTCTCACCCTCTCTTCCACCTGTCTTCCCTCTGTGAATCTCTGTGTCCAGATTTCCCTTTTTGTATATGGACATTGGTCAGATTGGGTTAGGGATCCACCCGACTCTAGTGTGACTATATCTTAACTTAATTACATATGCTATATCACTGTTTCCAAAGATTACATTCTGAGGTATAGGGAGATAGAATTTCAACATATCTATTGGGCAGACATAATTCTATACCATAACCAAGAAGGTTCTGCAAATTAAATTTCAACATGTGACCAAGAAAGAATAAAATTTGTTATTGCAAACCAGAGAACCTTCTGGGAAAAAAAATTGTCTGCCATATCCAGTCTTTGGATATGCATATGCTTTCATTGGGCTTCCCCGATGGCTCAGCTGGTAAAGAACGCACCTGGCCAATGCAGGAGACACAAGGGATAGGACTTCCATCCCTGGGTCAGGAAGATACCCTGGGGAAGGAAATGGCACCCATTGCAGTATTCTTGCCTGGAAAGTCCGAGGCACAGAGGGGCCTGGCGGGGTTGCAAAGAGTCGGACATGACTGAATGTGTGTGCGTGCGTGCGTGTGCACACACACACACATGCTTTCGCTGCCTTCAGGAAGCCTGTTACTACCCATGGGATGAAGGTCTGTGATGGGTGAGTAGCGCTAGCCGTATGAGGAAAGCTGAAGGGGTGTGATCTTTAATTTTTTATATACAAAACGGTAATCTTGCCTGTTAGACTTCATATATATATGCAAGGTGAGGGAGAATAAATGAATAGAGATTACAGATTGGGGACAATCTGTGAGCCATAAAATTCCAGAGATTCATTAGAGTAAAAGCTCCATTCATAATACAAACATTCTGGGGTTTGTTGGTGGTAATGGTGCTGTTATTTAACACTGTATCCCCAGTTCCAACAGTCTATCTCCAGCTCCTGGTGCAGTGATCTCTTAAATTTCTGTTGTTTGAATGAAAGTAAGAACTGATGGGAAGTGGTATGGGTCATGGGAAAAACAGTGGTTACTAAATCAGAGGTGCTGGTTTCCAACTTTAACTCTGTGATATAGAAACTGTGGGACAAGAGCTATGCTACTTGTCATTCTGAGATGCTGTACACTCACATGTAATAGCTCATAATTATTAAGACTTTTATGAATATTAAATCACATGCCAAGGAATAGAAAGCACATTCTATCTGAAGTGTGATGATGTTCAGTAAAAGTAACCCTCTTTTATTTGGTCAGTGGCTACTTCAAAGGTACTGCCTTGAGTACAGGACAGCACATAGGTTCAGTGCTGTGAAGAAATATGTAAATAAAATGATACCTAATTCTTCATCTCAGTGAGTTTCACTACAGCTAGCCAGGCATGTGAAAGATAAGGTACCTTAAATGATTAGAATAAAAATTGCATACTGCAGTAGTGACCATAAATAATTACCATAGAGTTTCAGAGAAATAAAACTTATGTAGGAAAAAGCCATTTGCTCATTTCCCCATCTCTGATACATACGTTTCTTTCACATCAAAGAATGTTTCTAAGTACTCTACTAACCAAACAACTTGATGTAACTTAGAGTCATTATTATTTAAATTATTTTCCCCAGACATTTCTATTCTGGTCTGTCAGCATTAATTTTTGTCAGCTGCTGGAATCAATGCTGTGTGATGTGGTTTATTTCAGGTATGTTGTTGACAAGGGACAAATGATCTTCAAGAAACCTGAAATACTGGGAGATGGTAGAGATATTGGGAAGATATATATGCCTATGTAGCCAGGAAGTTATCAACAATGCAGCTTCAGAAAGATCTCATGGCAAGGGTGCACAGTGGAGCCTGTCTTCAGGAAGGAGGGGAATCATGAGAAACCTGCTCCATGGGGGGTTCCCTCCCAGGAACTGATTCAGAATCAGAGACTATGAGGGGGGCCTAAGGAGCAAAACAGATCGCTGATCCTTGTAGCATTGAATGTTGACCCTGCTATGTTATGTGTCCATATCGTATTTGGACACATATCTTCTATTTTTTTTCTCTCTTTCTCTTTTCTTTTCCCTTTGAAATTCAGCTTCTTTCTGCCCTTCCACCCTCTAATGAGTGATTCTTTCTGTACTACATACTCTTTCTGAATATTTATAATTTCTGCTTTCTCTTGACTTCAGATTGTTTTGTTAGGTCCTAGACTTTCCAGCAGAACTTGCTGCTGTCTTATTTTCTTTTTCCAGTTCCTGTGAAGAGTTTCTAGAAAGGTCTGAGGGTTTGACAGTCACTGTGGTTGGCTCTTTTGGTCAAGCCTATTGTCACCGTCCAGAGGAACTTTACAGCTGCACATCACCACTTTATTGAGAGGTCACTAAGACGTTCAGTGAAAAGGTTGGTGAGCTGAACAAGAAAAGGTTGACATGGAAATAGTATTTCAAGACCTCTCAGTACTCACTTGGTCAAGTTATACACCTTTCATGGACCCTAGTTCCATGAGAATAGCATATCTGAAACAACAAATGAGATAACAGAGGTGAAAAGTTACTGACAACACTAAATCCCTTTATACACATTGGCTATTTCTACTATTATGATTGTACTATGAGTCAGAAACCATTGAACTAAAACACTTAAAAAATCAAGTCAGGGAGATGAAAATGACTCTCTCTGTTCTAGAAGGACATAATTTAATTTTTTTTTATCTATAATTTTTTTCTGTACTCTTTACTGTGTGTAAAACTTGTTCATTACATGTAAGTTAAATACAGTATCCTAACAGTAATGGTTTAGCAGTAACTGAGTTCTGATTGGGAATGGAGAAACAATAAATCAATAGTGAAATTAGTATTTTTTAATACACTCCCGCAATCAGCTGTCACTTTCCTTGGGTCAGTAACTAAAGGGCCATTTGTAAAGCTGCCAAACCTTAGTCCCCCATGCAGCAATTTGAGCCTATTTTCTTTCATTTTATCCATCACAAAAAAGAACAACAGCTGGACACACCAATTTGCATAATAACCTCTCCTGCCTGGATATTGTTAGAAGGTCAGGTCTCCACTGTTACTGAAACATCTCAGGAAGAATGTCTCCCTTTTTCTTTTTTCTTCCCAGAGGAGTAAAAACTATCTTTTGACTAGAGCTGTTTTTCCTTTAAACATCTGGATGTCTAACTACATAAGATCCTTTTTCTAATTCTCTATCATTTTTGTAGACAGGCAACTTTAAAAGGAAAAAAAATGGAAAAACTCCCACTCCTGAATAAATTACCTGGCTTTTACATTTTTATACATTTTAAATAAAACTGGAATTGATGGAAGATGCTGACTCAAGATTTTAAACAAAAAACCAATTAAACAAGCTTTCACTTTGGGTTCTGATCAAGTAAATAATATTGGACTAGATTTCTTACTTAAAAAAGCAAAACCAAAGAAAAACATATATGTATAACTGGAGAAAGTATATCAGGTAACAGTTATTAAACATCAGACAATAGGCAGACTAAGACTGTGATGTAACCCCAACAGGAAAATCATGAAATGAAACCCATATTCTTGCTGTCTCTCTGCATGGGGACTCTTTCTTGACTACAGTGCAGATAGCTACAGTACAAGGAGATCATGGAGCCCCTGAGTTGAGGAAATCAGTGTTCAGGATGGCTGAAATGGCTGGAATGTGATGAGCAGGGCATTGGAGAGTAATGGACTGCATGGGGAAGTGTGCAGAACAGAAGGATCCTCACAAATTCTTCACCAGGGGTAGAAGTACCCAGGCAAAGGGTGAGATTATGCAAGGCTTGCCCAAAATTGGCTGCTACAGGGCAGAAAACAACAGAGATACTAGAAACTAAGCAATGCTGGGAGATGATGGAACTCTGGTTTAGTCAGAGTGAAGAAGTTCTTTTAACACCCTGAGCATGCAGCTAAGACAACATGAAAAACATGCCTTGGTCATAATGACCATGTCCTAGGGGAAGACTTACTTTAGACTTACTCTAAGAAAGTCTCAACAAAATCCACAGGGGAGACACAGTTTAGTATTTGAATCTTTCGTGTCCGACTCTTTGTGACCTCATGGACTGTAGCCCACCAGGCTCCTCTGTCCATGGGATTCTCCAGGCAAGAATACTGGAGTGGGTTGCCATTTCCTTCTCCAATAGGGTAGAGAATGTTATTAATAGGAAACACCCTGGGCTTTCCACAGATCTCAAGATGAACAAAGCTAGAAATCATATTGGGCTTCCCTGGTGGCTCAGACAATAAACAATCTTCCTGCAATGTGGGAGACCTGGGTTCTATCCCTGTGTTGGGAAGATCCCCTGGAGGAGGGCATGGCAGGCCATTCCAGTATTCTTGCCCAGAGAATCCCCATGGACAGAAGAGTCTGGTAGACTACAGTCCATGGGGTTGCGAACAGTCAGACATGACTGAGCGACTAAGCGCAGCACTAAAATCATATTAATACATTTTGCATTCTCTGACTGTGATGGATCAAATTAGAATTCAATAACAAAATGCATGTAAAATCCCCTGATATTTGAGCATTAAATTATGTCGTGGATCAAATAAGAAATTACAAGCAAACAAAAAGGTTTGATATAAGATACTGAAAATACAACATAGTAAAAAAAAAATTATGTTACATATACAATGAAGTCCTAGGAGGGGGAAAAAATGTTTTTACTTTTTATAAGCTAAAAATGAAAGACCAAACTATCAACTAAACATCAAACGTTAGAGAACTTTGTCCATGCCAGCAGCTCACTTCATGAAATCATTAATAAAATGATTTGTACCCTTATCAACATAGGTACAAAAATCCTCAATAAAATTTTGGCACAGCAATGTAAAAAAATATGATATATCATTAGCACAAGGAAGAGATGGTTCAAAGAAGGCAAAGTGCTATCAATATTCTAAAATCAATCAATTCCTCACATTAAAAAAAAGGAAAACAAATTTTGTGATCTACTCAGTGATTGCAAAAAGGGAATTTGACAGGACACAATCCCATCCATAACAAACTTGCAGAGGCTTCTGAACTATATGGAATTTCCTCCATCTGATAAAGCACACATATATGAAAAAGGTATTGCTTACATTATATTTAATAATTAATATTGAATGCTCTCTCCCTAAGATTTGGAAGAAGTCAAAGATGTCTACTCTCTACTTCTTCTACTCAAAGTTTTGTTTTTTGTCATGGGTAACATGCATGCATGCATGCTAGGTGGCTTCAATCATGTCCGACTCTTTGCGACCCTATGGCCTGTGGCCGGCCAGGCTCCCTGTCTATGGGATTCACCAGGCAAGAATACTGGAGTAGGCTGCCATGCCCTCCTCCAGGGGATCTTTCCAACTCAGGAGTTGAACCTGTGCCTCTTATTAAGTCTCCTGCATTGGGAAGTGGGTTCTTTACCACTAGTGCCACCTGGAAAGCCCTATGGGTAACAGAATAAGGTAGTAATAAGAAATAAACTATGTAATAATTAGATAAGAAGAAAAAAGACTTGCTATTAATGGATGGAATGATTGCTTATATAGAAAATCCTAAGCAATCTACTAAAGAAACTACAGTAACTGTTAAGTAAATTTAACTGTTTTCCCATACAAAAGCTTGGAAAAGAAATATTTTAGCCTAAATTTAAGAAAAATTGCTTAATGTATTCTGACTGAAAACTACAAAACATTTCTGAGAAAAAGTGAAAGTGTTAACTAGTTTCATGAATTGGATTGATATTGTTAAATTTTTCTCTTCACATTGATCCATAGATTTGACCCGATATGAGTTAAAAATCCTTGAAAGTATTTTTGTAGAAACTGAAATTGTTTTAAAAATGTATCTGGAAATTCAAAGTGTAGTAACCAAATCAATCTTAGGAAAAAAAAAAGATACTTGAATGACTTATACTACCTAATTTCAAAATTTTTAAAAAGCTTCACTTATCAAATCTCTATGGTACTTGAGTTAGAATAAACACAAATATCAGTAGAACAAAATAGAGAGTCCATGTATATATGTTTATTTTTCTTTTCAAAGACTGCAAGGTAATTAAATTACATGATGCTGGAAAAGGGATTTCTGAAAGAAAAGTAATGACTATCAACTTTTACCTCTTACCATAGAGAAAATTAATTTGAAATTGGTAATCAACCCAAATGTAGGTGCAAAAGCTATGAAACTTTCAGGAAAAAAAAATAGGAAAAAACTGTATGGCCTTGCAATTAAAAACTTTCATATGGAAGTTCAGAATATCTTTATTGGAGAAAAAAAAAAACAAAAAACTTGATACAACCCAAATGTCCACCAGAGTTGAATGAATGAACAGATTATTATCTATTATTACTAATGGAATAATGCACAGCAATGCAAATAATGAAACAAAGTGCATGAATCTCAAAAACATGCTGAACAAAAGAAGTCATGCACAAGTGAACACATACATTATAATTCCATTTATGTGAATTTCAGGAACAGGTAAAAGTAATTCTAGGGTGATAGAAATAAGATCTGTGGAAAAAAAAAAAAGAAATAAGATCTGCGATTTTCTGGGAATAAGTTTAGAAATCATTTGTCTGCAGAAGGATATGAAAATACTTTATGAATGTTATTAATATCTTATATCTTGATTTTTACAGTGGTTACAGAAATATAAACATCTGTTAAGACTCAGGAAACTGTTCACTTAAAATGCATACATTTTGTTATGTTTTATTATATGTGCATTTTACTATATTTATTATATGCAAATTATTCCATAATAGAATAAACTTTTTAAATGATGTAAGAAAGATACTAACTTCTCCATTTTAAATGAGTTATTTAAAAATAATTTTTAAACTATTGAGTTGGTGATTTTTTTCTTCTACTGAATGTATCTTCTATTTTATACTGGGAATCAGTGAGAAAATGTTAGAATAGAATGCTATACTACTTTATATATTACTTTCCAGGAATGTGTCTTTCCCATGGTGAGGTATACCTTTGTTTTAATATCTCGTCAACATTTAAATTAGGCTTGGGAGATTGTACAGTTTCTACCTATTTCAGTTCTTTTTATTTACCTTCCATTTTGGCCTTATAAACTGATTGACACTCCCTGCAGATTATATAGTCCTCACAATTATCCAGATTATTTGTAATGAAACGACATAGACCTATTTGTTCTTGGATCTGTGTGACACATTTTATTTCTAAAGTGAGTTTAACCTGTTTTGACCTTCGGTTTTCATTTTTAATATTTGATTCTGTTCCTTTCTCACTCTTGTTTGAAATACATCCTGTAGATTCACAGCTTTCTGGTGCATTATTAGTACATTGACTCCCAGATATAGACAATGTGTGAGATCGTGTGGTCACTGAAAATTTGATGTGGATGCTGAGACTTATATAGTCTCACACTCACCAAGATGGTATGAAAAGTTTTGTTACTCACATGAGGAATCTTTCTGGAGTTGAGCAGAGCAGGCTTCTGAAGTAGGTCTGAAGTGGCTTAAAAGCACTGGGAGAGGGGAATAACTTGGGTTTTGTGGTGGGAGGGGCAGGGTGGCTAAGGCTAAGGGTTCTGTCACAAGCAGGGGCTTGTATGGTTTGAATTTCCCACTGGCAGCCAAAGAAAGCATACCCAGGCTTTCTTAACACCTTACCTAGACATGAACCTAAACTGGACCACTGGAGACTTCCCTGGTGGTCCAATGCTTAAGATGTCACCTTCTTATATAAGGGGTGCAGGTTTGACCCCTGGTCAGGGAGCTAAGACTCACATGCCTCCCAGCCAAAGAACCAACACATAAAACAGAACCAGTATTGTAACAAATTCAATAGACTAAAAAAAATGGGCCACATAGATGTGGAGCTGAAGTCCAAGAGGGAGGGTTGTGGCTTGAGAACTGTCAGCAGTCAAATGTCAGAAATGGATTCCAACTCTTTATGACAGTAAAGAAAAAAGGGAAAAGAATCAGAAATCAAGGAAATTGAAGAATACTACATTTAAAGTACCTTAAGTCAGATAGACTGGCCTTGAATTTTTTTTAATAGGATTTTATTTTCTGAGTACAGATTTGTCTCATGACTAGACAAGGATACATATGCCATTAATGAAATAGCATAGTTTCTGAAAAGTTATGGACAGAGTTGTGTAGATACTCAGAAGTACTTTCTTGTAAGCGCAAATAAATGAGCCATATTCTATCCAGAAGTCTGGCTGGATAATTTCTATAGCCTTTTTCAGTATTCTTTGAGCCTTTGAGTGTAAGCATATTTACTTAGTTTCTTGACACGATTGGATTCTGTCAAGGAGAGGAACTTTGAATAGAAGTTACACAGACTATTTTTTCCCTGCAACAAATTCAATTTACTGATGCTCTAATGCCCTCCATTGATGCATGAGCTATTTTCTGTTTAGTGCACTAGCCATGACAGGAAACTTCAGGTGATTGTTTGTTTTTGTTCAGAATCGGCTACTTATTATAATTGGCACTTCTAACTATACACAGGTGGGAGTTTTTCCATCTAAAAAGAGTCCCCAGCCATAAATTATTTGTTGGTCAGAGATCCAAGTTGTATTTGACATATACAAACGTTAAAATAAAAATGACAAGTACTCAGGTGGCAAACAATTCATGTGACTTGGAAGGAAAACAAAGCAAGTCAGAGCATTTGATGAATCATTCATCTTTCTTAAACTTAACTGTGGCTGGTCAAATATTCTCTGTTTCCATCTCTCTAGGGAGACTTTTGAGAAGTTCTCAGTTGTCAATATAAGTAATTTAATAAAAAGTTCAATATGGAGGGGGAGTTATATTGAAAAGGCCAGTATGCAAATTTTAAGAACTAGAGAGCTGGATGTTAAGTTTACGTAGAAGAAGCATTTTTTTGCCTGGAGTGTAAGTCATCAGGATGATAAACATTTACAATAATATAGGACTGTATTTGTACTATTTATGACCTGTGTCTTCAGGACTTAAACTGAATAACTTGGTTTCTCTTAATTTATTCATTAGTTATCTCAACAAATATTTGCTGAGAACTTATTATAAGCTAGCTATCATGTTAAATACTTGATACATAATTTCAAATGAAAGGTATTTCATGCTCTCAAAAAGAAGTTTTGAAAGAAATGGTGGAGATAGACAAGTAAATAATTGCAACATGGAAAAAATAAGTTCAGTAATTAGGAAGAAATATTAACTTAGTCTCCAGGGAAGTCTTACAGGAAAAGTAATTTGAAATTTGAGAGTCTTCAGTTTGATAGAGTTGAGTGGGGAAATATCAGGTAAAGAAGACTGAATAAACTGAAGACAAAAGACAGCATGGCACATAGGAAGAAGCATTATAGAAAGTAAAAGAGACAGTCCTCCAAAGTAACCCTGAAGAAGTGTTCAGACAGCAGAGGATAAAGGCTTATGGAGTTATTATTGACTTTATCCTAAGAATAATGGGGAGTCAATGAAAGGGTTTTAAGTAGGATTGTAATTTAATCAATTTATATTTCAGAATGCTCAGTTTTTACTTTAGAGGAGAATGAATTGGAGGAAGATGAGACTAGAAATAGAGAGAATTTCAAACCCAGTCATTCTTTTGTTAAGTCATTGTCTCAGATTTTCTGTTTTATAAGGTTTACAAAATCTACACTCTAAATTAAGCACTTCTACTAGAAAACAGATTGCATTGAAGGTAGGTGGTAAAACTCCACCACTAATTACTGTCGGCCAAATGGCCTGCAATCAATATAGAATGTTGCTTGAAAATACATCCAAATGGACAACCTTCTGGAGTCTTTATTAAATAAACTTATTGTTGGATGGATATAAGCGTGAATGGAAACAGGCTCTTTAAAAAAAAAAAATTCCAGACTTCAGATATTTATTTTAAAGCAATGTTTAATATTTAATAATCTGAGTATATTTTATTCTTATTTTAAAATCAATAAAAGTATATTACAGCTTAGGATTTCATTTTAGATAATGAGATACAAGCTCTGGTTTGGAGAACACTTTTCAGTTTGGGTCCAAATCTACTGTTTTGCTAGATATTTATTTATGTCAATGTTAAATAAGTACACAAGAGGTTATGTCCAAAATATCTTAAACACATAAACTTGAATATATGGAAAGTTTATAGTAGCATATATATATGTATATATATGTGTGTGTGTGTATATATATAATTGTTTATTATTATTGGCAAGATAATCATAATCTAAATGTATTTATTCACATTTATGAGGGACATGAATACAGACACATAACATTGAAAGTGAAGCTAACCAACTCCATACCAGAGTACTTTATAGATCTTTAAAATTGATGTGAAATGTACTGGAACTTAACTTTTAATCATAGCTGCAAATCTCAGGATCAACTGAAGTATAAGTAAACTACTATAAATAAACTACTCTACATATACTTTGTAGAGAGATTTACTATTAACATTTTAAAAGAGATGAGTTTCTTCAGTGTTCGTTTTGTGAGAAGCAGAAAATCTGAAATGTCATATATTTAACCAAAATTGTTTTTGCAAAAAAATAATATAATTTTCCAAAAGCTTATCCTGTCATTGATACGCTGTGAAAATTCAAATATGCTTTTATTCCTGGGAACTGGAAGCTCATGTGGTTTTTCAGTAAATACACTCTTGGTTACCTGTAGTAAAAGAGCTCATATTTGTGATGGAAGAAAGCACACACACACATAAGTAGCTTAGATACAATTGTGAAGCTGAAGCATTTGCTTCACAGAGAGGACAGACTGTTACAAATAAAGAGGAGCTTACTTTTACATAGGAAGTGGCTTAGATTTCTAATCCTATGGGGAAAAATGTGGAGCTGAATACATGAAAGGCAGATTTTATCTTGTCTACACTAACACACTACAAACAAAATCTCCTAATTTAGAATTTGAGCCATTTTGTGTGTTCTGTTGCCATAATGTCTCAACCGTGTTGCCTTCTAGATATAACCATTATTACATTCAGCAATATTCAGTGACTACTATGTGCTATGGGTTGTTTTAGGGACTTGTATATCAGTAAACATCATGATCAAATATTTTAGCTTTTCTGGAAGTTATTTTATGGTACTGTTAAATTCCAGACGTGTTAGCTGATAAGAAAGAGTTCTTTCCTCTTTTTTCTTAAGTTTATATTATATATTTTAGTTTGAATTTTTATTAGGGAAAATTTCAAACTTATGAAAGTAGGGAGAACAGTAGAATGAAATCTTCTGTACCCACCATACAGTTCAACAATTATCAGTATATGATCAAATTTACTTACTCAACCCTCTCCTTGTATTCTCATCCCTCACTGACTTACTATCTTTGTAACTGAGCATGATAAACATGCAGATTACTAACTATACATAATATCAATACATTTTCACAAATTGAACACATTTGTGGAACCAGTACCCAGAAACAGAATATTACCAGTGCTCAGAAGAGCCCCTGTTCCCTCTCAAATAAGCTATTTGTCTAAAAATATAAATGCATTTTGCTTATAATTGTACTTTTCACAGTTTATATAAAGTATATGTTTATGTATCACATAGCCTGTACTCCGTGTCAGGATTCTGTTTTTTAGTGTTACACTGCATATATCATGTGCGTATACCATAATTTTTCTTGTGCTTTCTACATTTGAGGATGTGAGTTATTTGAATAGTTTAGTTTAAGGCTATTAAGAACAGTGCTTCCATTAACATTATACCTGTAAATATGTATATATATATGTGTATGTGTGTGTGTGTGTGTGTGTGTGTATAAATACATGTCTATATACATATACAGAGAAGGCAATGGCAACACACTCCAGTACTCTTGCCTGGAAAATCCCATGGATGGAGGAGCCTGGTAGGCTGCAGTCCATGGAGTAGCTAAGAGTCGGACACGACTGAGTGACTATCTAATTGCATCAATATTACAAATATCCTCCTCTGTGTTTCCAAAAATAGCATTGTTTATCTTACAAATTTAGATTAAAAAAAAAAATTTATTGGGGGTATAGTCGATTTACAATGTTGTGCAAGTTTCAGGTATATAGCAAAATGAATCAGTTATACATATTAAGTCATTAAAGTATATTGATTAGAGTTCCCTGTGCTATGCAGTAGGTCCTTACTAGTCATCTACTTTATATATGAGAAAGTGAAAATGTTAGTTGCTAAACTGTGTTTGACTCTTTTCAATCCCATGGATTGTATAGCCCACCAGAATCCTATGCCCATGGAATGCTCTAGGCAAGAATACTGGAGTGGGTTGCCAGTCCCTATTCCAGGGAATCTTTCTGATCAAGGGATTGAACCCGGGTCTCCAGCATTGCAGGCAGATAGATTTTTTACCATCTGAACCATCAAGGAAGCATTTTATATACAGTAGTGTATATATGTCAACTCCAGTCTCCCAATTTATCTCCCTAACCCCTGGTAACCATGTTTGTTTTCTATATATGTAACTCTATTTCTCTTTTATACATAAGTTCATTTGTATTCTTTTTTTTTTTAGATTCTACATGTAAGAAATATCACAGGACATTTGTCTTTCTCTGACTTATTTTATTCAGTATGACAATCTCTAGGCCCATCCATGTTGCTGCAAATGGCATTATTCATTCTTTTTTGTGAGTAATATTCCACTGTATATATGTACCATATCTTCTTTATCCATTCCTCTGTCAATACACATTTAGGTTGCTTCCATGTCCTGGCTCTTGCAATTAGTGCTGCAGCAAGCATTGGGGAGCATGTATCCTTTGAACTGATGGTTTTCTTTAGGCGTGTGTCCGGGAGTGGGATTGCTGGATCATATGATAGCCCTAGTTTTAGATTTTTAAGGAAACTTCATACCATAATTTTCTTACAGGACTACTATGAGATAAAGGGTCATATACTATCAGAAATAGAAGTAATCAAATACCTTCTAGCTAAGAAACTTGTTTAAATCTGACACTTGGATATTTGCTATTATTTTTCCTCAGGTCTTATGAGTAATTACTATCCAAGGTTATCTACTTAGGTAACGTCCTTTTTCTTTACTGAAAAATAGAGAATTTACTGAGCTTAGGAGGCTAAAATAAAAATATGCTGAGTTGCTTTAAGACCTTCTTAGGTGGGGAAATGTTTACCAAACATCTATTTAAAGTAAGCCAATGATCCTCTGAATTGCAGCAAAAGAATTTGCTTGAGATCTGTTTCATAGAAATAATTTGTAGGTCTACATACTGGCTGTTAAGACCTCTTTCGTCAAAATTTTGACAAGTAAAATGATTCTGATTTATTACTATTTCTTTGGTTAAAATTATTCTGATTTGAACGAAATGAAAATGTTTTTGTATAATTGGAAAAATGCTCAAATTATAATTACAAGGTACCCAAAGGTATACTCTTCAATATTCATTGTAATAGAACCCTTGTTACTCAGCAAATGAGTCACTTGACACTTTTTTGACTCTTGTGAATAAGGCACAAAATTTAAAAATTAATTAAAATGTAGTTGATATACTGTTAACAAGGCCTATATTATAAATATTTACTACTTCTAACACTTACCTTTTACATCAGAATATATTTTAAAATATTTGTTAAAAATATTTCTTAAATGCCAACTCAGGTATCTGGTTGAATTAGAAATCAAGTAGAATTGCATGGCACATATATACCCCATGCAATTTGAAACATTAAAATATTTTTGAAAAGTCTGAGGAGATGAAAAACCACACTAATATTGACAAAGCAAAGACTCCATTTCAGAAATTTGGAGGTATTTCTCACTAAAAGACCTATAGAGCTAAAATGGAGATTATAGTAAGCTACTGCAATGGTTAATTTTATGTATCAACTTGACTAGGCCACAGGGTCCCAGATGTTTTTCCAAACATTATTCTGGGTATTTCTGTGAGGGTGTTTTTGGAGGAGATTAACATTTAAATCAATAGACTGAGTAAAACAGATGGCTCTCTCTAACGTGGTTGCTCCTCAGGCCATCCCTTGAAGGCCTTCATAGGACAAACCACTGAACCACCCCAAATAAGAGGGAGTTCTTGTCTGATGGCCTTCAAATGGGACAGTGACTTTTTCCTGCATTTTTACTCAGACTGAAATATGCTCCTTCCTGAGTCTTGAGCATACCAGCCTTCAGACTAGAACCACACCATCAGTTCTGCTTTCAGACTTCTGGGATCAGACTGGAAGTAAACCATTGGTTCTACAGGTTACTGAATGGCCCCGAAGATCTTGGGAGGTGACTGCCTCCATAATGATGTGAATCACTTCCTTATATATAAGTTGTGAATTATATAGTAAAAGTAACAAATAAATATATATGTACAAGTATACCTCATTTTGGGCTTCTTTGGTAGCTCGGCTGATAAAAAATCTTCCTGCAATGCAGGAGACCCCAGTTTTATTCCTAGGTTAAGAAGATCCTCTGGAGGAGGGCATGGCAACCCACTCCAGTATTCTAGCCTGGAGAATCCCCATGGATAGAGGAACCTGGCAGGCTACAGTCCATGGGATTGCAAAGAGACTGACATGAGTGAGCAACTAAGCACTGCACATAACTCATTTTATAGTGCTTTGCTTCACTGCATTTTGCTGATATTGAATTTTTTGCAAATTGAGTTTGTGACAACGTTGAACCAAGCAAGATTGTTGGGGCTGTTTTTCCAACAACTTTTGATCACTTCGTGTCTCTGTGTCACATTTTGGTAATTCCCACAGAATTTCAAAGTTTGTCATTATTATTATATTTGTTGTGATCGGTTATCAGTGATTTTTGATGTTACTATTGCAAAAAAAAATATAACTCACTGAAGGCTAGGATTAGGATTAGCAATTTTTAGTAGTTAAGTATTTTTATTAAAGTATGTAGATTTTTTAGACATAATGTTATTACATACTTAACAGACTATATTATATGGTAAACATAAATTCTATATGCACTGGGAAACCAAATAAATTTGTATAACTTGATTTATTGGAGTAATCTGGAACCACTCCTCAAAATCTCCAAAGTATGCTTACACAATCATAAAGAAAATAAATATATATATTAATAGATTTTATATATTTAATAAATACATATGTATTTTACATACATTTTTATATAGAGATGGGCTCAAAATTCTCCAAGCCAGGCTTCAGCAATATGTGAACTGGGAACTTCCAGATGTTCAAGCTGGTTTTAGAAAAGGCAGAGGAACCAGAGATCAAATTGCCAACATCTACTGGATCATCGAAAAAGCAAGAGAGTTCCAGAAAAACATCTATTTCTGCTTTATTGACTATGCCAAAGCCTTTGACTCTATGGATCAAATTAAACTGTGGAAAATTCTGAAAGAGATGGGAATACCAGACCACCTGACTTGCCTCTTGAGAAACCTGTATGCAGGTCAGGAAGCAACAGTTAGAACTGGACATGGAACAACAGACTGGTTCCAAATAGGAAAAGGAGTATGTCAAGGCTGTATATTGTCACTGTGCTTATTTAACTTACATGCAGAGTACATCATGAGAAATGCTGGGCTGGATGAAGCACAAGCTGGATTCAAGATTGCCGGGAGAAAAACCATTAACCTCAGATATGCAGATAACACCACCATTATGGCAGAGAGTGAAGAAGAACTAAAGAGCCTCTTGATGAAAGTGAAAGAGGAGAGTGAAAAAATTGTCTTAAAGCTCAACATTCAGAAAACTAAGATCATGACATCTGGTCCCATCACTTCATGGCAAATAGATGGGGAAACAGTGGAAATAGTGTCAGAGTTTATTTTTTTGGGCTCCAAAATCACTGCAGATGGTGATTGCAGCCATGAAATCAAAAGATGCTTACTCCTTGAAAGGAAAGTTATGACCAACCCAGACAGCATATTAAAAAGCAGAGACAGTACTTTGCCAACAAAGGTCCATCTAGTCAAGGCTGTGGTTTTTCCAGTGGTCATGTATGGATGTGAGAGTTGAACTATAAAGAAAGCTGAGCACTGAAGAATTGATGCTTTTGAACTGTGGTGTTGGAGAAGACTCTTGAGAGTTCCTTGGACTGCAAGGAGATCCAACTAGTCCATCCTAGAGGAGATCAGTCCTAGGTGTTCATTGGAAGGACTGATATTGAAGCTGAAACTCCAATCAATACTTTGGGCACCTGATGAGAAGAGCTGACTCATTTGAAAAGACCCTGAGATTGGGAAAGATTGAGGGCAGGAGGAGAAGGGGACAACAGAAGTTGGGATGGTTGGATGGCATCACTGACTCAATGGACATGAGTTTGGGTAAACTCTGGGAGTTGGTGATGGACAGGGAGGCCTGGTGTGCTGCAGTTCATGGGATTGCAAAGAGTCAGACACGACTGAGCAACTGAACTGAACTGACTGGGCTTCCCTGGTGGCAAGTATCATAAAGAATCTGCCTGCAATGCAGGAGACCTGAGTTCAGTCCCAGGGTTTGGAAGATTCCCTGGAGAAAGGATTGGCTACCCACTCTAGTATGCTTGCTTAGAGAATTCCATGGACAGATAAGCCTGGTGGGCTAGTTGATAGGGTCTCAAAGAGTCAGACATGACTGAGAGAGTACCACTTCTATATAAATAGGATATATGACTGTGTGTGTGAGTATATAAATAGATTTATATACAGTTGGTTTAAATTCTGGAGAATCTTGACTAGTACAGCTGTCTATAGTTAAAACTGAATTGTGATGAGGAGAAAAAGACTTGAGGTTTTTTTGTTTTTGTTTTGTTTTGTTTTTTGATGTTTTAGGAATTTTATTTTATTTTTATTAAACAAATTTTTTTTTAATTTTAATTTTTTAACTTTACAATATTGTATTGGTTTTGCCATATATCAAAGTGAACCTGACACAGGTATACATGTGTTCCCCCTCCTCCCTTACCATACCCTCCCTCTGGGTCATCCCAGTACACCAGCCCCAAGCATCCAGTATCATGCATCGAACCTGGACTGGCAACTCGTTTCATATATGATATTATACATGTTTCAATGCCATTCTCCCAAATCATCCCACCCTCTCCCTCTCCCACAGAGTCCAAAAGACTGTTCTATACATCAGTGTCTCTTTTGCTGTCTCGTACACAGGGTTATTGTTACCATCTTTCTAAATTCCATATATATGCATTAGTATACTGTATTGGTGTTTTTCTTTCTGGCTTACTTCACTCTGTATAATAGGCTCCAGTTTCATCCACCTCATTAGAACTGATTCAAATGTTTTCTTTTTAATGGCTGAGTAATACTCCATTGTGTATATGTACCACTGCTTTCTTATCCATTCATCTGCTGATGGACATCTAGGTTGCTTCCATGTCCTGGCTATTATAAACAGTGCTGCGATGAACACTGGGGTACATGTGTCTCTTTCCCTTCTGGTTTCCTCGGTGTGTATGCCCAGCAATGGGATTGCTGGGTCATAAGGCAGTTCTATTTCCAGTTTTTTAAGGAATCTCCACACTGTTCTCCATAGTGGCTGTACTAGTTTGCATTCCCACCAACAGTGTAAGAGGGTTCCCTTTTCTCCACACCCTCTCCAGCATTTATTGCTTGTAGACTTTTGGATCGCAGCCATTCAGTCAGAATGAGGTGGTTTTGATTTGCATTTCTCTGATAATGAGTGATGTTGAGCATCTTTTCGTGTGTTTGTTAGCCATCTGTATGTCTTCTTTGGAGAAATGTCTATTCAGTTCTTTGGCCCATTTTTTGATTGGACCATTTATTTTTCTGGAATTGAGCTGTAGGAGTTGCTTGTATATTTTTGAGATTAGTTGTTTGTCAGTTGCTTCATTTGCTATTATTTTCTCACATTCTGATGGCTATCTTTTCACCTTGCTTATAGTTTCCTTTGTTGTGCAGAAGCTTTTAAGACTTGAGATTTAAGAAAGTTTAGAGAGTCATAATCTGCACCAATCTTGACCTTCTTCAATTTATGAAACAGTGGCCTTAAGACAGCCAAAGTTATTTACCATCATCACCTTTTCAAATAGTATTTTACTTTTTACATTCATTATTAAGCTACAATTTCTAAGCTTGTGACACATATGGCAAAATAGAGCTCACTAAATCTGTTACTAGAAGAAATAGTTAATATGACTATTAAAGAAATTTTGAAAAAATAATTACAGACCTTCCCACAAAGAATGCCCAAGAACAGATGGCTTTACATGTAAATTCTACCAAACAGTTAAGAGACAAAAACCACAAGTCTTATACAAATTTGTTCAAAGAAGGGCAAAAAAATATTAAATATGCTTTGTATTAGTTATGCTGCATAAAATATCCCCACACATAGTAGCTTAGAGAATCACATAAATCATGTTAGAGTTTCTATAATTCAGGAATCTAGGTAGGCCTTCACTGGATTCTCTGGCTCAAAGTCTTTGCCAAGGCTGCAATCAAGGTGGAATTGCTATTAACTGAGAGAGTAAACTGAAAGAAGAATAAGTAGATAAAATTAGGACACAAACTTGGACATTTTAACTTTGAGATGCTTATTGAACATCCAGAGAAAGATAGAAAGCATCCAGTTGGATATATGGGTCTGAACTTAAGGAAAGGGGTCTAAGCTGGCTATGTAAAGGCATAAGGTCAAAAGAAATCACTGGAAATGAGAGTGGACTGAAAATATTCCGGGAATGATCACTGGGGGCCACTCCATATGAAGAAGTCAGGAAGGTAAGGAAGAACACGACTCGAGATTGCACAGGGCAGCCAGAAAGCTAGAGGAAAAACAGCAGACAGGGGCCTGGAAACCTGGGGAGGAACTTATCAACTGCATCAAAAGACAGGAAACAAGATGTTACTACTCCTACCAATGATTGTTATGAATATATTTTGTATCAACTCCATATTTAACAGAAACAGCACTTTAAGAAGTAGCAAAAAACGACAAGAGTCTAAAACCATCAAGCAACTGGAGTAAATAGTTCATAATTTCCCTACCTTTCTACTATCAAAAATACCTACCAGGCTCAGGAAAAATCTATGAAATCTTTAGGAAAAAGGTAGTCCAGCTTTGCATTAGAATGCCCCCAGCTCATTTTATAGTGTTTGTGTAAGTCTGATTCAAAACAAGACAAGAGCAATACAAGTAACCACAATTATGCAGCAGTTTCATGTATAAATACAAATGCAATAAACCTAAATAAAATAGTGAAAAATCTAATTTAGCAATGTATTAAAAATTCAAAACTTATTTATCTCAGACTGCAAGGATGATTTCATTTTGAAAATCTATTAAAGCAATACATCACGTCATCAAATTAAAGTATAAAGACAAATACATGAGAGAAAATAAGCTTTTAAAAAATTCAAAATCCATCAGTGAAATAAAATGTAATAAACATAGTGCTAGAATGTAATTTCTTGAATTGATAATAGACATCTAATTAAACTGATGAAATATATTGTACTTGATGCTGTATTGTTACACAGATTTCTTCAAAGTCAGGGGCCAGAAATTTCTTCATTCCTCAGTTCAGTTCAGTTCAGTTGCTCAGTCATCTGTGATTCTTTGCAACCTCAGGGTCTGCAGCATGCCAGGCTTCTCCCTCAGTTCTATTTAGTTCAGTCGCTCAGTCATGTCCAACTTTTTGTGACCCCATGGACTGTAGCATGCCAGGCCTCCCTGTCCATCACCAACACCTAGAGTTTACTCAAACCCATGTCTATTGAGTCGGTGATGTCATCCAACAATCTCATCCTCTGTTGTCCCCTTTTCCTCCCACCTTCAATCTTTCCCAGCATCAGGGTCTGCCGGGGTCCAGCCTCAGCTGATCCAGGGTATTCAAAGGACAGACAGCATGTCAAGGGTCAGGAAACAACTGCTTAATTAAACGTTAATTAAGGATATAAAGAGTAATAGAATGAGGATAGCTCAGTAGGAAAATTCAGTGGAGAAATGAGGCTGAGTAGCTTGGTTTACGCGGGAGACCAATAAAACTTCAAGACAAGAAGTTTGCACCACTTACATAGGCCGCAGGCGTCCTTCCGTTCTCCCGAAGGAGAGGAGACACTGAGGCCTCCCCGGTCGGATCTTAGAAGCCCAGGCATAATTAGCAAGCATGGCGGGTTCCGCGCTCCAGATGGAGACTCAGCCAGAATTTGAGAGAGAGAGCGACATGGGGAGACCAAGTTTCGGTGAACAAGGCCCGCACTTTATTTTCCAGAGTAGTTTTTATACCTTAAGTGATGCGTAGAGGATAATGGGGTAAGGGGTGGAGTCATGCAAGGACAACAGTTCCTGGTCCTAATCGAAGCCAGGCTTTCAAACTTATCATATGCAAAAGTTCAGGTGAATTACATCATCTTCTGGCCCGGAGGCCTGTTAACATTTTAAGAAACTTATTTTTCTCTAAAGGTGATTATTCCAAAGTCAGGCACCAGCCTCCAAAAAAGCATTGGACAAAGCTGCATTTTACATTTCTATACACCCATTATATCAATCAATACACTGCCAAGGACACAGTAGGTAAGGAGTATGGAGACTTAGCAGCAAACATTGGCCCAACAAGTGAAAAACCCTTCACCAATACAATTTCTAATCAATCTTTTAACTACTCAAAAGAATCTGTGTTTAGACAGTTTAGAACATCTCCTGCCTCTCACAGTTGGGAGGCTCTGAACAATCACATGTGGCCAGAAAAACCTATTCAGGCAGGCTAGAGGATTTCCAAAGGAGTTTGTAGGTTGAAACACTGTCACACCCAGGAATTACTAACTGGAGCTGTAAGCTAACTCTCTTTTCAGAGAGAGGTAGTGGGGGACAGCCCCCCGTAAAGTCAGAGGTGTAGGTGAAAGCACAAAGCAGAAAGTAGGCAGACTCTGGTTTTGAGGGTAGATGCTGGAGAATTTCCAGGGGGACTCCTGAGGCTCGATCCCGCCTTTGCGTATGCCGAGCCTCCTTCCTCATGACCTTTGTCATGGGTGGAGTGCCTCACGCTGGCTCCCGGCAGTGATAGAATTCTAGTTGATCTATTCCAGATCCTGAAAGATGGTGCTGTGGAAAGTGCTGCACTCAATATGCAATATGCACTCAATATGCAATATGCACTCAATATGCAATATGCCAGCTCCCAGCAAGGGTCTTTTCAAATGAGTCAGTTCTTCCCATCAGGTGGCCAAATGGAGTTTGAAGTTTCAACTTCAACATCAGTCCTTCCAATGAATGTTCAGGACTGATTTCCTTCAGGATGGACTGGTTGGATCTACTTGCAGTCCAAGGGACTCTCAAGAGTCTTCCTCAACACCACAGTTCAAAAGCATCAATTCTTTGGTGCTCAGCTTTTTTTATAGTCCAACTCGCGCATCCATACATGACTACTGGGAAAACCATAGCTTTGACTAGATGGACCTTTGTTGGAAAAGTACTGTCTCTGCTTTTTAATATGCTGTCTGGGTTGGTCATAACTTTCCTTTCAAGGAGTAAGTGTCTTGTAATTTCATGGCTGCAATCACCATCTGCAGTGATTTTGGAGCCCCCAGAAATAAAGTCTGCCACTATTTCCACTGTTTCCCCATGTATCTGTCACGAAGTGATGGGACCAGGTGCCTTGATCTTAGTTTTCGGAATGTTGAGCTTAACTTTCATCAAGAGGCTCTTTAGTTCTTCTTCACTTTCTGCCATAATGGTGGTATCATCTGCATATCAGAAGTTATTGATATTTCTCCCAGCAGACTTGATTTCGGCTTGTGCTTCATCCAGCCCAGCGTTTCTCATCATGTACTCTGGATATAAGTTAAATAAGCAGGGTGCTAATATACAGCCTTGATGTACTCCTTTTCCTATTTGGAACCATGTCTAGTTCTAACTGTTGCTTCCTGACCTATACACAGATTTCTCAAGAGGCATGTCAGTTGGTCTGGTATTCCCATATCTTTCAGAATTTTCCACATTTTCTCGTGATCCACACAGTAAAAGGCTTTCACATAGTCCCTAGTCATCATTTTAATGGAGAGCTGAGCAAGTCATGTGAAATAAGAAAAATAATATATATTTATATACACATACACCAACACCAGAGATTAAAATAGAGGAGTCCAAATTGACATTATTCATAAGTAATAAAATTGTGCATTACATCAAAGAGATCCTATAAACTAACAGACTACAGCAGAGAATTAGAAATAGATCTTAATATTCATTGAAGAGTAAAGAATAAGAATATCAAGTCAATGAAGGAAAATACAAGCAAAATACTGATTTTCTTGATAGTACTTCAAGATTTAATTAAAGTAAAAGTAATTGAAAACACTATGATATAGTGTATCATTGGATAAACAGACCAAAGAAATGCCATAGGGAAATTTTATGTATTTGGGAACCAATGAATTAAATACAAACCATATCACACTAGAGGAGACTTATGGACCACTTAAAAATAGTATCATGACAATATGGATGTTCATATGGAAAAAATAGATCTCTACCTCATTCTGTACACAATAATCAAATTTTACACATTCCTACACAAATATAGCAAAATATCATTATTAACAGCATATATTAAAAGTGCAAAAGTTAGTCTCTCAGTCGTGTCTGACTCTTTGCAACCCCATGGACTGTAGCCTGCCAGGCTCCTCTGTCCATGAGAAGGATTTATTAATTAAGCCCCAATAAACACAAACTACAAATATGTACAGATATGTACAAATGTGATTAGATTAAACTTTTAAAACTGTTTACAGGAAAAAGTATTGTGAACACAGTAGAAATAGAAGTGACAGATTAGCAAGATATTTACACACAAGCAAGAAAATATACAAAGAACCCCTAAAACTTGAGATGGACAAGTGATACAATTATAAAGTGGAGCAAGGTTTTAAGCAATTCATTTACATACCAAGAATCCCAAAGGCGTGCATGCATGCTCAATCACTGAGTTGTGTCTGACTCTTTGCAACCGCATGGGCTCCTCTGCCCATGAGATTTTTCCGGTAAGAATACTGGGATCATCCAAAAGGCAAATATGCATATTAAATGATCATTACCGGCATTCTTAATCTCTCCGTGTAGTGTGGATAATATTTAGAGTAATATTTAAAAATTAGACTGAAAGGAATCAGGGCTTCAGGGATGTTTCACTAACATTCAATGGAAAATTCCCTCAGTGTTCAACCTGAGGGAAATTATTTGACCTTCTGAGGTTTTATTTACTTTTCATGTAACATTTGGGGAATAAAATATATCCCATCTTTCACAGGGCTTATACAGCTACAAAAAAAAAAAAAGTATGTGGGAATATCTTTGGAACTGTAAAAACCATGTAAGATATGATTATGCCAAAGTTCACAACTAAAAGGGTATATAACAAACGCTCTAACAGTGCTGTATTATTTGCTTTAGGAAGTTTAGAGAGCGATTTGCCTGCTGCAAGTCTAGTGCATCAGAAGTAGACTAAGAATGACTTCCTGCTTCCTAAAGAGTATAATGCTTTTCAGAGGGCAGCACCGGACGACAACAAAGGGCAGCAGGTGGTGGTGACCGCGGGTCTCTTCTCCCCTCAGGCTGCACATCCGGACCTGCCCGCCTAGCTCCAGATAAATTGTGAGCACTGTACGCGGAAGGAATGTAGTGTAAAAACAAAAACTGATGACCAAATAGAATGCATCAATCGATGTACCAAGTCTAGCCCAGGAGAATGGAGAGAAGGGAGTATTCCACAAATTGGCTGATGCCAAGATATTTGCCTGACCTGGGACAGCTGCGTGTCTGCGGAGGAAGGAGTCCAGGTTTCCCAGCAGAATGCCAATGACTTCTTCTGAGTTCTGAACCTTAACAAGAAATGGGACACCTCAAAGCACAAGGAGCTGGTAGTGTCGGTGTGTCCCCGTCTATGTCTTATTTTCCTGCTAAATTCAGCCTCAGTGTGACTGATGCATCCAGAAGACTCTGTGGTTTCCTCACAAGTCTCAGAGTGCATTATGTCTTAGATACAACGATCGCTGCAGGTTTCAGCATCCTGGAGAGTCAAAAGAGTTTGTGCGTCGATTCCGCAAGCACAGTGAAGAAGAGCCCTCATTACCCACGCTGATCTCTGCCTGAGGATCCTGGTTGGGTCCAATAGGCTGAGCGGATGCTGTGTCACTCCGTCACCCCCCACCTCTGCACTGTCACGTCTCCCTAGCAGATCATGGGATCCCTGGTGAAGTACTACGTTGCCAGACCACAGAATCTGTCCCCTGACAAGGTTTTCCATGTTATCGTGGCTCCATGCTATGACAAGAAGCTGGAGGCCCTTCAGGAAGACATCGTCATGGTCTCTCGGGTTTCCCGGAGCACTGACTGACTATGTGCTGACCTCAGGTAAAATAGCTCAGATGATGGAACAGAGTTACCTCTCCATGAGATATGCTGCCCTGGGCACTCTGGAGATGTGAAAGAGGAGGAGCTGAGGCACCACAATGGAGCCAGCTCTGATGGGTTCCTGGCACGTATCTTCAGACATGCAGGCAAGGAGCTGTTCAGTGAGGACGTGGGGGAGGTCACCTACCATGCGCTGAGGAACAAAGACTTCCAGGAGGTCACCCTCAAGAAGAGCAGAAAGGTCTTCTTGCACTTTGCTGCAGCTTACGGCTTTCAAAGCATCCAGAACGGGGTCCTAAAATGGAAGAAGGGCAAGTTCCCTTATCACTTTGTGGAGGTTCTTGTCTGTGTTGGGGTATGCCTCAATGGCAGAGGCCAAGCTCAGAGGATGGGCACACAGAAAAGGCCCTGCTGCAGAAGATGAAAGGCCTCTACACTGACATCCCCATGCAGCTCCTGGAGGCCATAACCCATGTGCAGGAGTTATACAGGGAGTGGCTGGAAGGCACGACTCCCTCCGTGTCCAGGAAGCCCTGCACACCTCTTACTAGGGCTCAGGGCAACCCGTTGACAGCCGAGACATCAAGTGATGAACTCAGGAAGACTGGGAGACAGACCTGTCAGCTGCCTGAGGACGGAGGAGCTGACCTGTGTGGGAATCAGAGACACTTGAAGAAAACAGCTCAGCTTTCCTTTTACTGCTTTGATTTTTCAGAATCCTCTGCTCCCCCCATTTGTCAGCCGCCCCTTCCCTCCGTTCAATGTGGTGCTCTCTTTATCATGTGTATGATTGAAATATTTTAACAGGAGAGAAGGGTTGCCCCAATTCGAGTTCCCTTTAAGACTGAAAAATTTCAAAGAACAAGAATGGAGACAGACTACTATCTTTTAGGCTTTAAAAAAAAAAAAATCCAAAAAATGTCCTGTGAACAGTTAAGACCCCAGAAGTTCTGATTCACATGCCTCAGAGAGATTTGATGTAGAAATGACAGGAAGCAGGCAGGCTGTGGGGGTTGTGGGCCATGGTCTGGGGTCTGCCCTGTTGGCTCTTATTTTTACCCATGTTTTTTTATTCCTGAGAATGGTTTGGCCAGAATGTAAATAAATTGCATCCTTTTGGAATCAGGGGGCTCATATGAATCTGGATTTTCAGCTTCTCTAGAGAAAAAGTTCTGGCAACAGTGGGCCATGTTTCTTACTGCCACAGCGGCCAGAGTGCGGTGGCAGCGCCTCCTGGCACCAGACACTCTAACTTATGCCCCAAACTCAGGCTTGCACATTCAGCCTTTAAGTGAACTCACCTCGAGGCAGAGGGAGGCCTGCAAAGGGTAACAGTTTTTACACATGGAAGGATGGGAGAGGCAGCTGACCTGCTCAGGTCGAGCTGTGTGGTCAGGAGTCTGTCTGCTCCATTCTTCTCTGGGTGGGGTCAGGCAGGTGACAGCCATTCTAATTCCAACCTCAGATGAGGCAGCTTCTCGAAGTTCCTGCCTCTCTTCCTTCCCCGCCCCCACCTCCTCCCATCATACTTCTCGTGCACTGTGGGCCTGGCTCATCCACGTGGCTCCTGATGGGACTCCCACCTGGCATGCCTGTAGTGCTCATGGGAGTTTGCCTTAAAGAGAAATGGAAGAGAACAGTTTTACCACAAACAGAAAGGGCTAGCAAAGAATTGGAAATTACAGAATCATGGAACTCCCTATGAAATGTGGAGTTCCTGTGAAATGAAAGACATCTGTGGATAGGCCTCCAGTTGGCTCTTCAAAGCACTTGAATTTTGTTAACATGGATGGTAACATTCTTCTTGGATTCCTCAGTGCTTATAAAGCCTGAGCTGTTAGATTTCCTTCATCGACTCTATGTTGTATTGTACCTGTATACCTATAGCGGTTGAAAACTGGATATATTGTGTGAAATTGTATATTTTTTGCTTTCAACCTGTGTACAATTGTGTTTCTTTCCTCTGCAGTAACTGACTACAGAATAAACACTTGAGGAGTGTCTGAGTGTGGAGAGTGTGTGAACCAGACACTGACTTCCCAAAACAAACAAACAAACAAACAAAGAGTATAGTGCTTTTCATTGGGAAGGAAAATGTAGAATTTATAGGCTGAGTAAAACTGCAATTTAAATTTTTTAATGTGAATTGCTACCTCACATGAGGCATTCAGGGTGGACCAACCAAGCAACATATCACCAAGAGATTCAGGAAAGACTCCAGGAAGTCCCAATTTTATTTATATCAATACTTTTATGTTCTTAAATGAGTAATGAGTTAGAATTTGGTATTCTGCATATCATGTCAACAATAACATGCCCAACATATATACAAATGAAAATTAAGAAATCATAATATATGTATTAAAACTGAAATATCCAGAGAAAGCCAAAGTTTGGAAGTCTGTCATCTAGTATTCCAAAGCTGACAGGTCTCTGATAATTTATGACAGTGAAGAAAAATGTTTGTCTTGTGCAGCATAATATGACTCAATGCTACAGTTCTTTCAAAATAAAAGAAATGTCAGATATTATTAGTATTAACAGAAAACTTAAATATATGATAGATCAAAATGTGCCAGTACCATTCTGTTTGATTCATGTTTTTCAAAGACCCAGTTTCTTGGCCTCAATTAATAATGGTTTCTACTCTTTAAAAGGGTTATTGATCTCTGGTTGTTATCAGAAGAAATAGAGTGGATAGAAGTATAAATTGTGTGTATTTTATACTGGTTTATGCTCTGATGCTCATTTGAAAAAAGTATTTAATACATTGCTTGCATTATCTATTATGTTCATCAACCAGGTAGTTGCAATTTATCTGAAATTTGGCATGTCACAAGGATTAAAAAATTTTTTTCATCATCTGTGGGAGTGTGTTTGGCAAAAGATTGAATGTACAGGAAGAATCATGTTGGGATGTAGGCTGCTGGGGAAAATGTCAAGTTTCAGCATTTTGATTCAACAAATATTTTGTGCACTCAGTGTGTTCTGGACAATATTCTAGATGCTGGGTTTATCAGTTAACAGCATATAAAAGTGCCTGTTCTTGTGGATCTTACATCATAGCTGGGAGATACAGATAATAGAAAGCAAACAAGTGAAATGAATGAGCAAAGGAAATAATATTAGAGTGTGGGGGAGCACAAGCATAAATGTGTAAGTAGAGAGGTAAATAAAGCATTCACACATGGAGTAAATACCAAAAAGAGTGGGGAAATTAGCCACATAGACTCTGGTGGTAAATAGC
This sequence comes from Bubalus bubalis, assembly GCF_019923935.1. Lineage (NCBI taxonomy): Eukaryota > Metazoa > Chordata > Mammalia > Artiodactyla > Bovidae > Bubalus > Bubalus bubalis. The sequence goes on from NC_059158.1 coordinate 109,180,694, forward strand.
TTTCACAGAAGAAGGAAAAAACAGTGCAAAGGCCCAGATATGTGCACAGGGTGTTGGAGAGGCTAGAGTATTGGAGCTGCCTGAGGAGGAGCCAGAGGGAAAAGAAAGGGGGAGGGAGAAGGTGAGGATCATGGGAGAATTGTAGGTTTTCAGAAGGTTGTTGGTGTATGCTAAGATAAGGAGCTATGGAAGGCCCTGCCAGAGGTCTGACTTGTCTATTTACAAGAATTACTCTGGCTTCTATTTATATGCTTTAATATGTGATATTTGTTTTTCTCTTTCTTATTTACCTCACTATATATGACACTCTCCAGGTCCATCCATACCTCTACAAGTGACCCAATTTCATTCTTTTTTCAGTTCAGTTCAGTTCAGTTCATTTGCTCAGTCATGTCCCGCTCTTTGTGACCCCATGGACCACAGCATGCCAGGCCTCCCTGTCCATCACCAACTCCTGGAGCTTACCCAACTCATGTCCATTGAGTTGGTGATGCAATCCAACCATCCCATCCTCTGTGGTCCCCTTCTCTTCCTGCCCTCAATCTTTCCTAGCATCAGGGTCTTTTCAAATGAGTCAGCTTTTCACATCAGGTGGCCAAAGTATTGGAGTTTCAGCTTTAACATCAGTCCTTCCGATGAATACCTAGGACTGATCTCCTTTAGGATGGACTGGTTGGATCTACTTACAGTCTAAGGGACTCACAAGAGTCTTCTCCAACACCACAGTTAAAAAGCATCAATTCTTTGGTTCTCAGCTTTCTTCACAGTCCAACTCTCATATCCATACATGACCACAGGAAAAACCATAGCTTTGACTAGACGGACCTTTGTTGACAAAGTGATATCTCTGTTTTTTAATATGCTGTCTAGGTTGGTAATAAATTTCCTTCCAAGGAGTAAGCATTTTTTGATTTTATGGCTTCAGTCACCATATGCAGTGATTTTGGAGCCCAAAAAAATAAAGTCAGCCACGGTTTCCACTATTTCCCCATCTATGTGCCATTTGCCATGAACTGATGGGACCAGATGCAATGATCTTAGTTTTCTGAATGTTGAGCTTTAAGCCAACTTTTTCACTCTCCTCTTTTACTTTCATCAAGAGGATCTTTAGTTCTACTTCACTTTCTGCCATAAGGGTGGTGTCATCTGCGTATCTGAGCTTATTGATATTTCTCCCAGAAATCTTGATTCCAGCTTGTGCTTCTTCCAGCCCAGCATTTCTCATGACGTACTTTGCATATAAGTTAAATAAGCAGAGTGACAATATACAGCCTTGAAATACTCCTTTTCCTCTTTGGAACAAGTCTGTTGTTCCATGTCCAGTTCTAACTGTTGCTTCCTGACCTGCATACAGGTTTCTCAAGAGACAGGTCAGATGGTCTGGTATTCCCATCTCTTTAAAATTTGATACAGTTTAATGTGATCCATACAGGCAAAGGCTTTGGCATAGTCAATAAAGCAGAAATAGATGTTTTTATTGATCTCTCTTGCTTTTTCAATGATCCATGGCATGTTGACTATTTGATCTCTGGTTTTGAACATCTGGAAGTTCATGGTTCACATATTGCTGAAACCTGGCTTGGAGATTTTTGAGCATTACTTTAATAGCGTGTGAGACGAGTGCAATTGTGCGGTAGTTTGAGCATTCTTTGGAATTTCCTTTCTTTGGGATTGGAATGAAAACTGACTTTTCCAGTCCCTTGGCCACTGCTGAGTTTTCCAAATTTGCTGGCATATTGAGTGCAGCACTTTAGCAGCATCATGTTTTAGGATTTGAAATAGCTCAACTAGAATTCCATCACCTCCACTAGCTTTGTTTGTAGTGATGCTTCCTAAGGCCCACTTGACTTTACATTCCAGGATGTCTGGCTCTAGGTGAGTGATCACACCATCCTGATTATCTGGGTCATGAAGATCTTTTTTGTACAGTTCTTCTTATGACTGGGTTAATATTCCATTGTATATATGTACCACGTCTTTTTTATCCATTCATCTGTTGATGGCCATTGACATTGTTTCCATGTCCTGAACCTATTTTTATGGCAGGAATAGAAACACAGATGTAGATAAGGGATATGTGGATATAGGAAGGGAAGAGAGGGTGGGATGAACAGAAAGAGTAGCACTGACATATATACCTTAACATTTATAAAATAGATAGCTAGTGAGAAGCTACTGTATAACCCAGGGAGCTCAACTCAGTGCTCTGTGATGACCTACAGGAATGGCCTCCAGGAGGTAGAGGGAGGCTTCCCATGTATAGGCTACCTACGTATAGGCTACCTTGTTACAAGGAAGGGACATATTTGTACAAACAAAGAGCAGATTCATTTCGTTGTACAGCAGAAACTAACACAGCATTGAAAAGCAGTTATACTCCAATTAAAAAATTAAAAAAAAAGAATTACTTTGGCAGCTGAGATAGACTCCAAGGTGGGAGAGTAGCAGGAAGATCAGGCAAGAGGCTTTAGCAGAAGAGGTTATGGTAGCTCATCCCTGACTGGATACTAGGAATGGTGGCCATCTAAAGTTTACTAGGTGCATGCAGAAAAAGGATATTGAAACCTGACTGCAATAAAATCTGAAGATAAGATAAAATTGTGTTGTATTTTGAAACAAGGGGCCTAAGGAAACATTTTTACTTTTGTCTCCCTATTGTAATGTTTTCTCTTCTCACATCAGGATCTGTTTTTTTTTTGTTTGTTTTTTTCACCTTGAAAAATCATTACTAATTTTCAGGAAAGATGCAAAATCATCCATAATCTTTCAATACACGCCAATGTATTCATGTAGCACTGCCCTGTTGCCCTGAAGCTAACAGCAGGATGCGTAATGCATAATGCACTCCATGCCTTACATAAATACACATAAAACTTTAGCGATTAATAGGATGAAGCTATTAAAGAAAACAATGTGGGTATAAAACAGTTTTGCAGAGATTAAAAATTTTTAAGCCAGGAGCTTTTTCTGAACGAACAGATTGGATTTCTGATTAGGGATTGGAGGAAATGATAATTGAAATACTCATTTCAATACCAATAGCCTCATGTGTGTGAATCTGTCTAATTTATTTTTTGGTTTGGCTAGAAAGAGAAATAAATCATGATCATGTATTTTAAGTGTGTAACTATTTTTTCCCTCTTTTTCGTAGCCACATTCTTGTGAAATGGGTAGATTTTGTTGTTGCTACTGTTACTGTTTTTAGCCAATTTACAGTTTGCATTTTCTATCTGGTTTTTCATAAATTTGCTTTGAAGCTCATGGGTATGACTTGAATGATAAGAGATTGAACATAAAAAAAACAAGGAAATTTTATGTAAAAAATGCGCTGTTTTCTTCATCTGCTGAGGTAACCATTCCTTTAATCTCACTGATTGTTTTGTAGCTCTTTCTGTTGAAAATGGCAGACAGGCACAGACTTTTGATTATCAGCATGCTTCATCTGTGATCAAAAACCTCTAGGTTGCAGTCACATTTCAGAAGAGTTTGTTCTAAGTAGAGGATTTTTTAAACACTCTGTGATATGTGATCTCATTTCATAGGCTGTTTTTTTTTTTAATCCTTTTTTTTTCTCTGTTTAAACTAAAGAATGTATTTCATTTTTGAAATTTCAAAATTCAGATTTCTGTTCAGTTTTGTTTTTCCTTTTTAATCATTGAAAGTCACAATGTATATCTTTCCCACCCTTAAGCTGGAGCCAAACCTGCCTGATTACTCAGTCTGGAAACAGAAAAGTGAGTTAGACAACGTTGATGGAGGTTCAAAGAAGACTCTTTCACACTTACTCTGACTTTTAATCGGAAAAGACCCTGATGCTGGGAAAGATTGAAGGCAAAAGGAGAAGGGGGCGGCAGAGGATAAGATGGTTAGGTAGCATCACTGACTCAATGGACCTAAATTTTAGCAAGCTCTGGGTAATGGAGGACAGAGGAGCCTAGCATGCTACAGTCCATGAGGTAACACAAAGGCGGACATGACTTAGCAACTGAACAACAACAACAGCAATTACATTTTAAGTATTCCTACGATAATACTTCCAGCTACAGGACACTGCTCCTGGGCTGCTATTCCTGGTGAATCATGAAGCTCTGTATCTACCTGTCTCTCCAGTTTTGTGGGTAGCAGCATGCCCTATAATCGTAACTCTTTAATGAGTCTAAGGATAGTAGTTGATTTTTAGTTTGTTTTTTCATTGTTATGGAGAATAGAGTAATGACTTACAAGTTCTTTACATGTCAGATTGAAAATTAGAAGATCTTCCTCTATGAGTTTTGGATATTACTAGGTTATAACGATGACTTACTCCGTCACCAAGAGATAGTCTGACCTGATTGGTACCTGCCCTGACTTAAAATAAATCCTAGTTCTGGCGCTAACTTATCTGTCTTTTTCATTTGAATGTTTATATTACTTATCTCAAAGAGTTGTGTAAAGGTGACCTTCTAAAAGATGACCCTCTTTTGTTGTTGTTCAGTTGCCAAGTCGTGTCCAATTCTTTGCGATCCCAGGTACTGTAGCCCACCAGGCTCCTCTGTCCATAGTGTTTTCCAGGCAAGAATACTGGAGTGGGTTGTCATTTCCTTCTCCAGGGGATCTTCCTGGACCAGGGATCAAACCTGCGTGTCCTGCATTGAAGGTGGATTTTTTACTGTCTGAGCTCAGATGGTAAAGAATCCACTTTCAATGCGGGACACCTGGATTCAACCTAAAACTTGGTATATAGTATGTGTTCAGACCAATACTAGTTTCCTTCCTTGATTTTTATGAACTGTAGGTTATTCACAGCAAAGAGGCAGATGAAAAACCAAGCACTGTTTCTCATTTCCTTCTCTTGTCAGGCACCACTCCTATAGTTCCATCATAGAATAAATGTCTACTCCACAGCATGGCATACATGTGAAACCTTTCAGTGGTTCTTCTTGGTATTTCTATTCTTATTTCCCAAGTTTGCATTTTTGACTTTATTATAAGAGTGAAAGTCCCTATATCCTGGTACTTTGCCAACACTTCCTGCTCAGAGTTATTGGGATTCTTTGTTAATTAGTGTAAGAAATAAGTGAATTCTCTATCCCCAAATGGAAATGTTAAGTTGGAGTTGTTCTGGGGATATATGCAAAAAATTCTTCCGTGTTAATGTCTGGATATGATAGACTTCAGTGGTAGTTAGAAGAGACAGAATTTCAAGATGAAGGTAACTGCAGCAGAACTCCATTTTATTAGGTTTTGAGTGATAATTACAATCATTTTCACAACATAGACTTATTTAAGGTAATGTAATAATTGTCTCTGAATACCATCAGCTTTGTGAATCCCAGTATACATTTAAATATAATAAAATGAACACGTGCAGTTGAAATAATCTATTAGTTGAAGAGCTTTAAGCCATAAATGGAGAAGGCAATGGCACCCCACTCCAGTACTCTTGCCTGGAAAATCCTATGGACCGAGGAGCCTGGTAGGCTGCAGTCCCTGGGGTCGCACAGAGTTGGACATGACTGAGCGACTTCCCTTTCACTTTTCACTTTCATGCATTGGAGAAGGAAATGGCAACCCACTCTAGTGTTCTTGCCTGGAGAATCCCAGGGACAGAGGAGCCTGGTGGGCTGCCGTCTATGGGGTTGCACAGAGTCGGACACGACCAAAGTGACTTATCAGCTTAGCAAAAAGCCATAAAATATGAAATTAAAGCAATGCACAATTAAAGCAGAAACAAAATGACTCTTCTATGAAATGGAGACAGATTTGCCTAGATGACACCTTTCATGGGCATGGGTGTGCTAAGTCACTTCAGTCATGTCCAACTTTTTGCAAGCCCATGGACTATAGCCTGCCAGACTTCTCTGTCCATGAGCATTCTTCAGGCAAGAATACTGGAGTAGGTTGCCATTTCCTCCTCCAGGGGATCTTCCCAGGGATCGAACCCCTGTCTCTTTTGTCTCCTGAATTTGTAGGTAGGTTATTTACCATCAATGCCACCTGGGAAGCCCAAGACAGAAAGCGAATTCTTTTTGACCCTATGGACTGTATAATCCATGAAATTCTCCAGGCCAGAATACTGGAATGGGTAGCCTTTCTCTTCTCCAGGGGATCTTCCCAACCCAGGGATCAAACCCTGGTCTCCCACACTGCAGGTGGATTCTTTATCAGCTGAGCCACAAGGGAAGCCCAAGAATACTGGAGTGGGTAGTCTCTCCCTTCTCCAGCAGATCTTCCCAACCCAGGAATTGAACTGGGGTCTCCTGCATTACAGGTGGATTCTTTACCAACTGAGCTATCAGGGAAGCCCTAAAAGAGATAGCTAATTAAGTATTTGTGTTTTGAAGGTATGCTGCTGGATAGGATGCTTGAAAGAGGGGAAAATACCAAGCTAAATAGGAAAGACCTTAATTCTGATAAAGATTGAAGGCAAAGAAGATGAGAGTGGCAGAGGATAAAATGATTACATAGCATCATTGACTCAAAGGATGTGAATTTGAGGAGACTCCAGGAGTTAGTGAAAGACCCGGGAGCCTTGCAGTCCGTGAAGTTGCAAGGAATCACACCCAACCTAGTGACTGCTTAACAACAAGATACAAGAGTTAGAAAAATCAAAGTACAACATCATAGGAAAGACGATCTAAAAATATTGTTTATTATGTACTCTCAAGAATTGACTTTGCATTTGTGTTTTTTTTTTTCTTTTTGTGTTGTATTTTTTTTTCCATTTTATTTTATTTATTTTTTTTTCTTAATTTTTTTTAAATTTTATTTTATTTTTAAACTTTACATAACTGCATTTGTGTTTTTAACAAGAAAACATTTGTAGATCAGATATGCTTGTTTAAACGCCTACTATGTAAAAGTTCCATGCTAGGTATTAACCATAATCTGTGGCTCAGACGGTAAAAGCGTCTGCCTACAATGTGGAAGACCCAGGTTCAATCCCTGGGATGGGAAGATCTCCTGGAGAAGGAAAAGGCAACCTACTCCAGTATTCTTGCCTGGAGAACCCCATGGATGGAGAAGCCTGGTAGGCTACAGTCCATGGGATCTCAAAGAGTCAGACATGACTGAGTGACTTAATTTTCATTTTTGTATCTTTCACGTATCATTTCAGTGGCTTTCATAAGTCACAGGTGAAACATAATCATGTAAGTAAACTTGAGAAGACTTCTTGTGTTCTCTTATGCAATTAACATAATTTATATGACCAATTTTCACACCAACTTTCACCCTCCGAGTGAAGTAATAACCATCCTGTCATAATATCTGTCCTCTTAGAAGAACGAGTCTTATTCTGTTTCTTCATAAACAGAAAGGGAATATTTTGTTATTTATATGCTTTCTATATACTTTTTCGTTGGTTATACAGTGATAAAATCTGTTCATGAAATTAAGAAATAGTTTTGAAGCATCTTTTAATCTTTTAATATGTCTCTGTAATTCTCTTCCCAATTTTCCCTGATTGCATAATTTAGATTTTAAATAAAAATGTTTTAAGGAAAGTTGAAACAACGATTGCATCACTACCAATTTTGTTATTATTCTTTGAAAACCACAGACACAGAGCAGGAGATGTGATATGTAATCAATAATATCTAATGTAAGTCTAAATATGAACACTTTAAGACAAATTTCCTTTTCAGAAGCTAAAGATCTATCAAGTTTCATTCAGAACAGTCTTGACTGACATAAAGATGTGTAATGAGTTTACATTTGAGTTATTAAGTAAAAGTGAGTTAGCAAAAATATGGATATTAGGTAAATTTTATGTATTGTGTTAAATACAGTTGGAACAGATCTGTAATCATAAGTTTTGTTTATGGACCTAGCAAACAGCAAATTTTCTGATTTGTCAGAAAATTCATGAAATTGTTATTGTTTTCTCTAGAAGGTTTTTTTTTTAACTTAATGAAAAATTATCTCCTAAAACAGAAGTTGAATGTCTGCTTGACTGAGTTTTTAAAAGTCAAAGGGAAGTTTAGAACTGTAAATACCTTTAGTAATAGAAGGGCCCACAATAATAATTTTAATATTGCCATTGCCATATGGGGGAGTTGTAATACAAGTAAGAAACTAAAAAATCTTACTTTTTAAATTAATTGGAATTATCAAGGGTTGATATACTAGCATTTGTCTTAAACTAGCACAAGATGTCTTGGATTATGAATCAAGAGACAGACTCTACCACTGACTAGGTATGTGTCTTTGGCAGTTTTAAACTTTTTAAAAAAATCTTTAGGCCATGCTACAGGGCATGTGGGATCTTAGTTGGCCGACCAGGGATTGAACTCATGTCTCTTGCATTGGCAGCTTGCAGTGTTAACGATTGGACCACCAAGGAAGTCCTCTCTGGTCTTTACATGAGTATCTCAGAACCCAGTTTTCCTTACTCCATCTAATAGACACTCAGTGTTCTCCTTGTATTCTTTTACTGTTTCTCTATATGCTTTCCCCAATGTCTGTGTCCTTTCACTTCTAATTACTTGATCCTCTGCTGCCCTTTATAAAATAGGACACAATTCACTGGAAAATGCAAGCAGTTGGAAGTACATGATAATTTACATGCCCCTGAAGCAGCTCTTAGCCAAAGACGGCTTTGTGCAAGAGTGTAAAGGCTCAGCCCCTCTGTTGCTAGTTAGAATAGACTCTGAGGTGTTATTTATCCTGCAGAGCTCCCCTTCATGATCAGCCTGAGGCTGGAATTTTGCCTGAAATCACACCCTTTCTTAACTTCTCTGTCCTGCTTTTCTATTTTCTTACCAGTCTGGTTAAGGGTGCCTCCTTAATATTATCAGTTGCTGTAAATTCTCAATTAAGTTTCTTCTGGAGAATCCAATCCAAGACAAGATGCTGGGCTGAAGTCCTTTTCCCTTTATATATACTATGATTCAAATTAATTTATATACAAATATAAAATAGACCATATTGGTACACTGTACTCATTTCTAGTGAACAAAGAGCAATAACAGCAACTTCTTTTTATTAATTTGATTTCATTGTCATTGGGAAGATGCTATAATTATACTCATACTTACCATGAACATGAACATGGTAGAACATGAACTTGGGCAAACTCTGGGAGATGGTGAGGGACAGAGAAACCTGGTGTGCTGGAGTCCATGGGGTCGTGAAGAGTTGCACATGACTTGGCTACTGAGAAACCTACCATGATATTCATAAAAATTAAAAGGGAATGTATTTTGGCTGGGTATCTATTGAAACTTTTATTTAAATCCTTTCAGAATTAGAGAAGAGAGAAATTACATTTCTAACTACTCAAGGTTGATGATAAACGACCTGAAGTTGAGGGTAAAGAGATTTTCTTTGTCTTTTTTACACGCTGGTTCTCTGGAAGAAAGAAAATAATGATGAGCGCCTATAGGTGGCATTTTTGTTTTCATTCTGTGCTGTTTTTGTTTAAGGAAGAGGAAGAATTGCAAGCAACTAAACATCAGAAGAAAGTTTCAGTTGACAAGAATGCAAAAGCACAGTAGTTGTGTGCATTCATGCAGTTGCCACCCAAATGAAATGTGGAAATATGAAACTCAGACTCCAAGTGGACTGCATAAATGATGGCAAATTCTCAGAAATAGCAGTAGTATTTAACAATCCAAGGCATATATACTCATAATTCTATGATCCTGATGTTTATTCTTATAATTCTATGATCCTGATGTTGAGAAATGAAAGAGGAAAATATATATCAGTAACTTAGAGACCACACATTTGCATGATATATGTTAGGAGTGAATCATTCTCATAATTCTTTTCAAAGTCTTTAAGTAGGTTTGTCTGGGAATTGTGGATAAAGCAATGATTATGATGTGTTGCATAATTATAATTCAGATAGTTTCTATTTTTTTTAATCATAATTATCTGCCAAGAACTGTATTAGAAACTTTATAAGTATTAACTAATCCCATTCTTTCAACAACCTTATGATATAGGGATTACTACCATATTGGCCTAGAGAGTTAAATTCATTTATTCATCATTTTTCCTTTTGTCGAATGTCCAACTCTCTAGTCCCTGATAATCCATCATAAAGAACATAAACATAGCCGTGGTGTTCTGGGGACTTACAATCTGATGAATGCAGCTGGACACATAAGGAGCAGTGGATTTAAAATTTTAAACAGATCTTTCATATGCTGAGTTCATAGTCATAACTATTATCTTACAGTTTTTGGCAACATAGTAATTGAAATTTTACAAAAGACCACTGATATCTTTTTACCTAATGAACCCTTGGTAGATATCACTATCCAATTAGGAGTTTAATATATCTGTCATTTTCCTCTTGAATCAGAATGTCACTGAAACCTTAGATAAGAAGACTAGTTAGGGTTGAATGTACCATGCTTATTTTGGAACTGAAATATGTGCAGTCCAGATATTTTCCCAGGTTGTCACAAACGGAAAAAAAGACTAAACTAGAGCACAGTTCATTCTAAGTCTAGTGCTTTTCATCAAGGCAGATTGCTAGTCATGTGGATTGGATTTGCTTTTTTTTAATAAAACAGAAATTCTAGATACTTTTGTTTTAGTTGGGACAAATGTCTGTTTCATGTATTTTCTTAGTTTAAATATTTCCCTTTCAAACACACCTTTATTATCAAGCTTATGTTATTTTATCTGTATGGTAAATGACCCCACTACTATGTCCCTTTCTTTGTAAGCTTACTTACACATAGTCATTCCTGAAATATAGCAAGCTATATTTGAAGGAACCCAAGCTCTAGAAAGTAATGCACTGGACTTTCAATTTTGGTTCTATCTTTTATGTATTTGTGTAATGGACTTACAAAAATTACTAATCCCACTAAACTTCTTTTCACATTAAAAATGAAGATAAAATGTATATAGTCCTAAAATATCTATAATTCACTTTGAAAATCTAATATGAGGTAATATATGTAAAGTTTATAATAAAAGTAGGGAAATAAGTTAATTCTTTCAGTACATATACACAATGGAGTACTACTCAGCCATTAAAAAGAACACATTTGAATCAGTTCTAATGAGGTGGATGAAACTGGAGCCTATTATACAGAGTGAAGTAAGCCAGAAAGAAAAACACCAATACAGTATACTAACGCATATATATGGAATTTAGAAAGATGGTAACAATAACCCTGTGTACGAGACAGCAAAAGAGACACTGATGTATAGAACAGTCTTATGGACTCTGTTGGAGAGGGAGAGGGTGGGAAGATTTGGGAGAATGGTATTGAAACATGTGTAATATCATGTATGAAACGAGTTGCCAGTCCAGGTTCGATGCACGATACTGGATGCTTGGGGCTGGTGCACTGGGACGACCCAGAGGGATGGTGTGGGGAGGGAGGAGGGAGGAGGGTTCAGGATGGGGAGCACATGTATACCTGTGGCGGATTCATTTTGATGTTTGGCAAAACTAATACAGTGTTTGAAGTTTAAAAATAAAATAAAATTTAAAAAATAATAATTAAAAAAAAAGAAAATCTAATATGAGGTAATATATGTAAAGTTTATAATAAAAGTAGGGAAATAAGTTAATTCTTTCAGTATTAGGGTACTTGGTGTATAGTAAGCACTCCACAAATAGTAGCAGTTATTTGTGTATATATAGTGATGAAAATGGAGAAGGAAATGGCAACCCACTTCAGTTTCTTGCCTGGAGAATCCCAGGGACAGGGGAGCCTGGTGGGCTGTTGTCTCTGGGGTCGCACAGAGTCGGACACGACTGAAGCGACTTAGCAGCAGCAGCAGCAGCAGCAGTGATGAAAAATAATAAGGTGTGACTCCTCAGGCTAAGCATGTTAAAAATTTTTAGTGTTTATGATTTTACATTACTTACAGGGCTTCAACAATATTTACAATACCTCATGCATAGTTTTCAACAATGTGAGTATTTTACAAAACATGATATTGGACTCAACAATAGTATTTTTTAGCATTTACTTTCCTCACGTGTTTTGTTTTGTTGATAATTTACGTCTCAAAATGATAAAAGGCAGTTCAGTGGTTAAGACTCAGAATTTCCAGTGTGGGGGAGTGTGGATTTGATCCCCCGTCAGGGAACTGAAGTCCCCATATGCTGTGCAGCACAGCCAAAAATGTAAAAAATAAATTTAATTTAAAAAATACTTATTTTTAATTGCACTTAGAAAGCTGCCATGCAATTTTGAATAATAGTGAAGAATGAGAGACAGAAGGCAAAGGCTATGAGTGACTTTCCTAAACAGATACAAAGGAGATAATATTTTGTTTATATTAGTCGAAATGGGGCATAAACTACGGTGTTTTTTTATGTTATTTTTGGGGATTGTTTTTATCATTCTTCACATATTATGACCATTCCTCCAGTCAATAGTTATGCACCTATATTATCATTTTTAATTGCCCTTATTATTCATGGTACAAATATTACACATGTTATAGTCAACTGTTTCCAAATAATTAATTTGTTACTCCTAAATGGATAGAAAAAAAAAGTAACCCTGATACTCATATTGATACTAATATTAGCAATCTTTTAAAAATTTGGCAACACAAGTTATGGAAAATCTGCCTTTATCAGTTTAAGCAGAAACGTGTTCGTATTACTGCATGACAAAGTGTGAGAAATAATAAATATGTTAAGAACCAAATCAGGATCTCTCCCCAAAAACATGAATACCGAAACTCAAGGATCACATTTAAGAAAGTGAAATGTCAGGTGAGTTGATAGATGTTTACACATGATTCTGATATTCTAATGGCAGAGATTCAGGATGAGGGAGCTTAGCGGCAGCACATCTGAAACAAGACGTAAGAGATTCAGCCATTAACAAGTTTCATAGGAATCATTAGAAGTAAGAAGTCATCAAAAAATAAACTGTGATCTTGGATTCTATTGCTATTCATATATTAACTAGAATATTTGGCACTGGCCAGATACATCTGTAGAAACACTTTTCATTTTTTTATACAGCACTTGAAATGAGATAGAAACAAACTGAGTTTGTTTCAGAGAGCAGAAATTAGATAATCAAGAAAGTTAAGGGAGACTCTAAACCTTATTATGTAAGATCAGTCGAGGAAAATTAGGATATTTTGCTTGGAGTAGAGAAGATTCAGAGAGAATAAGACAGCTGCTTGTAAATATTTGAAGTATTGCCATGGGGCTGTGTGGCCTCAAGAATGCAAACTAGGGCCAATTTTTGGTTGCTTCAGGGACAGGATTTTAGCACAAAATACGGAAGAGCTAACAGTGAGAGCTGTTTACACATGAAGCAAGCTCTCTCTGGAGGCATTATGTGGCCTGTCGCTGAAACTGTTCAGATGTAAGCAGGGGACAGTCACTTCGAGGGGGAATTGTAAGGGAGATTCAAGCATAAAAGTGTAGCTGAATGAGATGATGGTTAATGCCTCATTCCAATCCAAAAATACTGTGTTGCTATTTCTTAGAGGTTTATTTGATTGTAATCTCAGTGTGAATTAAAATGGAAGGTTTGTTTGTTTGTTTGTTTGTTTATTGTTTTGTTTTCTCTCTCAAAACTAAGATCTTAGGTTTAAGGGAGGAGGAAAAATGGTGTAAGAGTTGCACTGTGCTTTGTTTAAATCAGATCACGATGGTGAGGTAAACTTGATGTAGAAGATAGATTGGGAGCAAAATGGAAGAAACCACTAGGGAAGAATGAATAAATATTAAGAATGAAAGAGTTCATATCACATATGAGAGTTCTCATGTGAGGTGTGTTTGATTCATTTGTGATGACTATCAATATTTCAGGAAAGCAGACTAAACTCAATATAATCATATAAAAACCAATGATATATTTTATAAAATATTGCCATACAAAGAAGCATATTCAATGTTTATATAGCCTTAAGCTTTAAAATCAGAATAAATATATTTTAATTCCTGCTTATCATCTACCTAGCTATATGATGTGGAATACTTCTGTTGCCCTCTCCTGGCCTCAATTTCTTCACATATAGTGGGAAGTCATTTAATGTAAGTGACAGCTAATTTTCCTCCTACTTCAGAACTACTAAAGGTCCATGCACAGGTGCAAGTCCATTTTGGGTAACTCATTCTCTTAAGACCTACTTCCATCTTTCCTTTATTATGTTCAACTCCAATGATGATTATCATCCTGTTTCAAAACCTTACTTTGATTGCCTCCTCAGAAGTCCAGAGAATTTTATATCATCTGGATTTGGAGACCTTTAAGCCCCATTAGTCAATCTAGCAGAACTATTTTGAAACTTGAAAGTGACTGATGCTCATTTGTAGTGTCCTTAGGGAACTTTATGTGAAAGAAATTCAGGGAAGGTGAAATATTTTTACAACATGGCTCAAATGCAATTAATGACTGTTGAAACACCTACACAAAGCCCCCTTGGAAACTTAAATAAAATTCATGATTTTGACATAATGTGACCTTTGGAGAGGATGTTTTCAATGCTACCTTTTATCCCAGCTGGAGGGAGAGAATGATGGAAGGAAATTGACTCTAGATACTACCTGAGTTAAGAATGCTACTGCAAGAAGTCTATGAGCTCATAGTTGATAACTCCTTGGTATTACTGACAGAGGTAGAGAAAGTACATACTCAATAAGTGTTGTTGATTGATTTTGTATTTATTTTATTTTGAAGAACAATTTAAAATATCTCATTCTGCATCTTCATTGCCCAGACTCCAGCATAGAATGTACACCGATGTCTGATGCAAAAGGCACTGGTAAAGTTTCATTGATGTACATTAGCCAATTGTGACAAGTAACAATCTGAGCAAATAAATCAATTTCTCTAGGATCTTAGTTCCATTATCTATGAACAGAGAAAGCAGTGTTACATGAATCAAAAGTTACTTTCTGTATCTGAACTTCTTTTACATGCTGTTGGTGGGTTTATGCATTAAGGTTAACTAAGGACACATGTATTTTATCATCAGCTGTTTTGTTACTCAACCTTGCTGTTTTCAGAAGCTCACAGTCAGTGTTTCAGAAAGTTAGGAATGCAGTTGTAGAGACAGATGTACCAGCTTTGAGAGTTACATGTGTGTGTACCAGGTCACTTCAGTCGTGCCTGACTCTTTATGACGCTATGGACTGTAGCCCGCTAGGCTCCTCTGTTCATATGATTCTCCAGGCAAGAATACTGGAATGGATTGCCATGCCCTCCTCCAGGGGATCTTCCCAACCCAAGGACTGAACCCACATCTCTTATGTGTTATGCATTGGCAGGCAGTTTCTCTACCACTAGTGCCTCCTGGGAAGACCCCTGAGAGTTGCATATATGTCATCATTTCAAAATTAAAGATGTCTTTTCCACTTTTTTTTCTTATTTTTTTTTCTTTTGCTCAGAAGGAAGGGATGAAATTTTGCAAATGTTTGAAAATTCAATTTAGATATCTGAATCTTACATTTTTCTAAGAAAACCAATAAATTTTTTGGTGAAATGAATATAAGCAGTAATACCTTTCATTTCCTTGTAGAAAAATATAAGTTTGAAGAATATTTTTTCATAATCTTTTGGAAGGAAGAAAACCTTTTGCAACAGCACAGTTCAGTTCAGTTCAGTTCAATCGCTCAGTCATGTCCGACTCTTTGTGACCCGATGAACCACAGCACGCCAGGCTTCCCTGTCCATTACTAACTCCCGGAGTCCACCCAAACCCATGTGCATTGAGTTGGTGATGCCATCCAACCATCTCATCCTCTGTGGTCCCCTTCTCCTCCTGCCCTCAATTTTTCCCGGCATCAGTGTCTTTTCCAATGAGTCAGCTCTTTACTTCAGGTGGCCAAAGTATTGGAGTTTCAGCTTCAACATCAGTCCTTCCAGTGAACACCCAAAACTGATCTCCTTTAGGATGGACTGTTTGGATCTCCTTGTAGTCCAAGGGACTCTCAAGAGTCTTCTCCAACACCACAGTTCAAAAGCATCAGTTCTTCGGTGCTCAGCTTTCTTTATAGTCCAACTCTCACATCCATATGTGACCACTGGAAAAACCATAGCCTTGACTAGACGGACCTTTGTTGGTAAAGTAATGTCTCTGCTTTTTAATATGCTGTCTAGGTTAGTCATCAAGTAGGCAAAATGCAGCTTTAATAAAATGTAAAAATAGCATACCTTTTACTTGTAACATTAAGTGCTAATCTTAACACACTTTCTGTGGGAAAGTTGGCAAAACCAAAGACATGTCCCTGATTGGAATTTTTAAGACTGTTACATTCTTTTCCTTGAGGTCTGCAAAGATAATAAGAAGTTATACAGGGATAAAAAGGAATCACAAGAAATTTAGTTATGCTGAATGTATGCTAAGTCACTTCAGTCATGTGCAACTTTGTGTGATCCTGTAGACTGTAGCCCACCAGGCTCCTCTGTCTATGGGATTCTCCAGGTAAGAATATGGGAGTTGGTTGCCGTGCCCTCCTCCAGGGGATCTCCCCAACCCAGGGATTTGAACCCATGTCTCTTATGTCTCCTGCATTGTCAGGCAGGTTCTTTACCACTAGCACCACCTGGGAAGGCCTTAATTTGGTTATACAAGGGTATTTTAGAAGGGTAAGCATATTTTTATACTACTTTCAGATGGATTAGTAGTGGAAACACTGCAGCTCTGTGACCACTCTGTGCATCCGGTTTTCTCATCTGTGAAGTGTGTTTAACAGCTCATATATTATCAGATTTTTATGACATTTAAAATAAATACTACTAATTCTAAACATGGTGTAATGTTGTAATATATAAGGAAAATGATTATTTTATAAGAAAAGTTTTAAATAGGTAAATATACAAAATACCATATGTTATGGACATGATTTTAATATTTTTCTGGGTTAGGATATGAAGAAGAACCTGAATCTATGCTAAACTTATTAAATTTTAGAACATATAATGAAAATACATGAAAACTTGAAATCTTTAATCAGTCTAGAAGAGTAGAAATATATTAACTGTAGGAGCCAGGAGATGGAAGAGTTTGATAGGGGACAATGAGTAGGTTGATTTGTAAGTCCGTGTTTCCACTGGGATAAGACAGAAGCAATTCAGCTGATCGTTTCTGCAGAACCAGGTAGGAACCAAAATGCCTCAATTTTTGTTTGCCAAATAAACTTGAAAGGGAAGGCAGCACTGACATTTTTTAAAAAGAGCTTGTATTTTGATATTTATAATTCTCCATTTAAATTTGTCTTTGATGAAATAGAGTCCAATTGAGGGATCCATATTTCTTTTTACTTTGTTATTCAATGCAAATGTGTGAAATGATGGTAATACTTGAAACACCAAAATTAAAAAAAAAAAGTTGTGAAAATTGATTTATCATTTCAGGAGGAATCAGGTTTGCCTTTGAGAGAAGTTGAAAGCATGATCTCTGTAGAGCAAGTCAATAGCCTTCTTTTATAACCTTTTCCAGAATTGACTCAACCTCCTGCCATTTCAAATTCTATTTTATTATAGAGATTCAAGTATAGACACTAAAGAGATGAATTATTCCCAATAATTAAATTTTCCTCTTTGTGTATGCTGTTTCTCTGTTGGAGGTCCCTTCAGTCAGTGAGTCACTTAATCTTATTACCTGGAAATTCGACTTGATTTTTCACTCTTCCCCAGATCCAGTAAAATGTCAAATATTTCAGATTCTACCTCTGAAGTGTTTCTTACAGAATTATCTCTCTGTCATCATTACTGCTACTCCTCTAATACAGACTTTAATCATCATTCACCTTGACTATGGTAACAACTTCTAACATAACTTCATATCCTGTCTGCTTCAAATTAATGCACTGTTTATTCTACAATCAAAGCAATCTTTCTAAAATACAAATATTAACTTATAATTTCCATGCTTGAAACATGTAATTGTGTACAAAATATCTTCAGAATAAAATGAGCATTTTTTAAATGTCATACAAAACTCTCTATGATCTTTCTCCTGCCTTATCTCAATATTCCTTGCTGTAAGTATTATTCTTCATCAATATTGATTGTAGTTTCCAGCATATATCATGCTTATTCAAAACTCTGTTAACCTGCAATATAATTCTAAGACTCAAAATTGATTTATAAACAAATGAGGTTTCAAGGTGGATCAACTTAAGTCTTATGAAAAATAACCAAAGTATTCCTGATTCCATTTCCTTTCCTTCATCCAATGCAACTGTAGTTTTCTGCTTTAGTTGATAATTGGAGATCTGGTGAAGCAAAAGATGAGAAAATAAAGGCATAAAGAATTCAAAAGTCCTAAAATGTTTGTAAAGTTGAGAACTAAAATTTCTAAAACACTAACACCTAGATTTGTAATAACGGTTGGTTAGGAAGAAATAAGTTAAAAAGTATAAGAAGTTGTAAAGTTATAGGAGAGGCACATCATATTGGATAGTTCAATAGTAGTTCAACTTGTGGACCATGGAGGTATAAAACTGTGAGTTATATCTTTGCATTGCTAAGGCATTAGGCTTGAGCAGTTATTTAACTCCTCTATGCCTCCGTGTCCTTAATTGTAAACTAAGATTTTTAAGCACTAGTTAAAAAAGCTAGATTTTCGTATTCTCAAATGTCTTCAGTTCACTCTTTATGTTTGGCAGCCTGAAATGTTATTCCCACTACATTCAGCGACTAATTTGTCCTTTAGATCTTAACTTCCTCAGGGAAGTAATCTTATTGACCCTCCAGAATTTTTTAGTCTATTTATGTGCATACCTAACCCTCTAATTTTACTTACTATAATTTCACTCTATTGATATACAATAATTATGTAGTCAACATTATTTAAAATATTTTTCCCAGTAAATCTCAAGGATCATGAAGCTAAGGATCATATTTCTCATGGCCATCACTATATCTTCAGTTTCTTACACACTGATGAACATGAGGTAGCTACTTAATAAATCTTTTTTAAACAAATGAGTAAGCTCAAGGAGCAATGGATGATTTACTGGTTGTAACTGTCAACCTGATGCTGCTGCTGCTAAGTTGCTTTAGTCTTGTCCGACTCTGTGCGACCCCATAGATCGAAGCCCAACAGGATCCTCTGTCCCTGGGATTCTCCAGGCAAGAACACTGGAGTGGGTTGCCATTTCCTTCTCCAATGCATGAAAGTGAAAAGTGAAAGTGAAGTCCCTCAGTCGTGTCCGACCCTCAGCGACCCCATGGACTGCAGCCTACCAGGCTCCTCCGTCCATGGGATTTTCCAGGCAGGAGTACTGGAGTGGGGTGCCATTGCCTTCTCCAACAATTTGATTGCATTCATGTAAATATTTTTTCTTTCACTCTCTTCTTAATGAAGAATAAATATAACTTCATACTGCTTCCTCTCCTGCCTCCCTGAATAACTATTATAATGAGGGATATGATTGTTTGGGCCTGATGTAGAATTCCCGATTGCTTTATACAAAAGATAGCCACAGGAGTAGGTGGAAAACTTACTATGGAATTTGATATGCATCAATGCATAATGAAGAGGAGAAATTCTGAAATGAGATATAGAAGAAGAAAATCAGTATGGGACAGTGTTCTAGGATGTTTGATAATGAGAAAGCAATGAATAATGCTACTCAAGGGAGAGCTATTATTTCCTGGGATTGCAACAGTCAAATTCACAGTAGGAGAGGGCAGCTTATGAGAAGCAAAAATTTATTTATTTTGTTAACATCTGAGTGCTTTCAAAGTGAAGTGAGGATAAATTCAGACTATGATTCTTACAAGTTGTGTCTCTGAAAACAATGTTGTAATGGCCTCTATTCTATAGTACATTTCAAAGATGGTTCTTATTTTTCAAATATCTTAAAATATGAGCTGAAACACATTGCAATCTTGAAAAGGAATTGAACTTCCATACTGACACATCATTGATTTAAAAGAAGGCTCTAATTTTTGTAGGACAGGTGCACTTTTTAATTTTAATGAGCAGACAAAAGTGAATTAGAAGTGTGAAGGATGCAGGCAAGTTGAAAAGCTGCAAGTGTCAGTTTAAATGAAAACTACAGTATCGGGAGCTGACTCTGACAGTGGAAACTGAACTTACGGTGACACTTTGAGAAGCTAAGGAAAGCTCTATGAAACTGTGACAAAGGAGTGTTTGACTTTAGAGAAAGATGCTGGTAAATTCTCTCAAATATAAAGGGAGCTGAACAAAAGGTTTCCCCAAGAAGACAACTTCTCCAAGCAGTAGGGCAGCCAGAGTTAAGCCCCAGGTACAGAAAGTTTATGGCTAAAGAGTTATTGGAGACAGAGGAGGATCCACATCCAAGAGCATGGTCACAAAGGGAACATGTTTCCTTTCAAATCCTGTTGGAAATGTTTGGTCCCTGAACTAGCTAAAGAATTCAGCAGACTTCTAGCCTCTGCTGCCAGAGCAGCTTCTGTCATAGCTCTTGTTACATGACTATTGTCCGTGTAATTTTTCATACATCTCTCCCACCAAAAGTCATTTCATTAAGAGCAGAAACCACAGTTTGCGTGTTTTGACCCTTAGCACCTAGAACAATTACCTTCCTCATAGAATCCTCTCAGTGTGCCAAGTAAATGGATGGATAGGTAAACAGTTGCACAAATGAATTCACTTATTGTTGCCGTTGACCAATATGGATGACTTTCTTTATTCAGCATGCAAGCTTCCATCACACACTGAGAGATAATAAGCAGAAATGAAGGCTTGGTTTTGTATTAGCTTATTATCTGCTGCCACAACTTTAAAAATGATACTTTAGCAGACTCTGCACTCTGTGAGTATAGAGGTAATTTTTAAGTGATTTGTAGTGTTTACAATAGGTTAATTTTCAAATATTTGGGGTACATATTTTCTTGCTGAAAAACCATTTGCTGGCAAATGTATTTCTCAGACTAATGTATTGTTCTCATCTAGTCTACTGTGCCTAATTTAAATACTGGAAGATGATGTGGAACTTTCTGGCAGGAAGTTGAGTGATAACACATTAATAAAGGCAAAATATATGACATATCAATTTAGGTCTCATTGGATCAAAGCATAACTTTCATAAACATGCGGTGTCCTCATTCTGCATCTCCTTGTCCTTCTAGTCTCAATATTGAGATATAAAATGTGGCATTCTTTCTGTGCTAATGTCGGCAGGCACTGTTCATTGCTATCAATATGCCATCTATTTAGAAGGCACAGGGCTGACATTTCATGCTTTTCCTTAACGGGTCGTAAAACTTCAAACTGTCCCTGGATGTCTCTGCTACAAATATTGACATCATGAGAGAAATCACTGCCTTAAACCCACAGAGGCCCGTGTTCTTTGAAAATATGGCTATATGAGTGATGAGACAAGAAAAAAAAAATTCAAAAGTATCTTTGAAATGTTGAAGTCCTTTCTGACAGATTAACTACTCCTTTTGATTTTTTGTTGTGGATTAATAGCCATAGGAGATAGGAAAAAAATGAAAAAGTCAACATGCATTTTTATTTGATTCTCAAATTAGCATAGTGCATTGACTTATTAAAAAAAATCGTATAATTTCAAGGAATGCAGGAATGTAGAGGATTTTGTCTCTGTGTGTTCCTTTGCTCTGTCAGCATCAACTTGGAAGAACACGCTGTGGAGACTGGCATATCAAGTAGTATAAAGCACTCTAGTGCTAGATATTGCCTTTGGCACAAAATGTACAGTACTAATAATACCTCATTTATCCTACTGCTACCCATAGAAAACCGTAAATGCTAAGTATAATTCATTTTGTCTGCCCTACTTACTAATCCTTTTGCATTAGCACTTTCTAAGGCATCCGTTGTTGGCAATCGTCTTCCAAGCAGGAGGCACTTCAGGTTCTAGGTGCCAAGGAGTGAAAGTGGTATGGAATTATTAAGTCATTGAATTTCCCATTCCAAGAGCTGTCTGGGTAAATAAACCCTTTTGCTTATGCAGATCTGGTCCATCAGATATTCCTGGGAAGTCTGTCATGATTAAAGATGTAGAAACAACTTTGCCAAGCATGTAATGCTTCATTTGTCTTCTTGGCAAATGTAGGATCATAGTTAGATAAGTTTTAAGTTCATGGAAATTTATTATAGTACAACTGAGACAAAGTAAACAGGTGTAGGTGCTATGGGAAGTCACCCTTTGCCACTCTCTGGTTTAGCTTTGCATCAATGGGTTTTGTGTTGTTTCTTTTCTTTTAAAAAAAAGTGTTTTTAAGTCTTGGAAATATTTATTCAGCTGAAATGTTTGGAGGAAGTCCAATTCATAAATTGCACACTAGGGGATTTTCTCTGCTTGAAATGCACGTGAGCAGGAGCAGCCTGGAGCCCTGCCTGCTTGACCCCCCTTCTTGTCTTTCATCCCCTGCCTCCCCACCCCCACGCCACTGCAGACTCATATCACCATCTGAGCGCTCCACAGAGTACCATTTATAAAGCACTCTTTTAGCCCATAACTACCTGAGGGAAAACTGAATTGAATATCAGTGTCAAAAATCACCCTGTAGTAACCAAGGTAGCAATAAGAAATTAATGTAGTTGTTCATTCATTTAATTAGGTTTATATATATATTTTTTATGCCAGGTATAAACATATTTTTTTCCATTTGATACAGATTCATAAAGCAAATGAGATACTATAGGAAATAAGTGCCTTTAGGACTCTGGCCTCTATACTGGTGCCTCTAGTGTTTATCTAGGTTGAGATTCGGGAGTTAAGATTGTGAGTTATTGGGTGAATTACTGGCCAGTGAGGAGAATTAGAAACACAGAATAAAAGTTCAAACTAGGAATAAATAAAAGAGAAAGTCTAAAAAGTCTCAGGAGAGGAAAGGACATCAATACAAGGCTTCAGGAGACAAAGTGGAGACAAAGATGGAACATAAAGATCAGCACAGAGAAGATAATGCTGTCCCTGAAGGAACTCCTCCGGAGTTTCTGCAGCCAGCAGGGAGGAGAGGAAAGAGCCTTCATGGATGTAATCACTTGTCACATCATTGTGTTTGTTGTTTCATTGCTATGTGTCCAACTCTTTTGCAACCCCGTAGACTGTAGCCCACCAGGCTCCTCTGTCCCTGGGATTTCTCAGGCAAGAATACTGGAGTGGGTTCCCATTTCCTGCTCCACGATCTTCCCCACCCAGGGATTGAACCTGCATCTCCTGCATTGGCAGGTGGATTCTTTACTGCTGAGCCACAGGAAAACCCACTTGTCACATTATAAAACATTAACTACATATGCAATTTATGAGTAAATGAAACTTTTCTATTCAGTTCAGTTCAGTTCAGTTGCTCAGCCGTGTCTGACTCATTGTGACCCCATGGACTGCAGCAGGCCAGGCCTCCCTGTCCATCACCATCTCCCAGAGTTTACTCAAACTCATGTCCATTGAGTTGATGATGCCATCCAACCATCTCATCCTCTGTCATCCTCATCTACTCTTGCCCAGCATCAGGGTCTTTAACAGTGAGTCAGTTCTTCGCATCATGTGGCCAAAGTATTGGAGTTTCAGCTTCAGCATCAGTCCTTCCAATGGATATTCAGGACTGATTTCCTTTAGGATGGACTGGTTGGATCTCCTTGCTGTCCAAGGGACTCTCAGGAGTCTTCTCCAACACCACATTTCAAAAGCATCAATTCTCTGGCTCTCACTTTTCTTTATACACATATTACAGAATACTGAGGAAAACATAGAATAGAGGGGTGATGTCCAATTTAGGGAATTATTTAAGATGCTCTAATAGGTAAAGAGAAATATGATGTGTAGACAGAATGTACTAAAACATGGACAAGACCAGAAATAGTTAAGATTGCTGAAATTCAAAGTAATAAGTATAAGAGTGAAAGGGCAGAAGGTTGTATATTTGGGGCAGTGGCCAGATGAATTTAAACTGTAGCTCAGATGGTCAAGAATCTGCCTGCAATACCAGAGACCTGGGTTCAATCCGTAGGTCAGAAAGATCTTCTGGAGAAGGAATGGCTACCCATTCCAGTATTCCTGCCTGAAGAATTCCGCAGACAGAGGAGCCTGCTACAGTCCATAGCGTTAGAAAGAGTAGGACACAACTGAGTGACTAACACTTCACTCAATTTAAAGCTTGTGCTATAGCCCACAGAGAGTCATTAAAAAATATGGTGCAAGGGATTAGCAAAATAAGATTTATATGCTAGAATAATATAACAGAATAAGAGAAGACTAAAAGTACATTGGCTGATAAAGTGATTCTTATAATTATCAAAGAGAAATTTCCCAAGTTGTTTTAACGAGGAGTGTTCCATGGTTAGAATTATTACAAATTACTAATGGGTTAATAAAATTCCTCATAAACTTCTTAGTAAGATGACAGCCAGATAACTTTTATTTCACATTTCCTGTTGAATTGTCTTAAAAGCACAGGAAACACTGCAACTGTTAAATGAACAAAGTTGAGAACACACGTATCACTCTTCCGAACACAAGATGAAATCCCAGGAGGTAATTCCAGTAAAGTGCAGTTAATGCTTAAATCCAAAAGGCAAAGCAAAAGCACTAGACATAAAAAGGAACCTTTCATCCAACCCTCTTATATGTTTGCAACTCAGAAATTTGGAAACTCTGAGAGAATAAGCATTCATCCCCTTGGGTTGGATGTGACTTCCTGAGACAGCAAAGTAGTTCCATCCTTCAAAGCCTCCAAGCAATGTGTTTATTTGTATCCTGGCTCCCACCAATGATATTGGACACATTTTTAAGTTCTATATGCCTTACTTCTTTTTTTTTTTTTTTTAAGTATTTATTTATGGCTGCTTGGGTCTTATTTGTGACAGGTGGGCTCATTGTTGACCTGCGTCGGCTTAGTTGCCCACAGCATGTGAGACCTTAGTTTCCTGATCAGCGACCAAACCTGCATCCCCTGCATTAGAAGGCCAATTCTTAACCACTGGACCACCAGGGAAGTCCCTATGCCTTACTTATTTTGTTGCAAAATATAGAAAATGCTGGTATCTATCCATAATTCCAGAGGTTGCTTTAAGGATTAAATGAATCTATAAATATACAACTTTAGAACCCTTTGATACACAGTAAGCACTTATAATTATTAGCTGTTATTGCTGTTATGCACATTCATTGGTTATCATTTGCAGATAATGTGTCAAGTCATTTGTAAAAACAGGAATAATGACACCTCACAAAATTTTTCTAAGTAGTTAATTAAACTACACATGTGACCTTCTTTGGTTTTCCCAGGTGGCACTAGTGGTGAAGAACCTGCCTGCCAGTGCAGGAGACATAAGAGATGCAGGTTCGATCCCTGGGTTGGGAAGATCCCCTAGAGGAGGGCATGGCAACCCACTCCAGTATTCTTGCCTGGAGAATCCCATGGACAGAGGGGCCTGGAGGGCTACAATCCATGGGGTAGCAAAGAGTTGAAAATGACTGAAGCAACTTAACACTCACTCACGTGACCTTCTTTGCTGATATCCATGATGTGTTAACTTAAAACTGCCATCTCTCCCAATTTTGAAGGAATAGTCTTATGTAAGAGATGTCCCTCATCAATCACTCAGGCTTAAGCTCTTATTCATAGTCTTTCAACACTGTGTGATTTTCTAAGCCACGGCTTTGTCCTTTTAGTGCCTCCAAGTTGTTGAGAATGTGTCAAGACCCATTTGTGCCCCCAAAACGATGATGGTAGTCAGTTTCTAGATGCAGGGTGATTAGAACCTGGACCCTGAAGAAGCAACTGTGAAAGTATGTAGTTAAGGTCTTTTCAAGGGGAAACTAGAGATGGGCATTTTTTGCCTCACCCCTCTGCTCTGTGCCTGGATGCATAACTGTCATGGGGAACTCCTACACCTGTTTAAAAATTGCTTCTTTGTTTGTTACAGTCCTGTGGGATTTGTGAACACAAGCTCTTTTGGCTATTGGTGGTTTGTGGATCCATCACTTGGGCAGCAGCTGCAAAAGCTGGGGAACCAGACCTGTATAATTCACCCCAGGGAAATAGTGACAACTTGGTTTTACTGTTGTAGTGAGCTTGGAGGGAGATGGGGATGGAAATATCCATGAGCATTCCTAGTCTCCAAGGAGAATTACATTCAGCCTCTAGATGCATATTAAGTCAGAAGCTCAACCACTGAGTATTAGCTTGCAAAGTGCACAGACAGACCCTTTCATGGAAAGACTGAGCACTGGACACTTTTGTCTGCTTTCTCACACATGGGGAAGAGCCACAGTGACTCCCCACGTGTTCACACCTGTTAGGAACTGCTTCACTTTTGTTATAGTCCTAACAACGCAAGACCCTTTGTTACCAGAACCTGGCAGTTTGTGTGCCTGTCCCTCATGTGTCAGCCACAAAAGCTGGAAAGCCAGAGGTGTGTAGGAGCCCCCTCCAGGGAGATACTTGTGACTGTTTTATCATAATATTGGGTAAGAGGGTTAAGGTGGTTTCTGCTTGCTTGCCTGGTCTCTGTGAAGGAGCTCAAGTAGTCCCTAGATGCCTGCTATTAATAAAATTAGAAGCCAGGCCCTCAGGCGGCAGCAGCTTGTGAATAGAAAAAAGGATCTATTCCACAAAATAGATCCTTTTTATGGAAAACTGGTAGATAGGCATGTTTGTCTCTTCTTTGTGCATTAGTCCCTGGAGAGACAGCCACAGTGGTGCTTCAGTTCAGTTCAGTTGCTCAGTCGTGTCCAACTCTCTGCGATCCCACGAACCGCAGCACGCCAGGCCTCCCTGTCCATCACCAACTCCCAGAGTCCACCCAAACTCCTGTCCATTGAGTCGGTGATGCCATCCAACTATCTCATCCTCTGTCATCCCCTTCTCCTCCTGCCCCCAATCCCTCCTAGCATCAGGGTCTTTTCAAATGAGTCAACTCTTTGCATCAGGTGGCCAAAGTATTGGAGTTTCAGCTTTAACATCAGTCCTTTCAATGAATGCCCAAGACTGATTTCCTTTAGGATGGACTGGTTGGATCTCCTTGCAGTCCAGGGGACTCTCAAGAGTCTTTTCCAACACCACAGTTCAACTGCTTCTTTGTTTTAGTTGTGTGGGTCTCATGGAAGGAACCCCCTTTTTGCCTCCAGAAGTAGATGACTTGCAGGTTTGTCCCTTGGATGGAAGTCTTAAAAGTTGGAGTGCTGGTGTATGGTCCAAACCCTTCATTCCTTGGGGATACTCCAGGAGCTGGGGGTTCCCTCCTGATTGTATGGTGCTATCCTAGTGGTGGGTTTTCTTGTGAGACTGTGTCCCAGCCTTTCCCACCTGTTTAAATGCAGGCATTTTCTCATTTACCTGATGGGTAGGAGTTGTTCATTTCTTAAGTTCATTCAGAGGGAATTTTCTCCATGTGTAGCTATTCATTCAGCTTCTGTGTGGGAGAAAGGATGCTCAGAAAATTCTTCCATCACCATCGTTGTCAATTCCCCTTTTATTAACACTATTTAAAGAAAATGTACTCCAGATGCTGAGAATAATTAAACTTTTTCAAGTTTTAAAAAGGAAATGAGACTAAATTTTAAAAATCATCACATCATGTTATTAATAGAAGCCAAGGAAATACAGACTCTAAGAAGATGGAGATGCTAAAATAAAATGGAAGGTGGTATGGAAGCAGCTTGGCATGACTGAAAAGCTAGAATAGATGATAAAAAATGGTAAAGAAATTAAATGAGGAGAATCCAGAATCTGACCTGAACATATTAAAAGCAGAATGAAACTGCAGAAAGTTGAAATGGTGCCATGAAACTCACAATCCAAGTGTTCTTTCAAAAATAGAGTAGAAATTGACAAAACTGTAAACAGTGGGATAGTGACAAATATGAAAATTTAAAAATGGCACTTAAACCAAGGGATATTTGGCTAAAGAATAAATGGAGATAGAACAAGACGGCAGAGGAGTAGGTGGACATGGAGTACATCTCTTTCCACCGATACATCAGGAATACACCTTCAGACACAGATGTGAATGCAGAACACCAGCTGAAAACAGGCAGGAGTACCTGACTAGTGGAAAAGAATATATAGAACCACACAAAACTCTGTAGGATGAAGGAACTAGGGGAAAAACAGGAGTGTTAGTAGGACTGGACCTGCCCTCGGCTAGGCAGGGAACTGAAGCAGGGGTCCCATCCCCACATCAGGGCAATTGTCTGAGTCAGAGGAGAAACATTTAACGCTGATCTGTGGCAGCCTAAATGGAATGAGAATCAGACCATCCTTGCCACAGCCATACATACCCCAGACAAGGACGCAGGTTCCCTGGAAGGCGCAGTGGCTAAGAGCTAGAGTTTAGGGATTATGGAACAGTCCCAGGGTGAGGTCTGCTGTGGACTGCGGAGAGATGGATTGAAGGGATGTGAGAGAGGAGACTGTGGTGGGAAATGCCTGTGGAGGAAAGCCATGCAGCCATGGAAGCAAGGTGATACTGCTGAGTCACACATAGCAGGTGGAGCCATCACCATAGCTTCTCTCTCTCCGCATGTCAACATTGGCAGCTGAACAATAGAGAGGCTGGCCCATCAAACACCTGACACACTGAACTACAGAGTAGGACCCCAACCCAGGGTGCCCCTTAAGTGCCTGACTGCGATCTACAGAGTAGGACCCCAGCCAGGGGGGCCCCTCTATGTGCCTGACATGCCAAACAACAGAGAAGGACTCCAGGCAAGGGAGCCTTCTAAGTGCCTGAATGGGCAGAGCTATGGAGAAAGACTGGCCAAAGAGGCCGTCTAATCACCAGCTACAAGAGGCTCGAAAAAAAGACTCTGATAGGGCCATAAGTCCTATCAGCAGCGGAGACAATCTGTGTCCCTGCACACTTGGTGCTGCCAGGGTACCCGCAAGCCAAACAGATGCACCACTTTCACACTCAACTCTCACTGGGGCAGAGCTGCCACAGGGCAAAAGTCTTGCATCTATGCATGCAGAGTCACTCCGGTAGTGTCCAGCTCTTTGAGACCCTGTAGACTGTGGCCTGCCAGGCGTCTCTGTTAGGGACAAGGGTTCTCCAGACAAGAATACTGGAGCGTATTGGCCAATACTGGTTGCCATACCCTTCTAGAGCACTACATTTCCTGCTGCCCTAGCTGCCACCCCCACTGAGTACCTGGTGCTTCCAGAACCCCTGTGACCCAAGCAGTTGCACCACCTCTGCACCTGGCTCTCACAGGGGCAAACCCAAGTCCTCCAGGGCAGCCTCAGGAGCAAACCCCAGTGGATGACCCACATGCAGAGGTGGAAACAAAATGACAGTTGAAACCCAGGGGCAGTGTAGCTAAGGAAGAAGACTCAAAACCTTCCCATCAGCTGTACAAGTTGAAGATGAAAGCAACATGATCAACTAGGCAGATGCTGTGCCTATGGAATATATAAAAGGTCATTGAGAGCTCCCACAAAAGAAAATGCACTAGTTCTGGTAGCTGTGGACATTGGAGGCACGAACAGACAGGAGTAGGATCAGATTAAAATCTGAGCTTCCCTCACAGTAAGTCCAGAGATCAACACAGTGTTGGAGGGCATCCTCGGGAGGTGAGGTGGACTGTGACTCCCAGAGAGGAAAAGAACTCTGACAGCAGTGACTCAAAGAAAACAATTATTATTATTATGTTTTGACTTGTTCTGCAGTTTCTTTTGGATTTTTTTCTTTTTTTTTTTTTTTCCCTCCCCCCACGTCCCCATTGTAGTTGTTGATTTTATTGGCACTATTAAATCTAATAAAACTTTTGGGCTTTTCTTTATTTTTCAGTCATATTTTTTTAGTGTTGTTATAAACCTCTGCCTCTGCATTGGGCTTTTGCAGTTCTGTAGAGTTTTCCTTTTTTTCCCTCCTTTTTTTCTTTCTTCTTCTGTTTTTTTCTCTTCTTTTCTCTTTTTTCTAATTTTAACTTTTAATTTTTTAAACCTATTATTTTTTTTCTACATTTGTTCTTTTACTTACCTTTCCTAGTGTTCTTTTCCCCTTGCAGTTAATCTTTAATGTATATAAATCTTCTTCCTCTACCTGTATTTAATTTCACATATCTATTCTTTCTTTCTTTCCTTTCCTCTCAACATATTTGTTAGTTTTGTTTTCATTGCTTTATTCCCCACTTGGCACCTTGCTTTAGTTTTGTTTTCCAGTTTGTGCTTTAGTTAGTTTTGTTCTTAACTGGTAAATATAATTTTTTATTTCCTTCATTCACCAGGTCAATCTACTGTATTTTATTTATTTATTTATTTATTTTTGGACTGTTTTGACTTTGCTCACCGGTGTATATGTGTACATTCCATTATTTTAATAATTATTTGCCTGATTTTGTAACTGCCATTTGTCTGGGATTCATCTTTGGTTTCTCGTTTTGGGATATTTGTTTTAATCTCACTTAATGCCATAACAAACCACTTGTGGAATCTTCATTCCTGACCAGAGATCAAGCCCTGAGCCTTTGTAGTGGGAGCACTGACTCCAACCCTAGACTACAAGAGAACTAACCATAGGGAGTATCAAATAGTGAGAACTCATGCGAAGGAAACCACCTGAATACAAGACCTGGCATCACGCAACCACCAATAGCACCCTGTGCAGGACATTTCATCTAAACAACAAACAAAATAAAAATACAAACCAAATCATCAGAAGACAAGATTACCACCTCACTCAGCCTTGCCCATCAGAGAGAAAAACAAAGAAACAAAACAAAACAAAACTTAGCACAAATCTCACCCTATACGAAGCTTACACAAACCACTGGACCAATTTTGGGAGGACAGAAACCAAAGGAAGAAAGAATTCAACCTTGAAGCCTGGGAAAAGGAGACCTCAAACATGGTAAGTTAAAAATAATAATAATAATAATGAAAAGGCAGAGAAATACTACACAAATGAAAGAACAAATTAGAAACACAGAAGTCCAAATAAATGAAGAGGAAATAGGCAAACTACTTGAAAAAGAATTCAGAATAATGATAGTAAAGATGATCATAAATCTTGAAAACAAAATGGAGAAAATACAAGAATCAATTAACAAAGACCTAGAAGAATTAATGGCAACCCACTCCAGTGTTCTTGCCTGGAGAATCCCAGGGACGGTGGAGCCTGGTGGGCTGCCATCTATGGGGTCGCACAGAGTCAGACACAACTGAAGTGACTTAGCAGCAGCAGAAGAAGAATTAAAGAATAAACATACAGAGACAATCTACACAATTACTGAAATAAAAAAATACTCTAGAAGGAATCAATAGCAGAATATCTTAAGCAGAAGAACAAATCAGTGAGCTGGAAGATAAAATGTTGGAAATAATTTCTGAAGAACAGAATAAAGTAAAAAGAATGAAAAGAACTGAGGATAGTCTCAGAAACCTCTGGGATAATATCAAACACAACATTTGAATTATAGGGGTCCCAGAAAAAGAAGACAAAGAAGAAGACCAAAAAAAGGGTATGAGAAAATTTTTGAAGAGATTATAGTTGCAAATTTCCCCAACATGGAAAAGGAAATAGGCAATCAAGTCCAAGAGGCATTAAGAGTCCCATACAGGATAAACTCAAGGAGAAACACACCAAGACACATACTAATCAAACTAACAAAGACTAAATACAAAGAAAGAATATTAAAAGCAGCAAGAGAAAAGCAACAAGTAACATACAAGGGAAACCCCATATGCTTAACAGATGATCTTTCAGCAGAAATTCTTCAGGCCAGAAGGGAATGGCAGGATATATTTAAAGTACTGAAAGGGAAAAATCTACAACCAAGATTATTTTACCTAACAAGGATCTCATTCAAAATTGATGGTAAAATAAAGGGGTTTTCAGATAAACAAAAGTAAGGAGAATTCAGTCTCACCAAACCAGCTTTACAACAAATATTAGAAAGAAAGAAAGGGAAGTTGCTCAGTTGTGTCTGACTCTTGGCGACCCCATGGACTGTAGCCTACCAGGCTCCTTTGTCCATGGAATTTTCCAGGCAAGATTACTGAAGTGGGTTGCCATTTCCTTCTCAGGGGGTCTTCCCGACCCAAGGATCAAACCTGGATCTCCTGCATTGCAGGATGATGCTTTACCATCTGAGCCACCAGAAAAGCCCACAACAAATACTAAAGGGACTTATATAGTCAAGAAATACAAGCAAAGAAAAAAAGATCTACAAAATCAACCCCAAACAATTAAGAAAGTGGCAATAGGAACATATATATCAATAATTACTTTAAATGTAAGTGGATTAAATGCTCCAACCAAAAGATACAGACTGGCTGAATGGATACAAAAACAAGACCCATATATATGCTCTCTACAAGAAACCCACTTCAGACCTAAAGACACATATAGATTGAAAGTGAGAGGATGGAAAAATATATTCCATGCAAATGGAAATAAAAGAAAGCTGGAGTAGCAATTCTCATATCAGACAAAATAGACCTTAAAATAAAGAAGATTACAATAAAGAAGGACATTACATAATGATCAAGGGATTGATCCAAGAGGAAGACATAACAATTGTAAATATCTATGTACCCAACATAGGAGCACCTAAATACATAAGACAAACAGTAACAGACATAAAAGGATAAATTGGCAGTAATACTATAATAGTAGGAGACTTTAACATCCCACCCACACCAATGGACAGATCATCAAAACAGAAAATTAATAAGGAAACATAAATCTTAAATGATACATTAGATGAGATGAATCTCATTGATATTTTCATGACATTCCATCTAAATGCAGAAGAATACACCTTTTCAAGTTCACATGGAACATTCTCCAGGATAGACCACATCTTGGGTCACAAATCAAACCTCAGTAAATTTAAGAAAATTGAAATCATATCAAGCGTCTTCTCTGATCACAACACTATGAGACAAGATATCAATTACAAGAAAACAACTGTAAGAAATACAAATACATGGAGATTAAACATGTTTCTAAATAACCGAGAGGTCACTGAAGAAATCAAAAGGGAAATCAAAATAATTCTAGAAACAAATGACAGTGAAAACACGACAACTCAAAACCTATGGTATTCAGCAAAAGCAGTTCAAATAGGGACATTTATAGCAATACAATCCTACCTCAAGAAACAAGAAAAACATCAAATAGACAACCTCACTTTACACCTAAAACAACTGGAAAAAGGAGAACAAACAATCTCAAAATTAGTAGAAGGAAAAAAATCATAAAGATCTGAGCAGAAATAAATAAAAAGAAATGAAGGAAACAGTAGTAAAGATTAATAAAACAAAAAGCTGGTTCTTTGAGAAGATAAACAAAATTGACAAACCCTTAATCAGACTCATCAAGAAAAAAAGAGAGAAGAATCAAATCAACAAAATTAGAAATGAGAAAGGAGAAGTTACAACAGATAAAGCAGAAACAAAGGCTTATAAGAAACTATTATGAACAAGTATATGGCAATAAAATGGACAATCTGGAAGAAATGGACAGATTATTAGAAAAGTTCAATCTTCCAAGACTGAACCAGGAAGAAATAAAAACTATGAACAACTCAGTTACAAGCACTGAAATTGAAGCTGTAATCAAAAATCTCCCATAAAACAAAAGCCCAGGACCAGATGGCTTCACAGGAAAATTCTATCAAATATTTAGAGAAAAGCTAATGCCTATTCTTCTAAAACTCTCAAAAAATTGCAGAGGAAGGAACACTTCCAAACTCATTTTATGAGGCCACCATCACCCTGATACCAAAACCAGACAAAGACAACACAAACAAAGAAAACTACCTGCCAATATCACTGATGAACATAGATGCAAAAATCCTCAACAAAGTTTTAGCAAAGAGAATTCAGCAAAACATCACAAAGCTCATACACCACGATCAAGTTAGGTTTAGTCCAGGAATACAAGGATTCTTCAATGTATGAAAAATCAATCAGTGTGATACACAATATTAACAAATTGAAAGATAAAAATCATATGATAATCTCAGTAGATGCAGAAAAAAGCCTTTGACAAAATTCAGCACCCATTTATGATTAAAACTCTTCCAAAAATGGGCATATAAGGAACTTAACTCAATAGCAAAGATGATATATGATAAACCTACAGCAAACATTATTCTTAATGCTGAAAAACTGAAAGCATTCCTCCTAAGATCAGGAACAAGACAAGGGTGTCCACTTTCACCACTATTATTCAACCGAGTTATGGAAGTCCTAGCTACAGCAATCAGAGAAAACAAAGAAATAAAAGGATCCAGATCAGAAAAGAATAAGTAAAACTCTCACTGTTTACAGATGACATGATACAATACATAGAAAACCCTAAAGATAGTATCGGAAAATTACTAGAGCTAATCAGTGAATTTACCAAAGTTGTAGGATACAAAATCAGTACACAGAAATCACTTGCATTTCTATATCCTAACAATGAAAAATCAGAAAGAGAATTAAGAAATCAGTAACATTCACCATTGCAACAAAAAGAATTAAATATCTAGGAATAAACTTACCTAAGAAGACAAAAGAACTCTACACAGAAAATTGTAAGACACTAGTGAAAGAAATCAAAGATGACATAAATAGATGGAGAGATATTCCATGTTCCTGGGTATGAAGAATCAATATTGTGAAAATGACTATACTACCAAACCCAATCTACAGATTCAATGTGATCCCTATCAGATTACCAATGGCATTTTTCATAGAACTAAAACAAGAGATTTCACAATTCATGAAAGTGAAAGTGAAGTCACTCAGGCATGTCTGACTTTGCAACCCCATGGACTGTAGCCTACCAGGCCCCTCTGTCCATGGATTTTCCAGGCAAGTGTACTGGAGTGGGTTGCCATTTCCTTCTCCAGGGGATCTTCCTGATCTAGGGATCAGACTCAGCCCTCCTGCATTGTAGGCAGACACTTTACCATCTGAGCCACCAGAGAAGTCCCTGCACAATTCATACGGAAACACAAAAGACCCTGAGAAGCCAAAGCAGTCTTGAGAAAGAAGAATGGAGCTGGAGGAATCAACCTTACTGACTTCAGATTATACTACAAAGCTACAGTCATCAAGACAGTATGGTACTGGCACAAAAACAGAAATATAGACAAATAGAACAAAATAGAAAGTCCAGAAATAAACTCACGCACCTATGGGTACCTTAATTTTGACAAAGGAGGCAAGAATATACAATGAGGCAAAGACAGCCTCTTCAATAAATGGTGTTGGAAAAACTGGATAACTACATGTAAAAGAATGAAAGTAGAAAACTTCCTAACACCATACATAAAATCAAAATGGATTAAAGACCTAAATGTAAGACCCCAAACTATAAAACTCTTAGGAAAAACAGGCAGAACACTCAATGACATAAATCAAAGCAAGATCCTCTATGACCCACCTCCTAGAGTAATGGAAATAAAAACAAAAGTAAACAAGTGGGACCTGATTAAACTTAAAAGCTTTTGCACAGCAAAGAAATCTATAAGCAAGGTGAAAAGACAACCCTCAGAATGGGAGAAAATAATAGCAAATGAAACAACTGAAAAAGGATTAATTTCCAAAATACACAAGCAGCTCAATACCAGAAAAACAATCCAATCAAAAAGTGGGGAAAAGACCTAAACAGACATTTTTACAAAGAAGACAGATGGCTAACAGACATGAAAAGATGCTCAACATTGCTCATTAGGAGAGAAATGCAAATCAAAACTACAATGAGATATCACTTCACACCAGTCAGAATGGCCATTGTCAAAAAGTCTACAAACAATGAATGCTGAAGAGGGTGTGTAGAAAAGGGAACGCTCTTGCACTGTTGATGGGAATGTAAATTGGTACAGCCACTATGGAGGATGGTATGGAGATTCCTTAAAAAACAAGGAATAAAACCACCATATGACCCAGCAATCCCACTCCTAGGCGTATACCCTGAGAAAACAAAAATTGAAAAATACACATGTATCCTATTGTTCAGTGCAGCGCTATTTATAATAGCTAGAACATGGAAGCAACCTAGATGTGTGTCGACAGATGAATGGATAAAGAAGTGTGGTATATATACATAATGGAATATTACATAGCCATAAAAAGGAACACATCTGAGTTAGTTCTGATGAGGTGGGTGAACCTAGAACCTATCATATAGAATGAAGTGAGTCAGAAAGAGAAAGATAAATATCATATTCTGACACATATATACAGAATCTAGAAGAATTTAGTTACAGGGAAGCAGTGGAGAAATAGACATAGCAAATAGATCATGGACATGGGGAGAGGGGAGGAGAGGGTGAGATGTATGGAAAGAGTAACATGGAAACTTACAATACCATATGTAAAATAGATAGCCAACAGAAATTTGCTTTATGGCTCAGGAAACTCAAACAGGGGCTCTGTATCAACCTAGAAGAGTGGAATGAGGAGGGGGATGGGAGGGAGGTTCAAAAGGGTGGGGATATATGTGTACCTATGGCTGATTCTGGAGAAGGCAGTGGCAACCCATTCTAGTGCTTTTGCCTGGAAAATCCCATGGGCAGAGGAGCCTCGTAGGCCGCAGTCCATGGGGTCGCTAGGAGTCGGACACAACGGAGCGACTTCACTTTCACTTTTCACTTTCATGCATTGGAGAAGGAAATGGCAACACACTTCAGTGTTCTTGCCTGAAGAACCCCAGGGATGGGGGAGCATGGTGGGCTGCCATCTATGGGGTTGCACAGAGTCGGACATTACTGAAGTGACTTAGCAGCAGCAGCAGCAGCAGCAGCATGGATGATTCATGTTGAGGTTTGACAGAAAACAACAAAATTTTGTAAAGCAATTAGCCTTCAATAAAAAAATAAATTAAAGATAAAAAATAATAAATGAAAGTAGTGATTTAGAAGCAGTGAACAAACATTGACTCAAAAAACCTAAACTTACAAATAACCAAGATATTTTCTTTACCAAAGCCACTTGTAAGCCAAATCCATTATATGCTAATGTATCTTTTTCTAAACACATCTCCTGCAGGTTAAGATCAAATCTGAGATCTTTGGCCAACACTTTGCTACTCTCTCTGCTTGTTACGGCTGTATACCGTATTTTTTCAGGCGTGGTTTGGGTTATCTTTGAACTATTCACTTAAATAGCTGCATCTCTGTGCTTTCAGTTCAGTTCAGTTCCATCACTCAGTCATGTCCAATTCTTTGCAACCCCATGGACTACAGCACGCCAGGCCTTCCTGTCCATCACCAATTCCTGAAGCTTGCTCAAACTCATGTCCATGGAGTCAGTGATGCCATCCAACCATCTCATCTTCTGTCATTCCCTTGTCCTCCTGCCTTCAATCTTTCCCAGCATCAGAGTCTTATTCTAAGGAGTCAGCTCTTGGCATCAGGTGGCCAAAGTATTGAAGTTCCATCCTCAGCATCAATCCTTTCAATGAATATTCAGGACTGATTTCCTTGGGAATTCTTGCCTTGAGAACCCCATGAACAGTACAAAAAGGAGAAAAGGTATGACACTGAAAATTTAACTCCCCAGGTCAGTACGTTTCCAATATGCTACTGGAGAAGAGTGGAGAAGTAACTCCAGAAAGAATGAAGATATGGAGCCAAATTGAAAACAATGCCCAGTTGTGGCTGTGACTGGTGATGGAAGTAAAGTCTGATGCTATAAAGAACAGTATTGCATAAGAACCTGGAATATTAGGTCCATCCATCACGGTAAATTGGAAGTGGTCAAATAGGAGATGGCAAGAGTAAACATCGACGTTTTAAGAATCAGTGAACTAAAATGGACTGGAATGGGCGAATTTAATTCAGATGACCATTATATCCACTTCTTTGGGCAAGCATCCCTTAGAAGAACTGAAGTAGTCGTCATAGTCAGCAATGAGTCCAAAATGCAGTATTTGGGTGCAATTTCAAAAACAACAGAATGAACTTGTTTGTTTCCAAGGCAAACCATTCAATATCACAGTAATCCAATTCTATGTCCGAACCTCTAATGCCAAAGAAGCTGCAGTTGAACAGCTCTGTGATGACCTACAAGACCTTTTCTGGAACTAACACCAAAAAAAGTTGTCCTTTTGATCATAGGGGACTGGAATACAAAAGTATGAAGTCAAGAGATACCTGGAGTAACAGGCAAGTTTGGCCATGGAGTACAAAATGAAGCAGGGCAAAGACTGACGGGGTTTTGCCAAGAGAACACACTGGTCACGGCAAACACCCTCTTCCAACAACACAAGAGATGACTCTACAGATGGACATAACCACATGGTCAATACCAAAATCAGATTGATTATATTCTTTGCAGCCGAATATGGAAAAGCTCTATATAGTCAGCAAAAACAAGACCAGGAGCTGACTGTGGCTCAGATCATGAACTCCATATTGCAAAATTCAGACTTAAATTGAAGAAAGTAGGGGAAACCACTAGACCATTCAAGTATAACCTAAATCAAATCCCTTACCATGAAAGTGACAAATAGATTCAAGGGATTAGATCTGATAAGACAGAGTGCCTGAAGCACTATGGACAGATTCCTGACATTGTTCAGGAGGTAGTGATCAAAACCATCTCCTAGATAAAGAAATGCAAAAAAAAAAAGGCGTAATGGTTGTCTGAGGAGGCTTTACAAATAGCTGAGAAAAGAAGAGAAGGGAAAGGAAAAAGAGAAAAGGAAAGATATACCCATCTGAATGCAGAGTTTCAAAGAATAGCAAGGAGAGATAAGAAAACGTTCCTAAGTGATCAATGCAAAGGAATAGAGGAAAACAAGAGAATGGGAAAGATGAGATCTTTGGGGTTTCCTAAGAAGCTTTTGAATTCATGTTTATCCTGGTCTGTCTATATTGCTTTGTATAAATGTTTAAAATAATCTCCTCTGGCCAGCTTCAACATGAACACACTTAGAAAAGTGTGTTAAGCCTACAGACAAGATCTCATTGATGATTGTGACTGACCTCAGTCTGCAGCATAGACTGTGGATATGCTTTGCATTTACCAGGAAAATTCCTGGCATAGTTAGTGAAACACCTCTCTTTTCTCTCAACCATCCAGAGACATAATTTTGTCATAATACCTTATACACTGAAGGTAGCATTTAAATTTTAATGTACATATTAATTACCTGGAAGATCTTGTCAAAATGTTGATTCTGATACAGTAAGAGATGACTGCTAACATTCTGCCTTTCTAGCAACTTCTTATGTGGAAAAAAAAATGATGCTGGTCCAAGAACCACATTTGTAACAGCAAAGTACTGAAATAACTAGGCTGTAGATTTTGAAGCCAAGGTTGTAAGTTAGAATTACCTGGGGATCTTTTAAAATCATTTATGTATAATCCCTATCCAGGGCTAAATTAGAATTTCCTTAGGTGGGCCCCAGGTATTGAAACTGTAAAAATCTATGCAGGATATTCTAATGTGCTTTCAAGCATGAGAACCTCTGCATTAGCCTAACCTATTTAAGTCTTGCATCCAAATGTATATTGCTAATATCTGTATATTCAAGGCACTTGCCCAGAACCAGCTGAAAATTTCTTGCTATCAAGAGCAAGGGTACTATCTTACCCATTGATTTAACCCTGACACATAACACAGAGACTGTCACATAAAACATTCTCAAATCATACTTGTTGAAAAGGTCAGATATTCCCCAGAACAGGCCTGTGAACTGTATGAAACTGAATTTTTCCTTGATCAGTCTGAGTGAGAGAAGGAGAAAGAGACACTACTCATCAGTTCATCCTCTGAAAATTCATTCAACTTCTATTGTCTATCAGGAATTTTTAGGATACACTGAGCCTGTCCTCAGGAAAGGTGGAGTCTAGTAAAGTTTGTTTGTCTTACCACCTCATATTCAGATTAGGATTTTGGAATCATTCTTTCTGCTGTTTTCAGCAGGATAAGTATAATTGTAAAACAATAAAATAGATAACTAGCAAGATGACATCTGCGAAGTAAGGGCCATCAAATGAGCCAACTGTCAAATTATGTAAATTTGAAAGTCTAACAACCTTGGTAAAGGTCCTTTAATTGGATGACTTGTATAGGAAATAAATGAACTCTGATTTAAAAGTCCCTGTCTGTAGCTTGATTTAAAGGAACAGAAATAGTAGTTTAAGAGACTCAAGATAGGATAAAAATCAATAAATGTCAGCATGTTTTACAAACCTAGAGTCAGTATTTTTAGTATAATATCTGTACTATACATAAACATAGTCTCCTTTGCTGAAAGAAAATTTTATTGTGCATACTATTAGTGGCATTGGAAAAATTGATAATAATTTGAACACTTTTTGTGATTTTAATTCCTGGAGATATGTAAAACATTAATAGCCTTTATCTCTAGATGTTAAGTTTATTCATAATACTTCCTTTCTGATTTGATTTTTAAAAATATTCTACAAATTTTCTAAGGTTATTGTTTATTTGTAATTAAGACATTATTAAAATAATATATTTAAAAGCATCTCTATTTTAATATAGGGGCTTCCCTCATAGCTCAGTCAGTAAAGAATCTGCCTGCAATACAGGAAACCCAAGTTCAATTCTTGGGTCAGGAAGATCCCCTGGAGAAAGAAATGGCAACCCACTCCAGTGTTCTTGCCTAGAGAATCCCATGGACAGAGGAGCCTGGCAGGCTACAGTCCATGTGGTCACAGGAATTGGACACGACTTAGCAACTAAACCACCACCATTTTAATATTAAACTATATAGAACTCATGTTGTTGTTGTTGTTCAATGACCCAGTCGTGTCCAACTCTTTGCTATACCATGGAATGCTGCCTGCTAGGCCTCCTTGTCCCTCACCATCTCCTGGAGTCTGCCCAAGTTCATGTTCATTGCATTGTTGATGCCATGCAGCCATCTCATCCTCTGATGCCCTCTTCTCCTTCTGCACTCAGTCTTTCCCAGCATCAGGGACTTTTCCAATGAGTTGTCTGTTTGCATCAGATGACCAAAATCCAGGAGCTTCAGCTTCAGCATCAGCCCTTCCAGTGAATATTCAAGGTTGATCTCACTTAAAATTGACTAGTTTGATCTCCTTGCTGTCCAAAGGACTTTGAGGAGTCTTCTCCAGCAGCACAGTTTGAAGGCATCAATTGTTTGGCATTCTGCCTTCTTTATGGTCCAGCTGTCACAACTGTATGTGACCACTGGGAAGGCCTTGACTACACGGACCTTTGTCGGCAGAGTATTGTCTCTGTTTTCAACACACTGTCTAGATTTGTCATTGCTTTCCTGCCAAGAAGCAATCATCTTCTGATTTCATGGCTGCAATCACCATCCACAGTGATTTTGGAGCCCCAGAAGAGGAAATCTGTCATTACTTCCACCTTTTCCCCTTCTATTTGCCATATAGTAATGAAACCAATGCCATGATCTTAGTTTTTTTGTTTGTTTGTTTTAATATTTACTCTTAAGCCGGCTCTTTAACTCTCCTCCTTCACCCTCATCAAGAAGCTCTTTTGTTCCTCTTTGCTTTCTGCCATTAGGGTGGTTATCATCTGCATATCTGAGGTTGTTGATGTTTCTCCCGCCTCACTCCATTCCAGCTTGTAATTCATCCAACCCTGCATTTCTCATAATGTGCTCAGCATGTAGGTTAAACAAACAGGGTGACAGCAGACAGCCCTGTCATACTCTTTTTTCAATCCTGAACCAATCAGTTGTTCCATTCAGGGTTCTAACTGCTGCTTCTTGACCTGCATACAGGTTTCTCAAGAGACAGGTAAGATGCTCTGGTATTCCCATCTCTCTAAGAGCTTTCCACAGTTATGATCCACACAGTTAAAGGCTTTAGCATAGTCTATGAAACAGATGTTTTTCTTAAATTCCCTTGTTTTCTCTATAATCCAGTGAATGTTGACAATATGATCTATAGTTCCTCTTCCTTTTCTAAACCCAGCTTCGACATCTGGAAGTTCCTGGTTTTCATAATGCTGAAGCCTACCTAGCCTGCAAGATTTTAAGCATGAACTTACTAGCATGGGAAATGAGTGCAATTGTCCAATGGTTAACACACTCTTTGGTACTACCCTTTTTGGGAATTGGGGTGAGGATTAACTTTTTCCAGTCATATATAGAAGTCATGCACAACATTATTTTTCCCAACTATTTTCACCTTCCCTCTTACATGACTCTACTTTCCTGCCTACAGTTAAATGACTTACTTGTCTCATTGAATTTGAGCTTGGAAGAGTGACAGGCTTTTGGCTGAGTTTTGGCATTTGGGTAGAAGTTTAATGTATTTCATGGTTTAGCTAGTGCTCTCTTGTTTCTGCTTTTTGCCTATCATAAAGGGATATGCATCTATCTCTTTCTCTGCCTGGATCTTGGAATGAAAAGGATGAGGAGCAGAAACCCAGTCTACCTGTAGTCTAGCTACACTGAACCACAGTGACTCAGCACCAGCACTTAACATGAGTGAGCATGAATTTTTGTTGTTTATGCCACTGAAATCTTTCAGTTTTTTATTCCCAAAGCAAAAAGTAATAGGGAAGAAAAAAATATAAGGAAAAATTACATTAATGAAACAAACTATTTAACTTCTTTAATGATCCTAATTGATCTTTAAATAAAAGGAGAGGGGAATTAGGGTTAAATTAGAAGAAGAGAGAAGTGATGCAAATGTAAAAATAATGAAATCACAAAAACACTAGAAGAAAATAAGTGTGATTCATTTTATAACAGTGGTGTTGGTGGGAATCTTTCTATGACATATTTAAGGAGCAATAAAAGAACAAATTTGCAAGCTAAAAATGAAGAAAAAATTTGTTTGGCTAATAAAACCATACCATAAGCAAATTATGAAGGCAGATAACAAAGAAGAAAGTCTTTGAATGTATATCAAAGATAAAGGGTTAACATTCCTAATATATTCAGGAACGTAGTCTTGAGGGAAAATAACAAAGCACTTTTGAAAAATGAGCTAATGACATGAACAGAGAGTTTACAGAAAAATAAATAAATGTTCCTTAAACAGATGAAACAATGTTCAAAAAATACTCAAGAAATGTACAATGAGTAGAATGATAATAAAAGCATTTCTCCAGTTACCAAGAAGTTAACAGTTGTGGGTTCTGGTAGAACTGTTAGAGAAACTGAGGACAAACTGTGGGGAACCTCTTCCATTGTTGTACAAATGCAGGAGATGGTTGGATATCATCATAGACTCAATGGACATGAGTTTGAGCAAATTCTGGGAAATAGTGAAGGATAGGGAAGCCTAGCATGCTGCAGTCTGTGAAGTCTCAAATAGTTGGACATGACTTAATGACTGAACAAAACATGACCCCTGGGAGGAAGAACTTGGCAAGATCTAATCAAACTGCCTATGTACTTACCCTTTGACTCAGTCATCCCACTTATAGGAGTTTATCCTAAAGATTTACCTCCAGCAATAAGGAAACAAATATGCACAGGAGAGTCACTGTAGCTTTATTATACCAGTGAAATGTTGGAAACAGTTTATATCACCTTACAGAAGAGATCAGTTGAATAAGACACTGTGCATACTCACAGTGCAGAGCTGTACAACTATGGAAATGGGATGAGGAAGAATGCTGCACATTGTTATGCAGCAATATCCCACATGCTTCCCAGGTGGGTCAATGGTAAAGAATCTGCTTACAGTGCCAGAGACACAGGTTCAGTCCCTGGCTTGAAAAGATCCCCTGGAGAAGGAAATGGCAACCCATACCAGTATTCTTGCCTGAAAAATCCCATGGACAGTGGAGCCTGGTGAGATACAGTCCATGGAAATGCAAAAGAGTCAGACATGACTGACCAACTAAACAACAAATTTCCCACATATATCGTTAAGAGGAAAAAGAAAATAAGATGAGTTACATTGTGCTCCTTGAAAGAGAGGAGGTTATTTTTTGCAAAAGAAGAAATGCAGGAAGGATAAATTAGAAACTGATAAAAATGAGTAACTGCAGCATGTAGGGGTTTCCCTGAGTATGTCTTGCTTTATACAGATTTTACTTTTCAACTGCATAAATATTTTATATATGCAAAATTAAGTTAAAATGACAAGGGTGGAGGAAAGCATTACAGTTGAATACAAACAGAAACTAATGAAGCTAGAAGCTTCTTCTCTCTGCTAGGTTCTCTTCTCCTTCCCAGCATCTTGGAAGACTGTGTTAGGTAGGGGACTCTTCCAGCCTGGGGACCTGAATGAATCTAAAGAGCAGAGCCCTGGGACAGCAGATATTTGGTATGTAGAATTGATGAGAAATAAACTTGTATATTGGAGAAGGCA
Organism: Bubalus bubalis; assembly: GCF_019923935.1. Lineage (NCBI taxonomy): Eukaryota > Metazoa > Chordata > Mammalia > Artiodactyla > Bovidae > Bubalus > Bubalus bubalis. The sequence continues at coordinate 109,224,775 of NC_059158.1, forward strand.
ATGGCACCCCACTCCAGTACTCTTGCCTGGAAAATCCCATGGATGGAGGAGCCTGGAAGGCTGAAGTCCATGAGGATGCTGAGGGTCGGACACAACTGAGCGAATTCCCTTTCACTTTTCACTTTCATGCATTGGAGAAGGAACTGGCAACCCACTCCAGTGTTCTTGCCTGGAAAACCCCAGGGATGTGGGGGCCTGGTGGGCTGCCATCTATGGGGTAGCAGCAGTAGCAGCAACCTTGTATATAGGGCTTCCCAGATGTCACTAATGGTAAAGAACCTGCCTGCCAATGCAGGAGACATAAGAGATGTGGGTTCGATCCCTGGATTAGGAAGATCCCCTGGAAGAGGGCATGGCAACCCACTCCAATATTCTTGCCTGGAGAATCCCATGGACAGAGGAGCCTGGCAGGCCACAGTCCTGGGAGTCACAAAGAGTCAGACATGACTGAAGCAACTTTGCATGCACACAAGCTTGTATATGGTTCAGCAAATTTGAATGTTTTTATTTGTTTCCAGAGCTTAACTGGTGTCTATGCTGATGAATACAAAGCAAAATAGAGAGAGAATGGGATGTCATGGTATTTTAAAGACAGATTATTATCAGGCTACAAATCTTTATGACATCTTCCAGTAAAACACAAAACAAGTGTAGGTATCTCTCTCAAACTATTATTATACACCTTTGTGCATTTCTAGACATTACAGTTGGGGGAGGGGAGTTCATAATCAGAAAAGATATGATAAGGCACCAATCAGACTGAGAATCCTGACAATGGAGTCTCTGAAGTTATGACAGGGACTCTTGTGATTACAGCTATTCATTTATAAAGCAGAATAACTATGGAATATTTCCACTTTCTTACTGCCATGCCTAATGGAAATACATCTCCCTTTGGAAACCAAGAGCTCACTGGGGAATGATTAGAGAATATAAACAAAAGAGGTACAAAGAAAAGAGAGGATGCACAAAAGCAAGAAATATTAAGAGATGACCTAAATCTGAAAATAAAAGGGAAGAAATAAACTTGAAAAGCGGAAGACCAAAGGAGAAAAAGTAAGCAGATGATATAATTTTTTTCTTACAATTGTTTTTATTTTTTTAAATTTTGGATTCTTGGTATTAAACTGTTCACTAAATTCAGTGTATGATATTCTGTATGAGAATTACATCTTTGATATCAAGATCATTAAATAGTAATGGTCATTTTACTTACAGATAAATCTTTAGGCACTAGGAATTCTAATTAAATTAGTCCAACTGGTCACCAGCTAGTGAAAACGCATTTAGTTGGTGTTAAATATTGCACAGCACATTACAAATGGCTGATGCTCCATAACCGGTCCATTTGTAGTTTATGGTGCAAATTTTAAAGTCAAGTAAATGGTGTTTTCAGCAGTAGTTCATGTGTTATGACTTGTCGGGGTTGTAAATAATTTGTAGGGCATTTATGTATTTCTAGATTCCATGTACCTCTTGCTTATAAATCTATTTATTAACCCTTATAAATAATTGATGGCTATATCTTAAAATGAATCATTCCTAAAATTGCTTAACTGTCTGGAATTTTTCTTTAGTAATCCCTTCCCTCATTTTCTTTTCATATCTCAATCAGGTATAAATAGAAGAACCTTGCATTCACCTTTTTCTTTTCATTTCCCATGTCTGTGTCATTATTCATCTTTATGGTGAGAAGTTATGAATTTATGTCATCACTTCTTCTTCTGGCATCTTCAATGAGTAATTGGTTTCCTTTTCAACCCCCTATTCATCCCAGTTTTACCACTGGTTTTTCTTTGTCTCATTTTTTTTTTTTCCTTTTATTTTTTTTCCTCTTTTTACTACTTAGCTATCCTACAAATTTCTTTCCATCCCTTAATATATATCAGGAGTCAAAATAGCTAAACTCATCATCTTACTATGATGGGTATTTAAACTAGTAACTCTGAATATTCTGTGTCAATTAACTTGAAATTTTCAGAATGAAGAGGGGGAAGTGAGAAGTAGGAAAGAGGCCAAATGTTGCTAAAAAAAATGAGGAAAAAAGAAATATGCATGAAAGTCAGTGATAGTCTCTTGAGAACTTTTGAAGGTGATGACTCACTTTTCAGGGCAAATATTTCTACCCTATTTTACACCACTTTTCCCTAGTGAAACCCCAATCCTCTCATTTTTACCCCATCTATCAGGAAACCATTAGTGAACGAATACATTTTATTTTCTTTTATTCTGCTAGTCATGCATTCATTTAGTACAATTTCTTAGTTCATTATTCATCAATAATTATTTATTCATATATTAAATGACTTGTTTGAGAAGGAATGGAGGTTTACAGTAACACATGAATTACATGTTTAAATACAATCAAACAAATGATGAGACAATCTGAATAAAAGGAACTTCAGGGATAAAAGTCAAATGAAGCTAAGTGAATCATAGATCCTTACTCCCTTCATGTAGTGTAAAACACATGTTCCAGAAAAAAGTTCATCCTTAGGACCACAGAAATGCTGTTATTCTCATTTTCATTTGAGAAATCTTATATTACTGGACTCTGTAGCTGACTTTACATTGTGTGCCAGTATGCTTAAATCACTGCAGTCATGTCTGACTCATTGCTACCCTGTGGACTGCAGCCTGCTGGGCTCCTCCATCTGCGGGATTCTCCAGGCAACAATACTGAAGTCGGTTGCCATGTCCTCTTCCATCCAGGTCATCTTCCTGACCCAGCAATGGAACCTGCATCTCTTTTGTCTCCTACATTGGCAGGTGGGTTCTTTACCACTGGAGACACCCCTCTGAAAATATCCCCATGCAAATAATTTTTGCTTGACCCTTTTTTTTTTTTTGGTGGGGAGGAGGTTGATGTTATCTCTACATGTATTTCAAATGGTGCTAATACTCTGAACTTAATGGCTCAGTAGAGCAGGAAAGATTAGTCATAAATCAAGCTGTATTTCAAGGGAATTGTCCACATAAGCATCCCATGAGTGAACAGAGAAGAAAACTTGCTATCCATACTGAGGGTAGTCATTGTCAGCAGAACACAGATAAATGCTTCCTGTTGTAGGTGCACGGAGAGTTTCTCCATAGAATCACACACTTTTCCTGTGGTATAGCTATTTGAGGGAGATGAAAAATGATTGTGTTAGTATAATCAAAGTATTATCTCCCTCCAGATTGCATTTTGCATTATGCAATATTTGAATTAGCTGGTATTTGAAGGTAAAATTTTCCACTAGGTGGGAGATCAGACATAGGCACATGTGGTTTACTAAATCAGAAGGAAATCTCAACCCATGTGCCTGAGAAGTAAGAAAAGCAGTGCAAGGATTTATTGAGGAAAGTGTTCAGTTGATAAATTATAACATTTATTTGTAATTTGAGAATTTGACCCAAATGACACTCATTAGCTCAGCTTGTATGACTCCAATTAGTTTTATAAATTTATTTTTGGTCCTGATGCTATTTGTAAAAGGACTTTATTATAGTACTGGAAATGAGATTTGTTTTAAAACAAATATGAATTATTTTCTTAATTATGCTGTTTTGCTTTGTCTATAAAATTATGAATATCTTATTTTGTTATAGCAGACTTACAGATGGTGTCTCAGTTAAAAAACATGACATAATAAAAAGTCACCTTTTGTACCTGGGACAAATTTTTGGAAGCATAAGAGATAATGATTACTGATTCTATTTTAAACATATATCTACTTTACTGACCGCCACTCACTGATCTTTATAACAAGAGCCAAAACATTTATTGAGAATTTCTTATGTTCTGTGTAATGTGCTAGTTTTTGCATTAACTGCCCTTTTTTTTTTTTTTTTTTTTTTAATTTTATTTTATTTTTAAACTTTACATAACTGTATTAGATTTGCCAAATAACTTTCACAAATCAATACAATACATTCTCTCACATTCACCGTTTTGGAAATGAGGAAGTATGACTTAGCAATTATAAATAATTTGTGGACAAACATCAAGGAAATAGAGAATTGGTGTAAATGCATACAGTTTGTTTAGAGATTTTATTATACTTAGCTACTATTTTATTCTTTATTTTGACTTTGGTGCCTTTTAGTGAAGAAGTGAAGAAGACATATCCATTTTAATAGATATCAAATGTAAGTTTTTTTTTTTTCTTAAAGAGATTCAGATGTGTTTCTTCTTATAGACTAGATTTCCTCACTTAACTCAACTGTTATAGAAGGCAGGCCCATTCTGATGAAACCATCTGATTCTATGAAATCTGTGAATACAAGGCTTCTCTGTATTTGGTAACTGGTTAAAACTTAATAATTTACAAAGGGATTTTCATTGAAGAAAGTCTGTGTTTCCTTAGGAGACAGAATCAAAGCATCTGAAACAAAAAATCATGTCTATTCATCTGTAACTCTTTTTTAACAAAAACTACCTTTGGATTTGGAATCATTACAATAAAATATCTTGTGTTTACTTGCTGTTTTGTGCTTCATTGTTTATATTTCTCTAATACATAATGGTTTACAATACAATTTAATATTCATTTTCTTATTAAATCCCTGTAACTATGAGGAAACTAATGTTCATTAAATATTAAATATATTTAAAAAAAACATAATAGCCCCTAAGTGGCTTTTCTAAGCTAAGCTGTAGTTCCATTTGTACAATGGTATACATAACATGCAGAAACAATTTAAACACCACAGAGGTAACTTGATTATACTTGTCAAAACATAAAAATACAAGTAAACATGGACTAGAGACTTTAATAAAATGTTTGAGTTTATTAAAATCTACTTCTGCCAAACATACTCCGCCCTACTTGCATACCTTGTTTTGCCTTTTTCTTCAACTAAATGTTGTTGTTGTTCAGTAACTCAGTTGTATCTGACAAATCTTTGTGACCCCATGGACTGCATCACACCAAGCATGCCTGTCCTTCACCATCTCCTGGAGCTTGCTCAAACCCATGTCTATGAAGTCAGTGATGCCATCCAACCATCTCATCCTCTTTTTCATCTGCTTCTCCTCCTGCCTTCAGTTTTTTCTAGCATCAGGGTCTTTTCTAACGAGTCAGCTCTTCCTATCAGGTGGCTTTAGCTTCAACATCAGTCTTTCCAATGAATATTCAGGACTAATTTCCTTTAGGATTGACTGGTTTTATCTCCTTGCATTCCAAGGGACTGTCAAGAGTCTTCTCGAACACCACAGTTCAAAAGCATCAATTCTTCAGTGCCAAGCTTTCTTTATGGTCCAACTCTCACATCCATACATGACTACTGGAAAACCATAGCTTTGACTAGACAGACCTCTGTCAGTAATTTCTCTGCTTTTTTAATATGCTGTCTAGGTTTGTCGTAGCTTTTCTTCCAAGGAACAAGCGTCTTTTAATTTCATGGCTGCTGTCACCATCTGCAGTGATTTTTGAACCCAAGAAAATAAAGTTGGTCACTGTTTCCATTGTTTCCCATCTATTTGCCATGAAGTGATGGGACCAGATGCCATGATCTTCGTTTTCTGAATGTTGAGTAAGTGTATATCACATTAAAGTGTATATCACCTTTCTTCAAGATCACTGCCTTCTTGGAACTTTCCTCAATGTCTGCTTCCTAAATTAACTTCCTAAAGCTAGCAGCTTAAATCTGCACAAGAACTACACAAAGACCTCATATATTGCTACTTTGAAGCATTTGTTTCTCGTCTGCCTACCAGTACAAGAGAATATGAATATCTAAGTTTGTGATTATTCTGAGAAAGAAAGTGGTTTGGGCTTCATTTTATCACCACACACAGAATGTGTGCTTGTGAAACAGTGTGCCTATTTGTGTAGGAGAAGCTTAGGAAAAGTCATGAATAGAATCTGGATTTAAGATAGTATCCTTGCTCTGTGATGTCCAGAAATTCTGCAGATTTGGAGCATGTAGGTAGCTGTTCACTGTCATACCAAAGAGATGAACAAGGGACAAGGTAGCAGAATTATGTTGAAAGTGAAAGTTGCTCAGTTGTGACCAACTCTTTGGAACCTCACGGACTATATAGTAGCCTTTCCCTTCTACAAGGGATCTTCTCAACCCAGGGATCAAACCCAGGTCTCCTGCATTGCAGGCAAATTCTTTACCAGCTGAGCCACCAGGGACGCCCAAGAATACTGGAGTGGGTAGCCTAACTCTTCTCCAGAGGATCTTCCCAACCCAGGAATCAAACAGGGTCTCCCGCTTCCCAAGTGGATTCTTTACCAACTGTGCCATCAGGAAAGCCCAAGGAAGCCCAGAATTACATTAAGTATGTCCAAGCACTCATCTCCTAAGAATTCTGAAGATAAGAATCACGGAAATGTATATATTAGAACAAGAGAGAAGTGAAGTAAAGTGAAAGTCACTCAGTCATGTCTGACTCTTTGCAACCGCATGGATTAGACAATCCATGGAATTCTCCAGGCCAGAATACTGGAGTGGGTAGGTTTTCCCTTCTCCAGGAGATCTTCCCAGCCCAGGGATCGAACCCCCTAGGTCTCCTGCATTGCAGATGGATTCTTCCAACAAGGGAAGCCCAGAACAAGAGAGAAGGGAGTCTAAAGGTCCCAATTCCTTGTTATAGAAAAAATGTCATTGGGATGTAATATATAATATCATAACTATAGTTAGCAATACTGGGTTGCAGATTTGAAAGTTGCTAAGAAAGTAGATCTTAAAAAGCTTCATCACAAGAAAAAATTGTAACTATGTAAGGTGATAGATCTTAGTAAGACTTATTATGGTGATTATTTCACAGTGTATATAAATACTGAATTGTTATGCTTCACACTTGAAACTAATATGTTATCTATCAATTATTCCTATAAAATTAATTAACTAAAAAACTTTTTTAAAAGATAGTAAAGAGAGAGTGTCCTAATTAGAGAGTTTATAAAAAATGCTTATTTTTTTGGTCATTAACTCTAGAAAATGAGAATCAGTGTATGGAAGCAGGTATCAGATGAAGCACAAAGGAACAATATTATACCGGTGCTTCTTTGCTATTTTTTCCTGATAGAAATTATTGTTAAATAGTCTTGAAATTTAAAAAGTTATTAAATGCTATAAGAACAGTATTTCAGAGTTAGATTATTATTCTAACTATTTGTTATTTGTTTTGCCTTAATCATGAGAATAATAATGGCATAGGAATCTGGTTTTAGTCATGTTATCATCCTTGTTACCTTTGAGAGTTCTTGGAATAATAGAAAGTGCTTCATAAATATCTGTGAGAGTATGAAATAGCCAATGAAAATCCTCTCACAAAAATCCTTATGAAATTCTTATAAAACTGAAAGATATAACACAATCTATGAAGATACAACAGAACTATTTCTCCCTCAGTTTGGACTGAGATGGCAGTAAAACAGATACCAGCCATTCCCACTACAGACTTTTCAAATGAAATATTTTAGAACTGGGTAAGGGGAGAGAGACGGAGAAGGTGATGGCACCCCACTCCAGTACTCTTGCCTGGCAAATCCCATGGATGGAGGAGCCTGGTAGGCTGCAGTCCATGGGGTCACGAAGAGTTGGACACGACTGAGTGACTTAACAGCAGCAGCAGCAGGGGGAGGGAGAAGGGTAGTATCTTGAACACCTCAAACCTAATGATGGACTCTTTTGTGGGAGAAGACTCAGAGAGCTTGAAATGTGTTCTCTAATGCTAGAAAATCCAGAAGTTTGGGCCAGACTTAATCCAAAGAAATCAGAGCAGGCATTGTGTGTAGGATGCAGGGAGCTACATCAGAATTTTCCTCTTTTCCAAGACTTTGTCAGGGCAAGGAATGTGTGCAGGTCTTCCTTGGAACTGATGTGGGCACAGAAAGGATGATAGAACCCCAGAAATAAGAAGATAGATGCAAAGACCAGTTTACTAGGAGATGAGGTAAGGTCACAAATGACCAATAAAAATACAAATACATCTTCCAAAGTCAAGAGATTTGTTTGAGGGTAGTATTCAGTGATGAGTCCTACCACAAGCCTATAAAATGACACCTCAAATCAATGAGTCATCTGTAAATATCAGCCAGGCCTAGAGAGAATAAAGCCAGTGGAAATAGTGTAGCCATTCAGTGTCACGACAGGTATGTAATGGACTGAGAGGGTGGGTCCCTGGAAACTGCTAGTCCTCAGCCTAGTTGTGTTGCATCTTTACTTCTTGCTCAAGATAGTGAACTCTATATATCCTATGACATTTCCCTGAAAGGGAAGGGAGAGTGATTGTTAAACACTGTCTGGGTGCATTTGATAGTAAGAATGCCAAGGACCAGTCTTTTGGAGCAGACTACTGTCTCTCAAGGTAGACAAACAGGAACATCCAAAGGTGAAGAAGATCAGGCAAGACAGAAAGCTGGTCTTCAAAGATACTGGACAGTGACAAAATGGTCAGGATTAACTTTGGGGGAAAGCAAACTACTGAAAGTAGAGAACAAGTTTGCTTAGAGACCAGAAAGATATACATTTACTTTCATCGCCACCAAAATCAAACCCTTAAGAATTCGTTTAAGATCCAATAGACATACTGATTAGGAAGGAGACTGGTCTTTGGTTTCCTTTCAGATGTTGTTGACTTCCTTCTTCTGGATACAGTACTTTCAGAAACACCAATTCCATTGAAGAACACCGCATTTTCAGAAGATAATTTTAAGCGACTTCTCTAGTGGTCCAGTGGTTAAGACTCCACACTTCCACTGAAGGCAGCACTAGCTGAGGAACTAAGATCCCACATACTGCATAGCATGGCCAATAATGAAATAATAATTTTAAAACATCATTAGAGTACTTTCATGCATTGGAGAAGGAAATGGCAACCCACTCCAGTGTTCTTGGCTGGAGAATCCCAGGGATGGCGGAGCCTGGTGGGCTGCCATCTATGGGGTCGCACAGAGTCGGACACGACTGAAGTGACTTAGCAGCAGAGTATTTAAGAGTATTTCTAACACAAGATATAATAAAGGCTGTTAGCTAGAGAGGAGCTCTTATTTGTTTTCAGGAAAAAGAAAAAGGAAAGTTTTGAAGAGATTCTTTAACTTTGTACCCCAAACTACTTGGGTTACATTTAGAATCTTGTGTGTGTGTGTGTGTGTGTGTGTGTGTAGTGTTTGTGACTGACCAAAGCTTAGTACATACATTGCTATATTCTTGTGACACTTGATGTGCCCAATTAGGATTATTATGACCCCTGGGTCATCTCTGTGGTAATATCAGCACTCTTTCATCTGAATAAAAAAGCATTGTTCTCGGGAAAATTGTTTGTGGCATGGTATTAACCAAATTGGTCAGTGGATAAAGTGTAACTTTAGAAAAAACCTAATCTCACAGTGTCCTGTGTACAGCATGCTTGCCCTCGAGTCTTTTGGCTCTTCCCTTTGAAGATAGGTACATTTGGTCTTTTGTACAGAAATCTAAAATAAAAGAAAAATGGAAATAAAGCACCTGTAAATTATTTTTCCTTGAGAAAACATGAACAAGGTCAACCATATTACACATGAGATGGCTGCATGTCATAACTGCATTTTTCACCTAAAATTTCAGTTTTTGGTAAAGTAATGATCATGGAGTAACAGGCAAATTTGGCCTTGGAATACGGAATGAAGCAGGGCAAAGACTAATAGAGTTTTGCCAAGAAAATGCACTGGTCATAGCAAACACCCTCTTCCAACAACACAAGAGAAGACTCTATACATGGACATCACCAGATGGTCAACACTGAAATCAGATTGATTATATTCTTTGTAGCCAAAGATGGAGAAGCTCTATACAGTCAACAAAAACAACACCAGGAGCTGACTGTGGCTCAGATCATGAACTCCTTATTGCCAAATTCAGACTGAAACTGAAGAAAGTAGGGAAAACCACTAGGTCATTCAGGTATGACCTAAATCAAATCCCTTATGATTATACAGAGGAAGTAAGAAATAGATTTAAGGAATTAGATCTGATAGAGTGCTTGATGAACTATTGACTGAGTTTTGTGACATTGAACAGGATACAGGGATCAAGAACATCCCCATGGAAAAGAAATGCAAAAAAGTAAAATGGCTGTCTGTGGAGGCCTTACAAATAGCTGTGAAAAGAAGAGAAGTGAAAAGAAAAGGAGAAAAAGAAAGATATAAGCATCTGAATGCAGAGTTCCAAAGAATAGCAAGAAGAGATAACAAAGCCCTCCTCAGCGATCAGTGCAAAGAAATAGAGGAAAACAACAGAATGGGAAAGACTAGAGATCTCTTCAAGAAAATTAGAGATACCAAGGGAACATTTCATGCAAAGATGGGCTCGATAAAGGACAGAAATGGTATGGACCTAACAGAAGCAGAAGATATTAAGAAGAGGTGGCAAGAATACACAGATCAGATCAGATCAATCGCTCAATCATGTCCAACTCTTTGCGACCCCATAAATTGCAGCACGCCAGGCCTCCCTGTCCATCACCAACTCCAGGAGTTCACTCAGACTCACATCCATCGAGTCAGTGATGCCATCCAGACATCTCATCCTCTGTCGTCCCCTTCTCCTCTTGTCCCCAATCCCTCCCAGCATCAGAGGCTTTTCCAATGAGTCAACTCTTCACATGAGGTGGCCAAAGTACTGGAGTTTCAGCTTTAGCATCATTTCTTCCAAAGAAATCCCAGGGCTGATCTCCTTCAGAATGGACTGATTGGATCTCCTTGCAGTCCAAGGGACTCTCAAGAGTCTTCTCCAACACCACAGTTCAAAAGCATCAATTCTTCGGCACTCAGCCTTCTTAACAGTCCAACTCTCACATCCATACATGACCACAGGAAAAACCATAGGCTTGACTAGATGGATCTTTGTTGGCAAAGTAATGTCTCTGCTTTTGAATATGCTATCTAGGTTGGTCATAACTTTCCTTCCAAGGAGTAGGCATCTTTTAATTTCATGGCTGCAGTCACCATCTGCAGTGATTTTGGAGCCCAGAAAAATAAAGTCTGCCACTGTTTTCCCATCTATTTCATATGAAGTGATGGGACCGGATGCCATGATCTTCATTTTCTGAATGTTGAGCTTTAAGCCAGCTTTTTCACTCTCCACTTTCACCTTCACCAAGAGGCTTTTGAGTTCCTCTTCACTTTCTGCCATAAAGATGGTGTCATCTGCATATCTGAGGTTATTGATATTTCTCCTGGCAATCTTGATTCCAGCCTGTGCTTCTTCCAGACCAGCATTTCTCATGATGTGCTCTGCATATAATTTAAATAAACAGGGTGACAATATACAGCCTACACACTCCTTTTCCTATTTGGAACCAGTCTGTTGTTCCATGTCCAGTTCTAACTGTTGCTTCCTGTCCTGCATACAAACTTCTCAAGAGGCAGGTCCGGTGGTCTGGTATTCCCTGAAGAACTGTACAAAAAAGATCTTCACGACCCAGATAATCACGATGGTGTGATCACTGACCTAGAGCCAGACATCCTGGAATGTGAAGTCAAGTGGGCCTTAGAAAGCATCACTATGAACAAAGCTAGTGGAGGTGATGGAATTCCAGTGGAGCTATTCCAAATCCTGAAAGATGATGCTGTGAAAGTGCTCCACTCAATATGCCAGCAAATTTGGAAAACTCAGCAGTGGCCACAGGACAGGAAAAGGTCAATTTTTATTCCAATCCCAAACAAAGGCAATGCCAAAGAATGTTCAAACTACCACACAATTACAGTCATCTCACAGGCTAGTAAAGTAATGCTCAAAATTCTCCAGGCCAGGTTTCAGCGATATGTGAACCGTGAACTTCCAGCTGTTCAAGCTGGTTTTAGAAAAGGCAGAGGAACCAGAGACCAAATTTCCAACATCCACTGGATCATGGAAAAAGCAAGAGAGTTCCAGAAAAACATCTATTTCTGCTTCATTGACTATGCCAAAGCCTTTGACTGTGTGGATCACAATAAACTGTGGAAAATTCTGAAAGAGATGAGAATACCAGACCACCTGACCTGCCTCTTGAGAAATTTGTATGCAGGTCAGGAAGTAACAGTTAGAACTGGACATGAAACCACAGAGTGGTTCCAAATAGGAAAAGGAGTACGTCAAGGCTGTATGTTGTCACCCTGCTTATTTAACTTATATGCAGAGTACATCATGAGAAATGCTGGTCTGGAAGAAGCACAAGCTGGAATCAAGATTGCTGGGAGAAATATCAATAACCTCAGATATGCAGATGACACCACCCTTATGGCAGGAAGTGAAGAGGAACTAAAAAGCCTCTTGATGAAGGTGAAAGAGGAGAGTGAAAAAGTTGGCTTAAAACTCAACATTCAGAAAACGAAGATCATGGCATCTGGTCCCATCACTTCATGGTAAATAGATGGGGAAACAGTGGCAGACTTTATTTTTAGGGGCTTCAAAATCACTGCAGATGGTGATTGAAGTCATGAAATTCAAAGACGTTTACTCCTTGGAAGGAAAGTTATGACCAACCTAGATAGCATATTCAAAAGCAGAGACATTACTTTGCCAACAAAGGTTCATCTAGTCAAGGCTATGGTTTTTCCAGTGGTCATGTATGGATGTGAGAGTTGGACTGTGAAGAAAGCTGAGTGCCGAAGAATTGATGCTTTTGAACTGTGGTGTTGGAGAAGACTCTTGAGAATCCCTTGGACTGCAAGAAGATCCTACCAGTCCATTCTGAAGGAGATCAGCCCTGAGATTCCTTTGGAAGGAATGATGTTAAAGCTTCAACTCCAGTACTTTGGCCACCTCATGTGAAGAGTTGACTCATTGGAAAAGACTCTGATGCTGGGAGGGATTGGGGGCAGGAGGAGAAGGGGACGACAGAGGATGAGATGGCTGGATGGCATCACTGGCTCAATGGATGTGAGTCAGTGAACTCCTGGAGTTGATGATGGACAGGGAGGCCTGGCATGCTGGGATTCATGGGGTCGCAAAGAGTCGGACACGACTGAGTGACTGGACTGAACTGAACTTTACTGAATGATCATTTGATGGACAGAATGGTTTTTGAAATTCTTTATCTTTATTCTTCCTGTTTGTAATGACCTTGGAATGTAGTATAAATGATATACAATATACATAACTATTCATAATTCATTTTGATGTTTCTTTTTTAAAATATATAGCTGTTTAAGACATTTTTGAAGCAAGCAAATAGACTACCACAATAAAAATAATGTATTGAGAAGTATAAAGATCGCTACTTCAGACGGTAAAATGTCTGTCTACGATTCCAGAAACCCGGGTTCGATCCCTGGGTTGGGAAGATCCCTTGGAGAAGGAAATGTCAATCCACTCCAGTACTATTGCCTGGAAAATCCCGTGGACAGAGGAGCCTCGTAGGCTACAGTCCATGGGGCCGCAAAGAGTCAGACACGACTGAGCGACTTCACGTTCATGTTTGTTCACTTTATCTAGGGATGAATTTCAGAAAATAAACTGATATACCCAAGGAAAAAGAAATGCAACAGATGTGTTATACCAAATACTGATAATGTTTATTAAGAACCCAAACCCAACCTTAGAACTGGTGGGGACACAAGTACAGACTTGTGGATTGCTAGTCATTTGAACCAGGGTACTTATAGCCTCTCAACTGCCTCCTTTATGTTTATAACCTCAGGCTTATAATACTTTCTTTATATGATTCCTTTTGATGAAGATTTTTTACATCTGAAGTGAGTTGAAAAAAATGATACACAGCAGGACATAACTTCAGCAGAAGTAGATGAATTTTCCTTATTAAAAAATACTGATTTTTTTTTTTTTAGCAACCATTAGTTTAAAAGTAAGTTTCCTTGAGATTAAAATAGGAAACCAATTGCAGCCTCAAGTTTTTTCTCTCAAATCTCTATCTGTGTTTTCGTAACCAAACACGGACTTGTATTTAAAATGTAAAAAATGTTAAATACATTTAGGAAGGGTGTGTTTGCCCTTTATGTTGTCTATGATGTGGATATCATATTCATTGCAATGAGAACATCTTTGGACATTGCATTCATTACTGATCCTCAGGAAAAGGAAAATAAATGTTCAGGATATGTGCATTATAGTTTTTGGTGATTTTCCTGAACAGTGTCTTTGACAACTCACAATCTTGGTACCAGAACACAGCATTATATAGCTTCTGTTAGTATTTAATTTAAATAACAAGAATAAAGACATCTAATACCACACATGGAACCTATCAAGCACTCAATAAATGTTTACTGAATGAGGAGGAATAAAACAAAATTAATTGCTTCAGCTTCCTGGTCTTTTTCTTTCCAGACAAAAATATAGAAACTGGGTGGTTACCTAAATCAAAAAGACAACTCTAGACTGAGAATGTTGTCTGAATTCTGAATTACTGAATTTTGGAAAATACTTCTTTATGTATTTTTCACATTTTACCCTGCAAAGAATTATTTTTTTTAAAAGAAAGAATTTCAGTAATTACAATAGAATAAACATAGATTAATTTGACAGGAAGTTTTTTTTAACTCTATTTTTAGAGCAGTTTTAGGTTTATCACAAAATTGAAAGCAAGGTCAGAGATTTCTCATATTGTTTCTTCTCCCACACATGTACAGCCCTCCTCCCCTGACAGCCATCATCATGTCCCATCAGATCAGTACATTTATGACAATTGATGAAACTACATTGGCACATCATAATCACCCAGAATTGATAGTTTACATTAGAGTTAGCTCTTGGTGTTGTACATTCTAGGGTTTGGACAAGTATAATGACATATGTCTATCATTATAGGATCATACAGAATCTTGTTGCTGCCCTAGAAAGCCTCTGTGTTCTGCCTCTTTATCCCTATCCACTCCTGCCCCCACTACCTCTGACAACTAACAATCCAATAATATTTTTACTGTTGCCATTGTTTTGCCTAGCATTGAGTCTTAAACAAAAAAACAAAAAACAAACTTCAAATTCCGAGACTGCTTACCTATGGTATTGTGACTACCAGTTTATACAGTCATTTATTTCTCTAGCATTTTTATACTTAGTGGATGGACAAGGTCAGTATTTTGTATGATTCCAGGGGGACCATTCCCTTGCTATTCAGTTATGCTCCAGAAAGTCCTGCATACACGGAATGCAATGGGGATGGAGTTGTGCATTGCAAGCCCCTGATGCCAGGCACTGTTGCAGGAACCAGGGACAGAGCACTGAGTAAAACAGACAAAAGTCCACTCATGAGTCTTAACTTCTAGCAGAGAGGCAGACAACACATGCATTAAGTAACTAAAACACATCAGAGTTACAAGTTGTAAGGACAAGTTTAAAGCAGGAGGATATCCTGGGGGGGCAGGAGCTGAACAAAGAAATTGTAGATGTGATGTGAAAGACCTCTGTAAGAAAGTGTCAGTTGAGGAAATTTCGGGGAAAAAAGGGCTTCCCAGGTGGCTCAGTGGTTAAGAATCTGACTGCTTCTGATTAGAAAATAGCACTGAACTTCTCCTTTCATACATACACACAGGCACAGGTTTATAAGTTGGTCTAGAGGAAATTTCAGAAGAGATTTCTCCCCCTACAGCAGAACTTTATATTGGAATTGCTTCTATAATTAAATTCCAGTGCAGGAGATGCAGGAGACAGAGGTTCGGTCCATGTGTTGGGAAGATCCCCTGGAGGAGGAAATGGCAACCCACTCCAATATTCTTGCCTGGAGAATCCCATGAACAGAGGAGCCTGGTGGTCTACAGTCCATGGGGTTGCAAGGAGTCGGACACAACTAAGCCACTGAACACACACACACACATGAAAAAAAGAGGAGAGTCACATTCCCTTATCCAGAAGAAAAGCATTATTGCCAGAGGGAAGTGGGTGAGTGGCAAAGTCATAAGGGGCTGTTATGTCATGGAGTCTCAGAAATAGTGAGGAGGCAAGAGTAGTTAGAAACAACTGAGGCAGCAGCAGAGTTCCTAGAAGTGAGTTCAGAGAGGTAACAGGGAGGGAATCAGGTAGGACCTTAAACTTCAATGTTGGAACTTGGGCCTCTGCTCAGAGTGAGTGAGAAGTTGAGCATTTTGAGAAACTTGAAGTGAGACAAGATCTGAGTGATGTTTTGACAGGGTAAACTCTGGCTGTTTCTTTGAAAATAGGCTGTAGGGTGACGAGGGCGAAAAGAGAACAGAGAGGGGGCCGCTGCAGTAATGTGTTCAGAGGGTAGGAAGTCCCTCACTGCGTGGCTGCTGTGTCTGGAGACAGCAGCAGTGATCCAGAGATACATCTTGAAGTTAGAATCTACTTATGACTGAGATATTTGGTGGAAAAGAAAGAAGAGTATGGATAAAGGACTGAACAATTTGAAAGTGGAGTTGTGTTGAACTGAGATGAAGAAGACTAGAAGACTCAGGATGAGTAGACTTGGGAACACAGTTTTGCATTTGATAAGTCTAAGATGCCAACAAGGAGAGGTTCACACTGGACACAGACCATAACTTTAGAGTTTCTTTCCTTCTTTTTTTCAGCGATCTGAAGTGTCACAATCTGTTTACCAAACTGATCATTACGCTGTATATATATATATATATTTTTTTTTTCATTTTTCTGAGGAACTCTGGATATTTTACAGAAACTTTTGTTACCTGGCATAGGATTTGGTCAAAATTAAGGTCTTATGATTCTTGCATTTTTCACATACAGATTTCAGATAGAAAGTCCTGCAAAACGTCAAAGCTTTTGTCTGTAAAATTCACCACTAGTTCTTTCTTAGGGGTGGGGGGAACTACTCTGTGTATTTTTGAAAAAACAAACAAAAAAACTTTATTAGGGCTTCCTGGGTCACTCAGCTGGCAAAGAATCTGCTCCCAATCCAGGAGACCCCAGTTCAATTCCTGGGTCGGGAAGTTCCCCTGGAGAAGAGATAGGCTACTCACTCCAGTGTTCTTGCACCAGCTATGGCCACCAATGCCAGTCCACCTTACCTGAATCCTGAGAAATCTGTAAGCAAGTCAAGAAACAACAGTTAGAACCAGACATGGAATGACGAACTGGTTCCAAATTGGGAAAGGAGTATGTCAAGGCTGTATATTGTCACCCTGCTTATTTAACTTACATGCAGAGTACATCATGAGAAAGGCCAGGCTTATTTAACTTACATGCAGAGTACATCATGAGAAAGGCCAGGCTGCATGAACCAAAAGCTGGAATCAAGATTGTTCGGAGAAATATCAATAACCTGGCAGATGACACCACTCTTATGTCAGAAAGTGAAGAAAAACTAAAGAGCCTCTTGATGAAAGTGAAAAAGGAGAGTGAAAAATTTGGCTTAAAACTCAACATTCAGAAAACTAAGATCATGGTATCCAGTTCCATCACTTCATGGCAAATAAATGGGGAAACAATAGAAACAGTGACAGACTTTATTTTTTTGGGTTCCAAATCAGTGCAGATGGTGACTGCAGCCATTAAATTAAAAGATGCTTGCCCCTTGGAAGAAAAACTGACCAACCTAGACAGTATATTAAACAGCAGAGACACTACTTTGCCAACAAAGGTCCATCTAGTCAAAGCTATGGTTTTTCTATTAGTCATGTATGGATATGAGAGTTGGACATAAAGAAAACTGAGTGTCAAAGTATTGATGCTTTTGAACTATGGTGTTGGAGAAGATTCTTGAGAGTCCCTTGAACCACGAGATCAAACCAGTCTATCCTAAAGGAAATCAGTCCTGAATATTCATTGGAAGGACTGATGCTGAAGCTCCAATACTTTGGCCACCTGATGCCTAGAACTGGTTCATTAGAAAGACTCTGTTGTTGGCTAAGACTGAAGGCAGGAGGAGAAGGAAACAACAGAAGATGAGATGGTTGGATGGCATCACTGACTTGACGGACATGAATTTGAGCAAACTCTTGGAGTTGGTGATCGACAGGGAAGCCTGGCGTGCTGCAGTCCATGGGGTCGCAAAGAGTCAGACACGACTGAGTAATTGAACTGAACTGAATTACCTGGTGGCTCAGATGGTAAAAACAAAATCCACCTGCAAAGCAGGAGGCCAGGGTTCAATCCCTGGTTTGGGAAGATCCCCTGGATGAGGGCATGGCAACTCACTCCAGTATTCTTGACTGGAGAATCCCCATGGACAGAGGAGCCTGGCAGACTACAGCCCATGGGGTCACAAAGAGTTGAACGTGACTGAATGACTAAGCACACCACAGCTTTATCATAGATTAATCTATTCAATTACTATTAAATATTGCTTGCTTCTGATTAGAAAATAGCACTGATCTTCCCGTTTCATACATATACACATACACAGGTTCATAAGTTGGTCTAAAGGAAATTTCAAAGGAAATATTTTATGTCATTTCCACCCAACAGCAGAACCTTATATTGGAATTGCTTCTATAATTAACCCTCAGAGCAAGTACTGAAGATTTTTAAATGTGAGAGGCTAGAACAAAACTTTGAATTTGAGTTTATGTCACCGAGGTAGAAATAGAAATACCAAATGTAATAAATTTTGGCTGTTTTTACTCTTTTAAATTATTATGTTGCAAACTATTTAATAATATTCTGTAAGTCATATGGGTCATTACAAAAAATTATTTTAATTTTAAATTATGGAACCATAACCAAAAAAGGAAAGGAAAAAAGTATCACTTGGCTTTTTAAGCAAAGAATAGAGAAAAAAATTATATTATTATTATACATCTTAGTAGTAACACTGATATCCAAGAAATTGGGTTAAAATTAAGCTATTGAAAAGGAGAGGAAATAAAGAACTATAAATGTTATATCCAGCAAAACTAAATTTTAGGTATTAAAAAATTATTTTCAGCATTAAGAACTTAGGGAATATTGCTCCCATGGGCACGTCTTGAAAAATTTACTAGAAAATAAGCTTTATAATTTGGTTATTTAAAAAAATAGAAAAATGCATGTCTTCTTCATATGTATACATCAGTATTTTTTTTTTTCTGAGAGTAGAATTGCTAAGTTAGAGAGTAGACACATTTTAAATCTTGATACTTACTATCAGACAGTTCTTCAAAAACATTTTAATAATTTGAAGATTTACCAATATTTTTCATTTCCTCAAAAATCTTGCAAATTCTTAACATTAATGAATTTCTTAAGATTTGTAAATTTGAAAATGCAAACTAAATCTTACATTATACTTTCATTTTACATTGTTTTGATTTAATAGTGTTTATTTGGTGCAAGGCATTTGTATATTTTCTTGGCAAAATGGCTATTCATTTTCATTCTCTTTGCTTATTTCTTATGAATAATTTTTGTCTTTTTCTGTATAAGTTGTGTTGTGCTTTTAAAAATTGTCACATGAGATTCAATATTATCCTAGTATATAACCTGTTTTAATTTTGTTTTTGTTTCTTTTCTCTAAAGACATTTTAAATATCCATGCAATCCATTATGTAAGTCTTTTCCTTCCTAACTATTGGCATGGATGTCACATTTAGCAATTACTTCCTTACTTCCAAAGCATAAAAAGTCTGTACTGAATTTTCTCCTGATATTTTAATGTAATATATGTGTTTTATTTAGCATTTCAAATTTGATTGGCCACCAACATTCATTGGTAAATGTTATTTATATAAATAAGTCCTCTCTCTGTCTCTTGCTCCCACCTTGTATGTGTGTGTGTGATAGAGACATATATTATTACATGCAGTCTGTGAGTCTGAGAAGGTCTTAAAAAGAAGAGACTGATTGTCATTGGTCATTTTTCAGATTTAATTGTTTTAAATTAATCACTTTGTTCATTGCACATGTATCTCAAGAATGCTAGAGGAGAACAAGACAGAACTGAAAATCAACAAGGTGTCTGTAAGAGCCATCGTGGCATAAAATAATACATGTTTTCATTATACTTATTAAAATATGTAAAATCAAGTGCAGATGTAAACAAGAAGGGATAGTAGGAAAATAAGCATAAGGCGCTATGTTTAAGGCACACTGGACGTTTGTAACTCTAATTACAAAAGATGGGAAATTTAATGTGTTTCATTCTATAAATGAAGTTGAATTCAGCAAAAGAGCAAATCCATATTCTAGCAGTTACAGTTAAGGTTGCTAATGAACAGATACTTAAGTCAAAAATGGATGCATTTGAATAATAGAGAGTATACATCTTCCTCTATCAGTTTCTAAGGGTAAAGGGACCAGAGATACATCTTGGTCGATATTTTTCAAAGAGAACAAAGCAGAACTCCAATTAACTCATTACCTGACATTACTTTAAAAGCCAATATAACTGAGGAAAATGAAAATTCTCAAAACTGTTAGTATTTAACCCTGAGTGATCATAATGTTACATTTACTCTCAAAAAGAAAAGAATAAAGAAGAAAAAATATCATGTCAAAAAGAAGGAATAACATTTGATTATGATTCTACATGACTTAAACATTAGCCAGATGTAGAAGAAAATACGTGGGTTTTTTTTAAAGATATTAAATGGCAAGTGTGTGAAATTGCAAGTTAATAGCAATAATGATATAATAGCCTAAACTGCTACCTGTTAACATACATTGACTCATGCAGCTATTGTGCTAAGCACTTTACACACATTATATTATTTCATTCTCATGGGAGTCAATGAGATAAAATATAAAACTGAGAAACTTTAAAAGGGTGGCTGCTTTACTAAGGAGATCAGTGAGAAGACCAATGATTTAGGCTAAAAATTAGAACATTAACTATAATCAAGAAATTAATTCCATAAGTTTTTCTCAACCCTTTCTGGTAAATAGGAAGTGAGTTATCAAAAAAATTTTCACGAAAGCCAGAGCTCTCATTGAATTTAGAAACAACTAGACATTTTTTTTTTTTTTTACAGTGCTAGAGGGTTGAAAAATACAGTGCCAATGACAAATGAGAGCAATGGAGTTGAGATAAATTTAATGAGGATGGGCTTGCTTCAGGCCCTTTTCTGTCCTGTGTCTCCTTTCACTAGGTGTTATTATGACCTATCCCAAAGATAGCATAATCTTATCAAAAAGTCTGCTCATTTCCTATTTCCATGGATACACAGTTGACTACCACTGTCTTTTTTAGTTCCTAGTCTGAAGCTCCACTGAAACCTTTCATGAATGCTGATGCTGAAATTTTGAAAAGATAGAAGATTGACTTTAAGCTATTAAATAATTTGGTTTAGCTTCACTGAAGCAAAAATGTAAGACCTCTAAAGTTCCATGTGGGTTTGTTCACTTCTGTCTTGACATTGTGCAAAACTATGATAGAAACTCTGCTCAGAAGTTATTGTGCTTAGGGAACACATTAAGTTGACTCGCAAAAGTTTCTTCCAGCACTTTGTGATTTTTTGATAACTGAGATTTGGCAAGTATATGGCTGAATTTGTTAATAGGCTCAGAAAATATTTATTAGGACCTATTTAGAGCAAGAGTATGTTAGTGCTATAGGGCAAGCAAATGCAGAGTACATGAAAACTGCATTGGCAGTGAGCTTTTGTGGAAATCTTGTATTCAGTCACCATTGATTAGATGTGTTAAGAGAATAGTATTAAATTAAAATTTTTGGATAACACTTGAATGAAATATAAGTCTCAGTGTTAAGAACTTTTCTCTGGTTCATTTAATTTCTCTAGGGCAAAAGTCTTCCATCTCATGCCTAATTGACAGGGGTGGAGCTGTAATTTGCCTGGATGGTAATCTTCCTTGAAAATAGTGGAGGAGGTCGCTTAGTGTCTGCAGTTCCCAATGAACCCTTTCACAGAATTCCTTTTTTTTTCCTGTCCAAGTCTCTCCTCTTCCTTCCCCTGTGCTTGGTGACTTCGACTCATTGCTTCATTTGCTGTACAGAGTGAAACATCTTTCGTGCACCACTGATGATGAGTAGCAGTCATCTCATGCATGAAGGAGGGCCAAATACACTGTACATAGAATGCTTACCCAAGCTATCCTTGTCACCTTCTGCTTGCAAGTTCTGCAATGCCTCCATCCTCTGAGACTTGCAGTTGATCTGCAGATTTAACTTACTCACTGTGTGGTCAGTTATCACTTTTCCATCTTCTTTCTAAGGCTTAGCTGAGAATTTTCATCCACTGTTTTCCTTGTCCCCATTTTCATCATCCTTTGGAGTTAATATCTTAAAATTTCCTTTTTTTTTTTTCCCCTTTTCTGTTACTTCCTATGTTTGAGAGAATGAGATAACAGCTGTATATCTAATTTAACTGGTAATCTATATATAATCAGTATTCAACAATGTATATGGATAGAAGATAGAACTACAGAACTTTGCAAGATGCTTTCTACCTTAGTCATGAACTAAGAAAAGCTTTTTCCTCTCTCCTCTTTCCTTCTTCCCTCACAACAAACAGATTTGATTTGCTTCTAACTTTTTTATTTGGATTCTCTATTTTAATCAACATTCTGTTCATTGAGAGAGTTAGCTCTTATCCCCTTTAGTGGAAAGTGAGAATTCTTTGTTGAGGATTAAAACTGAAATAGATTTTTTTTCCCCAGAGACCTGAAAAACAGCTGTCATGGTGCTTGCTATGAAGAAATAGGGCTCAGAATGGACAGCACCCTTCAGTCCCCACCTTTGCACACACAAAGGTCAGGATAGGTCTTTTTGTTTAGTTCATGCCAGTAACTTGCTGTTGGGATATGTGTGTGTGAGCCCATGCATGCTCTCATGTGAATGCATGTGCTCAATATGTCACTTAGTACAGATTACAGAATTCATGTCATAGATAGAGGTAGGAAAAACGAAAGGCTAGGAACAAATAGAAAAAGGCAGATTGTTTTGGTTTTCCCCCTCTCATCAGCTAATATATAACAGACTAAACTGATTCATGCAGGTATCTAGGGTTCCATTTCTGGGATACAGGTATATGAGGATTGTAGTCACAGATACCATTATGCAGTAGACCCTCTACATCTTGAAGGATGCTGAAATTAAAAAAAAAAAAAAAATCAGTTGGGATTGTTTCAGGACATGGTCAGCATTAGGGTCACAGTAGATCTAGACCATTCTCAGATGATATGTGTTTTCAAAAACTAACAAAGAGACCAAGATGGCCTCTGTGATTAGATATGCCATGTTAAATCTTGGAGGATAAAGCATCTCAAACAATATCAAGGTAAGACTATGAGACCATTCTCTTCAAGCACCATGGTAGTATATGTCATACAAGGAAGAAATCACTAAAGAGGTACAAATATGTTGTGGTTAAAAGCATTGTCTATTTCCATATCTAAACTATATAATAAGCTGCATGAGAAGATACCTGGTTCTTGATTTGTAGTTCAGGTTGCATATTACCTCCTTTTCCTTAGTCAGGCATTCAGTCTTGACAAGAGACAGAAACTTGAGAACAGGGGACACTCCCACATGGAGAACAGTTTCAGCATACAAAGAATTTTATTGGTTTCCTGGCACAGAGGCTCTAGTGGCAGGGACTCACATACCATAACCTTACTCACTGCAGGATTATCTCTTAATTTGGGCTCCAGTCAGAACTAGAGGTCTTCTGAGTTGCAAATTTAATTATAGTTACATCCAAAACCTCAAATTGGTCACTCCTTCTTAGTGATGGGCTCCACAAGGGACAGGAACCAGGCCTATTTAGAGAGACTATCCTACCATACTTAAAACCAAAGGACTACTTAAAGTTTCACTGATATGACAAGACTCTGAATTTTCATAGAATTTAACTACTTTTGGCATGTAAGTATCTTAATATGGCACCTTAGGGTATTGCCTACTTACTTTCACTCAGCCCGATTAATATAATGTCATTTATTTAATGTATAATCTTGATGTTTTATAGGTTATCAAGACATTAAGTTTCTTCTGGAAAATTGTATTACAGGGACCAGAAAAGGTGACATAATAATTCTGAGGTAGGACATTGAAAGTGAATTGCTTTCTCCATTTTGTAAGGCAAATTGCTTCTGATAGCCTTTGCTAATTACAATCAAGAAACAAAAGAATCTGCCAGAGCAATTGATGGTGGGTGAATTGATCCAGTAAAGATATTATATCTGAAATAGCAAGTCCCATCAGCCTCCCAGTTTTATTAAGTTTTCAGTAGTACATGCTTTTTTAAAAATCAAAATATATGAAGAATCCTTGCAATTTTCCATGAAGCATGGAAAGATAAATCAAGGTGTGATAAGAGTCCACAACCTTAAATCGTTCAAAGATTTGTTGGTGCATTAATCTCTGCATATCCCTACTGCATGAGGTAGTCATTGCTTTTCTCTTCTTGATGGTATAAGAGAATGTAATGGAGGTACAAGGGTCTTATGACTTTTCCCATCAGTAAGATGAGAATTCATTTGGTAGACAAGTATGTCCACCTCAGGAACACAATAGGTTATCTATATAATCCTTCTGACCACTTTATATTTTTTTCAGATATTAACCATAATTCATAATTAATATCCAAGAAAACATGAGTTTTTATTGAGCATTTACTTTCCCTCAGGTTTTAGTCTTTTGGTGAAAGGATGCATAGCCTTCGGGGGAAAATTTATAGCAGAAGTTGTGACTGCATCCCTTCAGTTGACCTAGCCTCTCCCTCAAGTGATAGATCGTTCTAATAACAGGTTTAGATGTGGGAACCAGGTGAGAGGCTTAGATTCCCACTGTGATAATAAGAGTCAAGTTTCTGTTTCCAGTTACAGAGACTTTTATTATATGTTTCATGAAACACCTTAGAAAGCTGCCCATCTATTTCATTTTGTAGGATCAACAGCATCATAAAGTAATGATTCTGTAGTCCTAAATTTGAATTAAAAGCATCAATATTAATTCATCATGATATATTGTATACTCTAGCTTTTTCTACAGAGCAGACCTCAAAACAAAATAGCAGTGAGCATCTTCTACATCCAAACTGGTGCCTCTAAGTACTATTTCTAACTACAAAGCTCCTTAGAAATTTTAATTCCATGAATAAAGCAGGAAATATGCACAGTTAACCTTGTAGTATCCATTAGTATGTTTTTGCCTATATAATTAACATTGATGTATTGTTCTCTTCCTATTGCACCTGCCTACCAAAACCTCTACACTGGATAAATCCTACTGTATACTTTTTTTTGAAAAGAAACTCCTTTCACTCATGTAAAATATCTTGATTCTAAATGGTAGCAAAATAATTAATCATTTGCTCTATTGTAAAATACACATAAAGAAGATTGGATAACAAAAACAGTATTATAATACTATCAGTAACATGATTTAGGAAAATAGTTCACAACTGTTTTTGTGTAGATTACTTTTTTGTTTTGTTTTTTAAGCCCTGTGTTATTACTGTAGTTTATGATAGGCTTGTTTAATTTTACATTACTTTTTAAATTTTCATTTTGTTTTATAATTATGTGTGATATTTATATAAGTTAAAATCACATCTAAAATTAATCTTTCAAAAGAATCTGCAATCTTTAGAGAAAATACTCTGCCCATGATCATTCCATCCCATTACTATCATCTTATAAGTGAATATAATTATTTTTTATTACTTAAGAGTTTACTGTCCCATCCTTTTTTGTTTTTGTTAATGTATAATATACATAGAGTTAAACTCTCCCCTTTTAGTGTACAATTTTCAAGTTTTGACATAGTCTTAGAGTTGTGTAATCATAACAGTCAAGATACCACATAAGTCTCTCTGGGTCCCTTCAAGACCAAACTGCAACTACCCCCATTTTCTGACAACCATTAGTCTGTTTTATGTCTCTATTGTTTTGTCTTTTTTCATAATATCATAGAAATGGAGGTACAGGGAACTATATTCAATATCTTGTGATAAATAATAATGGAAAATAATATATATGTATATATATAACTGAGGCATTTTGCCATATATCAGAAATAAACACAACATTGTAAATCAACTGTACTTTGATAAAATTTTTTTGAAAAAAGAGAAAAGAGAAATGGAATCATGTAACAGCCTGTTGAAACAGGTTTCTTTCAGTTCTCAGAATGCATTTGATATTAATCATTGTTATTATATATATCTGTAGTATATTCCTTTTCATTGTTTTATGATATTCCATTATAAAGCTGTACTATCATTTATTTGCTTTAGCCTATTCACCATTTTAGGGTCATTTGGATTATTTCCAGCTTTTCCAACTCTTCATTGCTATTATAAGGTAATAAATTAATTTTTGTAAATTGTCCTTATGTCCTGTTCAATTCAGTTCAGTCACTCAGCCGTGTCCAACTCTTTGCAACCCCATGAACTGCAGCACGCTAGGCCTCCTGTCCATCCCCAACTCCCGGAGTCCACTAAACCCATGTCCATTGAGTCAATGATGCCATCCAACCATCTCATACTCTGTTGTCCCCTTCTCTTCCTGCCCTCAATCTTTCCCAGCATCAGGGTCTTTTCCAATGAGTCAGCTCTTTGCATCAGGTGGCCAAAGTATTGGAGTTTCAGCTTCAACATCAGTCCTTCCAATGAACAACCAGGACTAATCTCCTTTAGGATGGACTGGTTGGATCTCCTTAACCTTGCTCAATTTGTTAACCAATTCTATTAGCTTTTGAGGCTTTCCTGGTGTCTCAGATGGTACAGAGTCAGTCGGCAATTCAGAAGACCAGGGTTCAATCCCTGGATCAGGAAGATCCCCTGGAGAAGGGAATGGCAACCCATGCCAATATTCTTGCCTGTAGAATCCCATGGACAGAGGAGCCTGGTGAGCTACAGTTCATGGGGTTGCAAAGAGTTGGACATGGTTGAGCAACTAACACTTTCACACTTTCAGCATTTTTTGTGTTGAATCTTTTAAAATTTTTATATAGAAAATCTGCCCATAAAGGAAAGTTAACTGTAGATTTTTTCTTTTATATATATATATCTTATATATATAATATATATGCACACATATACACATGCACACATATACACACACGCATATGTATATATGTAGATGTACCTGTAAATGTACATTTTGCATTATTTAAACTATGGTGTATTTCATTTTTTAATCATGCTTTGCTAAAACCAAAACTTACAATTTATCCTGCAAATTACTCTTTATGATTATATATAGAAATATTTATATTTAATAAATATAAATTGATCCTTCAATGACTGGATGTGTATCAGTTGTTCATTCCTCTTTTGATGGGCATTTAGGTTGTCCCCAGTCTTTTGTTATTATGTAAAGAGTACAATGCATAGCTTTTCCCACCTTTCTTTTCATATTTTTCATCAACACAACTTTGGGGTAGGTTTCTGAAAGTGTATAACTGCATTAAATTATATCTGATTTTATTAATTATTGCTATTTTATTCTCCATAGGGGTTATGATATTTTATATATCTATTAACAATATTTGAGAGTTTTGGCTGCAGAGATTCTTCACAAGAATACTATATAATAGCTGTAGAATTTTGTCACTCATAAATGAGATGTTGTATTTCAATGAAGTTTTAAAATCATTTTATTAACTCTAATAAGACATTTAGGTCTACAATCTTAAGTGCTCAACATGTGAATCTGTTAACCCACTAAATGTAACTAAATTTTTGTCATTGTTGTTAGTCACTGAGTTATATCCAACTGTTTGTGACCTCATGGACCATAGCCCACCAGGCTGCTCTGTCCATGGGATTTTCCAGGCAAGAGTACTGGAGTGGTTGTCCTGCCCTCTTCCAGGGGATCTTCCCAACCCAGGGATCAAACTCACTTCTCTTGAGTCTTCTGCATTGGCAGGTGTATTCTTTACTACTAGTGCCTCTTGGGAAGCAGAAATGTAACTATAGAATATTCTAAAATATCCAGAACATAGCTTTCCCCTGTCTGACTTCACCAGCTATAACCACTGTTTTGATTTCTATTAGTCGTTTGGATATTCTTTTTTTACCAAATTCCTAGGTAAGCCTTTTGCTTTTACTTATACTGTTGCTCTTTTGCTTATTGCTTTGCAGAAGCTGTTTATATGTTCTGAAAAGTATTTTTTCATATATATGTACTTTGACAACAAAGGTCCATCTAGTCAAGGCTATGGTTTTTCTAGTGGTCATGTATGGATGTGAGAGTTGGACTATAAAGAAAGCTGAGCACTGAAGAATTGATGATTTTGAACTGTGGTGTTGGAGAAGACTCTTGAGATTCCCTTGGACTGCACAGAGATCCAATCAGTCCATCCTAAAGGAGATCAGGCCTGGGTATTCATTGGAAGGACTGATGTTGAAGCTGAAACTCCAAGCTGACTCATTTGAAAAGACCCTGATGCTGAGAAAGATTGAGGGCAGGAGGCGAAGGGGATGACAGAGGATGAGATGGTTGGATGGCATCACCTACTTGATGGACATGGGTTTGGGTGAACTCTGGAAGTTGGTGTTGGATAGGGAGGCGTGGCGTGCTGCGGTTCATGGGGTTGCAAAGAGTCGGACACGACTGAGCGACTGAACTGAACTGAACTGTACTGTACTGTTAACTCTTTTAGTGAGATCTTTTGATGAATAAAGATTTGTAATTTGAGCAATGTTTTTTGTACATTTGTTGACCTTCTTGAAGATTTAGATTTATAGAGATTCAAATATTATATTACTGCCACTAGTATCTTGCCATAATAACTTTTTTTATTGGGTTTTAAGCATATATTTTCCAAAGGCATTATAAAACAAATTCGTCTTTAACATCTTCTCTTCCCATAATTTCATTATTTACATCTTATAATTAAATACTGAATTTTTAATTTTATGAGTTATATCATTCATATATTGATACTTAAATGTTGCCTATTTTAATGGCATAGAAAATGCTGTATCTACAATATGTCATCACTTCAAGAGAAATGAAGAGAAAGAACAAAATCATGAATAGTGCTTCTAAAAATTGTTAGATAATTCATGACATCATCTTATTTTAATTGCACATTACACATTATAAGACACTCACTTCAACCTAAATCATAATGAACATTTTCACACATGAAAAGGAAATTAGAGTAGCAAGATCTCATTTTACACATCAATAATCTGAGAAGTGTCATCTGATTAGACTTGCAGAGTGAGTAACAATAAGAGCTGAAGTTTCCAGTTTATGTATAACAACCATAATTCTATGTGCATTAACATTTTAAATTCATCAGAATCCCAGCATGCTTGTCACCTGTGTATGACACTCTCCTCTAAAATTAGAATAAGTATGTGGCATATTCCCTTAAAATTACAACAAAAAGTGTTAGATGTACAGGAGATGGAGAGAGATGCTTGTCGGATCAATGTGCAAATCTCTGTCAAAGAAGATTAAGCATTTTCTTCACATTTCCAAGTTTCTTTCATCAGGCTCTTACAGGCCCTTCTCACATATGTACATGGCTGGGACTTCTGAGCTGCTTGAGTAGTTGGAGATTCAGGATCAACCTTCAAGTGTATAATCAGCAGTAGCATAGAGTAATCCTGAGAGGTGTGCTAAGTAACTTTGGAATTCATCTTAATTCTTCATTCAATCATTCATAAAAAAATTGATTCAGGATTTACCATCAATACAGAATCAGTTCTAGGTACAGAAAAAGTAGGAAATAGTGCTATCAGGTTCTCTACTCATGTGGATACTCCAATGTCTCT
Organism: Bubalus bubalis; assembly: GCF_019923935.1. NCBI lineage: Eukaryota > Metazoa > Chordata > Mammalia > Artiodactyla > Bovidae > Bubalus > Bubalus bubalis. The sequence goes on from NC_059158.1 coordinate 109,254,273, forward strand.
ACTCATGTGATACTCCAATGTCAACTGATCTATGAAAAATCATTATTTATAGACATAAGGTCTATAAGTCGCTCAATAACTTCCTACTCTTTGTGACCCGATGGACTGCAGCATGCCAGGCTTCCCTGTCCATCACCAACTTCCAGAGCTTGCTCAAACTCATGTCCATTGAATGGGTGACGTACATGGTGGGAAGTGGAAAACCAGTCAACTTCCAGTGGAAGCCAGGTACAGGACTAATTATCCTGCACACTCATATTGTTTAGTCACTAAGTCGTGTCCAGCCATTTTGCGACCCTATGGACTGTAGCCCTATAGGCTCCTCTGTTAGGAAATTGCACAGGCAAGAATGCTGGAGTGTGTTGCCATTTCCTATGCCAGGGCATTTGCCCAACTAGAGAGGAACCCAAATCTCCTGCATTGGCAGGTGCATTCTTCACCACTGAGGTGCCAGGAAAGCCCACAAATTTGTATTAGGGAAGTAATATATAAGTGAGTCCGAAATGTAGTACTTGGATGCAATCTCAAAAACGACAGATTGATCTCTGTTCATTTCCAAGGCAAACCATTCAATATCACAGTAATCCAAGTCTATGCCCCAACCAGTAACGCTGAAGAAGCTGAAGTTGAACTGTTCTATGAAGACCTACAAAACCTTTTAGAACTAACACCCAAAAAAGATGTCTTTTTCATTACAGGGGACTGGAATGCAAAAGTAGGAAGTCAAGAAACACCTGGAGTAACAGGCAAATTTGGCCTTGGAATATGGAATGAAACAGGGCAAAGACTAATAGAGTTTTGCCAAGAAAATGCACTGGTCATAGCAAACACCCTCTTCCAACAACACAAGAGAAGACTCCACACATGAACATCACCAGATGGTCAACACTGAAATCAGGTTGATTATATTATTTGCAGCCAAAGATGGAGAAGCCCTATACAGTCAACAAAAACAACACCAGGAGCTGACTGTGGCTCAGATCATGAACTCCTTATTGCCAAATTCAGACTGAAATTGAAGAAAGTAGGGAAAACCATTCAGGTATGACCTAAATCAAATCCCTTATGATTATACAGTGGAAGTGAGAAATAGATTTAAGGGACTAGATCTGATAGAGTGCCTGATGAACTATGGAGGGAGGTTTGTGACATTGTACAGGAGACAAAGATCAAGACCATCCCCATGGAAAAGAAATGCAAAAAAGGCAAAATGGCTGTCTGAGGAGGCATTACAAATAGCTGTGAAAAGAAGAGAAGTGAAAAGCAAAGGAGAAAAGGAAAGATATAGGCATCTGAATGCAGAGTTCCAACAAATAGCAAGAAGAGATAAGAAAGCCTTCCTCAGCGATCAATGCAAAGAAATAGAGGAAAACAACAGAATGGGAAAGACTAGAGATCTATTCAAGATAATTAGAGATACCAAGGGAACATTTCATGCAAAGATGGGCTCGATAAAGGACAGAAATGGTAGGGACCTAAGAGAAGCAGAAGATGTTAAGAAGAGGTGGCAGGAATGCACAGAAGAACTATACAAAAAAGATCTTCATGACCAAGATAATCATGATTGTGTGATCACTCACCTAGAGCCAGACATCCTGGAATGTGAAGTCAAGTGGGCCTTAGAGAGCATCACTACGAACAAAGCTAGTGGAGGTGATGGAATTCCAGTTGAGCGACTTCAAATCCTGAAAGATGATGCTGTGAAAGTGCTGCACTCAATATGCCAGCAAATTTGGAAAACTCAGCAGTGGCCACAGGACTGGAAAAGGTCCATTTTCATTCCAATCCCAAAGAAGGGCAATGCCAAAGAATGCTCAAACTACTGCACAACTGCACTCATCTCACACGCTAGTAAAGTAATGCTCAAAATTCTCCAAGCCTGGCTTCAGCAATACGTAAACCGTGAACTTCCAGCTGTTCAAGCTAGTTTTAGAAAAGGCAGAGGAACCACAAATCAAATTGCCAACATCCGCTGGATCTAGGAAAAAGCAAGAGAGTTCCAGAAAAACATCTATTTCTGATTTATTTTCTATGCCAAAGCCTTTGACTGTGTGGATCACAATAAACTGTGGAAAATTCTGAAGAGATGGGAATACCAGACCACCTGACTGGCCTCTTGATAATCCTATATGCAGGTCAGGAAGCAACAGTTAGAACTCGACATGGAACAACAGACTGGTTCCAAATAGGAAAAGGAGTACGTTCAGGCTGTATATTGTCACCCTGCTTATTTAACTTATATGCAGAGTACATCATGAGAAACGCTGGGCTGGAAGAAGCACAAGCTGGAATCAAGATTGCACGGAGAAATATCAATAACCTCAGATATGCAGATGACACCACCCTTATGACCAAAAGTGAAAAGGAGCAAAAAAGCCTCTCGATGAAGGTGAAAGAGGAGAGTGAAAAAGTTGGCTTAAAGCTCAACATTCAGAAAACTAAGATCATGGCATCTAGTCCCATCACTTCATGGGAAATAGATGGGGAAACTGTGGAAATAGTGTCAGACTTTATTTTTTGGGGCTCCAAAATCACTGCAGATGGTGACTGCAGCCATGAAATTAAATGACACTTACTCCTTGGAAGGAAAGTTATGACCAACCTAGATAGCATATTCAAAAGCAGAGACATTACTTTGCCAACAAAGGTCCGTCTAGTCAAGGCTATGTTTTTTCCAGTGGTCATGTATGGATGTGAGAGTTGGACTGTGAAGAAAGCTGAGCACTGAAGAATTGATGCTTTTGAACTGTGGTGTTGAAGAAGACTCTTGAGAGTCCCTTGGACTGCAAGGAGATCCAACCAGTCCATTCTGAAGATCAGCCCTGGGATTTCTTTGGAAGGAATGATGCTAAGGCTGAAACTCCAGTACTTTGGCCACCTCATGCAAAGAGTTGACTCATTGGAAAAGACTCTGATGCTGGGAGGGATTGGGGGCAGGAGGAAAAGGGGCGACAGAAGATGAGATGGCTGGATGGCATTACCAACTCAATGGATGTGAATTTGAGTGAACTCCGGGATTGGTGATGGACAGGGAGGCCTGGAGTGCAAAAAGTTGGATATGACTGAGCAATTAAACTGACTGAACTGAACATAATGACACATTTTACATTTTTTATTGTATATATCCCTTAACCAATTATTGTAATTTAGTTAACTTTACTACTTCTGTCTTTTAACCTTCATTCTTGCTTTATAAGTGTTTGACCAACTGACTTTAATATGTGCCTTTTTCATTGAGATTTTACTTTCATACATTTTCTTCTTTTTTTTAAATTTTATTTTATTTTTAAACTTTACATAATTGTATTAGTTTTGCCAAATATCAAAATGAATCCACCACAGGTATACCTGTGTTCCCCATCCTGAACCCTCCTGCCTCCTCCCTCTCCATACCATCCCTCTGGGTCGTCCCAGTGCACTAGCCCCAAGCATCCAGTGTCGTGCATCTTCTTTTTAATGAATGACATTTCTTTTCAGCTTAAAGAAGTCCTGTTTTAGAGGAGGTAAACTCTTTTAGCTTTTGTTTATCAGGGAAATCCTTAATCTTTTCTTCAATTCTGAATGATAAATTTTGGGGGCAGAAATTACTTGTTGGTAGTTTTTTGTTTTTTCTTTTAGTATTTTGAATATTTTATGACACCATTATCTGGTCTGTAAGATTTATGTCAGAAATCTGATGATAGCCTTATTGGGGTTCAATTGTATATAACAAATTGTTTTTCTCTTGCTGCTTTTTAGGATTCTGTCTTAATCCTTAATTTTAATCATTTTAACTATAGTTTGTCTTGCTATATGTTTCTTTGACTGTATCTTATTTTAAACTTTCTGGACTTTCTGGATCTGAATATTTGTTGACTTCAGATTAGGGAGATTTTCAACCATTTTTCATTTTTTTAAACCACTTCCTCTCTCTTCTCATTCTGTGTCCCCTGAAATACAAATGTCATTTATCTTGATCTTGTCCCAAAGTTCCCTTAAGGTGTTTTTACTTTTTAAATTATTTTTTCATTTTACTGCTCTGTTTGAGTGAGTTGGGGCTTCTCTGGTGGCTCTGCTTTTAATGCGGGAGACCCAAGCTCGATCTCAGGGGCAGGAAGATCCCTTGGAGAAGGGAATGGCAACCCACCCCAGTATTCTTGCCTGGAAAACTCAGTGGACAGAGGCCGGGTGGGCTGCAATCCAAAGGGTTAGAAAGTGTTGGACACGACTGAGTGACCAACACCCATCAACAGCTTTGGTTGAGCTGATTGCTTTGTCTTCCAACTTGCTGATTTATTTCCTAATTCAGCCAATCTGCTGTTAAACCACACTGTGTATTTTTCAATTCAGTTATGACTTCTGTTTGGTATTTTTTATATTTTCTCTCTCTTTATTGAAATTCTCACTGCATTCATTCATTCTTCTCCTGAGTTAAGGAAGCATTTTTATGTTCATTATTTTGAACTCTTTATTAACTAGATTACTTAACTATGTTTTGTTGAGTTCTTTTTCTGAAGTTTATCTTTCTTTTTTGATTAGAAAATATTTTTTTCTGTCCACATTTTGCTTCATTTTCTGTTTCTACTCTTAGTTATATCAGCTACCTCTCCCAGTCTAGAATAAGTGATCTTATATAAAATATGTCCTATGGATCTGAGAAGCACAATCCTGCTGGCTACCAGGGTCAGGAGCTCCAGGGGCATCCTTCATGTGGCCTGTGTGCATGTTCTTGTCATGGGGAGGCTGTAGCTGCTACTATGGCATGCTGGTGAGCAAGACTGGCCATCAGGAAGCCATGGCAACTGCCTGGCAGTTATAGGCAGATTTATCACTTGACATTTTGTGAGATTTGGCCAAGGTGCATTGGTGAGTTGGGCTATTGACAGGTCATGCCCACTGGTGTCAACAAATTAGAGGTTTCCAAATTGGTGCCTGCCAGTATCTCAATCCTAAAAGAGAAGCCCAACTGATTCCTACCTCTCCAGTAGACACTTCAGGATCAGTAAGCAAATCCCCTTTGCCTGTGGTCTCTGTACTTTTCAACCTATTGTTTTTGCACTGGTTTTCAGGTCAAATGAGTTTGTGCCTGTGGCCCTTAAAAGTGGATTTTCCATTTCTCCTAGTTCTATAGTTTTCCTAGATATATTCCCCATTGGTTTTCAAAGCAGTTTTTTTGGGCATTCCTTGCTTTTATGTAGTTATTAAGGGTTGGGTTGTCTGATGTGGAACCCAAATCCCTCACTCCTCAGGGAAATAACCCTATCCTTGTGATCATTCCCAGCTATAGATAACCATGAATGGGGTATGTTTTTCCCCTTTGGTGTGACAATATCATTCTTCTACTCATCTCATTGCTGTCCTTTCACTTTTTGTTGTGGAGATCCTGTTCATCAAATTTTCAAGGGCCTTTTGGAGGGAATTATTCTATATGTAGTTGTTGATTTGTTGTGTCTGTGCAAGGAGGTGGGTTCAGGAGCTTCCTGTGCTGCCATCTTGAACTCTTTGCAGTGGAAATGGGATAATGTCTTATGCATTTCTCAAACTAAAGTTTTTAAATACTACAGTTATTTTTTAAGAATAATTAGAATATTGCTTAAAATATTTGTTAAGTAAATTCAGTGTTTTTTTTTTTTTCTTAATCATTGGAGTATAGTTGATTGACAATGTTGTGCTACTTTCTATTACAGAGCAAAGTGAATTAGTTATAGTCATACATATATTCACTCTTTTTTTTTTTAGATTCTTTTCCCATATAAATAATTACAGAGCACTGAGTAAAGTTTTCTGTACAATATAGTATGTCCTTATTAGTTATCTATTTTATATATAATAGTGTGTGTATGTCAATCCCAGTCTTCTGATTTATCCCTCCCCTCCATCCCCTGGTAATCACAAAATTGTTTTCAACATCTGTGACTCTTCCTGTTTTATAAACACATTCATTTGTACCATATTTTTAGATGTCACATATAAGCAATATATTTGTCTTTCTTTGTCTGACTTACTTCACTCAGTATGACAATATCTAGATTCACCCATATTGCTGAAAATGGCACTATTACACTCTTTTTTATGGCTGAGTAATATTACATTTTATTTTTGCATTTTATTTTCCTTCAACATTATTTTTAAAAATTGAATTTGTGCAAATCCTCAGTGATATTTTTCTCTTTATTCTTATTTTCTCTATTCTGCTTCCTGCACTGATTGATTTTTTTTCTCAAAGCTCAGAAGTAAAATATGCTTTGACATTGGAGGGCTGTTAATACATGGCAATGATAGTCACTTAGACAGGCATCTTGAGTATTGCTGTCATGAGGCATTGCCAGGGAAAACCATGAGAAAAGTACCCTTTCTGTCCAGTTCTCTGTGGTCTGGTTCGCACTTAGTAGACTGAATAGACTGAATTATGAATTAGAGAATGTTAGTGGGAAAGGACAAAATACTCTGTGGGCAGGTTGATTGACTGATAATGGAGGAATTCTGACACCACAGCATAACTTATGTAAGAAATTGAAGAAATGTTAGCATCCAGTAGCATGGTCTGATAATAGGCACAACAGGCTAAAAATGTTTACTGTTCCAATGAGGGGCAGGGATTCAGTCATTCAAGAAGTGTCATCAATTTATTCAACAACATTGTTGCATTAACATAGAGGCATTTTGAGATTTTTAGAAATAAATTATTTAAAGCATTTTGTCAGAAGCTTGACATTTCTATTTTATTATGCTTTTCCTCATAATTACCTTTCTTGAAACATCATTGTGTTGCAATTTTTGAAAATAATTTAGAAACCTAATTGTTGACTTCTATCAGATTGAGGAAATTATCTGTTTCATTTGATTTTTTTTTTCATTTTCAGAATGAGAACAACATTTTCTTGTCATTTCTACTTCTAAGTAGAAGCAGAAGTCTTCCTGTGGTTGGCTGTGGTTACCTTCTCCTTATGGACTTCACACATGGCTCAGTTGCTAACGAATCCACCTGCCAGTGCAAGAGACACAAAGGATGTGGGTTCGATCCCTGGGTCAGGAAGATCCCCTGGAGTAGGAAAAGGCAACCCATTCCAGTATTCTTACATGGAAAATTCCATGGACAGCATATCCTGGCAGGCTACATGTCTGTGGACTTGCAAAGAGTCGGACACGAGTGAGCAACAGAGGAGGCACGGACCTTCTACTTAGTGTGGCTCCTAGGATCCCAGATGGTTTTCTTAATGTCAGTGTCCTACCCTTAGCTTTCACAAGACCCTGTGGGTCTGTGCTTCAAGTAGGGCTTTCTTTCACACACTTATCCCATCCTCTGCAACAGCCAGCTATTGATGGTTGCTATATGCTAGATTTATAAATCTAGCTTTTAATATCTTTTTAATATTTAACCTGCTTTTTAATATCTTTGCTTAAGGTAATCAGTTCAGTTCATTTCAGTCACTCAGACATGTCCGTCTCTTTGTGATCCCAAGGACTGCAGAATGCCAGGCTTCCCTGTCCCCACCAACTCCTGGAGCTTACTCAAACTCATGTCCATAGAGTTGATGATGCCATCCAACCATCTCATCCTCTGTCCTTCCTTCTCCTCCTGCCTTCAATCTTTCCCAGCATCAAGGTGTTTTCAAATGAGTCAGGTCTTTGCATAAGGTGGCCAAAGTATTGGAGTTTCACCTTCAGCATCAGTCCTTCTAATGAATATTAAGGACTGATTTCCTTTAGGATGGACTGATTTGATCTCCTTGCCACCAAGGGACACTCAAGGGTCTCTAACACCACAGTTCAAAAGCATCAATTCTTTGGCACTCAGCTTTCGTTATAGTCCAACTCTCCCATCCATACATGACTACTGGAAATACCATAGCTTTGACTAGATGGGGTCAAAAGTAATTGGCAAAGTAATTCAATGGCGTAGGTAATAAGACTTGTTATTTATGTAATTTTTCTTTTAGGAAAAAGATCCCACTGGTCTATGAACAAGATTGAATGAAGTGAAATATTTATAGAATTGATACATATATAAAATTAAAAAGCAGAAAAAATAATAAATAAAAACTTCCCCCAAAACTTAAATAAGCATAGAGAGACACAAGAATATCAAGTGAGAAGTCAAAATATAACTTGGAGATATATTATGAATAAAAAACATTAAAAATCTATCTCTTTAATTGTGAAATAGAAAAATGTTCTATTTTAAAAATTATTAATTTACCTTATGAGTTTAATTTTAAGGACTTTTGAAAAATATTTTCTTTGTTGTTGCTTTTTAATTTAAATTTATTTATTTTAATTAGAGGCTAATTACTTTACAATATTGTATTGGTTTTGTCATACATCAACATGAATCCGCTACGGGTGTACACGTGTTCCCAATCCTGAACCCCCCTCCCAACTCCCTCCCCGTACCATCTCTCTGGGTCATCCAAGTGCACCAGCCCCAAGCTTCCTGTGTCCTGCATCTTAGTCTTGTTAGAAATTATCTTGGAAATAAGTTCATTTCAGATAAAAATTCAACAATTCAAGTTTAATCATTCATCATTTAATGTGACAGCTATACATTTAATAAGGTTCATTTATTCTGGTAAGTAGACCCACTTTCATCAAGAAGATGGGACATTTGCTGGAGGCAGAACATAAGTGAGGATATAATTTGAGGTAAGGGAGTATAGAAACATTAACAGTAGTGGCCAGAGTACCATTTTGCCAGAGTGGGGCCTGGGACAGAGTCGCTGTAGCTGAACAATGAAATGTGCATATTTGGACTTGAAGGCAGAGGATAGGGAGCTTCAGGCAGTAGAGAAGCATGAAGTATGGAATATAAAAATTATCAAAGATAGGATTCACTAATTTAATACTTAGCATAGTATAAAGTCTGGGCTGACCACACCATGAGATATTTCTCACACAATAGTTTACATATATCTGTCTGTAAAAAAGATAACCATTAACAGTTGTGGTCTTCACAAGCTGAAAAATGTATGAGACAGAAGTGACTTAAAGAAAAGCCAAGTATTTTTTAAAATGCTGGAAACCAGAATTTGGGGGTAGAAGTCAAATCAAATGAATTATTTAGCCAAGTAAAGTGCTCTTCTGGGCTATATGTCTAGACAGTTCAAAAATATCTTAATAGAACTTGATAAATTCTGTCAACAAATTCATATTTTTTTCAGTTATATATGATTCTTTAAAAAAAAAAAGGAAAACACACACACTCTGAAATAGCCGTTTTTCTTCTATAAGAAAGTGCATTTCGATCTAAAGTCCTCAGAAGGCAAGACTCAGATATGTTTAAATATCTTGGAATATGTTGTTTATGATTCTTCATTTATATTGTCGAAACAAGCTTTTCTTGCTCTTCTGATTATAATGCTTATATGGATTTAACAAAAACATCATTTCTCAAAACATTTTCTTTTTAAGTTTTTACCATGACAGAAAGTCATAGAAAAAGGACTGTCTGCCTTTGAACAAATGCTGTTCTGTTGATGTGTTCACCTTTGGACAAATGCTAGTCTGTTAATTTCTTAGAGCTTAGGAAACACCTGATTCCTGGTACTCTCAGTCACTTCTTCCTGAGGAAGAAAGGTCCAGCTACATATAGAACAAGGATAGTGACTAGAACTCTTACTATTTAGTAGGTAATAAATATGCCCTTTCATATTTTCCTTTCCAGCTAAAAATGTGTATGTGGAATTACATTTCCCCAAACCATATTAGATGTATATTTATTTTTAACATCATTAAGAAGCAATTCAATTTTTCTTCTCTGCAAGAAATCAGATAAATCATAAAGCAAACCTTAAAAACTGTTTCATCCAAAGTGCATGCACACAGTCAATATTTTTAATGTTTGTTTAACTTTTATGCAAAGTGCCAGAGTAAACATCTGGTTGCTTTGTAATGGGATCCACATGTAGTTTTCCCCTTTCAACTTTCCTTCTTCTTACAAGAAAAGTTTTCAGATTTCTTGAGGGCCACAGCTGGGTACAAAATTTGTTGAGTATTAAAATGATAAACCACATTTTCTCTTTTCACTGATGGGTACTTAGGCTGAGGGGTAAATATTTTGGCATGATTAAGTATGTCACAAACTGATTCAGTTTGCAATGTGTTGACCTGCTTAACTTTTTCACCCCAGCTAAATTTATAAAAGTTTTGTAAAACTAAATGTTCTTTGTTGTCTTTTCTGATGTTAAACAGAACATATGGTGCTTTGCAGCAAAAGATAATTAAAATTTTGCCTTGCCTGCCTAGTTTGTTTAAAAAAAAAAGTTTAATGGAATTTAGAAATAATAGAGTACAATAAGAAAAAGTACTGAGTAAATCATTAATTGAGCACTATTATCTGTACATTTCTAGCTTTTCAAGCCTACAAGACCATTCCAAAGAATAAGTAGAAATGCTCTGAGTATTATTTTTAGTGAATTAAAAGTAAATCCAGAATTTCTCTTCCTAAAACCAAGTAAAAGGAAAAACCCTTTGTAAAATAATTGGAAGCTATTTGATAAAGTCATATTCTTTGTTCTTTGCAAAGACTTCATGTTAAGACAATATGTTAATAAAAATTGTGGCACTTGGAAATTCTTGTGAAGACATCTAAAGTTTTAATTATTTCAGTTCTTGGACATTTTGGGGCCTCCTACTTCTCTTCCTTATTTTGGAAGGACAACCTATGTCGTCAAAATGAAAGCTGTATCATGAATTGCAAATTTCAATAAGATGTGTAGAGCATAGCAGACAGTAGGAACTCAATAAGTAACTGAAAAATGGATTAACAGATGAATTAAAGTCTTTTCATAAAATTTTTGTTATTAACAAAACAGAATAACCAGACTTAAGAGAAGACTGAATCTTAACTCTATGAAAAGACCACAGTACACCCCAGTCCCTCCTTTCCTTCAGTCTTGTGTTTATTTTTTTTTAATGTTTTCTCTTTTTTAATGGTTATTTGTAATTTTGTTTATTCATGAGAGATTTTCACACAAAATCTCTGCCTTTTGTGTTTTTTTCCTGTTTATAGTGGTCTCTCTTACATCAATGACAGAGTTTGATCCTGCCTATGTCCTAGCATCTTAGCTTCTGCCTTAAGAAATCATAATTCTGGAATGATTCTTTTATTGTTCTAGAGGAATATGTTCTAGACTTCAGCTCCACAGTATTTGGTTATGATTTTGCATGCCCATTCTTATGCCATTTCTACATGGCCATATCAAGAAAATTTGCCTCTATTAGCCACTTTTGAAATCCTCCCCTCACTGTAATGAAAGAGATAATTATAATCATCATAATGGTTTCACTTAATTTTAATTTTCTACTTAATTTGAAAATGGAGGAGAAAGCATTATGGCTCATCTCCCTAATTATACTCCTCATTTTACAGTTTCCATATAGAATAACACAATATTTATACATTCCTTATCAACTTATTTTTATTCAGTGAAAAAACACCAAGAGAGTTTTAGAAAGGATGTATAAGAAACTTTCACTTCTGAAAGATCCCTAGACAGTAAGGCAAATGGAAATCAGGTTTATTTATATCACCACTAAGCTAAGTCTGAAAGTCCAATACTTTGGCCACCTGATTCAAAGAACCAGCTCATTGGAAAAGACTCTGATGCTGGGAAAGATTGAAGGCAGGAGGAGAAGGGAACAACAGAGGATAAGATGGTTGGATGGCATCACCGACGTGATGAACATGAGTTTGAGTAGGCTCTGGGAATTGGTGATGGACAGGGGGACCTGGTGTGCTGCAGTCCATGGGGTCACAAAGAGTCGAACACAACTGAGTGACTGAACTGAACTGAAGCTAAGGCTAATGGATGAACTTGAGCTGTATTACAGGGTCTAGTTATGTAAAGTAAATTGATGTTTAGAGATGTTCTGATATTAAAACTATTAAAAACTATAATGATATTAGCAAATGATAACTTAAATGATGGTTATTGATTTTTAAAATATTGATTACATTTTGGAATGTTATAGACAGACATCACAAAATAGTGATACTTTGAAGAGGTAGCCTGCAGTATAGTTTGAGGAGCTTGACATGCATGGAGAATTTACAGTGTGGTATTTTAAATGAGTTTAAGCACTTTTATGCCAAGATATTTTGGGGAAGCTTATTCACACAGAGGATACTTTCTTCTTCAGTAAATATGTTCCCTAGTGCAAAAGCTCCCAATTCTGTTTGAATTCTCTGTTATATTCTGGCATGCATACTCGTTTGATGTGTATGCATGTATTTACTTTTTTTCTTTCTATCTCTCTCTCTTTTTTTTTTTTTTTTTTGACCAACGTCACATGAGTGGTAGTGTCCAAAGCCCAATTAACTTGAACTTGCTAAAATCTGTCTATGGTGTTAAGAAAAAAAATAATAATAACAGAAACCTCCCTATTCCCTAATCATCCAAATGAAGAGATTTGAATATCTCTTGTGTATAGCTGAAGCTTTCCCATTTTTCAACTTTTAACTGACTTTATTGTGTTTTTGGGAAGCAGAAGTAAAATGAAAAAATGGAAACAATAATACACTAAAAATATATGAGAATCCATGCTCAATTTTTCTTTTTTACTTTAGTTTTGTAAAGGCATGGAAATTGGGCTCAGTTTGATTTCCAGTCCTTTGAAGTAAACCCTTGTTTCAAGTCTTTTTGTTTGTTTTGATTTACACAAATTATGTGCCTATCTTTTTTGGTCACAGAGGGGCATTAGACAAAAACGCAATATCCAATCACGGACTAGACAAGCCTGGATTAGACTGTGTTAAGACGTGGACTGTTGCTTTCTTCATCTGTGCACAACGTGTTATCTCAACTAGACAGAATGCCCCAGAGGACAGTACTTGATTTACCACAAGTCACAGCACAACTGTGATCACCTAACAAATGATTACTTACAGGTACTTGTTATTCTTATTAAAGAAATGTGATCTTGGAAAGTCATTTTGTAATCTCAGCCCATTCACCTGTAAAATGGAATAACAGTAGTACCTGACTCAAAGGACAGCTCTGAGTATTGAATAGGTTATAACTATAAAATCAGTGAACTTAGTGCCCAGTATATAGTAATCTTTCTCTTTCTGTGTGTGTGTGTGTGAGTGTGAGTGTGCACGTGTGTATGAGCATGCACAGCTGTGGTCAGTCACGTCTGTCTCTTTGCAACCCTGTGGACTGTAGCCCACTAGGTTCTCTATCTATGGAATTTCCCAGGCAAGAATACTGGAGTGGGTTGCCATTTCCTACTCCAGGGGATCTTCTCAACACAGGGATTGAACCTGTGTCTCCTGGGTCTCCTGCATTGGCTGGAAGATTCTTTACCACTGAACCACCTGGGAAGCCACTTTTTTATCTATATCCATATATAAATAGAGAAATATATAACACATTTCATAAATTCAAAAACATATTCATTCATATTTATTGTCGCTGAAAAGTTGATATATTTGTTGTTGACTGATCTTAGCATTGTGACATAATTGTATTGGTATTATTCTTTTTATCCCTATTATTATATAAAATAATGATGTTGGGTTGGCCAAAAAGTTTGAGTTTTTCCATAAGATGTTACAGAAAACCCAAACTAACTTTTTTGCCAACCCAATATTTGGCACCCAATATCAAGGCACCCAAATAGTGTCTTGCATTCAATTAAATGAATATATTTTTTTAATCTTGTAGATGAATATTCAGATGTGTTATAGAACATCTATTCACGGACTATGTGTAGAAATAGTGTTTATCTGATTTTCATAGCTGTCAGGGCTTTCTAGGTAGCACTAGTGGTAAAGAACATGCCTAACAATGCAGGAGACATAAGAGATATATGTTCAATCCCTGGGCTGGGAAGATCCCCTGGAGATGGGTATCACAACCCACCCCGGTATTCTTGCCTGTAGAATACCATGGACAGAGGGGCCTTGTGGGCTACAGTCCACAGGGCTGCAAAGAGTCAGACACAACTGAAGCAACTTAACACACAAGCATGTACGTATAGCTACAACAGAACTTTTTGTCTTTAGCTGTTATTTTAAAAGCCTTTTGTCCATATTATAATACAGTAGATGACAAAACTAAACTCAGAAGTTTCAATTGCAAAGGCTATGTTCCAAATGAACTGTGTTTTTGATAAATAATAAACATTTGTACGTGAATCAGCAGAGTCAATAGAAATATAATTATTTACACTTGAATATACATTTTATTGCATTTGTTTTATGCAACATAGCAACTTGTGTGGCTGTGATAAAAAGAGCACCTTTTGGAATTTAGGAAGGTATATTCCTAGCTCTGTGAATGTTAAATCGTCTCAGTCATGTATGGCTCTTTACAACCCCATGGACTGTAGCCCACCAGATTCCTTTATCCATGGGATTTTCCAGGCAAAAATACTGGAGTGTTTCCATTCTCTCCTCAAGGGGATCTTCCTGATACAGGAACTGGACCCACCTCGTCTCTTATGTCTCCTTCATTGGCAGACATGTTCCCTAACACTAGTGCCAGCTGGGCTGCTGGTAACCAAAATCACTTACACAAATCATTAACCTCTCTGAGCAATTATTTTCTCCATTTGTAAAATGAGTCTTAGACTGGTAATGGCTGATATTTATATGAGTTTTTATTGTGCAGAAGGGTGTGATTGCCTTCCAGGGCCAACCTAGGTCAGAGTATTTCACCAGATGGAACAGTGCAATGTTCTTGAGTCTCCTTTGGTGTGGAGGTTTGCCTCAAAAAATTAAATAACAAACATGTGTTTGTGTATGGTAGTAGAAAGAACATAATGCTAGAAGTTTTGCTCCCCAAATATTTTGAATTGTCTCAAGAAGTTGTACCCAAAGAAGTCAGGAGTCAGGATATAAGGTACTACAGTTATTCAAAACCTTAGTAGAGCTTCCCATGACACTTCACACTGTGGAAATACAAGTTGCCCTCCAGAATTAGAAGTAGGGCAAGGCAATTTGTATTCATTTCTGTTCAATCAAGAAGGGTTCAGTGGAGGAGGCTCTATTTCACAAACCTTGTTATGAAAAGAGAAAGAATGTTAGCTTAATGCTTACTGTCATTAAGTGTTCAGTAAACCATACTGTCTAGTTCACAGATGTGGGAAGCTATTTTCTGGCTAGTGACAGCAAGAGCAATGACATCGTATTAAGAGAGGTGACATTAAACAAGTCTGCCAGTAACTTACTGTGTGACTTTGGGCAAGTCAGCTCTCCTCTGGAGATAATGGTGATCTGCATTTCTTTCTAATTTATCTTCTGACTCCTGAGGAACATATTGTAGGTACCTATTGGACAATTTGATAATTGAGATTTACTTTATACATGGTCCAGTGAGAATTAAAAATAATCACTGAAACTAATGGGACAGAAGGATGAAAAGAGCTGGGTCAATTGCAGTCATAACTTCCCAAGAAAAGCTTTTGGAAATAGATAATAGTTGAAGTGATGAAACCAAACTGGTGATGCAAAACACTCTTCTGTAACAATTTGTAGAAAACATCAGCGCATCAGAACTTTATTTCATATTTCTAGTGTTTTGGAAAGGAAAGTCTTTTTACTTTTTTTAAACATGAAATTGTCTATTAGAAGTAACAGACATTGCCTCAACTTAAATTCATGATTTAGCTGAGGCACCAGGCTTCAGTTAATTTCAAATATTTCCCCTCTATCCTTTTAACCCATCATTTATTATGTCTAAAAGTTGGCAATAGGAAAGAAAGCATGTTTGTAGGAAGATCAAATTGACAGAGACTGATCATATAGAAAGAAAGCAACTGCAAACATAAATTTTATAGGAGGATTAGTGATTCTCATTAATGTGTTTTTATTATCTGATCTATAATGGGAATTTATGATATAAGTTATTCATAACATTTACATAGATATTCAGGTTAATTTAACTAAGGATTAGGAGAAGGTACATTATGTTAGCAAAGACCATAGTTTATATTTCAGCTTCACTACTTATTGGCTCTGTAACCCAAGGAAATCAGTTGGTTCAAATATCTGTGAAATGAGGATAATAATACCTTCTTCATTGAGTTGTAAAAATTAAATAATTTCTTATACATAAGACCTATGAAATGCCACATAAATATGATGTGCTGATAATTGGTCACTAAGTATTCAAACTTTAAGATAATTATCAACTCATAAGATGTTGATCTAAATTGTTCTTCCATGCCTATAGAGTTCACACCTTTATATTTAAATATTAATAGAAATTAATATACATGTTTGCTTTTTGTTATAATAGTATTAAAATTGTTATAAACCTTCCAATATTTTTCACATAGTGAAAAATCATAAATGCGTGATTACTCAGTCATGTCTGATTTTTGCAACCCCATGGACTGTTGCCCACTAGGCTCCTCTGTCCAAGGGATTTTTCAGGCAAGAATACCAGAGTGGGTTGCCATTTCCTCCTCCAAGGGATTTTCCCTACCCTGGGATCAAATTTTCATCTCCTGTGTCTCCTGCTTTGCAGACAAATTCTTTATTCTCTGAGGCATCAAGGAAACCCATAGTATCATACATGGAATATTAAATACATATGACACACTGGAATTTTTGTTTATCTATTTAGGACTTGAGGGCTTTGCAAAAGACTCAGTGGTAAAGAATCCACCTGTCAAGCAAGAGATGCAGGTTTGATCCGTGCATTAGGAAGAGCCCCTGGAGAAGGAAATAGCAACCCACTCCAGTATTATTTCCTAGAAAATCCTATGGACAGAGGAGCCTGGTGGACTACAGTCAATGGGGTTGCAAAGTCAGACACAACTGAGCGATTGAACACACACACAGTTGCACACATTAAAAATGTTATGCAAGATAATTATGATAAGGAAAATGATAAGTATTAGAGAAATGTGTGCATGAGTGCTAGCTTCCGCTGTGAAGCTGAAGTTGTTTCAGCCATGTCCAACACTTTGCAACCCTGTAGACTGTAGGTCACCAGGCTCTTCTGTTCATGGGATTCTCCAGGCAAGAATACTGGAATGGGTTTTTATGCCTTCGTCCAGGGCATCTTCCCCACCCATGGGTTGAACCTGCGTCTCTTATGTCTCTTGCATTGGCATGCAGGGTCTTTACCACTGATACCAACTGGGAAGCCAGTGAAATGTGTACAAAACGTCAACATCATCAAATCTTGCTTCCATGAAATGGTATACATATTTCTTAGGGGACTTTTACATGGGTGAGTGTGGAACACAAACTCTCAGAAGCTCCACAGATCCCACATCCAGGAAAGGGTGTGTACATGTACATGATACTGCAGGCCACAGAAGGAGATGCCCTGGGTAGAGTTCCTCACTGACCATGCTCAGTTCAATTCAGTCACTCAGTCATGTCCGACTGTTTACAGTATCATGGACTGCAGCACACCAGGCCTCCCAGTCCATCACCAACTCCCGGAGTTCACTCAAACTCATGCTCATTGAGTCAGTGATGCCATCCAACAATATCATCCTCTGTCGTTCCCTTCTCCTTTCACCTTCAATCTTTCCCAGCGTCAGGGTATTTTCAAATAAGTCAGCTATTTGTATCAGGTGGTCAAAGTATTGGAGTTTCAGCTTCAACATCAGTCCTTCCAATGAATATTAAGGACTGATTTCTTTTAGGATGGACTGGTTGGATCTACTTGCAGTCCAAGGGACTCTCAAGAATCTTCTCTAACACTTCAGTAAAAAAGCATCAATTCTTCAGTGCTCAGCTTTATTCATAGTCCAGCTCTCACATCCATACGTGACTACTGGAAAAACCATAGCCTTGACTAGACGGACTTTTGTTGGCAATGCAATGCCTCTGCTTTTTAATATGCTGTCTAGATTGGTCATAACTTTTCTTCTAAGGAGTAAGCATCTTTAATTTCATGACTGAAGTTACCATCTGCAGTGATTTTGGAGCCCCCAAAAATTAAGTCTGCCACTGTTTCAAAAGTTTCTCCATTTATTTGCCATGAAGTGATGGGACTGGATTCCATGATCTTCGTTTTCTGAATGTTGAGCTTTAAACCAACTTTTTCACTCTCCTCTTTCACTTTCATCAAGCAGTTCTTTAGTTCTTCACTTTCTGCCTTAGGGTGATGTCATCTGTGTATCTAAGGTTACTGATATTACTCCTGGCAATCTTGATTCCAGCTTGTGCTTCATCCAGCCCAGTGTTTTTCATGATGTACTCTGCATAGAAGTTAAATCAGCAGGGTGACAATATACATCCTTGACGTATTCATTTTCCTATTTGGAACCAGTCTGTTGTTCCATGCCCAGTTCTAGCTGTGGCTTCCTGACCTGCATAAATAGGTTTCTCAAGAGGCAGATCAGGTGGTCTGGTATTCCCATCTCTTTCAGAATTTTCCACAGTTTATTGTGATCCACACAGTCAAAGGCTTTGGCATAGTCAAAAGAGCAGAAATAGATGTTTTTCTGGAACTCTCTTTCTTTTTTGATAATCCAGCAGATGTTGGCAATTTGATCTCTGGTTCCTCTGCCTTTTCTAAAACCAGCTTGGACATCTTGAAGTTCACAGTTCACGTATTGCTGAAGCCTGGCTTGGAGAATTTTGAGCATTACTTTACTAGTGTGTGAGATGAGTGCAATTGTGCGGTAGTTTGAACATCCTTTGGCATTGCCTTTCTTTGGGTTTGGAAAGAAAACTGACTTTTTCCAGTCCTGTGGCCACTGCTGAGTTTTCCAAATTTACTGGCTTGTTGAGTGCAACACTTTCATAACATCATCTTTTAGGATTTGAAATAATTCAATTGGAATTCTATCACCTCCACTAGCTTTGTTTGTATTGATGCTTCCTTAGGGCCACTTGACTTCGCACTCCAGGATGTCTGGCTCTAGGTGAGTGATCACACCATCGTGATTATCTGGGTCATGAAGATCTTTTTTGTACAGTTCATCTGTGTATTCTTGCCACCTCTTCTTAATATCTACTGCTTCTGTGAGGTCCATACCATTTCTGTACTTTATTATGCCTATCTTTGCATGAAATGCTCCCTTGGTATCTCTAATTTTCTTGACGAGATCTCTAGTCTTTCCTCTTCGATTGTTTTCCTCTATTTCTTTGCACTGATCACTGAGGAAGGCTTTCTCATCTCTTCTTGCTCTTCTTTGGAACTCTGCATTCAGATGCTTATATCTTTCCTTTTCTCCTTTGCTTTTTGCTTCCCTTCTTTTCACAGCTATTTCTAAGGCCTCCTCAGACAGCCATTTTGCTTTTTTGCATTTCCTTTTCTTGGGGATGATCTTGGTCCCTGTCTCTTGTAGAATGTCACAAACCTCCATCCATAGTTCATCAGGTACTCTATCAGATCTAGTCCCTTAAATGTATTTCTCAGTTCCACTGTATAATCATGAGGGATTTGACTTAGGTCATACCTGAATGATCTAGTGGTTTTCCCTACTTTCCTCAATTTAAGTCTGAATATGGCAATAAGGAGTTCACGATCTGAGCCACAGTCAGCTCCCGGTCTTGTTTTTCCTGACTGTATAGAGCTTCTCGGAGAAGGCAATGGCACCCCACTCCAGAATTGCCTGGGAAATCCCATGGATGGAGGAGCCTGGTGGGCTGCAGTCCATGGGGTTGCTAAGAGTAGGACAAGACTGAGCGACTTCACTTTCACTTTTCACTTTCATGCATTGGAGAAGGAAATGGCAATCCACTCCAGTGTTCTTGCCTGGAGAATCCCAGGGATGGGGAGCCTGGTGGGCTGCCATCTATGGGGTCGCACAGAGTCAGACATGACTGAAGCGACTTAGCAGCAGCAGCAGCATAGAGCTTCTCCATCTTTGGCTGCAAAGAATATAATTAGTCTGATTTTGGTGTTGACCTTCTGGTGATGTCCATGTGTGGAGTCTTCTCTTGTGTTTTTGGAAGAGGGTGTTAGCTATGACCAGTGAGTTTTTTTGGGAAAACTCTACTAGCCTTTGCCCTGCTTCATTCTGTACTCCAAAGCCAAATTTCCCTGTTACTCCAGGTGTTTTTTGACTTCCTATTTTTGCATGCAAGTCCCCTATAATGAAAAGAACATCTTTTTTGGGTGTTAGTTCAAAAAGGTCTTGTAAGTCTTTATAGAACTGTTCAGCTTCTTCAGCATTACTGGTCAGGGCATAGACTTGGATTACCATGATATTGAATGGTTTGCCTTGGAAACAAACAGAGATCATTCTGTAGTTTTTGAAATTGCATCCAAGGGCTTCCCTGGTGGCTCAGATGGTAAAGCGTCTGCCTGCAATGTGGGAGACCCAGGTTCAATTCCTGGGTCAGGAAGATCACCTGTAGAAGGAAATGGCAATCCACTCCAGCACTCTTGCCTGGAAAATCCCATGGACAGAAGATCCTGATAGGCTACAGTCCATGGGGTTGCAAAGAGTTGGACACGACTTCACTTTCACTGTATTTCAGACTCTTTTGTTGACTATGATGGCTACTCCATTATGGGTTAAATTCACCCATTCCAGTCCATTTTAGTTCTCTGATTCCTAAAATGCCGACATTCACTCTTGCTATCTCCTGTTTGACCACTTCCAATTTGCCTTGATGCATGGACCTAACATTCCAGGTTCCTATGACCATGCTCAAGACACCAACAAACCAACAGCAGACAGTTGTTGCTCATTGTCCTCACTGACAATGGGTTTCAACAATGGGATTTCATTATGCTTCTGAATCTGTTCTATTTGGGCAGTCTTTTGAGGAACCCGGATGAAACAACTTATGAAGAGGCAAGTGACCTTGTGGACTCTGCCTACAATTGCCTTCTCCTCTTACTCCACAAGAGGGAGACTGATATTTTCACACAACATTCCTATAATCTCTCCATGGCATACAATGTGCCATTTATGGCCTATTACTTAAAAACTTTATATATGCTATATGTGAAAGCATTCTGCATAAGGTCTAGCAGGACTATGGGATTTTAATATAAACAATAATTTAACAACCACATGCTACACATGAGTCTTTGAAAAGTTAGAGGCAAACTTAGTCACTTAATTAGTGAATATAACCTATAACCTCATGGTCTGGAGCATTCACTTCCTAACACCTTACAGCTGTCAATACTCAACAAATATTGATGTACTCCCCAAAGTTTGGGGCTTATAAGATATATCATGAAATTATGCACATATGCTTTAAAGAATATATAAACACCTTTTTTTCAGTTTGAGAGTTTTTTCCAGTATTATCTTTTAATCACAGTTTCTTTTTATTTATGTAATTGTATAAGTCAAAAGGGCTTTCATGTGTGTTAGTGAAAATGTAAGATTAAGAGAACTGTTAAACTATATTGTGAATTGTACAATAATTTCTTCTTAAAGTGGTAATATTACTATATTCTCAGTAAAAATCTTATCAATGGTCAATTTATTATATTTCAACCTTTTAGTCTCCATGGTTGGATGTTACTTAAAATTCTTGCATTTTATAGACTCAACAAGAAGAAATGATGAGGACTAAAGAAAGAGTGACCATTGACATGTTACAGAATGGCATAATTCCTTTAATGGTATATTGTTAGACAAAAGGCATGAATTGCTGGAGGAATGTTAAGTATTTATGGAAACTAAATATGCTATGATTATCTAGACTTTATACTATATACTATTATGTAAAAATAGCAATTTAAAAACATCTTGATTTTGTATTAATAAAATTCATATTTTTACAGCTAAATAAATTATTTTAAAATGTTAAATATATAAAGTTAGAAAAATAAATTCTCCCAATACTACTTTCAGTGTTATGTATAATACTTTTGTCCATTTGGCTACTGGGAACTGGTCAATGTTAGCCAATTTTTCTCTTTACTTTCCTTATACAAATAGCATTCTACCATGTTGATTCTACCTGTTGCTGAGGAGGTTGTAGAAATTAACATTTTGTGATTACCCAGTCACTATGATAGTGAATATTAGGCATTAAGAATCAATTCTTAAAGTCATCTATTCAGTAAGAGGAAGAAGCATATGTTTATTTCACGCTTATTATGCGTTCATTATTTTGCTAGGTGCCTTGGGGAATACAAAGTACTGGTTTCTGGATGTTTTAAAGTAATTTAAAGCCTATTTGAAGAAGTAAGCAATATATGTGAAATATATACAAATATACTTGCTTGCATATAATTTTTTAAATTGGTTTGGAAAACTTAGAGAAATATGGGCTATCTAGAGAAAATTGATTTTTACATAGTCAGTGCCTGAATAACCAAAAAAGAGTCAATGTGAATTTCTGTTTTGAGAAATTATCTTTAAATTTAAGACTTTATATCACATAAGATTCTGTTAAAAACCAGCATGTTTTGGGGCTTTCCTTGGGTTTTCCTTGTAGCTCAGTCAGTAAAGAATCTACCTGCAGTGCAGGAGACCCTGCTTCAATACCTGGGTTGGGAAGATCTCTTGGAGAAGGAAATGGCAAACCCACTCCAGTATCCTTGCCTGGAAAATCTCATGGAAGAGGAGCCTGGTGGGCTGCAGTCCTTGAGTTTGCAAAGAGTTGAGCACGACTGAGTGACTAACACACACACACACACACACAAAGGAAATCAGTCCTGAATATTCATTGGAAGGACTGATGTTGAAGCTGAAATTCCAATACTTTGGCCAGCTGACGGGAAGAACTGACTCATTGCAAAAGACCCTGAAGCTGGGAAAGATTAAGGGCAGGAGGAGAAGGGGATGACAGAGGAAGAGATAGTTGGATGGTATCACTGACTCAATGGACCTGAGTTTGAGCAGGCTTCATGAGTTGGTAATGGACAGGGAAGCCTGGCCTGCTGCTGTCCATGGAGTTGCAAAGAGTCAGACACAACTCTGACTAAACTGACTAAACAACTGAACTGACTGACTGACTGATGGCTCAGCAGGTAAATAATTCACCTGTATTTCAGGATACACAAGAGAGGTGGGTTCGATCCCTGGGTCTGGAAGATCCCCCGGCATAGAAAAATGGCACTCCAGTTTTCTTGTCTGAAAAATCGCAGGGGAGCCTGTCAGGCTATAATCCGTGTGGTCACAAAGAGTCAGACACTACTGAGAAACTGATGCATGCATGCAGTATGTTATTACTCATCTAGGGACCAGTTATATGGTGCAATACTAAAATCTTTACAAAAATTAATTTGACTTTATTCTACTATAAAAAATGTCAGTTCGGTTCAGTCAGTTCAGTTCAGTTACTCAGTAGTGTTCGACTCTTTGTGACCCCATGAATCACAGCACGCCAGGCCTCCCTGTCCATCACAAACTCACGGAGTTCATCCAGACTCATGTTCATCGAGTCAGTGATGCCATCCAGCCATCTCATCCTCTGTTGTCCCCTTTTCCTCCTGCCCCCAATCCCTCCCAGCATCAGAGTCTTTTCCAATGAGTCAACTCTTCAAATAGGTGGCCAAAGTACTGGAGTCTCAGCTTTAGCATCATTCCTTCCAAAGAAATCCCAGGGCTGATCTCCTTCAGAATGGACTGGTTGGATCTCCTTGCAGTCCAAGGGACCTTCAGGAGTCTTCTCCAGCATCATAGTTCAAAAGCATCAATTCTTCAGTGCTCAGCTTTCCTCACAGTCCAACACTAGCATCCATACATGACCACAGGAAAAAACATAGCCTTGACTAGATGGACCTTTCTTGGCAAAGTAATGTCTCTGCTTTTGAATATGCTATCTAGGTTGGTCATAACTTTCCTTCCAAGGAGTAAGCGTCTTTTAATTTCATGGCTGCAGTCACCATCTGCAGTGATTTTGGAGCCCAAAAAAATAAAGTCTGACACTGTTTCCACTGTTTCCCCATCTATTTGCCATGAAGTGATAGGACCAGATGCCATGATCTTCATTTTCTGAATGTTGAGCTTGAAGCCAACTTTTTCACTCTCCACTTTCACCTTCATCAAGAGGCTTTTTAGTTCCTCTTCACTTTCTGCCGTAAGGGTGGTGTCATCTGCATATCTGAGGTTATTGATATTTCTCCCGGCAATCTGGATTCCAGCTTGTGCTTCTTCCAGTCCAGCGTTTCTCATGATGTACTCTACATATAAGTTAAATAAGCAGGGTGGCAATATACAGCCTTGATGTACCCCTTTTCCTATTTGGAACCAGTCTGTTGTCCCATGTCCACTTCTAACTGTTGCTTCCTGACCTGCATATATAGGTTTCTCAAGATGCAGTTCAGGTTGTCTGGTATTCCCATCTCTTTCAGAATTTTCCACAGTTTATTGTGATCCACACAGTCAAAGGCTTTGGCATAGTCAATAAAGAAGAAATAGATGTTTTTCTGGAGCTCTCTTGCTTTTTAAATGATACAGCAAATGTTGGCAATTTGATCTCTGGTTCCTCTGCCTTTTCTAAAGCCAGCTTGGAATATCTGGAAGTTCATGGTTCACATATTGCTGAAGCCTGGCTTGGAGACTTTTGAGCATTACTTTACTAGCATGTGAGATGAGTGCAATTATGCAGTAGTTTAAGCTTTCTTTGGCATTGCCTTTCTTTGGGATTGGAATGAAAACTGACCTTTTCCAGTCCTGTGGCCACTGCTGAGTTTTCCAAATTTGCTGGCATATTGAGTGCAGCACTTTCACAGAATCATCTTTCAGGATTTGAAATAGCTCCACTGGAATTCCATCACCTCCACTAGATTTGTTCGTAGTGATGCTTTCTAAAGCCCACTTGACTTCACATTCCAGGATGTCTGGCTCTAGGTCAGTGATCACACCATCGTGATTATCTTGATCATGAAGATATTTTTTGTACAGTTCTTCTGTGTATTTCTACAACCTCTTCTTAATATCTTCTGCTTCTCTTAGGTCCATACAATTTCTGTCCTTTCTCTAGACCATCTTTGCATGAAATGTTCCCTTGATATCTCTAATTTTCTTGAATAGATCTCTAGTCTTTCCCAGTCTGTTGTTTTCCTCTATTTCTTTGCATTGATCACTGAGGAAGGCTTTCTTATCTCTTCTTGCTATTCTTTCTAACTCTGCATTCAGATGCTTATGTCTTTCCTTTTCTCCTTTGCTTTTTGCTTCTCTTCTTTTCACAGCTATTTGTAAGGCCTCCTCAGACAGCCATTTTGCTTTTTTGCATTTCTTTTCCATGGGGATGATCTTGATCCCTGTCTCCTGTACAATGTCATGAACCTCATTCCATAGTTCATCAGGCACTCTATCAGATCTAATCCCTTAAATCTATTTCTCACTTCCACTGTATAATCATAAGGGATTTGATTTATGTCATACCTGAATGGTCTAGTGGTTTTCCCTACTTTCTTCAGTTTCAGTCTGAACTTGGCAATAAGGAGTTCATGATCTGAGCCACAGTCAGCTCCCAGTCTTGTTTTTGCTCTCTGTATAGAGCTTCTCCATCTTTGGCTGCAAATAGTATAATCAATCTGATTTCGGTGTTGACCATCTGGTGATGTCCCTGTGTAGAGTCTTCTCTTGTGTTGTTGGAAGAGGGTGTTTGCTATGACCAGTGAATTTTCTTGGCAAAACTCTATTAGTCTTTGCCCTGCTTCATTCCATATTCCAAGGCCAAATTTGCCTGTTACTCCAGGTGTTTCTTGACTTCCTACTTTTGCATTCCAGTCCCCTATAATGAAAAAGACATCTTTTTTGGGTGTTAGTTCTAAAAGGTCTTGTAGGTCTTCATAGAACTGTTCAACTTCAGCTTCTTCAGCATTACTGGTTGGGGCATAGACTTGGATACTCTGATATTGAATGGTTTGCCTTGGAAATGAACAGAGATCAATCTGTCGTTTTTGAGATTGCATCCAAGTACTGCATTTTGGACTCTTTTGTTGACCATGATGTCTTCTCCATTTCTTCTAAGGGATTCCTGCCCACAGTTGTAGATATAATGGTCATCTGAGTTAAATTCACCCATTCCAGTCCATTTTAGTTCACTGATTCCTAGAATGTTCATGCTCACTCTTGCCATCTCCTGTTTAACCACTTCCAATTTGCCTTGATTCATGGACCTGATATTCCAGGTTCCTATGCAGTATTGCTCTTTACAGCATCAGACCTTGCTTCTATCACCAGTCACATCCACAACTGAGTATTGTTTTTGCTTTGGCTCCATCCCTTAATTCTTTCTGGAGTTATTTCTCCACTGATCTCCAGTAGCATATTGGGTACGTACTGACCTGGTGAGTTCATCTTTCAGTATCCTATCATTTTGCCTTTTCATACTGTATGAAATGTCTTGATACCCATAATAGTTTTCTATATTAAACTAATCACTTGTGAATTGATTTGGGATGGGAGAATAATTAATTTCAGCAACTGGGTCAGTCATTCTTGACATAGCCAAGATCTGAAAATCATGGAATCTCTTTTTCTTCATTCTTTTTGGACATCTCAGTACTCTGTTTTTTATTGGTTCCTTGTTGGTTGTATTAGGTAAGAATATAGGAAGAAATGTAAATTAAATTAAAAGCTCTAATCTATAAGATGGTGAAAGCCAAACATTAGTTTAAGAGCCATTGATGGTGTTTGAAACCCAGAATTATAAATTTAATCTTTGTTTACTAAATTCATTCAATTTAACACATTATATGCTACTGAAGCTTACTAATTTTATGTAGTAAGTAGGTTCAAAATTGGGAAAGGAGTACAACAAGGCTGTATATTTTCACCCTGTTTATTTAATTTCTATGTAGAGTACATCATGCAAAATGCCAGGCTAGATGAGGCACAAGCTGGAATCAAGATTGCAGGGAGAAATACCAACAACCTCAGATATGCAGATGATACTACTCTAAAGGCAGAAAGTGAAGAGGAATTAAAGAGCCTCTAGATGAATGTGAAAGTCGAGAGGGAAAAAGCTGGCTTAAAACTCACCATTTAGAAAACTAAGATCATGGCATCTGGTCCCATTACTTCACGGCAAATGGAAGGGGGAAAAGTAGAATCTGTGACAAATTTTATTTTCTTGGGCTCCAAAATCATTGCAGACAGTGACTGCAACCATAAAATTAAAAGATGCTTGCTCCTTGGAAGGAAAGCTATGTCAAACCTAGACTGTGTATTAAAAAGCAAAGATTTCACTTTGCCAACAAAGATCTATATAGTCAAAGCTGTGGTTTTTCCAGTAGTCATGTGTGTATGTGAGAGTTGGACCATGAAGAAGGCTGAGCACTGAAGAATTGATGCTTTTTAAGTGTGGTGCTGGAAAAGAGTCTAGAGAGTCCTTTGGACTACGAGGGGATCAAAGCAGTCACTCTAAATGAAACCAATCCTGAATACTCTTTGGAAAGACTGATGCTGAAGCTGAAGTTCCAATGCTTTAGCCACTTGAAACAAAGAGCTGATTGATTGGAAAAGACCCTCTGATGCTGGGAAAGAGTGAAGGCAAAAGGAGAAGGGGGCAACAGAGAATAAGATTGTTAGATAGCATTGCTGACTCAATGGACATGAATTTGAGCAAATACCAGGTGATAGTAAAAGACGGGGAAGCCTGGCATTTTGCAGTCCATGGAGTTTCAAAGAGTCGGGCATGACTCAGCGACTGAACAACACTAAAGGCTCATTCTTACTTGTTTCATTTTGAATTTCTTAACTATTATAAAGAATGCTTTATATCTTAATGCTTAGTAATGAAATTTTGTTTCTTGCTGACATCAGGCATGAGCAAACAAGGAGGGCTCTCTGCTTTATACAGTAACTAGAGACCTGCATTCTTTCCATCCTGTAGCTTTTCTCTTTCTTCAAGTGGCAAATTGGAAAAGAGAGGAGAATATGGAGAAAGGACAGCTGCTCTTAACCATATCAGCCAGGAAACAACATAAATCATGTCCATTCACATTCTATTTAGAAAGGGTGATCTGGCACTACTTAGATGCAAGGGAAAAGAAAATATCATCAGTCAGTCACATAAATAAGAAAAATACGTGGGGTACCAGGAACCTCTGAACAGGTCTAATCAAGATGTACTTACTCAAATCTAGGGACAATTTAGGTATTTAAAACTCTATCAGTAAACTAAAAAGAGAATCTATTCCTACATGTAGGCAATATATACCAAGAGGAGTCCGGGGAGAGAATCTGAAGTCTATCAGAAAAGCTTCCATTGACACTAAATCAAAAGATTTGTTTTTCTGATGTGCAATCTAGCATGAATTACTACAAAATGGCATTCAAATAAATAAATTAGAAAACCAATGTTCTCTATATTGAACTCATTTGTTTCATTATTTGTAATCTAAAATGAGGGGGGATAATAACATCACATCTGGGTGCCACCCGTGAAAATTTTATAAAACTTTGAGATATTTACTTTCATTTATGGAAGAAAAATAAGTCAAAAAGAAATATAAAGCAAATACTGCTTAATTATATTATAAAAATTCATAGACTCTTAAAATTTCCTTCATTAATTGTAAATTTTACAAGAATTATTTTAAAGTAAATTTAGTGGTTTTTGCCTATGGGGAAAAAAACCCAGAGATCAACTGTAGATGACTTCAAGATTGAGCCTAAATTGTCCTTTTCTTTTCAATGTCAGATTAAATAACCAGTTTATTGAGGGAATAAAATGAGGGCCATTGCTGCACATTACCTAGTATTTCTACCTCTACCTGAATGCAGAGAGTGTATGTGTGTGCATTTGTAAACAGTTTTGTATGTATTCTAGGAAAATGGGGGAAACAGAAAGTGGGGGGCTCCTGAGAAAGTCCCATTAAAGATAGAATCTTAAAATGTGGCAACACAATTGAATTTAACATGTTATTTTTTCAGAAGGATAGGAAAGCCTATTCTGCTGCAGTCCATGGGGTCACAAAGAGTCGGACATGACTGAGCAACTGAAGAACATAAGCACTTCAACTAAAAATTGATTTTTAAAATCTAATTTTATTTAAGAAATTGGTCAAAATGTGTTTTTTTCTAAAGAACTAAGTGCAATACTATAAAATGTCTGATGTAGCACTATTACTTTAAAATTCATATAGTAATTTGAATAATATAATTTTGTGTTAAATGTCATCCAAGACTGTTTGAGTGAAATGATCTCATTTGTAATGAGCAGAGTTAATTTTCTAAAAAGTCACTTATAAAATTATGTCCTTATGATGGTTCAGACTTTTCTTTTCAGTATTTCTAACTAGCAATTCACTTGAACATACCTTCCTTGTAAATAATACAAAGGTAAAATTATAACCCAGTCAGGATTGTTGTATCACAAATATCCAAAGCTGTGGTTGCTTAGGTGCCCCTTGTCTCCTCCCTTTTGTGCACTGATGACACCATTACCTCCATGTGCAAAAAAGCTGGGTGAGCTCAGGTTCACTTAGTTGTGCCCCACTATCTATAAAGCTGGCTTCCCTCAGTGGCTCAGCAGTAAAGGATCTGCCTGCAATGCAGGAGATGCAGGAGACAGGAGTGGCAGGTTTGATCCCTAGGTTGGGAACATCCCATGCAGGAGGGCATGGCAACACACTCCAGTACTTTTGCCTAGAAAATTCCATAAACAGAAGAGCCTGGTGGGCCATAGGTTCGCAGAGTCGGACACGACTGAAATGATTGAGGGCGAGCATCTAAGGCCAATGAGAAGAGCTTGCATGAAATGAATCTGGTTACACCAGCTCTCCTTAGTGAACTCCTCACACTAATTTCTGATTTCTGTCTGGTATAATTCAGTCCCAGATCAGCAATAATGTCCAGCATAAAAGCATCAGTTCAGTTCAGTCACTCAGTCATGTCTGACTCTTTGTGACCCCATGAATTGCAGCACGCCAGACCTCCCTGTCATCACCAACTCCCGGAGTTCACTCAGACTCACATCCATCGAGTCAGTGATGCCATCCAGCCATCTTATCCTCTGTCGTCCCCTTCTCCTCCCGCCCCCAATCCCTCCCAGCATCAGGGTCTTTTCCAATGTGTCAACTCCTCACATAAAGGGGCCAAGTACTGCAGTTTCAGCTTTAGCATCATTCCCTCCAAAGAAATCCCAGGGCTGATCTCCTTCAGAATGGACTGGTTGGATCTCCTTGCAGTCCAAGGGACTCTCAAGAGTCTTCTCCAACACCACAGTTCAAAAGCATCAATTCTTTGGCGCTCAGCTTTCTTCACAGTCCAACTCTCACATCCATACATGACCCCTGGAAAAACCATAGCCATGACTAGACGGACCTTTGTTGGCAAAGTAATGTATCTGCTTTTGAATATGCTGTCTAGGTTGGTCATAACTTTCCTTCCAAGGAGTAAGTGTCTTTTAATTTCATGGCTGCAGACACAATCTGCAGTGATTTTGGAGCCCCCAAAAATTAAGTCTGACACTGTTTCCACTGTTTCCCCATCTATTTCCCATGAAGTGATGGGACCAGATGCCATGATCTTCGTTTTCTGAATGTTGAGCTTGAAGCCAACTTTTTCACTCTCCACTTTCACCTTCATCAAGAGGCTTTTTAGTTCCTCTTCACTTTCTGCCATAAGGGTGGTGTTACCTGAATATCTGGGGTTATTGATATTTCTCCCGGCAATTTTGATTCCAGCTTGTGCTTCTTCCAGTCCAGCATTTTTCATGATGTACTCTGCATTTAAGTTAAATAAGCAGGGTGACAATATACAGCCTTGATATACTTCTTTTCCTATTTGGAACCAGTCTGTTGTTCCATGCCCAGTTCTAGCTGTGGCTTCCCGACCTGCATAAATAGGTTTCTCAAGAGGCAGATCAGGTGGTCTGGTATTCCCATCTCTTTCAGAATTTTCCACAGTTTATTGTGATCCACACAGTCAAAGGCTTTGGCATAGTCAATGAAGCAGAAATAGATGTTTTTCTGGAGCTCTCTTGCTTTTTCGATGATCCAGCAGATGTTGGCAATTTGATCTCTGGTTCCTCTGCCTTTTCTAAAACCAGCTTGAACATCTGGAAGTTCATGGTTCACGTATTGCTGAAGCCTGGCTTGGAGAATTTTGAGCATTACTTTACTAGTATGTGAGATGACTGCAATTATGTGGTAGTTTAAGCATTCTTTGGTATTGCCTTTCTTTGGGATTGGAATGAAAACTGACCTTTTCCAGTCCTGTGGCCACTGCTGACTTTTCCAAATTTGCTGGCATAGTGAGTGCAGCACTTTCATATCCAACTCCTAATATGTATCTTAAATAGCTGCTCTTTTGTGTTACCTACTGTTGTGGATTAATTGTGCCACCTACTGTTGTGGATTAATTGTGCCATCCCTCTAGTATTTGTGAAGATATTTAAAAGAAGATAGAGTGTCATATTTGGTTGAAATTACAACTGCATTATAGTGAAGAAAGCAGGAAAATCAATTACTCTGTTTACTCTTTGATAGTTTTGATCGAATACTCAATTGCAGGGTAAAAACTTTCTCCATTTAAATTACCTATACTGTTTAAATTGACTAATTTCTTTTTCTGTTTTAAGTACAATACTTTAAAATATTTAAATATTTTCACATTTCATTCCTAGTTTTGTTTAAACCTGTATAACTCAATATATTCAAAACCAAATACAACAGTCCTTTATCCCAAACACCTTTTCTCATACTTCTCTGTTTCTGTTTATAGGTAGCATGGTATTTACTCTATGTTTCTCATGGCCCAAAAGCCAAAGTTCTGTTTAACTCTTCAACTTGCATCATGTGTGCATGCTCAGTCGCTTCAGTCTCGTCCGACTTTGCAACTCTATGGACTGTAGCCCATTAGCCTCCTTTGTTCATGAGGTTCTCCAGGGAAGAAGGGAAGAATATTGGAGTGGGTTGCTATGCCCTCCTCCAGGGGATCTTCCAAACCCAGGGATCATCAAACTGCTTCTCCTGTGGCTTCTGCATTGCATACAGATTCTTTACTGCTGAGCCACTGGGGAAGCCCAACTTTTGTCATACATTCAATCAGTTGGTAAGATCTCTTGTTTCTTCTGCTGCTGTGTCTTCCACACTTGCTTCTTCTTTCTTTCCAAGATCATTTACTCAGTATCTCTCAATTGCAACAGTGTCCTAGCTTTCTGCTTTACCTCTCCTGTCTTCTTTCTTATGATAACATTGAACATTGTTCTCAGGTTGGTCATGTGGCTACATGATTTGGATCATGACATGTCTCTGTCAGAAAGTAGAAAAATACCATAAATTCTTTAGCAGGCTAAAAGCCTTTGCATTAATCCCACTGAATGCCTTTCTTGTTCTGCCTATCTAAGAAAACTGAGCAATATCTCTGACCAAACTAATTTTAAATAATGTTTTGCACCAGTATGGCATTTATGTACTTTTGTCTATAGCTCTTAAAATAGATGTAATATCAACATTAAATAACTTCCAATAATGAAGACACTGGCATATCTGCATTGTTATGAAGATGACATGATAGGATGAAACTTTTTGATAAATTATCCAATTGTTTATATCTTATCACAAAATTGTAATTGCTTTATTAGATTACTGTATATCATGTAATATGAACTTTGTGATTACTCATGTTTTCAAAAAATCTTCATTATCATTGCCATTATCATCCTCATTTTTAATACTTGAGATCACTTTGAAGTAAAGTAAAGCATTAATTTCCATGCAGACTAGTATTGATTAATGTAACCTTTCATGCTAATAATGCTCTCAGCTTCACTCAGTGTTGCTTACTCCAGATTGTCTTACCCTAGGAGCAATATCGGAGATAGTTTAGCATGCAAAATGTTTATTAGAGGATGTGCTTGAGATCAATACCTGTGGAAGAGAGAGGATGAAATTATGATTGAAAAATGGGACAAATAGAGCTGTAATTTAACCCCAACGAAAGCCTCTGTTGATCTGAGGAGCACTGGAACTATAATGGCATTTCAAAGTTGTCTGGACTCTTTATATCTTAAGACTCTTTATACCTTTCTGCCTCATGTTAATCCATCACTGGATATCACATGACCTTGGAAGGACTTTCTGTTTTGAATCCAGACAGTCCCCAGGGCAGGATGAGGGGTGGGGGCAGTCTTCCTGCAGTACTCCTGGCAGTTATGGATATAAAGGCTTTATTACTGATAAGAGATATTGATGGTACATTGCAGCATTCAGTTCAGATAAACAGTAATAATTTTGCATGTTGGGGTGTTTTGAAGTGCCCTATAAACACCATCTGGACTTGAGGGAGCCTTCTTCTAATGCCAACCATGAGACCATCCACCTGTGAAAAATCACTATCCCCTGAAACATTAACACATGGGATGATGAAGTCAGCTTCTTTGGAAGTGGTGTTCTAAGATTATTTTACAAAGGTGCAGGTGTGGACTTATTTGTCAGATTAACTTGACATACTGAGAAGGCTGAGAGGAAAAGAAAATGTAAATATCAGTAGAAGATAGGTTATCATTAGCATTATTTTTTGAAAGCAGCATATTTGAACTGGAAATGCAATGTTTTCTTAGCTCCATCATTACAAGTAAGGAAAAAGAAGCACCAACATTCACTGTTTTCCTGTGGTAGGCAGAATAATGACTCTCCAAAGACATATAAACCCTCAGAATATGTGACTACGTTACCATGACTGACAGAAGGATTTTGCAGGTATGATTAATGTTACAGACTTGAGAAAGAGCATCCTAGATTATACAGGTGGGCTCAGGTTAGTCACATGAACTGTTTAACTGTAGAGCTTATTCCTGCTAGTCATGCTGCTGCTGCTGCTAAGTTGCTTCAGTCATGTCTGATTCTGTGCGACCCCACAGATGGCAGCCCACCAGGTTCCACCGTCCCTGGGATTCTCCAGGCAAGAACACTGGAGTGGGTTGCCATTTCCTTCTCCAATGCATGAAAGTGAAAAGTGAAAGTGAAGTTGCTCGGTCGTGTCCGACCCTCAGTGACCCCATGGACTGCAGCCCACCAGGCTCCTCCGTCCATGGGATTTTCCATGCAAGGGTACTAGAGTGGGGTGCCATTGCCTTCTCTGCCAGCTAGTCATAGAGCTGTAATAAAAGACAAAGGAGAGAATCAAAATATGAGAGGGACTCTCCCCATCATTGCTAACTTTGAAGATGGAGGAAGGGGATAGATAACAAGCCAAAGAACTCAGTTGTCTCATTCCTGAGCTACTGAGACAATAAAGAAATGAGGACCTTAGCCCTGCAACTTCAAGAACTGAATTCTGCCAACCATCCAAATGAGTAAGGTAACAAGTTCTCCACTAGAGCTTCCTGAAAGGACTGTGTCTCTGTTGGTGCCTTGATTTTAGCCCAGTGAAACCCATATTGGACTTCTGACTTACTTTCTTACAATTGTAAGAAAATTCACTTGTTTCATTTAGGCTGTTAGGTTTGTTGTAACTTGTATGGTAGTAGTAGAAGACTAATACAGATTATTTACATGTCCATAAAAGTGAGTCAGACAGCCCAATGAGATGCAGTAAATTAAAGACAGAGGAGTGAAAGGATAGGAACAAGGGAATAAATATAGAGTACGTGTGTGTGTGTGCATTCTCAGTCGTGTTCAACTCTTTGTGACATCATGGACTGTAGCCCTCCAGGCTCCTCTCTCCATGGAATTCTCCCGGCAAGAATACTGGAATGGGTTGTCATTTCCTACTCCAGAGGATCCTGCTGACCCAGAGATTGAACCCACAGCTCCTCTATCGGCAGGTGGATTCTTTACCGCTGAGTCACCTGGGAATCCCCATAGAGGAAATGTTAAATGAGAAGGTGCTATTTAAATGTGTTGAATGGAACTGTAAGAACAATTTTACATTCACTATTATTTTGCCTAGAAATGTTTTTGGCTTGAAATAAAGATAGTGGTCACAGTTTCACCGCGTTTCTTCCTGGGTTTTTTTGAGCAGGTATTTTAGACAAGTATTACTTTTGAAACTGCTGAAAACCTATAAAGTTGTGAATAATCTTGATAAAAGTAAAGATCTTCTAGAAGGCAGCTTATCTGTATTCTTAAAAGCAATATTGGCATTTCATTGTCTTCCTTGAAAGGGCAAGTACATGAGAAGGAAGGAGGTAATAATTTTTATGTGATGGTTTTATTAGCATAACTAATTTGAAATCTACAGGCATCTGGTCCCATTACTTCATGGCAAATAAATGGGGAACAGTGGAAACAGTGGCTGACTTTATTTTTTGGGGCTCCAAAATCACTGCAGATGGTGACTGCAGCCATGAAATTAAAGGCACTTACTCCTTGGAAGGAAAGTTATGACCAATCTAGACAGCATATTAAAAAGTAGAGACATTATTTTGTCAACAAGGTCCATTTAGTCAAGGCTATGGTTTTTCCAGTGGTTATGTATAGATGTGAGAGTTGGACTGTAAAGAAAGCTGAACACAGAATTGATCCTTTTGAACTGTGGTGTTGGAGAATACTCTTGAGAGTCCCTTGGACTGCAAGGAAATCCAACCAGTCCATTCTAAAGGAGATCAGTTCTGAGTGTTCATTGGAAGGACTGATGCTGAAGTTGAAACTCCAGTACTTTGTCCACCTGATGCGAATAGCTGAATCACTTGAAAAGACCCTGATGCTGGGAAAGGTTGAGGGCAGGAGTAGGAAGGGACGACGGAGGATTAGATGGTTGGATGGCATCACTGACTCAATGGACATGAGTTTGAGTAAACTCCAGGAGCTGGTGATGAACACAGAGGGCATGGTGTGGTTCATGAGGTCGCAAAAAATCGAACATGACTGAGCAACTGAACTGAACAGACATGCTGCAATCACAAAGAAGCTAGAATTGCCAGACACACCTCGTGGGCAACTTATCAGTAATTCTCTTGTGCTTCATTAATTGACTTTCAAATATATATATTATATTCTGATGAACCAATAAACATGTACAGTTTTTGCTTTCCATAATCGTCTAAACTTTCATCCATCCTTAAACCACACGGCAACTGGAAAATCCTTATTTTATTCCAGTTTGATAAACTCAGTACTATGCAACTAAAAACAAACCAAAGCTTAGTTTCAGTTTCTTTCTCTCTGTCTAAAAGTTACACCCTTACCCTATTTCTCTGCCATGGCCATCCCAGTTTGCTGAATGACAGTGTAGCTGAGACATCAAGAATGTGTGTCTCCTGCTAGAATCTCACGTAGAGGTAGAAACACTGATTTATGGCTTCCTTTTCTATCTCTCTAATGGATCTCTCCATTCTAAGGCATTATCCCATAGAAGAAAGGCCAGGATATATGTCTCACCACTTGTTTATACCATCCCCTCTATTCTTGCAAATCTGCTTAGGACAGGAGATGCAGGCCATTCACTTTTTCTTCCAGTATGACTGAGATGTAACTTATGTTATACCCTCCTCTTTCCCAAGGAAGTTTTACCTACCTTCTTTTCCTTGCAGCTATAATTGTAGAGAAATAGACTGAGAACATGATTTCATAGTGACAACATAAAAAGCACCCCTATAATATTAATATAAAAAATACTTTTTACCATTACTTTCCCTCAATAAGAAAACACTGTGTCCCAAACAATGTCCCAACATTCTAGCAGAATCTGTTTGTTTCGTTTTCTTTCAGCCCCTCCAGAGGTGTGTGTAGGCAAATTAACCTCCTGGATGAAGACCATTCCTCTTCAAACTGAGCAGGATCCTGTGAGGCCTTCTGGGGGACAGGTCCCTGTGACCCTCACCTCTTGTTTGTAGAAATTGTTTAGATTTCTAGGCTTTCCCTGAGATCCAAAGAGCAGATTTAATGAGAGAAGTGAGAAAATGAGCAAGAGAGAAGTGAGAAATGCAGAAACAAAGGTAAACAGCCAAGAAAGCCAAAATAATAATAGTTTAGCCATAAAACGAAGTCAAGGACCTTTAGTTCCTCCCCAAGGGCTACAGATAATTTCCTGAGACACACCCTTGAGTTGTTTGCAGATACTGAAAGCTGCACCAAGTAGAAGAAGTTAACTGCATGCTGATCATCAGTATGCAAACTGGATCAGTTGGAACTGGAAGGTTGACAGTTGACATTCGAAACAACACACTGTCAGTCAGGATTGTGCATGGGCTGATGGCAGACCATATAATCTCCCTCACGCTGCCTTTACAAATCCTTTCTGAAAGCCATGGGAGACTTGAGGTCTTTTGATCACTGGCTGCTTGTACCCCTTGCTAGGTGCCTTTCAATAAAGTCTGTACTCTCCTTCACCACAACATGTTTCATTCAGTGGATTGGCTTAGTTGCACGTCAGGCAAGCAGACCCAAGTTTGCTTCGGTAACACTCTCATCACTTAGTCCTTCTTTATTCCCAAGACCCTCACCTTCCTCTCAGTTCTGGTCTCTACCTCACCCACTTTTTCTACTTGAAAAGCACAAAATGTCAGGTGGACCTTGCACACCAGAGGTGAGAAATTGCCTCTGTTTAAAAGTATTTGATATGAAGGCTGGTCCACATCTCTGATTTCCAAGTGTGGTTTTCCTCCCAGAGTGTTTTTTTATTTCTGTTCTTAAATGTCTGGTTCAAGAGGGAAATGGACCTCTTTCAGAACCCAGTGTTTCTCAAGACAATCTTGCTCCACTCTTTGCTGCCCCAGAGAGTGGCAAGGCAAGCTGGCAAGGCAGTCACAGCAAAAGTCTGATCTGCCTATAGTTACATGATAGTTAAGTCATTTAGTCATATCTGACTCTTTGTGACTCCATGGACTGTAGCCTGCCAGACCCCTCTGTCCATGAGATTCTCCAGGCAAGAATACTGGGGTGGGTTGCCATTTCCTACTCTTGGAGATCTTCCCGACCCAGGGATGGAACCTAGGTCTCCTGCATTGCAGGCTGATTCTTTACTGACTGAGCCACCAGGAAGCCCCACAGAGTTACATACTTCAACACACAGCAGTTGAAAACATGCCCCAGGCTACTAGGACTGGGCTTCTCTCTTTGCATGAAGATCTCTGTTTTTGCACAGTTTCAAAATTCAGAAGAGCTCTGAAAAAGAATATGTCATGAACGTTCCCTTCTTCCTCTTACTCACTCAACTAGATTTGCCTTTTTCTCATATGCTTGTAACATTGACTTTCCTTGATTAAACAGGGCTGCTTGAGGGAACAGATAAAGGTACATTTTCCTGGTTTTCTTTCAGTCATGAGTTCAATGTAGGGTTATTGGATTTCAGGCATGCAATTGTGGTAGCAATTGCATGTTTTTCAGGATCTTTTCAACTGCATATGGGAGAGCAACACTGGCAGCATTTTACAGAATATACTGAATTAGCTTCTTACTCTCTGTAGAAACTTTGAGATAGGGAATGAAATGGTAGAACTGGCAGAAATAACATGTGTGTGTATCCTTGGTCATTAAGTTATGTCTGATTCTTTGCAACCCAATGAACTGTAGCCCACCATGCTCCTCCATCCATGGGTTTCCCAGGCAAGGATACTGGAGTGGGTTGCCATTTCCTCCTCCAGAGGATCTTCCCAACCCAGGGATCAAAGCTGTATCTCTTGCATTGGCAGGCAGTTTCTTTACTACTGTATCACCTAGGAAACTCAAGAAATGACATGGATTTATCTAATTCATCCATTTAAGTGATTTATGTAGTGTCTCTTTACCACTTCTGAAAAGTGGGAGCCAGATTTTAAAATTAAATTACTTAGCTGTAAACTTGGGTTTTACTTTTTATTCATTTGTAGAGATGGATAGTTTCCTCCTATGTAAAAGAAGACTAATAACACTTGTATCAACAAGTAGTTGAGAAGGCTAAGTAAGGCATTATATATGGAATAATTGATGCCTGGTACATATTAAGGCCTCAGAAATACTTGCTTTGTTATTGTTGTCGTTGAATTGTTATTGAACATTTCTGTAAATACTTTTAATGATGTGGTGGGCATATTATTTTAAAAAGCAACCTTATTTAAATTAGGACCCATCTATTTTCTTCAGTATTCTTGTAACTCTGTAATGTCTTTCTGTCTATAATGACTAGGTATGGCCACTGGAAGCTCATAAACTAAATAACCTCCTTTCTACATGCCTACATTTTATATTGTTGAAGAACTACATAACCCCATGGAGCCTCCTTTTTTTCCAAGATAAAGTACACTCATGGTCAATCCATCTTCTCTCTATTTTGCATGCTCTACTTACTAGATTTTGCTGTTGTTATGACTGTTATTTATTTTGGTTGTCTTCTTTCATGTTTCTATCTTGTTTTCAACTGTTCCTCTATACCCCTGGCTAACAGAATAGAATCCAAAATTTATGACATTCTCTAATATGCATAGATCAAAATATCAGTAGGCATAATTTCTCATTATGCTGCTGAACCTCTACTATTGCTTTTGTTGTTATATTTGTTGAATCACTTTTCTGACTTGTGATGAGTTTGCAATCACCTGAAACCTTTAAGATTATATATATATATATATATATATATTTTTTTTTTTTTCCTACAAATGATCTGTTTGTAAACATTTCCCTTCTGCATATCTCTGTCTTGATGCATTATCTACGGATATAAAGAATGTAATACATTTCTTACAATAGCCTATGACTTTTCATTTCAAGAAAACTAACAATACATGAGGGAAAATAAGAATCATCCATATGTATATGGTTCAGTAGGTAATTCCATGCAGTTGGGTTCATTGTGTTGGCTGGCTTCCCTTCCTGAGTATTGTGGCTCCCTTCATCTCCTAGTCAATCACCATTGTAGGCATCTGTCTCTCTACTAGCCTGAAGGCAATCCATCTCATGTTTAACCCAGTTTGTTGTTAATAAAGTGCAAGTTTTTCAGTCAAAGTGTCAAGCCATTCATTGCTTCAATCAAATGCATTCCTAAGGTTTGATTTCTTTAAATTTCTCAGGAGAGAGGCAGAGGTTGGCTAATGTGCCATTAGAAGTAGTGAAAAGATGTTTGGAACTAAATGTTAGTAAATTTGGTTTGATGAGGTACCCACAAAAAGATGATAATTTCAGGGATTATGTATGAAGTGCACTACAGAGAAATGTGACAGAAATTAGAGAAAATATACCTAAAGTTGCATTGATTTATAATTATTTCATCATAACCTCTTCTTTTTTACTTTGAATTTATTAGAATAGTATTCCCTGAGGTACTTTTAAATATTTGTTTACTAAGGTTCAGATTTTTCTGTTAATGCCAGAGGAAATTCAGGTGAAGAATCAATTCACTGTTCTTGAGAAAGTATTTAATCTGGTATTCTACTTTTAGTACATTTGCAAAGTGTAAGTTTAATAATCCCTTAAGTTGAAATTGTAAGACTCTTACTCCAAATACTTCAGAAAACGTTTAAAAACTTGCTCACTCAAGTGTCTGAAATTAAGAGTTACATATTCAGTTGTAATTTCAGGTGTTATCTGCCGGGGTCCAGCCCCGGCTGATCCAGGGTATTCGAAGCGGGGACGGCATCGTCGACCTATTTATTTATAAATATTTATCAAAGATATAAAGAGTAATAGAATGAGGATAGCTCAGTAGGAAAATTCAGTGGAGAAAAGAGGCTGAGTAGCTTGGTTTACACGGGAGACCAATAAAACTTCAAGACAAGAAGGTTGCACCACTTACGTAGGCCGCAGGCGTCCTTCTGTTCTCCCGAAGGAGAGGAGACACTGAGGCCTCCCCGGTCGGATCTTAGAAGCCCAGGCATAATTAGCAAGCATGGCAGGTTCCGCACTCCAGATGGAGACTCAGCCAGAATTTGAGAGAGAGAGCGACATGGGGAGACCAAGTTTTGGTGAACAAGGCCCGCATTTTATTTTCCAAAGTAGTTTTTATACCTAAAGTTGTGCATAGAGGATAATGGGGTAAGGGGTGGAGTCATGCAAGGACAGCAGTTCCTGGTCCTAATTGAAGCCAGGCTTTCAAACTTATTATATGCAAAAGTTCAGGTGAATTACATCATCTTCTGGCCAGGAGGCCTGTTAACATTTTAAGAAACTTATCTTTCTCTAAAGGTGATTATTCCAAAGTCAGGCACCAGCCTCCAAAAAAGCATTGGACAAAGCTGCATTCCTATAGGGAAAAGGTGAGGTGGGCTCAATCAAGAAAAGAATTAACTCAAGGGTCCAACATTACAAACATTGAGGCTACTACTTACATGTCTATACACCCATTATATCAATCAATACACTGCCAAGGACACAGTAGGTAAGGAGTATGGAGACTTAGCAGCAAACATTGGCTCAATAAGTGAAAAACCCTTCACCAATACAATTTCTAATCAATCTTTTAACTACTCAAAAGAATCTGTGTTTAGACAGTTTAGAACATCTCCTGCCTCTCACAGTTGGGAGGCTCTGAACAATCACATGTGGCCAGAAAAACCTATTCAGGCAGGCTAGAGGATTTCCAAAGGAGTTTGTAGGTTGAAACACTGTCACACCCAGGAATTATTAACTGGAGCTGTAAGCTAACTCTTTTTTCAGAGAGAGGTAGTGGGGGACAGCCCCTGTAAAGTCAGAGGTGTAGGTGAGAGCACAAAGCCGAAAGTAGGCAGACTCTGGTTTGGGGGTAGATGCTCGAGAATTTCCAGGGGGACTCCTGAGGCTCGATCCCGCCTTTGCGTGTGCCGAGCCTCCTTCCTCATGACCTTTGTCATGGGTGGAGCTCCTGCTGCCGGCAGTGATAGAATTCCAGTTGAGCTATTCCACATCCTGAAAGATGATGCTGTGGAAAGTGCTGCACTCAATATGCAATATGCAATATGCACTCAATATGCAATATGCCGGCTCCCGGCAGTTATCCTTTGAATATGTTTTGTTCACAAATTGTCTTCTTCTTCTTATGTGATCAAAGATTCTTATAGTTTGTATATAAGAGATATTGGGCTGAATTTTAAATATCCTTCATATTTCCTGTGCAAGTAATTACAGTTCAATCTTATACTACTTTGCGGTTATTTTTAAGCTATTTTTCTCATACATACATTCATGTATGCCCACAAGTGTTAGTTGCTTAGTTGTGTCTGACACTTTGCAACCCCATGGACTGTAGCCCACCAGGCTCCTCTGTCCATGGAATTCTGCAGGAAAGAATACTGGAGAGGGTAGCCATTCCCTTCTCCAGGGGATATTCCTGACCCAGGGATTGAACCCAGGTCTCCTTCATTGCAAAAAAATTCTTTACTGTCTGAGCCACTACACACGTATATATTACAGAACTAGAATCATACCATTACAGTTTCTTTCAAAAATTTTCAATGCCTCCATATTATTATATTATATGGATGTGTGCAATATTATTATATAGTTCCCGTATTATAAAATATTTAGGTTGTTTCTAGCTTTTGATTATTAATACCACTGTGATGATATCCTTATACATAATTGTTTGTCTTTATCAATGGCTTTGTTTATATTACTAGAAATAGAATCATAGGTCAAAAAGTATTAATGTTGTAATGTCCTTGACACACCTTTCCAAAAGTTACATGGGTTAGCATTATTGTCAGTCTGTAAAAAAAGCTACTTTACCACACCTTTACCAGGAATGGGTCATATCATCATTATTATTTTATCCTTAGTGAAACTGTAATCACTTCT
This sequence comes from Bubalus bubalis, assembly GCF_019923935.1. NCBI lineage: Eukaryota > Metazoa > Chordata > Mammalia > Artiodactyla > Bovidae > Bubalus > Bubalus bubalis. Next base: position 109,296,671 of record NC_059158.1, read on the forward strand.
TCAGAAAAGGGGCAAAATCTTTTAAATTCACTTAAGTTATAGCATACAAGTACACTTAAGGTTTTAATTTCCATGAAATTTGCTCCAGATGGCTCGTAAGTAAGCTGAAGAAATTAAAAACAGACTATTTTAATCAAATTTAATCTACTCTTATGGTCCAATTGAATACAATGCTTAAAAACCAGGCACTTAGAAATTGGAAATAAAGTCTATTTTTCAGATATAGCCTTTAAAGAAAGAAAGCAGAACCCCCATGGTTCTCAGGCACACCACCCTCGCATTTCTGATGTTTCCTCTGAGAAATAGGACAGGCAAGAGATTGTTAATATTCCTTCTCAGAACATACTCTGACTACTAGTAGCTAGCATATTAGACTTTTTCTTTGCAGGTACAAGTTTTAAAGGCATTTAAAGGACTGGTGGGGTTTCCCAGGTGGCGCTAATGGTAAAGAACCCATTTGTCAAAGCAGGAAACATGAGAGATGTGAGCTCAATCCCTGGGTCAGGAAGATCCCCTGGAGTAGGGCATGGAAATCCACTCCAGTATTCTTGCCTGGAGAATCCCATGGACAGAGGAGCCTGGTGGGCTACAGTCCATAGGGTTGCAAAGAGTCAGACATGACTGAAGTGACTTAGCACACATGCATGCAAAAGATAGGTATCATCTTAAAGAATCATGGAAAGGAACAAGATATACATTGCAGCACTGTGCCTATTTTCATCCTCCCTTTACCATTCTTACAGTGAAGCAGTGCTTTAAAGCAATTGGTTCAAGAGTAAAATTGCATATTTTTAAAAAGTCTTTATACTACTCTTAATTAGTTGAGAGATTTTAGGCATCTTTCTTACCTCTGTAAGCCTCAGTGTCTCTATAAGTAAAAGAATAGTAGAAAATAGAAAAGAAGGGAAGAGAAAAGAAAGGAAAAGAAAGAGAAGAATAATACAGTGATATCCTTTTATAAAGATCATATGCACCTTTGGACTAATGTGAGTTAATAAAACTTATCTGATCATTCAAAAGAAAAAAAAAAGATCATATGCAATGATCTCTCTTCCTATTCCTGTTCATTAAGAAAGCCAGCCCAATATTCTATAACAGAAGTATGTATGGAAAGAGGAAAGGTAACATTTTGGGCTTAATAATCAAGTATAGATTTTTCTTGGATCAGAAGCACTGTGTTAATTTTAAAAATGATGTTTAAAATTGTTTAATGTTTTAAAATGTTAAAAATGTTTTTAAAATGATGTTTAAAAATGCTATCAATAAAATCAACATTGTGATCAGAGTATGATATTTTAAAAATGTTTAATCATTGTACATTGTTATCCAAAGCATAATCAACATCAAAATTTAAACATAGTACTTCATTTTCATGTTAAATTATCATAATAAAAGTCTTTAGGAAATTCCCCATACACACACTCACTTTTAATTATTTGCCTAAGTGCATAATAACAATAGAGCTTTATAAGTATATTTTATTTAAGAGCAGAATTAGAATTGGTCATTTGCCAGAGATGGTTTCCTCAGGTGATCATTTTAGAGATCATATCTGGAAAACATTTCAGCAAAATAGGTCCTGTCATAAAAATATAGACTTGGGAAGATCTAGTTTTATATAGAAAAGACTTGTGAAACCAGGTCAAGTTGCTGAAAGCATAAATAGAATCAGCTTATAAAATGTTTTGATGTATTTTAAACACAGGTGATTCATTCCCTTGTAGGTTATTTTGGTTTTTGTAAGCTTTGTGGGAAATTACACTTGGAGAAACCTACTTTTTTATATAAGTGGGTTAGGCCTAGAAGCACAAATTCTACGAGACTAAGTTTTGGCCAGTGCAGAAAGATGGAGAAAGAAGAGGAGAGCAATATGAAATTTTGAAATCTGAGAACTGGGAATCATCACAAAAGGCGAGTCAACTTCATCAACTTTAGACACCCTGATCTAAAGGAGAAATAAAAGTGTTGAAAGTTTGTGGGAATTCAGCAATCATACAAAACACAATGGTATCAGAGAAGCTGCTAAGGTGGAGTCTGTCTATATGGAAAAATAACACTGACCTGGAAATCAGACTCTTGAATTTATTTGTGGTTTGCATTTTACATGTAAACTGTACTTGGTGTATAATAAACAGTAAAGAATTGACTGATAGAAATATCAAAAGCTGACTTCAATGGAAAAGAGCCTGGACATTAAAACTTCATATAAATAAAACACAGTCATAAAGGCTCTTTCTTTAATGGTTTCTCTTTATGACCATTTTATCAAAATTTATTGAGGTATTATTGAAATATACCATTGCTTAAGTTTAAGTTACACAACATATTGATTTGATAAACATATAATTGGAAGATGATTACCATCATAGCCTTAGGTAGCACTTCCATTATGTCATATAACTACCATTTCCTTTTTGTGGTAAGAACATTTAAGATCTAGCCTGTTATAAATATATAAAATAGTACTGTTAATTATAATCACCATGTTCACATTAAATTCCCCATAGTTCTCTTATAACTGGAAGTTTTTACTTTTTGACTAGTATCTACCCATATGTCTCATCCCCCAAGCCCTGGTAAACACCATTCTGATCTCTGTTTCTATGAGTTCAGCTTTTTTGGATTCCACACATATGTGATATTATACAATATTTGTCTTTCTTTGTCTCACTTACTTCACTTGGCATAATGCTCCCAAAGTCCAGTCATTTTGTTGCAGAGGGATGGGTTTCTTTCTTGTTATGCTGAATAAAGTTCCAATTTATATTTTTGCCATATTTTTTTATCCATCCATCTATTGAAGGACATTTAGGTTGTTTCTATAACCTTAATAATGTGAATAAAGCTAAAATGAAGAGAGGGATACATATATATCTTTATGAACCGGTTTTTATTCCCTTCGGACATACATACATACATATACATATATATATATATATATGCAGAAGTGGGATACTCAATCAAGTGGTAGATTTATTTTTTAGTTTTTTAGTTTTTTGAAAGCCCTGTTTTTTTGAAAACCTTTGGTCATTTGTATGCTCTATATGGTTTGATTATGCTGTGCTGTGCTGTGCTTAATCACTCAGTCATGTCTGACTCTTTGCAATCCCGTGGACTGTAGCCAGCCAGTCTCCTGCATCCATGGGAATTCTCCAGGCAAGCATGCTGGAGTGGGTTGCCATACCCTCCTCCAGGGGATCCTCCCAACCCAGGGATCAAACCCAGGTTTCCCGCATTGCAGGTAGATTCTTTACTGTTTGAGCCACCAGGGAAGCCCAACTATGATGTATCTATAAATACACAGGAAATTAATAAGTAAAGCAATCATTAGTAAATATTAGATTATGATGTATCTAATATTTATTCATTCGTGTATTTACATATTACTTCCCTCTTTATTTAGTTATTTACTCATTTTGCTATTAATTCTGTGTGATGTTCTCTAAGATTCTTGCATCTGTGGCATTATGTCTTCCCTTAACTTTAGAAAAATGTTAACCATTATCCCTTCAAATGTTTCTCCAGACTGTTCTTTCTCTCTTTTCCTTCAGAGATTCCTATTATCTGCATGTTAGGACATCTGACATTGTCCATAGGTCATGGTTGCTGTGTTCTGCTTTTTTTTTTTCAAGTAAATAATACCTTTCCAGAAGTAGACATAGCTGGTCTTCTGAGAGATTTCTTTAATGAAATCTATCTAGTCCAGAAAGTTTAACTGAGTGTGGGTCTTGTTGCTTTGGTTATACTCAATACTTCACATTCTTCAACTTGCTCTAACTTACTTTGTAATTCGTGCTGGTGTGCTTCAGGGTTAAGTCTTTCCTTTGCCCCTCACCTTACAGGAAGTTTCTCTCCAGGTTCTTCCCCATCCCCAGCAGTAGACTGCTGTTTTTTGGTGCTTGGTGCTTACCAGCTTTTTAGTGGAATGGTGGAGGAGGGACACACATGAGTCATACTCTGTTGTGCTGATTCATCCTCAGGCATAGGTAGGCATATGTCCCTGGGTTTCAGGGATGGGACCTTCTGAATGATCCTGTCTCTCCCTGTTGCATGTGTGTGTGTATGTTAGTCACTCAGTTGTGTCTGACTCTTTGCGACCCATTAGGGAATCTCTAATGCTTTGGGCCTTGGACATTTTTCTGTCTCCTCCCCAGGGATAAAAGATTCTATTGTGTTACCTTCCTCCAGCTGTATTGGGATTTCCCCTGTGCTTTAAGGGTGAATGACTTGTGACTCTTGTCTCAGCAACTTAAAAGGTATGCTGTTCTGTTGGGAAAATAGGGGAGAAAGACCTGGGCAGGGCTGTATACTTTCCCCCTCAAAGGCTGCTGTCATCATTCACTAGGCCTACACCAGGAAAGAGGCTTTCTCATATTTTCCTCTGTCACCAGTCTTTCTTGTGAAAGTCTTCCAGTCTATGAAGAAGAGCCTGAAAGTTGGATCAGATTCTTTTTGTGTCACAATCTCGTAATAGTCCATGAGAAGTGGCTGTTCATTAAAATGTTTAGCCAAATTCTTTTTACCTACTTATACAGAATTTGCTCCAGAAAAGCAATTGTTTGTTTCAGTCTCTCTTGAGTATCTATTTTTCCTTAGATTTCAAATTAGGTGGTTATTTTCCAACTTTGTTCACAAGAGAATTATCATTTTGTAGATTACAGATTTTTGTTGTTGCTGATTATGCTGTGGCTCTTATAAGGGTACCTGGGAGTGGCATTTTTCCTAGGTTCCTCCATTATAAGTAGATGCCAAACCCCATCAAAGTTTAGGGGTTGGATTCTTATATTGATTTTGTGTCTTTAAATGTCTTTTTTGTCTTTCACTTTTTTATTGTACATTTTTCTAGTTGGAGTTAAAATTTGTCCCATAAATATTTTTCACCATGAGGGAGGAGATATCAATTCAAATGAGGAAATAAACTCTTCTTGGTTAACTTAGGGAGATTTGTAACTAACATTAAATTGAAATCCCATAAAATATGTTCAAATGTGCTAAGGGATTAAGTTAGTTTGAATTTGTTTATTTCCTTTGATGTTTACTGGATAACTGGGAGTTTATGTTAAACTATTTCAAAGGATTTTTATTTTTTCCTTTTGTTGATGCTATTTCCTATTTCATTTGGGGAAATGATGGAACTATGTTTTCTGAAGAAAACATTTTACATTAGCAGAGCTAAGACCTACTTACAGGACTAAGGAATAATAAATGACCTTATAAACTGTATTTTATTTCACTGAATTTTATTTTCAGGTAAATGCAATAATAATGTTTACTTCTTTTACTTCCTCTCAGGAATAAGGCAAAAAACAAACAAACAAACAAACACCCACCAAATATTTCTTGAAGAGCTGCAGAGTGAATTCATGAACTTATTCAGCTGAGGTTTCATTAAGCACATTCTCTGTGCCCAGGACTTTAACAGACACTCAGATGGTGCAGAAAGAAAGAAAATATCTTTAACCTTGTTAAGTTTAGATTCCTTCTAATTAAGCCTGGAACCCCATCAAACATTGATTTTAGAGAGATTTATTAATCATATAATCATTCAAAAATATATCTCATTAAAAAATGTGAGTATTCATTCTAATGAAAATTTATGATTTTCATTAAATAGTGGAGTGGTCACTGGAATTATACTGAAGAAGGAATGGCAAATAAACAGGTCTCAGAAATTACTTTTAAAGTGAAGTGACTCAACAATGTCAGGGAACGAATAGCTACCAAAAAGCTTTAATGTATATTTCCCAGCTCTCACACAAGGCTAGAAGACATTTACATTCTAAGCAGTAAGAGTGACAAAGCCTTGTTTGACAGGTAAGGCATTCAGTAGAGTCTAGAAGGGTCATGCTTTAATAATGAGGCTAGACTTGTCTTAGAAAAAAACGTGACTCCAGACAAACATGACTCCTAACAAAAACTGGGAATATGTTTCCAAAAAAAGAAAAAGAAATGTATGGAAAAGCTCAAGCTGATCTATATGAAAGTGCCTGCTAAATAAAACTATTTAAAGGAAAATACCCAAAATTAAGGGCTTCCCTGGTAGCTCAGTGGTGAAGAATCTGCCTGCAATGTAGGAGATGAAGGGTCAATCCCTAGGTCAGAAAGATCCCCAAGTGAAGGAAATGGCAAACCACTCCAATATTTTTGCCTGGAAAATCCCATAGACAGAAGAGCCTGGCAGGCTACAGTCCATGGGATTGCAAAAAGTAGACAAGGCTTAGCAACTAAATCACCACTCCACCCAAAATAGTTACTCAATATAGAACGCTCACAAAGTCCTAAAATAATCAATAAAATAATAAAAATATAAAATAACAACTCCTAAGACAGGAGACATAAGGTGAAAAAGGATCCTGATCCCAAGATATGAGAATAAATGTGATGAACTCTTTGAAATTTTCTGCCTAGAGAAGATTTCTAGGTCACAATTCAGGGAGAATTCTAAGGCAAAGTCTCCTTGAGTTGAGGATAGGGAGCTGGGAGTTCCATGATGAAAAAGTAGTTAAAACTTGCATGGCAGAGTACCAAAGGGAAGAGAGATACACAGAAAAGGAACTCTGTGTATATGCAGAGAGTACCACTTAAGCATTAGTTGATTACCTGTTAGTATATACATATATGAAAACTACCAGAGACCAGGGAAAGGCCATCTGAAATGATTGAGAAAAAAGGACCCAGTAAGATCAGGAATGGTACCATAGTCTAACAATCAGATTGGAAAGCTTCCAAAATTTATTAAAGCATTAGAATTGGCCTTGTCTCAGTAAGGAAAAAAATATAAACCTATATTAAATTAATCTCTGATTCCACTTGGCAAAGTTAAAAAGCAGGATATGAAGGAATCATATTGTGCCCAAGTAACTAATCTTCATGGGCTTCTCAGGTAGCTCAGTGGGTAAAGAATCTGTCTGCCAATGCAGGAGATGCTGGAGATGTGGACTTGATCCCTGGGTCAGGAAGATTCCCTGTAGAAGGAAATGGCAACCCACTCCAGTATTCTTTCCTGGAGAATCCCATGGACAGAGGAGCCTGATGGACTACAGTCCATAGGGTCTCAAGGAGTCAGGCATAACTAAGCACACAGCACATATGCAAAACTAATATGCATCCCAAAACAGATCTCAATATTTTTAAGAATATGTATAGAACAGTCTTATGGACTCTGTGGGAGAGGGAGAGGGTGGGAAGATTTGGGAGAATGGCATTGAAACATGTATAATATCATGTATGAAATGAGTCGCCAGTCCAGGTTCGATGCACGATACTGGATGCTTGGGGCTGGTGCACTGGGACGACCCAGAGGGATGGTATGGGGAGGGAGTAGGGAGGAGGGTTCAGGATGGGAAACACATGTATACCTGTGGTGGATTCATTTCAATATTTGGCAAAACCAATACAATATTGTAAAGTTTAAAAATAAAATGAAATTTAAAAAAAAAGAATATAATTTTATCCAACAAAAAAGGAGAAAAAAATTGCACCTGTTGTCTAATCAAAAATTATCAGCTATGAAAATAAGCAAAACAATGTAACTAATAAAAAATGCCAATCAATCAAAACTAAATTTAAAAATATACATATAACAAGATTAATAGAGAAAGACATCAAAGCAGTTCTTTTTGTTTGTTTGTTTGTTTTAACATGGTATCTATCTTTAGCAATGAGCAATAGTTGGTGACATCCCTGGCCCCTCTACCACTAAAATCCATTACTCCCTTCCCTTATTGCAGCAATCAAAATTTATCCAGCCATTGTCAAACTTCTCTCAAAGGATAAGATTGCCCCAGACTTAGAACCATTGGCCTAGGGAAATATTGTGTTAGGTATAAACAAGTAATTTAGTAAAAAAAGACCTAAATCAACTATTAGAATTGAAAACTGCACTCCTGACATAAAAAATACCCTGGATGAGATTAGTGGCATATTAGATATTGCATCAAAACAGATCAGTTGTATGAAGATATAGCAATAAAAATTATCCAAGAATGCAATGAGGCTGAAATAATGGAGCATAGGTGAACAGTAGGAAGTTTTCAAGTGATCAAATATATATATAACTGGACTATCCAAAGGAGAGATGACAGAATGGGAAGTAGAGAAAATATGACTAATGGGCCCAACTTGTCCAAATATGTTGAAAACTATAAACCTAAAACTCAAAGTACAATGAAACCCAAGCACAAGTAATGCAAAGAAAACTATGCTGGCATATGATAATCAAATTGTTTAAAACTAATGATTAAAAAAGAAAAACAATAACAGAAGCATCGAAAGAGAAAAATAATCACATTACACACACAAGGAAATAGATAAAGATGACAGTAGATTTCTTGTTGGAGATGAAATCTAGGAGACTATGCAGAAATATCTTTAAAATATAAAATGAACAAAACACAACTTAGCAACTCAGAATTCATTACCCAGTGATGATATCTTTCAGAAGGAAAGAAATACTGATTTTTCAGAAACATAAATAGAAAGTTTTTAAAAATAATTCTTCACAATAGATTTGTACATAAAATGTTAAGGCAAATTATTCAAGAAAAAGCAAAATAATCCACATAGAAACCTGACCTCCACAAAGGAATGAAGATCACAAGAGATAGTAACTGCATAGATAAATACTTTTTATTATTTAAATTTATCTAAAAGATAATTGTTTCAGAAAAAATAATAATGTGTTATTGGTTTTATAACATTATGAATAATTAAAATTTATGACTATACTATCACAACACCTGAGAGGAAAAATGTAAAGTATACTGTCTTAAGGAACTTATTTTATCCATGAAGTAATGTAATGCCACTTGAAGGCAGGCTCTAGCAAGTAAAGTATGTATATTGTAAACACTAAAGTTACCATTAAAATAATACAACAAAGAGTTATAGCTAATAAGCCTACAATGGAGATAAAACAGGATCATAAAAATGTAATCCAAAAGAAGGCAGAAATAGAGGCGGAAAGGAACAAAAGATACATGGAATTGATAGAAATTAAAGAGCAAGATGATACATGTAAAGCAAACCAATGTCTATTTCTGCTTTATTGATTATGCCAAAGCCTTTGACTGTGTGGATCACAATAAACTATGGAAAATTCTGAAAGAGATGGAAATACCAGACAACTTGATCTTCCTCTTGAGAAACCTGTATGCAGGTCAGGAAGCAACAGTTAGAACTGGACATGGAAAAATAGACTGGTTCCAAATAGGGAAAGGAGTAGGTCAAGGCTGTATATTGTCACAGTGCTTATTTAACTTATATGCAGAGTTCAGTTCAATTCAGTCACTCAGTCATGTAGGACTCTTTGCGACCCCATGAACTGCAGCATGACAGGCCTCCCTCTCCATCACCAACTCCCGGAGCCTACCCAAACTCATGTCCATGGAGTCGGAGATGCCATCTAACCATCTCATCCTCTGTCATTCCCTTCTCTTCCTGCCCTCAATCTTCCCGAGCATCAAGATCTTTTCAAGTAAGTCAGCTCTTCACATCAGGTGGCCAAAGTATTGGAGTTTTAGCTTCAGCATCAGTCCTTTCAATGAACACCCAGGACTGATCTCCTTTAGGATGGACTGGTTGGATCTCCTTACAGTCCAAGGAACTCTCAAAAGTGTCTTCTCCAACACCACAGTTCAAAAGCATCAATTCTTTGGTGCTTAGCTTTCTTTATAGTCCAAATCTCATATCTGTACATGACTACTGGAAAAACCATAGCCTTGAGTAGCCTTGACTATATACAGAGTACATCATGAGAAATGCTGGGCTGAATGAAGCACAAGCTGGAATCAAGATTGACAGGAGAAATATCAATAACCTCAGATATGCAGATGACACCACCTTTATGGCAGAAAATGAAGAAGAACTAAACAGCCTCTTGATGAAAGTGAAAGAGGAGAGTGAAAAAGTTGGCTTAAAGCTCAACATTCAGAAAACGAAGATCATGGCATCTGGTCCCAACACTTCGTGGGAAATAGATGGGGAAACAGTGGAAACAGTGTCAGACTTTATTTTTTTTGGCTCCAAAATCACTGCAGATGGTGATTGCAGCCATGAAATTAAAAGACGTTTACTCCTTGGAAGGAAAGTTATGACCAATCTAGACAGCATATTAAAAAGCAGAGACATTACTTTGCCAACAAATGTCAATCTAGTCAAAACTATGGTTTTTCTAGTGGTCATGTATGGATGTGACAGTTGATCTATAAAGAAAGCTGAGCGCCAAAGAATTGATGCTTTTGAACTGTGGTGTTGGAGAAGACTCTTGAGAGTCCCTTGGACTGCAAGGAAATCCAACCAGTCCATCCTAAAGGAGATCAGTCTCGTGTGTTCATTGGAAGGACTGATGTTGAAGCTGAAACTTCAATACTTTGGCTATCTGATGTGAAAAGCTTATTCATTTGAAAATACTCTGATGCTGGGAGGGATTGGGGGCAGGAGGAGAAGGGGATGACAGAGGATGAGATGGCTGGATGGCATCATCGACTAGATAGACATGAGTTTGAGTAAACTCCCGGAGTTGGTGTTGGACAGGGAGGCCTGGTGTGCTGCAGTCCATGGGGTTGCAAAGAGTGGGACAGGACTGAGTGACTGAACTGAACTGAACTGATGTCATTAATCACATTAAATGTAAGTGGTTTAGACACTCAAATTAAGAATCAGAGATTTTTTAGATTGGATAAAAAATAAGATCCTACTCTCTACTGCTTAAATAATACCCATTTTATATGTACAGAATATAATAGACCACAGCTAAAAAAAGTGGAAAAAGACAGGGCGCTAATGTTAATAAAAAAGAGGAAAGCTGGACAAGCTATACAAATATCAGAATAATAGATTTCAGAGCAAAAATACAACAAAACTAAGAAAGTTTATTGTAAACAAAAATGAGAGAATGTATTATAGTACACTTAAGCTACAAGAAATGTACAAGGAAGTCTTTGGGCTGAAAGCAATGATACCGGCTAGAAACACAAATCTACATAATGGATTAATTAATGCTGGAATGGTATATGTTAGTGAATAAAATTGGTTTTCCTCATTTATTGGTCTTTTAAAAAGTTAAAGGTCATATAAAAATCAATGTATTGTAAGTTTATAAAATATGTAGAAATAAAATGTATGATAGATATTTCATAAAGAATGATACACAATGTAGAGTAATTTAATTTGAAGCTAGATCATGATAAGTTAAAGATGCATATTGGAAGCTTTCAGCTAAGACATAGAAAGAGTTATACTTAACATGACAATAGAGTGAACAAAGTGAAATAATAAAAAAAATAGGTAATCTTTAAAAAAAAAAAAAGCAGGAAATGAGAAACAAAATGGAATATACAGGAAGATCATAGATGCAGTTTATCAAAATACATCTGTAATTATTTTTAATCTAAGCAGAAAAAACACTTCAGTTAAGACAGGGTATGTTGGTTTAGATAAAAATTCAAGATTCAACTATATGAAACTTAGAAGAAATCCACTTTAAATAAAAAGATACAGGTTAAAAGCAAAGGATAAGAAAAGTTAAAACAAAGTGAACTTTAATAATAAGATAAAGTGAATATTTTAATAACAGATAAAATAGACTACAGGACAAGGAATGTTTCCAGAGATAAAATGAGATATTCCATAATAATAAAAGGTACAATTCATAAAAGAATAACAGTCTTGAAGTGTAGATACGCCATAAAAGAGATCCCCGCTCCATGATGCAAAAACTGACAGAACTAAAATTAGAAAGTGACAAATCCACAATGAAAGGTGAAGATTTCAATACTCTTCTACCTCTTATTGCTGGAACAAGTAGACAGAAAATCAATAAGCATACAGGAAGTTTTAACAACACAATAATCTTACCCGACCTGAAGACCATTTATAGAACACTCTACCCAACAACAGAATGCACAGTCTTTTCTATTGCAGATGAAACATTTATTAATGTAGACCATAGGCTCGACAAACAAGTCTCAATAAATCACCTAAACTTCATATGAAACATGTAGTTTTTAACTTTTATATTATAGATGAAGAAATTGGGGAAAGAAAAGTTAAATAAGTCAGTTGGTAAGCATCCAGAATGATATTTGAATAGGGTGGTATTTCAGAGCTCAAGAGTTTTATTTTAACTTATTTAAAATATTTTTCCAGGCCACCATCTTAACTTTCTGTGAGGTTCATGAAGTAGAGATGCATAAGGAATAACTGCAAAACAATTGCAAAACTCTGATAAGCTGGGTTGGTTTGTAAGACTCTAAGGCATATTTGCCAGTATTGTCTTGATTTATGCTTCTTGTCCTAGTACAATTATTAATAGTGCCTATTTCACTCACAAAAATGTCTTGGTTTAGATTATGAATAATTTGGTCTCAAATTTAATAGGCTGTTTTGCTTGCTAAATTCAAGGCAGACTTTTGGAAATTGTCATACTCTGGGCAGTCACATGGAAAAAAACAATAAAAGAGAAATGATCATTGGAAGAGCCTGGTCTACTAAGGCCAACCCTGAGAAACTGACTTCCCTGCTAATTAGGAGAAAGATGTTTGGTTTACTTTCTTGATGGAATGAATCAGAGACAATTACCCTTTAAACTGGGCTTTCCAGGTGGCTCAGTGGTAAAGAATCTGCCTGCCAAGCAGGAGATATGGGCATGATCTGTGGTTGGGAAGATCCCCTAGAAAAGGAAATATCAACCTACTCCAGTATTCTTGCCTGGGAAGTCCTATGGACAGAGGAGACTGGTGGACTACAGTCCATGGAGTTGCAAAGAGTCAAACCCAAGTTAACAACTAAACCACTGCCACCACCACCCTTTAAACTACACTGCAAGAAAGCCAAAGTAAGGTGGGGGATGGGAGTTGATAAAGAGAAAAGTAGTTCTCATTTGAATCAGCTCTTAACACAGCCAATCATTGCCATCAACTCTGACCTTTTCAGATCTGATTCTTGAGTCCACAGACATTCCCTAATCTAGCTGTAATCCCGATGTTCATACACTGGCACCACCACAAAAACTTTAGCTTTTCGTCCTTTTATTTTTGAACAGCCATTCATGATAATAAAATGCACATTTCAGTGTGAGTCAGCAGCCTCCAAAGTAAACACAGACCAACAAGATGGTTGAATGTCAGCAAAATCATCAGATTTAAATTTACTTTTTGCAAGATTCAGTTCAGTTCAGTTCAGTTGCTCAGTTGTGTCCAACTCTTTGCGACCCCATGAATTGCAACACGCCAGGCCACCCTGTCCATCACCAACTCCCTGAGTTCACCCAAACTCATGTCCATCGAGTGGGTGATGCCATCCAGCCATCTCATCCTCTGTCGTCCCCTTCTCCTCCTTCCCCCAACCACTCCCAGCATCAGAGTCTTTTCCAATGAGTCAACTCTTCGCATGATTAGTGCTCTAAAAATTTAAATCTCCAGCCCTACAGAGTAAAAATTCCAATGAATTGAAACCAGAAAATAAAACATTTAATATACCTAGTGTGACATTAAAATTCCAAGTCAGTCATTCTGGAGTACTGAGTTGTGCTGCCAGAGAAAAGAACTGTATTTTTTTTAACACTTAAAGGGATAAACAAGCAGTTTTGAGGAAAACTTCAACTTCCAGTTGGTCTGAGTGAAGTTATAGATACCCTAAATGACTTGACATTGTCTTGTATAATATAGCCATTTTACATTGCACTATTTTCTATTCTTTAAAGGAAAAGATTCTACATAAAAGATCTGTTATTTTGCCATTAAGTCATATTTATAATTTATAAAAACAATTATTTGAATATTTCTTACACATAACATCATACTGTAACAGACTTTTGAAATATTTTGTAGAATTAAAATATTTTTAAGAATATATTCAACAAAGTTTTGTTTCTTTCACTGGAGGAACTTGTGTCCAATAAGAAATGTGATCATCACAGCAAAACATTTGTTGACATCTAAAAGCAGCTCCACTTTTAAAAAAGACAGAATTTTCTCTTATTGCTAGACCTAATGATAGTATTTTTATGGTATTTTTAGCTTAAATAGTTTACCATAACTCTGGTCATTTATTTGTGGATATCTAATGTATAAATATTAGTGATGGAAAAATTACATAATTACAGATATCTTCCATTAGTCTTCAATCTCTTGCCAATTAAAGGGAAAGCATTTGTCCTTAATACATTTATTTGCTGAGCTTTCATAATTTTCCAGTTATTATCAAGAAATTTTATTATACATTAGGAATGTACTTTTGATGAGAAAGACTGCTGTATAATTCAAGACTGCTGTATAATTTTTGTCTGTTGGATTATATTTCTTTGAATGCATCTCCATGGGAGCCTGTAATGTGACCTAGAATGACTTTACATGGATTATACATAAATAATTCTGCTGTTAAAAGAAATAGGAAAAAAGTCATATTATTGTAACTACTAATAAATAAACATCTTGAGAACCACTATCATTCCATTTTGCAGGAAATTTCATCCAGTCTTAAAGTTAGAAGATCAAGTTAGAATTCATTATCTGTACACATGTGGTATCTCACAGATAAATTCCAGCTGCTAGCCATGATAGCAAGTCCAGATTTAATGCTTGATTTTTTGGTTGACAGGGTGAGTAATTTGAGCCTGAGTTGACAGTAGTCATGACCCTCAACTAGAACAAATTGATGTATTAGCAGATTATTCATAAAGTTACTTACTCTGAACTCAATTCCTTTTAGTTAAGAAAAATAAACTACTTTAGAGGAGTATTAAATAAAACAAACCCTCAGAATAAGATCTCTTCACAAATACTTATTTTTGCATAGGGTTTCCTTGATCTTTCAATAAAAGAAACGGCAAGCCTGAATTATATTTTAATCTTTCTTGTTATAAGAAATGAGAAGAAAAGAGATAAATACAAAGGTGAAAAGAAGTATAACAAGTAATTAACACATTGTTGTAAGTTCATTGTTGTACATGCTTGCTGCTATGATAAGAAATATGCAAGAATATGTTCAGTCAGTTCAGTTCAGTTCAGTTTAGTCGTTCAGTCGTGCTGACTCTTTGCGACCCCACTGGACTGTAGCATCTCAGGCAACCCTGTCCAACACCACTCCTGGAGTTTACTCAAACTCATACGCTAGTAAAGTAGTGCTCAAAATTCTCCAAGCCAGGCTTCAGCAATATGTGAACCATGAACTTCCTGATGTTCAAGCTGGTTTTAGAAAAGGCAGAGGAACCAGAGATCAAAATGCCAACATCTGCTGGATCATGGAAAAAGCAAGAGAGTTCCAGAAAAACATCTATTTCTGCTTTATTGACTATGCCAAAGCCTTTGACTGTGTGGATCACAATGAACTGTGGAAAATTCTGAAAGAGATGGGAATACAAGACCACCTGATCTGCCTCTTGAGAAATTTGTATGCAGGTCAGGAAGCAACAGTTAGAACTGGACATGGAACAACAGACTGGTTCCAAATAGGAAAAGGAGTACATCAAGGCTGTATACTGTCACCCTGCTTACTTAACATATATGCAGAGTACATCATGAGAAACGCTGGACTGGAAGAAGCACAAGCTGGAATCCAGATTGCCGGGAGAAATATCAATAACCTCAGATATGCAGATGACACCACCCTTATGGCAGAAAGTGAAGAGGAACTCAAAAGCCTCTTGATGAAAGTGGAGAGTGAAAAAGTTGGCTCAGTTCAACATTCAGAAAATGAAGATCATGGCATCTGGTCCCATCACTTCATGGGAAATAGACGGGGAAACAGTGGAAACAGTGTCAGACTTAATTTTTGGGGGCTCCAAAATCACTGCAGATGGTGACTGCAGCCATGAAATTAAAAGACGCTTACTCCTTGGAAGGAAAGTTATGACCAACCTAGATAGCATATTCAAAAGCAGAGACATTACTTTGCCAACAAAGGTCCGTCTAGTCAAGGCTATGTTTTTTCCTGTGGTCATGTATGGATGTGAGAGTTGGACTGTGAAGAAGGCTGAGTGCCGAAGAATTGATGCTTTTAAACTTTGGTGTTAGAGAAGACTCTTGAGAGTCCCTTGGACTGCAAGGAGATCCAACCAGTCCATTCTGAAGGAGATCAGCCCTGGGATTTCTTTGGAAGGAATGATGCTAAAGCTGAGACTCCAGTCCTTTGGCCACCTCATGTGAAGAGTTGACTCATTGGAAAAGACTCTGATGCTGGGAGGGATTGGGGGCAGGAGGAGAAGGGGGCAACAGAAGATGAGATGGCTGGATGACATCACTGACTTGATGGACCTGAGTCTGGGTGAACTCCGGGAGTTGGTGATGGACAGGGAGGCCTGGCGTGCTGCGATTCATGGGGTCGCAAAGATTCAGACACGACTGAGAGACTGAACTGAACTGAATTGAACTGATGTCCATTGAGCCGATGATGCCATCCAACCATCTCATCCTCTATCACCCCCTTCTCTTCCTGCCTTCAATTTTTCCCAGCATCAGGGTCTTTTCAAACGAGTCAGTTCTTCGCATGAGGTGGCCAAAGTATTGGAGTTTCAGCTTCATTATCAGTCCTTCCAATAAATTTTCAGGACTGGTTTCCTTTAGGGTGGACTGGTTGGATCTCCTTTGCAGTCAAAGGGACTCTCAAGAGTCTCCTCTAACACCACAGTTCAAAAGCATCAATTATTCGGCGCTCAGCTTTCTTTATAGTCCAAGTGTAACATCCATATATGACTACTGGAAAAACCATAGTTTTGACTAGACAGACCTTTGTTGGCAAAGTAATGTCTCTACTTTTTAATATGCTGTCTATGTTGGCCATAAATTTTCTTCCAAGGAGTAAAACAAATTCCTTACGATTATATAGTGGAAGTGACAGATTCAAGGGATTAGATCTGATAGACAGAGTGCCTGAAGAACTATGGATGGAAGTTCGTGACATTGTATAGGAGGCAGGTATCAAGACCATCTCCAAGGAAAAGAAATGCAAAAAGGTAAAATGATTGTCTGAGGAGTCCTTACAAATAGCTGTGAGTAGAAGAGAAGTGAAAGGCAAAGGAGAAAAGGAAAGATATAGCCATTTGAATGCAGAGTTCCAAAGAATAGCAAGGAGAGATAAGAAGGCCTTCCTCGGCAATCAATGCAAAGAAATCTTGTCAAGAAAATTAGAGATACCAAGGGAATATTTCATGTAATGATTGGCTCGATAAAGGACAGAAGCAGAACGGCAACCCACTCCAGTAATCTTGCCTGGAAAATTCCACAGACTGAGGAGCCTGGTGGGCTACAGTCCATGGGGTCACAAAGAGTCAGACATGACTGAGGGACTTCACTCTCACTTTCAACAGAAGCAGAATATATTAAGAAGAGGTGGCAAGAAAACACAGAACTACACAGAAAAGATTTTCACAACCTAGATAATCACGATGGTGTGATGACTCACCTAGAGCCAGACATCCTGGAATGTGAAGTCAAATGGATCTTAGGAAGCATTACTGCCCACAAAGCTAGTGAAGGTGATGGAATTCCAGTTGAGTTATTTCAAATCCTAAAAGATGATCCTGTGAAAGCACCACACTCAATATGCCAGCAAATTTGGAAAATGCAGCAGTGGCCACAGGACTGGAAACGATCAGTTTTCATTCCAACTGCAAAGAAAGGCAATGCCAAAGAATGCTCAAACTACCACACAATTACACTCATCTCACATGCTAGTAAAGTAATGCTCAAAATTCTCCAAGCCAGGCTTCAAAAGTATATGAACCATGAACTCCCAGATGTTCAAGCTGGATTTAGGAAAGGCAGAGGAACCAGAGATCAAATTGCCAACATCAGTTGGATCATTGAAAAAGCAAGAGAGTTCCAGAAAAACATCTATTTCTGCTTTATTGACTATGCCAAAGCCTTTGACTGTGTGGACCACAGAAAACTCTGGAAACTTCTTAAAGAGATGGGAATACCTGACCTGCCTCTTGAGAAATCTGTTTGCAGGTCAGGAAGCAACAATTAGAACTGGACATGGAACAACAGATGGTTCCAAATAGGGAAAGGAGTACATCAAGGCTATATATTGTCACCCTGCTTATTTAATTTATATGCAGAGTACATCATTAGAAATGCTGGAATCAAGCATTCCGTCATGAAGCACAAGCTGGAATCAAGATTGCCAGGAGAAATATCAATAACCTCAGGTATGCAGATGACACCACCCTTATGGCAGAAAGTGAAGTAGAACTAAAGAGCCTCTTGATGAAAGTGAAAGAGGAGAGTGAAAAATTTGGCTTAAATCTCAACATTCAGAAAACTAAGATCATGGCATCTGGTCCCATCACTTTATGGCAAATAGATGGGGAAACAGTGGAAACAGTAACAGACTTAATTTGGGGGGGGCTCCAAAATCACTGCAGATGGTGACTGCAGCCATGAAATTAAAAGAATATGTTAGGTGTGGTAATAATCACAAAAATAAAAATTACATTAACAGATTGGGGTTCCAGGTAATTCTTAAAATAACATTCATATCTGTACTTCCTAGAATGAAGGTCAAAGGTTTTGTTTTTCTAATTTCCAGAGCAGCAAACTCCACCTGGGATATCAAACTCAAACTGTGTTTGTTTCCACTTCTTACACTGTGAACACCTCTTACTCTTGACAATTTTTTCTCAAAATTCATATAATCATTTGGGTAGGCATTTTTGGAATTTGGGTAAAACCTTATCTGTAGAATAGGAATGTGTAAATGTAAATGTATATATTTTATTTGAAATTTTAAATCTAAAGATGATGTGCCTTTCATGAGTAGCAGTGGCATCTATTTCCACATAGAAGGAATGAAAAGTTGGCTCAGATTCTTCTAATTTGTCATGATATGTATCTTCCATTCTAATTCTCTTGCATATGTTTATAATGTAATAACCATGGAATACACCAGTTAACAAAAAATTATTGTAATGTGGGAAAAGGAGAGAAGTCTCTTTTCCCAAAACCCTCTGACAAAAACAAGAGTAAGAGTAATACAATGTTTAATAATAACCCGCCCAAAAATATATAGTGGACTCCTGTGAAGACAGTTTGCTCTGTTATATTTTTTATTGTTGTGATTATATACTTGAAGTTGAGAAATTTAAATAAGAAAGTAATTGAAGGCCAATGTTTTATTCAAAAAACATTTTTAGTGGATGTTTTAGGTTGAGTGCCTAGTCAACATTTCTTTCACTTTCTACATCCAAATTATTGTACAGTGAGAATCCACTTACAATGTAATGGTTGAAGTGTTGCATGAAAGCCATCAACAGAAGGCAGCTGAGTTCAATGTACTATATTTATAAAGGCAGGAAAGTGGAGCAATACATTATAAAAGATTTTCAAGAACATGAGTTGGAACTAAAAGCATTTTCTGCCTTTGTTTTTAAAGATTAAGATCACTAGATTAATATATCTTCAAAGAACCAACACAAGGAACAAAAGCAGCAACTCAGGTTTCAAACAAAAGAAAGTTACCTTTCCATTTTTATTTTTTTATATGTTTAAAGATTACAGGATTATTTTCTTGTATAGTAACATGATTGTTCAACAAATAGCATTCTGGTACATGACCATTCAATTGACTGGCTAGGTTTAATTTCCACAAGGTTTCTCACTGACTGACTTTTGTAACATTTAAACATGGGGTCATCAATCTTATTAACTAAGGTGTTGGATAATATTTATTACTACTATATTAAAAAATTTCCCTGTAGCTTAGTGTCTTTGAATAACACATTTTAAAAATCCAATCCTTTCTATAAATCAATAATCTGAATATAGATTAACTGAGTCCTCAGCTGAAGAGTCTTTCAAAAGGCTGCTCCATCAAGGTGTACGCCAGTACTGGAGTCTCTCAAAAAGCTTGAATGGGGAAGATTTAGTTTCTTAAAAGTCTAAGGACTTCTGCTTTTGCCTGTGGCTGGGCAGAGGACACCCTCAGTTCTTTGCCAGCCCATGGGAAGAATAAGAAATTTTCAGTAAGATAGAAGTCACAGTCTTTTATAACCCCTTCTCAGAAAGTACATTTTGCTCTATTCTAGTCAGAAGAAGCAATCAGTAGGTCCTTCCAACACTTAAGAAGAAGTGATTTCACAGTCATATGAATAACAGAAAACAGAGATCTTTGAGAGATGTTTTAGAAAGTTATCTGTCATAATATCAGACAAGTTTGTAGATTAATTGCTCATTTTTAAAAATGATATAACTGAATTTTTAAAGTTAATTTTAAGGTCACTAGCCAGCAAATTTAGAAAACTCAGCAGTGGCCACAGGACTGGAAAAGGTCAGTCTTTATTCCAAATCCAAAGAAAGGTAATGCCAAAGAATGCTCAAACTACCACACAATTACACTCGTCTCATATGCTAGTAAAGTAATGCTCAAAATTTTCCAAGCCAGGCTTCAACAGTATATGAACCATGAACTCCCAGATGTTCAAGCTGGTTTTAGAAAAGGCAGAGGAACCAGAGATCAAATTGCCAACATCCGCTGGATCATGGAAAAAGCAAGAGAGTTCCAGAAAAACATCTATTTCTGCTTTATTGACTATGCCAAAGCCTTTGACTGTGTGGATCACAATGAACTGTGGAAAATTCGGAAAGAGATGGGAATACCAGACCACCTGATCTGCCTCTTGAGAAATTTGTATGCAGGTCAGGAAGCAACAGCTAGAACTGGACATGGAACAACAGACTGGTTCCAAATAAAGGAGTTCGTCAAGGCTGTATATTGTCACCCTGCTTATTTAACATATATGCAGAGTACATCATGAGAAACGCTGGACTGGAAGAAGCACAAGCTGGAATCCAGATTGCTGGGAGAAAAATATCAATAACATCACATATGCAGATGACACCACCCTTATGGCAGAAAGTGAAGAGGAACTCAAAAGCCTCTTGATGAAGGTAAAAGACGAGAGTGAAAAAATTGGCTTAAAGCTCAACATTCAGAAAATGAAGATCATGGCATCTGGTCCCATCACTTCATGGGAAATAGATGGGGAAACAATGTCAGACTTAATTTTTGGGGGCTCCAAAATCACTGCAGATGGTGACTGCAGCCATGAAATTAAAAGACTCTTACTCCTTGGAAGGAAAGTTATGACCAACCTAGACAGCATATTGAAAAGCAGAGACATTACTTTGCCAACAAAGGTCCGTCTAGTCAAGGCTTTGGTTTTTCCAGTGGTCATGTATGGATGTGAGTTGGACTGTGAAGAAAGCTGAGCGCTGAGAAATTGATGCTTTTGATCTGTGGTGTTGGAGAAGACTCTTGAGAGTCCCTTGGACTGCAAGGAGATCCAACCAGTCCATTCTGAAGGAGATCAGTCCTGGGATTTCTTGGGAAGGAATGATGCTAAAGCTGAAACTCCAGTCCTTTGGCCACCTCATGCGAAGAGTTGACTTATTGGAAAAGACTCTGATGCTAGGAGGGATTGGGGGCAGGAGGAGAAGGGGACGACAGAGGATGAGATGGCTGGATGGCATCACTGACTCATTGGACGTGAGTCTGAGTGAACTCCGGGAGTTGGTGATGGACAGGGAGGCCTGGCGTGCTGCGATTCATGGGGTCTCAAAGAGTCGGACATGACTGAGCAACTGAATTGAACTGAACTGACAGTGTTTTTTAAAGGGAAAAATGTGAACATTTTCTTATAATATGTGAAGTTGATCTATGTTTATATGTTATATGTTTTTCCCCAAATGATGTGTATGTGTGTGTGTAGTAGAAAAATATTCATATTACCAACATACCTGTAATCATTTTCTCAAAATGTCAACCTAATTTTTCAAGATTTCAGAATTTCCAAAGATGTTCTACTTTTTACTTTTATTAGTTGTATTCTAGCTTTTCATACTTGAACTTTAGAGCATTCAAGTAGCTATTATCTAATAAAAATGATATTCATTCTATACTTTCAATATTTTAACTTATTCCCTACCATCCATTCATTTACAAACCTACACACACAGTTACACACATTCAATTGAATGTGCCTCTTGTTCAGAAAATCCTTTTCAGAGTATTTTATTGTATATAGCTATGTAATGGAGATACATCCCAAATTGTCACTTATGGCTGTAATTGGCTTTGATTTCTCTTTTGGGCTTGCCCAAGGCAGCCAACTAAGCAGAGGAATATAAACTTTTGGATTTGCATCTTATTTCTTGCTTCATTAATTTCATTAACTTTCAAACTGATGAATTAGAATTAAAATGTCATTTACATTTAATACCCAAAATCACTTACTTTGCACTTAAACATTTTAATTGTATTTTTGAGTCCTGGTTCTAAACTGTGTCTGTCAAAGTCTTAATTAGATTTATGTCATAGGAATATAGAAGTTAGCTGAACAGTAACAAGACTGAATGAGGTTTTCTTTATAATGAATTGGAAAATGTCCTAAAATATTTGGTATGCCATGGAGACTTGCTATACGGTGTAACTAAAGATATATGTCTAGGATGGGTGACTGGTGTATATATGTAACTATTGATTTATACAGGAAGATCAAATCTGGACACTTGAAGAAGAGACCTTTCTTTTTTTCCTGCAAGTACAGACTGTGTGGGATTCGTCTAGAGTCTCATTTAATAAGAGAAGATTTTATTTTGTTGTTTACTTACATCAGTGACAAATGGTGGCCAGAGGGAAAGCAGAGTATGTAATCAATCTGAACACCTTTGTTGTTTTTCTGAGAGAACAATACCTCCCCCCCAAAAAACCTCCACAAAACAAAACTGAACAAAGAAAAAACAAGAAAATACTCTGAGAGAAAAAGAGAAAAGATGTTTCCTGTTTCTAATGTTATTGATAATGATGATGATGACAAAAGTAATAATAAAATAATGTACAGCATGCTGACTATAATTAATAATAATGTATTTTATATTTGAAAGTTGTTAAGAGAGTAAATCTTAAAAATCTTTATCACAAGAAAACAAATGGTGGTAAAGATTATAAGTATGTTAAAAAAGTTGTAATTGCTTATCTTTAAGGGACACAAAGGTAGCTATTAATATCACAATGTCACAGACAAGGATATTTGAGACTCACAGGAGATAAAAATTGATACTGTTGAAAAATGGCAGAATAATATTCAAATCCAGCTCCATCTTTCTTTAAAGTCTGGGTTCTTTCCATTAATTCACACCGCCCATCATAAAGACATTCAATGACGGTGGCAGTCACATACAGTACAGCTCATTATTTTCTATAGTTGTAATCATGTAGAAATTTCTATAATTTCTTTCTGAATGTTTCTTGGACTTTATATTTTCCCTTTAATTTTTATATTCTGAAACATAAATGTAACTCTACTACTATGAGGATATATGCAAATAAACTGAAATATATTCTGGACAAAATACAGTAAATTTTGTCTCTACAAAACCATACAGTAGAGAATAAACTGCAGCTCTTATGACCTGACTAAAATTCCAAGGCTCAGCAAAACTCTCGAAAGTATATGTGGGCTCATGAGACTCATGAAAGTACATATAAACTAAGATTATGCATTCCAATTCTTACACTTTTACTGACTTACTATGATTTTAATAAATGCTATTTCAGTTCTTTCTAGAAGACATTAAGAGCATGAGATTTGGAATCAAACATGGGACAAATATTAGCTTCATCAACAGCCACATGATTTATGTTTAACGTCTTAATCTGTTTTTAGAATGAGAGATGACTAGCTTGGACTTCACGGTATTACTGTGCACAGAAAATGAACAATGTGTTCTATAAGTGGGCATTATATTATTGTTATTATTATCATCATTCCTCAATATTGATATCTAAAAGAGCATCATCTTTGTTCTGAATATGATTGGATATGATTGCTTCTTGATGGTTTTTATTCATTTACTCAATTATACTCATGGATCATTGACCTGCTTCTCTGACAGTCACTGAGAAGGAAAGAGGAGTAAAATACAGGCTGCCTCTTGGCCCCATTCCTAGGTCATGCCCAAATTATCTGCTGGCTTGAACTGCAGCTGGGGCTTAAAAAGAGGCCAGAACATCCCTGGACTGGTAGAGTAAAAGGCTGTTTACTTCTTTTTACAGTTGAAAGACTTTAAAAAGGGGATGAGCTGATCCTATTTAAAAATTACTCCAGCTCCAATAAATGGGGTGTGAAGGAGAGTGCCTGTGGACATACATCAGCTGGGACTCCAAGGCAGTGTAGTCCCAAGCAGGAGATTATAGTAGGTTTGGTAAATTCATTGGTGTTGGAGATGGAGAGATCAGGGATGAACTTAAAATATAGAATAGGGGCAACACTGTCATATTCTGATAGATTAGTTATGTGAGGGAGGGAGAGAAACAAGCAGGAGTTGATACTGATTCAGGAAAAGAGGACTAAGGTTAGATTAGCTTTGCAAAGGGAAGAGAGATCAGCTTTGGAAATGCTGAATTTGAGATGTTTATGATCTCTCCCAAGCACAGATGTCAGGTAGGTAGTTGGCGAGAAAAAAATGAATTTCTTAGGACAGGTTTACATGGAGATATAAATTTTGAAATTTTTATCAGACAGATTAGCTGAAAGCCAGGGAGAAAATAAGCTGTGAGAAATCCAACTCATAAGATCAGATAAAGGAAAGCTTAGTGTAGAAAAATCACTTAGCAGAGTGCCAAGTGCATATTTAAATGTAAATAAGAGTTATTTAAGAGTGATAATTCATCTAGGTTGCTTCCATGTCCTGGCTATTATAAACAGTGCTGCGATGAACATTGGGGTACACGTGTCTCTTTCCCTTCTGGTTTCCTCAGTGTGTATGCCCAACAGTTGGATTGCTGGATCATAAGGCAGTTCTATTTCCGGTTTTTTTAAGGAATCTCCACACTGTTCTCCATAGCGGCTGTACTAGTTTGCATTCCCACCTAGATGCCCATCAGCAGATGAATGGATAAGAAAGCTGTGGTACATATACACAATGGAGTATTACTCAGCCATTAAAAAGAATACATTTGAGTCAGTTCTGATGAGGTGGATGAAACTGGAACCTATTATACAGAGTGAAGTAAGCCAGAAAGAAAAACACCAATACAATATACTAATGCATATATATGGAATTTAGAAAGATGATAACAATAACCCTGTGTACGAGACAGCAAAAGAGACACTGATGTATAGATCAGTCTTATGGACTCTGTGGGAGAGGGAGAGTGTGGGGAGAATTGGGAGAATGGCACTGAACCATGTATAATATCATGTATGAAACGAGTCGCCAGTCCAGGTTTGATGCACGATACTGGATGCTTGGGGCTGGTGCACTGGGATGACCCAGAGGGAGGGTATGGGGAGGGAGTAGGGAGGAGGGTTCAGGATGGGGAACACAGATATACCTGTGGCAGATTCATTTCGATATTTGGCAAAGCTAATACAATATTGTAAAGTTTAAAAATAAAATAAATTTAAAAAATAAAAAGTGATAATTCAGAGAAGGCAATAGCACCCCACTCCAGTACTCTTGCCTGGAAAATCCCATGGACGGACTAGCCTGGAAGGCTGCAGTCCATGGGGTCACTAGGAGTCAGACATGACTGAGCGACTTCCCTTTCACTTTTCACTTTCATGCATTGGAGAAGGAAATAGCAACCCACTCCAGTGTTCTTGCCTGGAGAATCCCAGGGACAGGGGAACCTTGTGTGCTGCCGACTATGGGGTCACACAGAGTCGGACACGACTGAAGTGACTTAGCAGCAGAAGAGTGATAATTAATCAAAAATGGTACATGCACTCACTTCAGGTATCCATACAAGATGAATTTATGATAAAAAGCTACCCAATAAGTTATTTATGTTTCTAGGGTGCTTTATGATTCCACTGATCTACTAAGTAAATTTTGACCTATGTTAATTTTTCCATCTCTTCTTTCCCAGAGATATGAGTAAGTTGTACTTTGTGCTACTTTTGCTGCCTAACTACAATAAGGTTTTCTGAGTCAAATACCTTTCTTTGTGATTTAGCTGAGCAAGAAGGGAGGCACAGAGCACTGCAAAGATGATAAGAAATAAATGGGGTGACCTTCTGTTTTCTTATTCCTCATGCCTTCTGATTTCAGGTGTTCTGAATGCTCTCATTTGGCATGTAAATCTGCTTTTCACAAAGGCAGCTTTGATTAAGTTCTGTAAGTTCTTATGTGAAATTTCAGCCAACTCTCAAGGTCTTCAGTAAATTTGCACATTATTTCCTTTCCCAGCTGTCTTCAGTCTTATTATAAGCAAGGTCCTTATGAATCATGCATGTTTCTGGATGGGACACTTTTTCTTTGTCATTCGCTCTTCATTTTTGTAACTAAATTTGAAGTGTAGGTGCTTTCTCATCTGTTTTTTTTTTTTTTTTTAAGATAAGAACTATATAGAAGAAGATTTGTTTTCTTTAGTTTATAAAGGAAGACAGGTAATTGGTGTTCAGAATTATATTTTTGCACATAATTTATAAATCTATTCACCACTGTCCTGTTCGTTTCAATATACTTCTGCCACATTTTAAATTGTATGACTGACAGGGAAACTTGGACACAACAAAATTTTCTGATCCTGAATATAGATGACATGGAGCACTTGCTCAGAGGTCTTAGTACACAGATGTCTAAGCTATTATCTTGGGCCAAATTCTCACTTATTTTGCCAAAAGCACATATCAATTAAGTGCAGTCAGAACTTTCTGGGGTGTTACATTCTCATTTTGGCTCACTGAATGCATCAACATTAACATTTTTGAGTTTGTTTTTTCCCTTTGAAATATCTAGACATCATGTCAGTCATTGTTGTTTTTTAATCCATCCTTTAAAACTAACAAACTTTTTTATACATCCCTGATTTAGTTTTATTCACACTTAAATTAACTCAAAATTTGAAAGTAAAAAGCCTTAAGTTAAACTGATGTAATCTCAGTTCTAGAGAAAGCAAAGAATTTTAGGAAAAAGAGTCTCTCCTTAGCCAAGCCACACCAGACAAATTTTGTGCTGTGACTTTGCCAAAAAGCCATACTTAGAACTTGTTTTTTTTAACTTATCCTTATTGTTTGTCTTTAGTTATTATAATGTTAATTAATAATAGAACACCAAATTCTACAGAAAAAAATTAATTTAAAATATGAGATGAAATAAGTAAAAAGAAATAGATTTACTTTATTAGCACAAATAAATGCTTAATATATGACAGTCTTTATTATTATAGACCTTTGGAAGCTGAGACAGATGAGTCTAGACTTTGGGACTTGGGTTTGTAGAATGGACAATGTTTCCCAAGTCCCCTGTAGCTAGAATTCCATGAATTATTATGTTCTACTAAGTATATGAACATATATGAAACAGAAACCAAGTCTCCAAATACTTAGTTTCCCTGCCCATTTTATGATGAACCTCTCTTTCCAATACTTTATTCCCTTTCTTGTCCAGTCCCCATTCTGCTCAGGATTGAGAAGTATCAAAGAAACTGATTAGAACCCTGCGGTCATTCCTGGTACAAAAGGGTAGGTATATGTCTCCCATTTCTTGTTTGCAGAAAAAAGACTTCAGTCTCCTAGGCCTTCTTTGAGTGCCAAAGAGCAGATTCAAGCAGTTACTAATTAGAGAAAGGAGGGAATGCATTAAAACAAAGCAGTCAAGCAAGAATAATAAAAAGTTAAAAGATAGTTCAGTGATAAAGGAGGATCAAAGGACTCCCAACTCCTCCTCAGAGATATAAAGAACAATCTGACACATACCTTTGAGTTGTTTTGCAGAAGCTAAGATGCCCACTTGGTGGAGAATGTTTACTACATACTGACCATAAGCACAGTACATAGACCCAAGACTGGTTGAAACTAGAAAGTTGATGATTAAGATTCATGAGACATCGCCTTATTACCTCACCATCAACTAATGAAGACTATTCATAAGATGATCATGTACCCTCTGACCCTCATCCCTAATGTTGCCTTTAGAAACCCTTGTCTGTGGTGAACACTGGGATACATATGTCTTTTTCAATTATGGTTTCCTCACAGTATATGCCCAGTAGTGAGATTTTTGGGTCATATGCCATATTTATTCCTAGGTTTTTAAGGAATCTCCATATTGTTCTTATAGTGGCTAGGACATGGAAGCAACCTAGATGTTTGTTGACAGATGAATGGATAAAGAAGCTGTGGGACCTATACACAGTGGAATATTACTAAGCAATGAAAAGGATCACATTTGACTCAGTTCTAATAAGGTGGCATATTTAAACCTAAATAGCATATTTAAAAGCAGAGACATTACTTTGCCAACAAAGGTCCGTCTAGTCAAGGCTTATGGTTTTTCCAGTGGTCATGTATGGACGTGCGAGTTGGACTGTGAAGAAAGCTGAGCGCCGAAGAATTGATGCATTTGAACTGTGGTGTTGGAGAAGACTCTTGAGAGTCCCTTGGACTGCAAGGAGATCCAACCAGTCCATTCTGAAGATCAGTCCTGGGATTTCTTTGGAAGGAATGATGCTAAAGCTGAAACTCCAGTCCTTTGGCCACCTCATGTGAAGAGTTGACTCATTGGAAAAGACACTGATGATGGGAGGGATTGGGGACAGGAAGAGAAGGGGACGACAGAGGATGAGATGGCTGGATGGTATCACTGACTCGATGGACGTGAGTCTGAGTGAACTCCAGGTGTTGGTGATGGACAGGGAGGCCTGGCGTGCTGTGATTCATGGGGTCACAAAGAGTCGGACATGACTGAGCGACTGAACTGAACTGAATAAGGTGGCAAATTTGGAAAACTCAGCAGTGGACACAGGGCTGGAAAAGGTCAGTTTTCATTACAATCCCAAAGAAAGGCAATGTCAAAGAATGTTCAAACTACCGCACAATTACACTCATCTCACATGCTAGTAAAGTAATGCTCAAAATTCTCCAAGCCAGGCTTCAGCAATACATGAACCACGAACTTCCAGATGTTCAAGCTGGTTTAAGAAAAGGCAGAGGAAACAGAGATCAATTACCAACATCTAGTGGATCATTGAAAAAGCAAGAGAGTTTCCAGAAAAACATCTATTTCTGCTTTATTGACTATATCAAAGCCTTTGACTGTGTAGATCACAATAAAGTGTGGAAAATTCTGAAAGAGATGGGAATACCAGACCACCTGACCTGCCTCTTGAGAAATTTATATGCAGCTCAGGAAGCAACAGTTAGAACTGGACATGGAACAATAGACTGGTTCCAAATAGGAAAAGGAGTACGTCAAGGCTGTATATTGTCACCCTGCTTATTTAACTTATATGCAGAGTACATCATGAGAAACACTGGGCTGGATGAAGCACAAGCTGGAATCAAGATTGCTGGGAGAAATATCAATAACCTCAGATACGCAGATGACATCACCTTTACGGCAGAAAGTGAAGAAGAACTAAAGAGCCTCTTGATGGAAGTGAAAAAGGAGAGTGAAAAACTTGGCTTAAAGCTCAACATTCAGAAAACTAAGATTATGGAATCTGGTCCCATCACTTCATGGCAAATAGATGGAGAAACTTTGGAAACAGTGGCAGACTTAATTTTTTGCGGCTCCAAAATCACTGCAGATGGTGATTGCAGCCATGAAATTAAAAGATGCTTACTTCTTGGAAGAAAAGTTATGACCAACCTAGACAGAATATTAAAAAGCAGAGACATTACATTGCCAACAAAGGTCTGTCTAGTCAAGGCTATGGTTTTTCCAGTAGTCATGAATGGATGTGAGAGTTGAACTATAAAGAAAGCTGAGCACTGAAGAATTGATGCTTTTGTACTATAGTGTTGGAGAAGACTCTTGATAGTCCCTTGGACTGCAAGGAGATCCAACCAGTCCATTCTGAAGGAAATCAGTCCTTAATATTCATTGGAAGGACTGATGTTGAAGCTGAAACTCCAATGCTTTGGCCACTTGATACGAATAGCTGACTCATTGGAAAAGACCCTGATGCTGGGAAAGATTGAGGGTAGGAGGAGAAGGGGACAAAAGAGGATAAGATGGTTACATCACCGACTCAACGGACATGGGTTTAGGTGAACTCTGGGAGTTGGTGATGGACTGGGAGGCCTGGCATGCTGCAGTTCATGGGGTCTTAAAGAGTTGGACATGACTGAGTGATTGAACTGAACTGAATAAGGTGGATAAAAGTGAAAATGTTACTTGCTCAGTCCTTTCTGACTTTTTGCAACTTCATGAACTGTAGCCCACCAGACTCCTCTGTCCATGGAATACTTATGGAATTTTTATGTAAGTATGGAATTCTTGGAATTATGGAATTCATAGAATTTTATGGCATTCTTATGGAATTATGGCATTTCTCTACCTTTTATGTAAGCTTTAAAATTTTCTGTCTTTGGATTTTAAATCCTTTGAGTGGATAAGCATGATTTCACAGTGAACTATGATCCTAGGTGTCCAGGTGTTTTGAAACTCTCTTGATAGTTTTGATAAACTCTCCAAGGATCAAATTCTAATTGAAGTGGTTTTTTTTTCGTTTGTTTGTTTGTTTTTTTACCTCTAGCTAGCTTCAGGATGCTTTAGAGGACACCTGTGACATCTCAAAGAAAAAGATTAAACTAATTAGCGTTATTTGGTATATTGGGTTGCATGGGAAGCATTGTCAAGTGAGTAGACGTAAAACTTTAGGTTGTACTCTATGGGTAAATGTTAGTAGTGGGGCCTTCCTGGTAGCTCAGTGGTAAAGAACCTGCCTACCAATGCAGCAGACATGGGTTTGATCCCTGGATTGGGAAGATCCTGAAATGGCAACACAATCTAGTATTCTTGGCCTGAAAAATCCCATGGACAGAGGGATCTGGTGGGCTACAGTCCAAGGGTGGCAAGAGTCAGACACAATTTAGTGACTAAATAACAACAAAATATTATCAATATAGATATTCTAGAAATTATATAAACTTTCTAAAATTTGCATATATCCCCTCCTTCTTGGACCTCCCTCCCTTGCCCCCAACCTACTCATTTAGATTTTCACACAGCACCAAACTGAGCTCTCTGTGCTATATAGGATTGATATATAAACATAACCATGTCTTTTAAAGTCCTTTGTCCTTTATAGACAGTTATTTTGGTACTCTGATACTTTTGTGAAAATGTTTCATCTTTAAGATTTATAAAAACACTTTAAATACAGGTGTTTTTTTTATAACTTTCAGATTATACCATTGAACTGGGTAAGAAATTGAAGAATTCTAATGGAAAACCTGAAGACTTCATAAAACTGTTAATGAAAAGGATTATTTACATAGAACGGAGTGAACTAATGAATAGGGTTATATTTTTGACTGAAATGTTACTGACTTTTAATCTTCATTTTCTAGATATAAGGAAACCTATCCCCTTAAGCTAATTATGCTTTGGTAATTTGATAAATTACATATTTTTAATCAGTTTTGAAACCCTTATATTTTCTCTCTAACTGATCCCTCAAGAAATTGGAAACCCTTAGGTTACCAACAACCTTATCAGGTGAGTAAGGAAGTCCACATCCTGATTGGTGCAGGAATCCCAAATATATTTTAGAGACCTTGAAAGAGAGGAATTCACCAAAATTTATAGGTATCACTGACAGAATCTGATGAAAAGTCTTTGGTGTGGCTTTCCTGACCATGAGAGACCATTTGTAAATTCAGTCTAAGGTTCCTTATAAGAAGTTTCTTAAAAGAGCCTACATGATCAATTACATGTATATAAATAATCAGGCCAAGCTTATTGAAACTGGACTTATATTACAAACAAATTAGTCTTAATTTGGCTATGTTTGATAGAAATCAAGAGTAATTTTTGAGAGAAAAATATTGTTTCAGTGGATATTAAATTCTAGTTTTGTTAATTGTGTTCTGTATTTACTGCCTAAGACTCACTTCCAGATAATTCCTTGTTGCTATGTTACATTATTGTAAGGCTTAGTTGAATTATTAAAGGACACTCTACTTTTGTTTCAGAAGCCTATCACTATAATCTATCTTTTGATGAAGATCAGTTGTCCTGTGGCCTGTAAGAGATTATGCATACTAGAAAAGGCATTATTTCAAGGGTTGTCTCTCACTTAGATGAAAAGGCCCTTATCATGTATTCATGTGCAGTGAAACTGAAGGGAGTTTACTCTTGAATATATATTTCCCACTTGAGAAGACCCTCTGCTCTAAAGTGGTCTAAAGAAAAAAAAATGCTGACCACAAACAGCACCCACACGAGGATGGGAAGAAGACAAAAGCAGTGTTGTGCAGTGGAGACAGCTGGCCCAAGAATTTGGACAGGCCCTATAAGATTCATCCTAACAATCCAAATGAACTGTTTACCAAACATTTATCTCCCTTTCAAAACTGAAAGTCACTTTTACTTCTAACCATACTAGTTCCCCTAATGTTTAGGATGGAAAAAAAAATTTTCTAGTGACATTGTCACAGAGTATAACTCTTCATGGCATGAATCACTGCTTGCTTTAAGTATACTGCTAAAAGCATGTGTGCAATGTTTGTGTGACAATTCAGTGTAATTGATAAAACATCTTCCGTGGTAACTCAGATGGTAAAGAATGTAAAGAATATGCCTGCAATGCAGGAGACTCAGACTTCCAGACCCTGATCCCTGGATCAGGAAGATCCCCTGGAGAAGGGAATGACCACCCACTCCAGTATTCTTGCATGGACAGAGGAGCCTGGTGGGCTACAGTCCATGGGGTTGCAAAGAGTCAGATATGACTGAGCAACTAACACTTTCACGTAGTCTGTATATGTTTCCCTGTTACTATACTCTGAGCTTCTTAACTATGTCTGACTTTTCCCTCAATGTGGATAACTAGGCATATAAAAACTAGTTTTATATATATATAAACTAACTTTATATATATATATATAAAAGGAGGCCCAATAGCAAACAAAGGGCTTCCAATATGGCTCAGTGGTAAAGAATTTGCCTGCCAAGCAGGAGACCTGGGTTTGATTCCTGGGTCAGGAAGATCCCCTGGAGAAGAAAATAGCAACCCACTCCAATATTCTTGCCTGGAAAATCCCATGGACAGAGGAGCCTGATAGGCTTCATGGGGTCTCAAAAGAGTCAGACATGACTTAGTGACTAAATAGCAATATCAATCAACTATCCTGGTATCAAGGGACAGGTGATCATCGTGAGCATCAAGGTTTTCTATTAAAAGGTTTGCAAACTTAAAGTGAAATGATAGGAGAAATGTACCCTTGCTGAGGTAATGGAAAATCATTCTGGCTCATACATGATACAACTTTAACCAAAAGAGCCTGTTTTGTGACCTATTCAACATGCATTGTACTTTTGTTTTAACCTTTATGGAAAAGAATATATTTAAACATCAAAATAGAGTTACTGTGGTCCAGACATCCAAAGGATTTCAGGGTGTTCATTGTGGACATGGTTTTATACATGTTCCTTTATAACTGAGAACTTGAACTTTCTGAACTGTATCAGACTCAAGGACACTACCACGCGTTCTCAAAACAATACCTGCAGGCAGCTGCCGACTGCAGGCTTCTGTTCTCAGTATCTCCTCTTGAAACCATTAAATCTGTCTCTTACTTTAGGAACAATAGTAGCAAATGACACAGCTCAAGCCATAGCCTTCCAACAGGGGGCATTATATTCTTTAGCCAGACTAGTACTAGAAAATGTATCAGATTAGAATTTAGCAGAAAAAGGAAACATATGTTTAGAGACCAGTAGGTCTTGTTATGCTGTGCTTAGTTGAGTCCAACTCTTTACATCCCCATGGACTGTAGCCCACCAGACTCCTCTGTCTATGGGGATTCTCCAGGCAAGAATACTGGAGGGGGTTGCTATGCCCTCCTCCAAAGGATCTTCCCAACTCAGGGATCAAACTCAAGTCTTGTGTAATACAGGCAGATTCTTTGCTCTCTGAGCCACCAGGGAAGCTCAAGAATACTGGAGTGGGTAGCCTATCCCTTCTCCAGGGAATCTTCCCGACCCAGGAATTGAACCGAGGTCTCCTGCATTGCAGGCAGATTCTTTACCAGCTGGGCTACCAGGGAAGCCCACAGCAATATGTGAACCGTGAACTTCCTGATGTTCAAGCTGGTTTTAGAAAAGGCAGAGGAACCAGAGATCAAATTGCCAACATCCGCTGGATCATGGAAAAAGAAAGAGTTCCAGAAAAACATCTATTTCTGCTTTATTGACTATGCCAAAGCCTTTGACTGTGTGGATCACAATAAACTGTGGAAAATTCTTCAAGAGATGGGAATACCAGACCACCTGACCTGCCTCTTGAGAAATTTGTATGCAGGTCAGGAAGCAACAGTTAGAACTGGACATGGAACAACAGACTGGTTCCAAATAGGAAAAGGAGTTCGTCAAGGCTGTATATTGTCACCCTGCTTATTTAACATATATGCAGAGTACATCATGAGAAACACTGGACTGGAAGAAACACAAGCTGGAATCAAGATTGCCAGGAGAAATATTAATAACCTCAGATATTCAGATGACACCACCCTTATGGCAGAAAGTGAAGAGGAACTCAAAAGCCTCTTGATGAAAGTGAAAGTGGAGAGTGAAAAAATTGGCTTAAAGCTCAACATTCAGAAAATGAAGATCATGATATCTGGTCCCACCACTTCATGGGAAATAGATGGGGAAACAGTGGAAACAGTGTCAGACTTTATTTTTCTGGGCTCCAAAATCACTGCAGATGGTGACTGCAGCCATGAAATTAAAAGACGCTTACTCCTTGGAAGGAAAGTTATGACCAACTTAGATAGCATATTCAAAAGCAGAGACATCACTTTGCCAACAAAGGTTCGTGTAGTCAAGGCTATGGTTTTTCCTGCGGTCATGTATGGATGTGAGGGTTGGACTATGAAGAAGGCTGAGTGCCGAAGAATTGATGCTTTTGAACTGTGGTGTTGGAGAAGACTCTTGAGAGTCCCTTGGACTGCAGGGAGATCCAACCAGGTCATTCTGAAGGAAATCAGCCCTGGGATTTCTTTGGAAGGAATGATGCTAAAGCTGAAACTCCGGTCCTTTGGCCACCTCATGCGAAGAGTTGACTCATTGGAAAAGACTCTGATGCTAGGAGGGATTGGGGGCAGGAGGAGAAGGGGACGACAGAGGATGAGATGGCTGGATGGCATCACTGACTCGATGGACGTGAGTCTGAGTGAACACCGGGAGTTGGTGATGGACAGGGAGGCCTGGCGTGCTGCGATTCATGGGGTCGTAAAGAGTCGGACCGGACTGAGCGACTGATCTGATCTGATCTAGAAAGTAAGACCTACTTAGATAAAATTAGGCAACTGTCTACCTGGCTACGCTAGGCCTCCCCAGACTAGCTTTCAGGCTTATTCTCCTGAATTCCTCAGGGAATGAGATCTATTTTCCCAAGTTTATTAAAGTTCAGGTTATCAGTCCCACTACTACTTCTGGTTGGGAACCTGATTATAAAGTGTACTGTAAGCTGTTGCACCAAAACTGTGGGAAGGTCTAAGGCCTTGATCATGCAAGACTTGGATTCAAAATCCTTACTTAGCAGCAAACTCCTACTGTTAGTGTTGGCTTTCTGTTCCACAGGCTTAGGAGCCCTTTGCTTGGTTACAAAACTTAGAAGCAGAAAGTGAGAACCCTGACTCTGGGGAGACCAGAACTTTTGGAATGCATGTCGTCAGAGGATTTTGGATTGT
Source organism: Bubalus bubalis (assembly GCF_019923935.1). NCBI lineage: Eukaryota > Metazoa > Chordata > Mammalia > Artiodactyla > Bovidae > Bubalus > Bubalus bubalis. Next base: position 109,332,318 of record NC_059158.1, read on the forward strand.
CCCAGGCTAGGAGTGGTGGCAGTGGCTTCCTGATGTGGGAGCTTTTGGATCACAGTGAGGTTGTGTGGTCTAAATGACAGGCTTATAACATCTTTCGTAGCAGACCAGTTCTACAATAGTGATCTGGGAGTTGTTCCTAGAATTTTTGCCTACCTAATAATTCCACGCATGAAGGAATGTATAGTATTTTTTAATAAACCCTTTCCTCATCTATATTACCAAAATAGATTGTTTCCATACATGACTAATACTGTAGTGGCTTATATATAAAAAAGTAAAATCCTTAATTTATCTAAGCCGCAGTTTTGTTTCTTTGATTTTTTGAGGAATAGGGTGCTCTATTATTTCAGTTAACTTTACGTTTAAGTAAACTATGCTTAGGGCCTAGAACTTACCATGTAGAATTGACTTAAGAAACAAATAGTAGGGTAGATATTAGGAAATAGATATTGCAAAATTTACTTATTGCAAGGTAGCAAAATATTTGATTACACTGTCACCTAATATACCTTTAAAAGCAAACCACATATTAAGGGGAATTAATAAAAATCAAAATGTTTAGTTGGTTGGCTACTCTGTTAACATCTTCAGTCCTATAGTGCCCAAACAATCAAACTCTATTTTCTTTTCCTACATAGGTATCCAGTTAACCCAGCTCCATCTATTACAGAGATCACCATTTCCCTAACATATTGCAGTGTCACCTTGTGTTAAATCAAGGGACTGCACGGGTGTGGGTCTGCTCTATCTTCTCTTTTCTGTTCCATTGTTTTGTATTTGGAGAAGGCGATGGCACCCCACTCCAGTATTCTTGCTTGGGAAATCCCATGGATGGAGGAGCCTGGTAGGCTCCTGGGGTCGCGAAGAGTCAGCCACAACTGAGCAACTTCACTTTCACTTTTCACTTTCATGCATTGGAGAAGGAAATGGCAACCCACTCCAGTGTTCTTGCCTGGAGAATCCCAGGGATGGGGGAGCCTGGCGGGTTGCCGTCTATGCGGTTGTGCAGAGTCAGACACGACTGATGTGACTTAGCAGCAGCAGCAGCAATGCAAAAACTACATCTTAATTTTGTACTTTTTAAGTCTTTTTATGTGATATCGTTTGTTTTCCTTTAAGACTTAGTTATTATTGGACGTATCCATTCCCATATAAACATTAGATACAAATTTTTAATTTCTAGAATTTGGGGGCGAGGGGTGGTAAGGGCAGAGAGAAAGAAAAAAAGTTGTCTAAGACTACCCTGACTCTGTAATTTAGTCTGGAAGAACAAACATCTTTAAAATATTGATGCTTCCAAACTGAGAAAATAGAATTGCCTCAAAAGTTTATTGAAATATTTTAAAACATCTCTCAACAATATTTTATAGGTTTTGCTCATCTTTCATTAGATGTATTCCTAAGTATTTGAGGGTTCTTGATACAATAGTTACATCATTTCTCAAATTTCATTTCTAATTGTTCCTGGTACATGGAAAGAAACTTAAATTGAGTTTATATATTATATCTAATAATTATTAAAGTTGTTTTCTAATAGTTTCTCTTTAGATGTTTTTAGATTTTTTTAAGCATATAATCCACTCCAGCACTCTTGCCTGGAAAATCCCATGGACGGAAGAGTCTGATAGGCTACACAGTCCATGGGGTCGCAAAGAGCTGGACACGACTGAGCGACTTCACAAATGAAGCATATAATCGTGTCTTTGGTAAATAACCACGCATATTTCTTCCTTTTCATACTTAATAATTTGTATATATTTTTGTTGCCTTATTCCCTTGTGGCTCAGCTAGTAAAGAATCTGCCTGCAACAAAGACAGAAATATAGATCAATGGAACAAAATAGAAAGCCCAGAGATAAATCCACACACATATGGACACCTTATCTTTGACAAAGGAGGCAAGAATATACAATGGATTAAAAACAATCTCTTTAACAAGTGGTACTGGGAAAACTGGTCAACCACTTGTAAAAGAATGAAACTAGAACACTTTCTAACACCATACACAAAAATAAACTCAAAATGGATTAAAGATCTAAACGTAAGACCAGAAACTATAAAACTCCTAGAGGAGAACATAGGCAAAACTCTGCGACGTACATCACAGCAGGATCCTCTAAGACCCACCTCCCAGAATATTGGAAATAAAAGCAAAAATAAACAAATGGGACCTAATTAAACTTAAAAGCTTCTGCACAACAAAGGAAACTATAAGCAAGGTGAAAAGACAGCCTTCAGAATGGGAGAAAATAATAGCATATGAAGCAACTGACAAACAACTAATCTCAAAAATATACAAGCAATTCCTACAGCTCAATTCCAGAAAAATAAATGACCCAATCAAAAAATAGGCCAAAGAACTAAATAGACATTTCTCCAAAGAAGACATACAGTTGGCTAACAAACACATGAAAAGATGCTCAACATCACTCATTATCAGAGAAATGAAAATCAAAACCACTATGAGATACCATTTCACGCCAGTCAGAATGGCTGTGATCCAAAAGTCTACAGGTAATAAATGCTGGAGAGGGTTTGGAGAAAAGGGAACCCTCTTACACTTTTGGTGGGAATGCAAACTAGTACAGCCGCTATGGAGAACAGTGTGGAGATTCCTTAAAAAACTGGAAATAGAGCTGCCTTATGACCCAGCAATCCCACTGCTGGGCATACACACTGAGGAAACCAGAAGGGAAAGAGACACGTGTACCCCAATGTTCATCACAGCACTGTTTATAATAGCCAGGACATGGAAGCAACCTAGATGTCCATCAGCAGATGAATGGATAAGCAAGCTGTGGTACATATACACAATGGAGTATTATTCAGCCATTAAAAAGAATACATTTGAATCAGTTCTAATGAGGTGGATGAAACTGGAGCCTATTATACAGAGTGAAGTAAGCCAGAAAGAAAAACACCAATACAGTATACTAACGCATATATATGGAATTTAGAAAGATGGTCACAATAACCCTGTATACGAGACAGCAAAAGAGACACTGATGTATAGAACAGTCTTTTGGACTCTGTGGGAGAGGGAGAGGGTGGGATGATTTGGGAGAATGGCATTGAAATACATATAATATCATATATGGAATGAGTCGCCAGTCCAGGTTCGATGCACGATACTGGATGCTTGGGGCTGGTGCACTGGGATGACCCAGAGGGATGGTATGGGGAGGGAGGAGGGAGGAGGGTTCAGGATGGGAAACACATGTATACCTGTGGTGAATTCATTTCAATATTTGGCAAAACCTATACAATATTGTAAAGTTTAAAAATAAAATAAAATTAAAAAAAAAAAAAAAAAGAATCTGCCTGCAATGTGGGAGACCTGGGTTTGATCCCTGGGTTGAGAAGATCCCCTGGAGAAGGGAAAAGTGACCCACTCCAGTATTCCGGCCTGGAGAATTCCATGGACTAAGTCCATGTGGTTGCAAAGAGTTGGACACGACTGAGCAACTTTCACTTTCACTTTTCACTTGTTGCCTTATTGGTATCTAGGACCACTGGTAAAGTAGTGAAATTATTTATTAATTTATAATCTTATGGGTAAATTATAGGGGAGGAAAAGTAATTTTTCTTCTACTCTCTAAGTTCCTGGCTGAGATCACTCTTTAATAAAAGACAAATCAACAGGAGAAAAACAAACAGAAGTTTAATAAAATGTATGCCTCTCCTGTATATATGAGATATACCCAGGGAAACAGAGTAACTCTTCAAAATGATCCAAGCCACTACTTTAAATACCATCTTCACCTAAAGAAAGAAGATGTTGAAGGTAAGGGTGGGGCAGTGCCAGATATGGAAGGTTATCAGGTAAAGCATAGTAAACAAAGCTATGGTAGTTATGCAGAATTAAATCTTTGCTGTCTCCATTGATAAGAGTTCACAGAGATTTAGTGGTTCTTTTTCCAATACAGAGAGAGACAGACTCTTAAACATGGAGATTTTCCTTTTAAAAGTAAATTTCTCTTGTAAAAATACAACTTAGACTTGATTTTTCAGAGCTTTTCTCGTGTCTCCTTCTGCTTAAAATAATCAGTTCAAAATAACATATAGGGTGGCATATTTTAGGGTGACTAATTTTGCTCCATTTTGAAACCACAAAAAGATTTCAGATTTTATGAAGGTGAGCAGTTAAACGGTAACACATATAGTCTTCGCTAAGTGTAAGTGTTAAATAAGTGCCAAATATCATGTGATCTTAATATGCATTGAGTTTATCCAGATCAAAATTTCCAGCCCTAGCAAAAGATAGTTAGTCAATTTCTAAACACCAAAATCCAAAATCAAGACAAGAAATATGTGAATATAAGACATGCAGGCTGGAGTTTGTAGATAGAGATTTTTAAGAAGAATCTAGAATCTTTTGAAATGAGAAATGAAGGATGTATTGGGATATAAGAAGTTTTTCAAAGACAAAGAAAAAAAGAAATTTAAAAACCATTGCTCTGGACTATTTGTCACCTTCATGGTGTCTCAAGAAGTGTAAATTAAATAAACAGACTTGAATTATTTTGAATTTGTGCTACTTTCATTTTATTAATGACAAGCAGCAGTGCCCTAGGTCTGATGTGCATGGGCCAGGGCAGTAGAAGTATTTGTACATATTAGATTTATAATTTTCCTACAAACTGGGGAAATTTTGCCCTGTGATGTATATATTAGGCTTTTTTACATGGTACTTCTGCTTGCACCTGTAGAGCAGGAAATATTTTTTTCTTCCACCCTTCTAGGTTCTTTGACTGATCTAACAGTTAAATTGACACAGACAGATTAACCAGGGAAAAACAAATTTAATTTTATATGGTTAAAAAAACAAAATTCAACTGAGTAAATTTGAAGATATAATTGGATTTATCCAGTAATTCATGAATTGGACAGCATCCATCTAGCAAACAGAAAGGAACTCTGAGATGTACAAAATGGAAGGCTTTTATAAGCAGAAAATAGGGAGAAACAAAAAAAGAGCAAAGTACTTCATCGTTCTTTGAGGGACAAAAAGGGTCTGTCCAGGCAGATTACGTCACTAGTGATGACTAGGTAATTCTAGACTGACTCATTAAAGATTCCATTTCTGAGAGAGGCTAAAACTATAATTAAGTCTTGGTTTGCTGACTTGGGACTTAGCACAAGTGATTTCATTTTGGGCCTATTATTTTTTGATCTGTCTTTTAACAATTCTTCCCTTTTGCTCATGCCTCCCAGCTTGAGAGGTGTGATCAAATTTTAAGGCCTGCAGGCTGCTCTCAGTCATATTTCTGCAGTTCTCACAGCTTTTATTGACCCTCTGTTTGTTATTTACAGGTCATAACATTTTTTGCTGACTATTTTGTTTACAGGTCATGACTTCAGATTCACAGTTTTTTAGTTGGTCATTAGCTTCATTTCTTCTTTGATGTTCCAGTCTTAGAGAGATCATTTGCTTGATGATTAGTGGCTGCAAACATGCACTTAAAGTGTTTGAGAGCATAGAACACACCAGGGAGACTGCCGTGATTGTTATATGTAAAATCATTCCCAGTGTCTGAGGTGCACTTCAAAGACCCAATACAATCAAAAGCATGTAGTAAGTCAAAGAAAGAAAGACCCCATTGAAAGAGTCACTTTTTAGGCCAAGTAACTTGCTCCATGAAGGTGATGGCACCCCACTCCAGTACTCTTGCCTGGAAAATCCCATGGACAGAGGAGCCTGGTAGGCTGCAGTCCATGGGGTCGCTGAGGGTTGGACACGACTGAACGACTTCCCTTTCACTTTTCACTTTCATGCATTGGAGAAGGAAATGGCAACCCATTCCAGTGTTCTTGCTTGGAGAATCCCAGGGACCGGGGAGCCTGGTGGGCTGCCGTCTATGGGGTCACACAGAGTCGGACACGACTGAAGTGACTTAGCAGCAGAAACTTGCTCCATGATCTTTATGTAACTGAGTTTCAGCTTCCTCAGAAGTAACCATGGGGTAGCAGGTGGTGCTGGCCAAAGCATAAACACTTTCTTGCTCAGCTAAAAGATAACCAATGGCTGTCCCATAATCAAAACGAACATTGACCATAGAGTCTAAGGATTTTTGTGTGTAACCATTGCCTTAGCAACAGATTCTACGATATTTGCAAGAGTTAAGGAGAGGTTCATGATCATAACATCACTTATACTTTTTGTTTTCCCTCTTAATTTAATCAGACTGCTTTCCAACTCACATGCAGTAGAGACAGTCCCACTGGAAGGAGCTGAGGGCTAAGAGCCACAGTGTGAAGGGTGAAATGAGTCTTGGGCACTCTGCCCTGAGCACAGGGAGGCAAGAAGGAATGCAGAGGGGAGGGGGCCATGGAGTACCCAGAACCACAGTGACATGCTTTCCAGAAGTGGCACTGATGACATGCAGTCAGAGGACACTGACACATCAGTGTTCAGTTGTCCAGTCACTCACTCAGTTGTGTCCAACTATTTGCGATCCCATGAACTTTAGCATGCCAGGCATCCCTGTCCTTCACCATCTCCTGGAGCTTTCTCAAACTCATGTCCATTGAGTTGGTGATGCCATCCATCTATCTCATCCTCTGTCATCCCCTTCTGCTCCTGCCTTAAATCTTTCCCAGCATCAAAGTCTTTTTTGAATGAATTGGGTCTAGGCATCAGGTGGCCAAACTATTGGAGATTCAGCATCAGTTCTTCCAGTGAATATTCAAGATTGATTTCCTTGAGGATTGACTGATCTTCCAGTCCAACGGACTCTGAAGAGTGTTCTCTAACACCCCAGTTCCAAAGCATCAATTCTTCAGCGTTCAGCCTTCTTTATGTTCCAACTCTCACAGCCATACATGACTACTAGAAAAATCATAGCTTTGACAAGATGAACCTTTGCCAGCAAAGTAATGTCTCTGCTTTTTAAAATGATATCTATGTTGGTCATAGCTTTTCTTCCAAGGAGCAAGCATCTTTTATTTTCATGGTTGCAGTCACCGTCTGATTTTGGAGCCCAAGAAAATAAAGTCTGTCACTGTTTTCATTGTTTCCCCACTTATTTGCTATGAAGTGATGGGACTGGATGCCATGATCTTTGTTTTTGGAATGCTGAGTTAAGCCAGCTTTTTCTCTCCCAGGTGGCATGCCTCCCCAGACCCAGGGCAGAGTCTGCCCGGCCCCTCCCTTAGCACTAGAGCCCAGTGGAATGAGCCAGGGCTCCTGGAAGGGCAGGAAGAAACCCAAACTATTCTTCTCATAGTATGGGCCTGCTCCAGTCTGGCTGGATGGTGGGGATGAGGAGAAGAGTGCTGAGCTCAGGGATGGACTACTTTAGTTTTACTCAGGAGGCTCCAAATTAAATGGCTCTAGACATCAGACCTGCCTTCTCTCAGATTGGGCAGGAAGTCCTGTTGCAAATCACCAAGGCCAGGAGCTCACAGGGCAAGAACAGCTAGCAGAGAAGGCACCCTTACTCAGATTCACATGCCTGGTCTCCCCTTACTCGTCTCCAAGGTGCCAAAGGGCTGCGTTAGGGGCGGAGCTAAGGGCAGCTCCTGGAATCCTGGGACTCTGCAACAGTGTGCAGGTGCCTTGGGTGGGTCACTTTAAGTGCTGTCCTGCCTTGTCCAGGGCAGTGGACGTCTTTCTGCTCCTGCTGTTAGTGCCGGCCCGCTGACGCTGATGCCTGTGACTGGGACCTGTGCCGGCTCCTGTGTCAGCCCTGCCCACTGACCTGTATTTACTTCTCGCCAGGGAAGCTGGGTTCTGCCAAAGGAAGCGGATCCTGAATTCTGAATGCTTCGTAGTAAGTCTTTTCTAATTTACGCTGTAAGTTAAGGGGAGCTGACCGATGAGGTGTCTCAGTTTGTTTGTGAACAGTTAGGGACCCAGTAAGATGACCTGAGAAGCATTTTTCAGTTATGTATCAGTCATCTAGGCATGATAACCATCCCAGATAAAAGATAAATACTCTTGGGGCACAAACCATTGCCTGTAAGGGAGCACTGTTAATGAACGTTGGTGTCATGCTCAGATTGAAGTTTTTGATGACAAATCCAGCAGTTTGAAAGTTTACCACCCTCGGCAGTGGCCTGGGAGATATAGAGATAATGTTATCTTTCCAGGCCAATGCCAAAGTCAAGAAAAGAAAAGTTTTAGGTTTAAAATGTTTTAGGTTTAAATTACTGAGTCTTGATTTGGCGCCTTGGGAGAAAGCACTGAACATTGATGTTAGCTGCTTCTATTCTTTGTCAGTTTAATTTGGAGATCTCTAGCATCTGGGCAGGACCAGATGTCAGATGAATCCTTTTCAGGTGTGAGATGTGTGTTTAAGGGTCAAGTCCCTGGAGTTGAGCTGCCGTATGTATAGTAAGGAGGACTTGGTACAGCCCCTTCCAAGGGGATTCAAGTGGAGTCCTGTTATTAAACATTCAAATTGTAAGAGTGGGAGAAAATTGGAAGCATTTGTTTGGAGAGCCATAATCAAATATTTAAGGAAACTAAAGATCTAGTCCAGTTTTGGCACAGTTCAGTTGCTCAGTGATGTCCAACTCTTTGCGACCCCATGCACTGCAGCACACAAGGCCTCCCTGTCCATCACCAACTCCTGGAGTTTACCCAAACTCATGTCCATTGAGTCAGTGATACCATCCAACCACCTCATCCTCTATTGTCCCCTTCTCCTCCTGACTTCAATCTTTCCCAGCATCAGGGTCTTTTCAAATGAGTCAGCTCTTCGCATCAGGTGGCCAAAAGTATTGGAGCTTCAGCTTCAACATCAGTCCTTCCAGTGAACACTCAGGACTGATCTCCTTTAGGATGGACTGGTTGGATCTCCTTGCAGTCCAGGGGACTCTCAAGAGTCTTTGCCAACATCACAGTTGAAAAGCATCAATTCTTCAGTGCTCAGCTTTCTTCACAGTCCAACTCTCACATCCAGTCCAGTTTACAAGTATATAATAAAACCTCTAAGACAGTGGGATTAGAATCTAATCTTTACAAAGGTTTATGCATAATTTTTTTTCTATGATTATCCTCATTTCCCCCCACAGGTAATCATAGTAAAACCAATTTATTTGAATTAAATTTGGCCTTATTATTTTAATAATTATAGCAAGAACTCATGCAAATAACTAACTATATTGCCATGAAAAAATACTCAAGTATTTCTGAATTCCAGACAGGTCAGGTAGGAAGAAAAAAATAAGTGTTTCATCTTTGTTTCCAAAGGTATACTTTACCAAGTTGCTGTAAGCCATAATAAGAGAAAAGATTAAAAAAAAAAAATCAAACTGTTTTAAATCTGGAAAAGCAAAACATCCAGGAACCAGAAATGTTTCAAACAAACAAAAAAAATCATAAAATAATTGCAATCATTCCTCTACGTTTGTCCAGTTCTACATAATTAACACTTGTTCTGCTTGAATATAGTTCAATTTTATTGTCTTGTAGTTATCAGAAATCTGTGCTTGTCAAAATCTTTTCCATGAATCTTTTTGAAGATGGAGCAGTTTTATAGGAACACTTTTGCAAAGAATAAGGCAATGATTCTCTGTAAATGACAAAGAAAAATGCCCATTATTAAAGCTCTGATGAGAGTTCATTTAATAAAGAACAGTAGTTATTTCTGTGATATATATTTTTAAATAACTGAAATTATGACTGATAATGTTATACCACGACATTTTGGATTTCTAAGAACTTCTGAAACATACCTAAACAAATACAGTGTAAAATATTAGTATTCGTTTTTTTTGACAGAGCTTCCCATGCAATTTAACATAGCAAATAAGTCCAATTAGTTTAATCATTCCCTTTTCATAAGGAAACAAAACAGGTTTTTTGACATGTTCCAGGAACCCTCTGAAAAATCTCAGTGTTGGTTCAGGGTCAGAAATACTCCATTTGGAATTTTCCTTGCAGGAAGTTTCTCAAAAACATTAAAAAGTTTAAAACACTTGTTCAAATAGTATCATACGTTAAGTGTGAAACAATACTTAGATATACATTTAATCATAATGACAATTAAGACCTTCAAGGGGAAATACAGAAAGTTAAATTGTAAAAAGAAAAAAGGAAAGAAACTTAGCTATTTTAATAGGGAAGGCTCAGTTTTATTAAGTAGTAAAAGATAAATACAAAAAAAGAGAAAACTTATTTTGGTAAAACACTTAATCTTTGTTTTCTAGACAGGTTGTTTAAAAGGTGAAAACCTAAAAAACACTTTTGTTTATAATTTCCTATTAAGAACAGATCAAAAATCCAACAAAACTTCTTCTTACAGAGAAAACTGAATTCTAATATCGCACCAGTTTACTTTTGATATTAACAATTATAGTTATCAACATTTAAAAAATAAATTATTTTAATCTTCAGTTCAGTTCAGTCACTCAGTCATGTCCGACTCTTTGTGACCCCATGGACTGCAGCACATCAGGCTTCCCTATCTATCACCAACTCCCAGAGCTTACTCAAACTCATGTCCATTGAGTCGGTGATGCCATCCAACAATCTCATCCTCTGCTGTCCCCTTCTCCTCCTGCCTTCAATCTTTTGCAGCATTAGGCTCTTTTTAAATGAGTCAGTTCTTCCCATCAGGTGGGCAAAATATTGGAGTTTCAGCTTCAACATCAGTCCTTCCAATGAACACTCAGGACTGATCTCCTTTAGGATGGACTGGTTGGATCTCCCTGCATTCCAAGGGACTCTCAAGAGTCTTTTCCAACACCACAGTTCAAAAGCATCAATTCTTTAGCACTCAGTTTTTTTTTGTAGTCCAACTTTCACATACGTGACTCCTGGAAAAACCATAGCTTTGACTAGACAGACTTTTGTTGGCAAAGTAATTCTCTGCTTTTTAATACACTGTCTAGGTGGTCATAGCTTTTCTTCCAGGGAGCAAGACCATTTAAATGCAGAGTTCCAAAGCATAGCAAGGAGAGATAAGAAAGCTTTCCTCAGTGATCAATGCAAAGAAATAGAGGAAGACAATAGAATGGGAAAGACTAGAGATTTCTTCAAGAAAGTTAGAGATACCAAGGAAGTATTTCATGCAAAGATGGGCAAAATAAAGAACAGAAAGTGTATGGACCTAACAGAGGCAGAAGATATTGGCAGAAGAGGTGGCAAAAATACACAGAAGAACTACGCAAAAAAGATCTTCATGACCCAGATAATCATGATGGTGTGATCACTCACCTAGAGCCAGACATTCTGGGATGTGAAGACAAGTGTGCCTTAGGAAGCATCACTACAAACAAAGCTAGTGGTGATGGAATTTCAGTTGAGCTATTTCAGATCCTAAAAGATGATGCTGTGAAAGTGCTACACTCAATATGCCAGCAGATTTGAAAACTCAGCAGTGGCCACAGGACTGGACAAGGTCAGTTTTCATTCCAATCCCAAAGAAAGGCAATACCAGAGAATGCGCAAACTACTATTGCACTCATCTCACACACTAGCAAAGTCAAGAAGCAATAGTTAGAAGTGTACATGGACCAACAAACTGGTTAGAAATTGAGAAAGGAGTACATCAAGATTGTATGTTCTCACCCTGCTTATTTAACTTCTATGCAGAGTACATCATGAGAAACGCTAGACTGGATGAAGCCCAAGCTGGAATCAAGATTGCCGGGAGAAATATCAATAACCTCCGATATACAGATGACACCACCATTATGGTAGAAAACTAAGAAGAACTAAAGAGCCTCTTGATGAAGAGGAGAGTGAAAAACTTGGCTTAAAACTCAACATTCAGAAAACTAAGATCATGGCATCTCGTCCCATCACTTTATGGCAAATAGATGGGAAAACAGTGAGAGACTTTGTTTTGGGAGGGCTCCCAAATCACTGCAGATGATGACTGCAGTCATGAAATTAAAAGACACTTGCTCCTTGGAAGAAAAGTTATGACCAACCTAGACAGCATATTAAAAAGCAGAGACATTACTTTGTCATCAAAGGTCCATCTTTGTCAAAACAATGGTTTTTCCAGTAGTTTTGTATGGATGTGAGAGTTGGACCATAAACAAAGCTGAGCATTGAAGAACTGATGCTTTTGAACTGCTTCCAATTTAAAATTACTGCCAGGAAATAAGTACAATAATACAAACCAGTTTTAAAAGAAGTTGAAATGAAGTTGTTTTTTTTTTAGCAGATGAAAAAAGTTAAGGTTACCTGCTCAGATGACTGAAGCTTTTTATTAATATTGGTGGCTCAGAGGCACAGGGTATAAAAAGAACACAAGGTAGGACTTTGAATTGTTTATGCAGCCACAAGTCTGCTTTTCCAAAGATCTGTAAAATAAGGACAGTTGCCCTTAATTCCTGGAAACTGGGTTGCAGTTTAAATGACATCATAGGATAATCTATCCATAAATTATTTTACAAAGGCTTTGGAAGTTTCCCAGCCCCCACCCCTCAGCCCCCCACATAGTTTTATTTTACTTTAGGGGAGAAGGTATAACATTTCCTATCAGTTTCTGAATATCAGCTTTTAGTTCTGTCAAATTTCTGATCATAAAGTTATGAAACTTGTTTGAATATTTTGTTAGGTTTCAGCCAGCACAAACAGTAAATATTTCTGGCATGATTAAACAACACACTGGGCTTACGAGGCATCCCCAAAGAGGGCATCAAAGATGTTTTATTTTCCTCTTTCTACCAGGTTTATAGAGAAAGAGTCAGGAGAGCTGACTTGGAATTCTCACCCTTCACTGGCTTCTGTTAGTTTTTCCAGGATACCATCTACAGGTTCCAAGTGGGATTTAAAGTATGGCTATGGTATCTATTGGAGAAGGAAATGGCAACCCACTCCAGTGTTCTTGCCTGGAGAATCCCAGGGATGGGGGAGCCTGGTGGGCTGCCGTCTGTGGGGTCACACAGAGTTGGACACGACTGAAGTGACTTAGCAGTTAGCAGTATGGTATCTATCAGAATTTAGCAAGGCTTTTATTAGTTTTAATTTTTGTTTCACCTTATCAATTTGAGGAAATAATGTAGCAGTTTTCTAGAAAATCCCACAGAGTCTCAGCAACTCTGGGAGGGGCCCTATATGGGCCTCCTTCACAAGTAGATTTAGGGATTTCTTTAATACCATTGATTTGCTGGATTTTTGTTTATGGTAGTCTCTTCAGAGTGGAAAGGTAATTTGATAGAGATTAGTAAAATGAAAAGTGGGAGGGAGGGGAGCAGTAGGAGGAGTCCGTCTTTTATCTTTTGTTTTGGATGCTTTTTCTGTCTTTCATTTTTTATTAGTGTTTGCAGACAATTCTTTTGTGAAGCTATTTTGGAATCTTGAAGCCTTTTGAAGTCTCTGCACATACAACATTGGGTCAGTTATGTCCGACTCTTTGTCACCCTACGGACCATAGCCCACCAGGTTCCTCTGTCCATGGGATTCTCCAGGCAAGCATACTGGAGTAGGTTGCCATGGCCGCCTCCAGGGGATCTTCCTGGCTTAAGGATCAAACCTGTGTCTCCTAAGTCTACCTGCATTGGCAGATGGGTTCTTTACACTAGGGCAACCTGGGAAGCGCCTTTAGAGTCTACTGTGTGACAGTTAAAATTGATATCTCAATCTGTCTGATTAATTAGGGAGCCCTCATTTTTATATATATTTCTTAAATGACCTTATTTAATTGGAATACTCCTCATAATGGTTATTATCATTTCCCAGAGGATTAGCAGCAGTTTGGTAGGGCCTTTAGTCCCAAATAGGGTAGACCCACTTCTGTCTGGTCATATTTTGAGGCCCCCAACCTGATGGTTCTGAAAAGCCCAGTGGCTCAGAGATAAAGAATCTGCCTGCAGTGCAGGAGATACAGGAGACTCGGATTGGATCCCTGGTTTGGGAAGATCCCCTGGAGGAGGAAATGGCAACCCAGTCCAGTATTCATGTCTGGAAAACATCCCATGTACAGAGGGATTTTTTTTGCAACCCCATGGGGTCAGACACAACTGAGCCACTAAGGATGCATGCATTCTGATGATTACCAAGCGAAGTTCTTAGGACACAAAATTCTAGGTTGTCTTTGGTAAGATTCCAGCCAGTATCATAAATATCTGTAGCTTCTTGAACCATAATTCTTAAGCAGGTATGTTGGAAGGTGACACACTTAACTCTGGATTTAAATAATTTAATAAAATACCCCATTTTATTTATTTCTTTATTTATTTACTTATTTATTTAACTAAGCCTTTGGGTCTCTTAGAGATAAAATAATACCTCAAGGGAATATACAGCTGGGTTGGAAATTGTATGATGTCTTATAGCATGCTCCATTGTGCAAAAATTTTCTGGAGGTTGGTGGATGATCTAGCATTAATCTAACCTCTTCTAGTGACTAACTTATCGTAGTACAGGAGTCTTTGAATTAGGTAGCAAACACTATAACAGGTTTAAAATGCTTGATATGTTCTCACCAATCTTACCACTTTTTTTTTTTTTTTTTTTTTGGTCTTCTGAGATTCTCATTAACAGTAGCCTTTATTTGCATAAAATACACTGGACCCAATTCAGCTTAAGTCAGACTCCAGACCCAGCCCAGTTCTGGACCCAGTTCTGTTCTGTTTTGTTTTTTTTTTTTTGTTTTTGTTTTTGTTTTTGTTTTTTTTAAGTTGAACTCAGTTTGATTCTGGCCAGTAACCACCAGCAATTTCTATCCAGGTGTTTGGAAAGTGGGGAAAGGACAGAACCAGCAGATGCAGAGAACAGGATCTGTGCACTAATTCCAAATGAATGGGGAATTGCAGCTTCTACCATCAGTTCCCAACTTGGAAAGTAGGAGCAGAACCAAGGGCTTCCAACCTAATGGAAAACTATGGAAAGCCAATTAGATTGGGAGCTGAACAAAAAGAGTGGAGCTCAGAACCAAGAGGAACTTACCCATGGCCTTTGGAAACAGAGACAAGTAGGGACCTCAAGAGAGTTCATGGTGTACTACATATGTGTTGCTCATTGTCCCTGCAGCCATCAGAAGTTCATTTTGGATCCCACCACTGCTATCAAATCAATTATAAACAAAATATAACAAAATTCAACTGAATGAATTTGAAGATCTAATTGGTTTTGTTCAATAATTTATGAATTGTGCAGCATCCCATCTAGGAAATATAAAGGAACTCTAAGGAATAAGAAGGACCTAAGGTCCACTTCCCTGGTGGCTCAGAAGGTAAAGTGTCTGTGTACAATGCGGGAGACCCGGGTTCGATTCCTGGGTTGAGAAGATCTCCTGGAGAAGGAAATGGCAACCCACTCCAGTAGTCTTGCCTGGAAAATCCCATGGATGGAGGAGCCTGGTAGGCTACAGTCTATGGGGTCGCAAAGAGTCGGACACAACTGAGCGACTTCACTTTCACTTTCAAGGTCCATCTAGGGCTTCATTGGTAGTTCAGACAGTAAAGAATCTGCCTGCAATGTGGGAGACCTGGGTTCAATTCCAGGGTCTGGAAGATATCCTGGAGAACAGAAAGGCTACCCACTCCAGTATTCTTGCCTGGAGAATTCCATGGGCAGAGGAGCCTGGTGGACTATAGTCCATAGTGTTACAGGAGTTGGATACTACTGAGCAACTAACACACACACAAGGTCAATCTATCTCAGATACTTGGTTCTCTTGTGTCTACCTTTATGCTTAAAACTGAAACATTTTTTGTTTGTTTTTTCTTGGTAAAGAAGGGCAGAATTCTTTCGGAGAGAAGGAATAAATATGTACTGGAGAAGGTGCTGCTGTCTAAGGAGGAGACAGTGCCGGTGAGTGGAATGGCCCAGAGTTATCACAGGGTTATCAAGGATTATAAAAAAGATTATGGATCTTGTACTGATCCTAAGTTCTTTTCATTTTTCATTGTGCTAATATCACATATTGAAAGGAGCACAAATCACTGTATTGCTCTCTCCTACCATGACAAATAGAGGAAAGCCACATTCACAGCCAGAGGATGTAATCCATGGTCTGCAGAGTCTAGAGGTAGTCACTCCAAACTAATTTAGGAGGAAGAGAGTATCTTAAGCAGCCTGAGTCCCAGAAACCCTGGGTAGTTCTTCCCAATAGAGAAAGAGGCAGCTTTTCAATCAGCAGGCACCAGTGAGGACAACAGTGACAGCTTTGCTAGAAAGTCCCTTCTTTGTTTCAAGGTACCACTAAGGGGAAAAAACAAACAAACAAACAGTAATTTTCCTTTAGTTCAGTTGAATGGAGCTAAGGTTCTGATTTGTTGACTCTAGATGTGCCCAGCTGTTTGACTCTTCACTTCATTGCAACAAATAAACCCACTAATTCAACATTCAAACCGATATTTATAGCATTATAACAAAATGATCAGTCTTCCAAGGATCTATTTGCCTGGTGATTATCTCTGAGGTTCCTCACATGAAACATTAAAAAAAAAAAAAAAAAACGCTAAGAAAACCAAGTTCAAGAAAGGTTTTCCTGAGGATTATTCTCACCTGAAATATATTATAAACCTAATGGTAAAATGTCTTTAATGTAGATACCTGAAATGCTGTAGTACTTTATACTTATTAAAGCAGTTAAGAAATATAGCAATGGTTTCCTTGTGACTATCTCCAGTCACAAGGTATTTCTTACCTTGGCTCTACCTCCTTTTTGCACTTCAGAGAGTTTTTGCGCTAACTCTGGAATACTGCCATTTAATAACTTTGCTATTGCACAGTACAGATATGGTGTTGGTGACTTAAAGCGAAGTCTTCTTTCAAGTAACTTCAGTCAGTAGTATTAAATCACGTAGTATACTTGTTATTACTTAGGTTGTCTTGATAAATCATGGAGATTAATTTTAAGTTTCTTTCATTTTCTCAATAGACCATTTGGTCCTTTCCATTATCCCTTAGTTTTGTCTGATTTAATGGCTGTTTTGTTGATCACTTGTCTGCAGGTTCTATTACCCATGCTCTTCTTTTCACTTAATTATTTGAGTGATTACACCATTTTCCCTTAAAATAGAGGTTCATTTTTAAAGTCCTGTCAATTAGTCTCTCACACCTTTAATGATGTTTACTACAGCAAGAAGCAAGATTTATTTCAGAATTCTCTCTCTCTCTCTCCACTTCTCTTTCTTTCTTTCCTTGTAAGAATCTATGAGAAGGAGGGCTGAAACAATAGTGTGATAAAAAATATAATTTGAAAAATTGTGGTTCTCTCTTTTGTTGCTGATATTTTAGAAACTTAATAACTGGGAATTAATCACTAAACCATGAGTTAGAGTATGGACAGCGAGGTGAAAAAAAATAGAAATGAGAGACTAAATTAAAATATTCTAAAACCAAATGCTTTTTAAAAATCCAGACCAAAAAATATATGATTGTATCATTTCTGATTCATTTGACATATTATGAGACTCAGACTTGTAGTTTTCTCATACAAGTGCATAGTACTGAGAGTCTTCATTATAGGCATAAGTACATGAAAAGCTTTATGAGACAAAACTTATTAGATACTGTGTTTGGGAATCTCTCATACCATTTCTGATCAAAGAAAAGTTATGGGGGATTGTGTTAGGAAGAATTAGTCTCTGTCTAACTGATAGCTTTTATATTTCTACAACATTGGGGAATGTAGAAATAAGGTTATATCTTATCATTGAAATGCCTATTGCTGTGTATCTATTTTAAGCCTCAATCTGTACTGCATATTCCTTCTATGTGGTAAAAGCAACTCTGTGACCACCAAGGATTCATGGTCTTTTTCCGTAATATGAAGTAGTGCTGGGAGAAAGCTTTTCAGCCAAGTGTGTATTTTCCAGTCCTGTATATATCTAAGCAGATGCATGATTAATCATGGCTAACAAAGTGTGAGCAAAATGAATATCACTTCTTCAGTAAGAGTTATATATGCTATGTGTCTTTCTCATGATTTCCTCCCCATACCATGGAGAACTTGTGGGCCCATGTGGAAGACTTCAGCATTACAAATGTGCAGAGTCTGAATCCTTGAGTCTCCTTGAAGGAAAGCTATCAAACAAAGCACATCTGTTGAAGCTGGCACATTTTTTTTTTTCTGTAAATGACCCACTTTGTATTTTAGGCTTTGTGGGACCCAGTCTCTGTCTCTTCTACTCCTTCTCTTCCTTCTTCTCAAATATCTTCAAGAACATGCAAAAAAGTATTCATATTAAAACAGGCTTAGGGACAGGTAGGGCTGTGGTCATGATTTGCAATTCCCTGTATTAAACTACTGAAATGTAAAGGTTTTTGTTACAGCAGTTAACGTATTCAGATGAACACATTCTATAACTGGGGCTGGCAAACTTTATCCCTAAGCCAAATCAGGCCATAACCTGTTTGTGTAAATAAAATTTTATTTGGACACAGTCAGGTGACACTGGGGGCTTCCCAGGTGGTGCTAGTGCTAAAGAATCTGCCTGCCAATGCAGGAGACATTAGAGACACCAGTTTGATTCCTGGGTTATTAAGATCCCCTGGAGGAGGGCATAGCAATCGACTATAGTATTCTTGCCTGGAGAATCCCATGGACAGAGGAGCCTGTGGACTATAAGTCTATAGGGTCACCAAGAGTTGGACACTACTGAGGCAGCTTAACATGTGCACACACATCTTCTCAGAAAAACCTTACTGATCTTTTTCATGACTGTGATAATAGTTTCCCTGTGTTTAAAAGTATTTCTTCATTAGTATGGCAGTCACAGTTTTCAAGGCAGCTCATTTTCTAACCCGATAGAAATTTCTTTTACACATTAAGCCAAAATCTCTTTCTCTGTAACATCTGTCCATTGATCCTACTGCTTGCCCTGTAACCTCATAGCATAAGATGTTTCCTTTTCAACAGAGCAGCCTCTTAAACATTGGAGAACTTTTGAAAAGAGGAAAATGAACTAGATATAGCAGTCATTCACTGCCAAGAGGTACAGTTTGCTCTCCTTCCCTTATAATAATTCCTAACACATTTGTTAGAACCTTAAAAAGAAAAACCTAGTTCAAGTTGACCTCAAAAGTGTGTTCTTCAAGTATAAATCTCAAATTCATAAAAAAAATATATATATACAGTTTTATGCTTCTGCTCTGAGACGTTGGATGTATTTCCTTTTACTTTAGTGACATTAAGAATGAGATTGTATAATGATTAGCATTTAGTAGTGAGACTGTGGGATCAGAATGACCTAAAGTCTAAATATGACTTTGTTACTTACAAACTATGTGCATGCATGCTAAGTCACTTCAGTCATGTCTGACTCTGCAAATGTATGGACTGTAGCCCTCCAGGCTCCTCTGTCCATGGGGTTCTCTAGGCAAGAATACTGGAATGGGTTGCTGTGCCCTCCTCCAGAGGATCTTAATAACCTAGGAATCAAACTGGTATCTCTTATGTCTCCCGCATAGCAGGCAGATGCTTTGCCACTAGTGCCATCTGGGAAGCCCTATAAACTATGTAACTCCAGGTAATTTTAAGTCCAGTGTGTTTCACTTTCCTTGTTTGTCTAATGGGAGAATTATTACTTACAAGTACTAGATGCTTTTGAACTGTGGTGTTGGAGAAGACTCTTGAGAGTCCCTTGGACTGCAAGGAGATCCAACCAGTCCATTCTGAAGGAGATCAGCCGTGGGTGTTCATTGGAAGGACTGATGTTGAAGCTGAAACTGCAATATTTTGGCCACCTGATGTGAAGAGCTGACTCATTTGAAAAGACCCTGATGCTGGGAAAGATTGAGGGCAGAAGAAGGGGATGACAGAGGATGAAATGGTTGGATGGCATCACTAAATCAATAGACATGGGTTTGGGTGGACTCCGGGAGTTGATAGTAGACAGGGAGGCCTGGCAAGCTGTGGTTCATGGGGTCACAAAGAGTCAGACATGACTGAATGACTGAACTAAACTGATCTAGCTCATAGGTGTGTCTTGAGAATTAAAAGAGACAATACATATGTAACATTCTGTGCTCTCCTAAACACATGAGAAATATTAGGAAATTGAGATTTCTCATAGTCCTAACACAGGCTTATATTTTTCATAGATATGCACTTAAAATGTCATCTTACTGCCATGTTGCCTAAATGTGGTCACATAAAGATAATGGTGTGTGGATTTTGAAGTTATATTATATTCAGTTAACAATTAACTTTTATTAAGACTGTCCTAATGAATCACTCACACTCACCTAGAGCCAGACATTCTGGAATGTGAAGTCAAATGGGCCTTAGGAAACATCAATGTAAACAAAGCTAGTGGAGGTGATGGAATTCCATTTGAGCTATTTCAAATCCTAAAAGATGATGCTGTGAAAGTGCTGCACTCAATATGCCAGCAAATTTAGAAAACTCAGCAGTGGCCACAGGACTGGAAAAGGTCAGTTTTCTTTCCAATCCCAAAGAAAGGCAATGCCAAAGAATGCTCAAACTACCGCACAATTGCACTCATCTCACATGCTAGTAAAGTAATGCTCAAAATTCTCCAAGCCAGGCTTCAGCAGTATGTGAACCATGAACTTCCAGATGTTCAAGCTGGTTTTAGAAAAGGCAGAGGAAGCAGAGATCAAATTGCCAACATCCGCTGGATCATCGAAAAAGCAAGAGAGTTTCAGAAAAACATCTACTTCTGCTTTATTGACTATGCCAAAGCCTTTGACTTTGTGGATCACAAGAAATTGTGGAAAATTCTGAAGGAGATGGGAATACCAGACCACCTGACCTGCCTCTTGAGAAACCTGTATGCAGGTCAGGAAGCAACAGTTAGAACTGGACATGGAACAACAGACTGGTAACAAATAGGAAAAGGAGTACATCAAGGCTGTATATTGTCACCCTACTTATTAACTTATATGCAGAGTACATCATGAGAAACACTGGACTGGATGAAGCACAAGCTGGAATCAAGATTGCTGGGAGAAATATCAATAACCTCAGATATGCAGATGACACCACCCTTATGGCAAAAGTGAAGAAGAACTAAAAAGCCTCTTGATGAAAGTGAAAAAGGAGAGTGAAAAAGTTGGCTTAAAGCTCAATATTCAGAAAAGTAATATGGTGTCTGGTCCCATCACTTCATGGAAAATAGATGGGGAAACAGTGGCTGATTTTATTTTTCTGGGTTCCAAAATCACTGCAGATGGTGATTTCAGCCATGAAATTAAGAGACGCTTACTCCTTGGAAGGTAAGTTATGACCACCCTAGACAGCATATTAAACAGCAGAGACATTACTTTGCCAACAAAGGTCTATCTAGTCAAGGCTATGGTTTTTCCAGTGGCCATGTATGGATGTGAGTGTTGGACTATAAAGAAAGCTGAGTGCCGAATAATTGATGCTTTTGAACTGTGGTGTTGGAGAAGACTCTTGAGAGTCCCTTGGACTGCAAAGAGATCCAACTAGTCCATCCTAAAGGAGATCAGTCCTGGGTGTTCATTGGAAGGACTGATATTAAAGCTGAAACTCCAACACATTGGCCACATGATGCGTAAGAGCTGACTCATTTGAAAATACACTGATGCTGGGAAAATTGATGGCAGAAGAAGAAGAGGGTGACAGAGGATGAGATGGTTGGATGGCATCACCAACTCAATAAACATGGGTTTGGGTGGACTCTGGGAGTTGGTGATGGACAGGGAGGCCTGGTGTGCTGAGGTTCATGGGGTCGCAAAGAGTTGGACATGACTGAGCAACTGAACTGAACTGAACTGAATGTTATGATGAGATCATGATTATTTTCCCAAGAATAATCAAAGGTGATACCCCTTATCACTAAGATTCAGTTCAAATGCTACCTCCTTGGAGAGAAGATGTAAAGGAAGAGCACTCCAGGCTGAGACCATTGGGTAAAATCAACTCCTTGTGTCAGAAATGAGACAATGAGGGTAAGGATAGCATCAACAGGGAAATCATCATCTTACTATGGCTTACAATTACATATTCCAACTTGCCTGGTCAATAGAAAAATTCTTATTGTAAGAAACTGTCTTAGTGCCTTCCAGTTGCTTCTAGTTTACCTTTGGGACTGTACAATAACATAAGCTTAGTGCTTCTAATATTTGTTGTCTTTAATATTAAGCTTCCTCATCTTACATTATATTGTTTCATCAACATTATATCATCAACATTATATTGTTTCAAGTGATTTACATAATCTTTGTTAGCTCCAGTTTCCTTTCATATGAAATAAGGATAATCATACCCAACTTCCAGGAATATTGCATGGATTAAATGAGAAAACTGTGTAAAGTACAAAGATAGGACCAGGTACATAGCACATGTTAAATGAAGGGTATTTATTATAATAACAGTTACCATATTCTCATCATCCATGCTTTATGGTAGCTCTTCATTTTGTCCGTGTTCCTCTGAAAATGCACCTCCTAGAAATTAGTATAGAATTCCAAACAAAGTGCATTGACATCATCCATTAAGGACTATTTCATTCTTTGTTCTTAACACTTGACAATTGAAGCCTAGGATGCTTCAACTCTTTTCTGCAAGTATATGATACTTATATTGATCATACTATAAACTAAAATCTCTGTCTTGTTTTCATATATCTGTCTTTTCTATCCTTTTCTGAACTGAGAGATCTCCAGGATTTAGATGAGATACAGTGTACCACAGGGAATAAAATACTGGCTTTGTGGGCCCATATAGCTTTAAATGTTGGCTTTTGATCTGTCTGAACTTGAGCAAGTTGTTAAAAAAAAAATTCTGGGCCTTTTTTTTTTTTTTTTAATTTGTTGAGCAGATATTAACTACCCTGAAGGGATTTTGTAAAAATTAAAAAGTATAACACATTTAAAGTGTTAGGTATAGTGCTTAGTATATAATAATAGATCAATGACTGGTAGCTGTTATTAACAATCTATTAAAATGCATTTTGTTAATCATTATTATAGTTAAGCACATCTCTATCTTTCTTTTTTAGATTTTTATTCTGTAATCTGTATAGATTTTCTTCTATTTTTGAGTCAAGCATTCATTTTATTAATGTTCTACTACATTTATCACTACTTGATTAATTCACCTTTGAAAAGGACAAGGCTGAGTGTAGCATCCCAGGATAATCCTCAAGATACCTCTTTATATGATCAGTTGGTGTGTGCATAAACAATCAACCAATATCAAAAGTATTTTTGTTCTTTTGAGCTATATTTACTTTTGATTAATGTATAGTTCAGCTTTATTTGGGTTGACGTGATTACATAACAGATGAGTTGGCTTTATAGCAATACAAAAATTAGCTTTATTATCCTTAGTTTGTGAAGTATATTACCAATACAATTTATATTTTCAATGACTGCTAATTTTTTTTAAGATTTATTTGCTCAAATCACACTCATTTACTAGAAGCAAATAAGAATACATATGAACAGTCATTTTACTGCAGCCGCTATAGTCTCATCATTTGCAGTAATTTCTCTTTATTCCCGACTATGGACAGAGCAGTTTTTTATTTCAACAAGTTAGAGTAGAAGGACATAGTTAACAAAGCATTTTTTTATTCTGCCATGTATCATTACAGGGACATATTTTTATCAGTTTTTGACTTGTTCAACCCCCTGTTGGATCATGCCAAATCATGCTACTAAATTTTGAGTAATTCATGTCAGCCCTTAGACTCTCAAAAATGTATCTGTTGAAAACTGGTACAATCTGAGCTTCTGCATCAGGTAAATGATGTGGGCAACCCATTTCAATTTTGCAGTATAAGAAGTATCATCACTTTTATAAACATTTTTATAAAATATAGGAGTCAACTGAAGTGAAGTCAAGTGAGCCTAATCTTAATAGTGTAAATGTCATTAAGGAACAGTAATCTCTAGCTTTTTAGACTTTACAGTTAGGAGAATTTTGTTCTTAGGAAAAAGATAATAGAGAGATAGTTTATTATATTACTGATTTCTAAATAGAAAAAAAATCTTTTGTTCATATTTTTCTTATATATAGAGATTCCTAGGGACAGTAAATGTAAATTTATGTTAAAATTAATTTTACAAAGGACCTTGATCAGTTACAATAGGCATTCTTACATCATTGTTAAAATACAAGATGACTCAGGATGAGTGATTATGTTTTAAAGGGGAAAATTTATTTGAAGAATGTGTTAATTTTAAAATCTACATGATTTAATTTTTTATCTTGTTTGTATCTTAACATTTGCAATCATATCATCACTATGTAAAATATAAATCTTTACTCTTCTCTTTAAAGTCTCAAACAATGAACAGTACCGAAGACTTAAATTTGGACCTGACTGTGGAAAAAATTACATTTTTTTTAAAATAAAATTTTAATTTATTAATCATTTTCTTTTAATTTAAAACCAGGTTGGAAGTCATATAATAAATGGTTTATAATTATTTTTAAAGATGTTAATAACTTTCCTGAACAAGCAAATTTATTTCTGTGGCTTATTGCTATTGATATTCTGATCCAGTCATACAATGAACACATATATGGCTTGGGAAAAGATAAATTATCTTTTTCTTTAAGAAGAAGCTGAAGTTTTCTTTCAAGGCTAATTTTGGTGGCAGTATATCTCATTGAATGGTTTTTAACAAAATGTATTAGAGAAAATGAAATCATACAGTATATTTAAAAGGCTAATGAGAAAGCACATAAGCTTTATTGATTTAAAATTACATTGGTTTCATTTTGCTTATCTGAGTTAAATAGATTTCAATTTTGATTTTAATTCATTGAAGGCCTTAAAATTTACTAAAGAGAACTGTTGAAAGGCTGTGGGATATGGGTAAAATAGGAGTAGAGTAATGTTTGGTAGTTGTAGTAAATGGGCTCCCTTGAATCTGTTAGATTAAGAGCTAAGTCTGGTTCACTGTTGTAAACCCACTCCCACAAAGAACTGGACATGTCTAGGCATTCCCTGATGGTTTTCTGAACAAATATATGAATGAATGGATGAATGCTAATACATTCAGAGACATACTGGCAGTAAAGGTAGCTTTAAATTTTATGAGAACAGTCTAAAAAAATTCACATATTTATATATACACACATTTTTAAAAAGCTGAGAATCAATCTTGTAAAGTTCCAAAGAGATGACAGAGGAGGCTCCTGAACTATCCCTCCAATGGACACACCAAACTTAAAGCTACATATGGGGCAATTCCTCTGACAGAAATCCAGAAAATACCTAAGCAACATGTATACATAGATGAATGAGAAACTACCCACATCAAAACAGGTAGGAATGTCTTGAGACACACTTCCATCATAAGCCCCATCCCTGGCACAGCGATATACAATTGAGAAGTAACTTACAAGCCTCAGCTTCTTGCTGAGGCACAAAGTGTTTGAACTTGACATCTAGCACCATAACCTTTATGACTCCCACCCAAGGGATGAGCCCACAAAAATCTAGCTCTGAAAATTAATAGAGCTTGCATCTGTGAAACCCATAAGACTATAGTAAACAAACAAACAAAAAATGGTTCTGAACAGTATTTTAAGGACTTGTGTGGCTTTCCACCCAGGGTTTAGCCTTGAGGGGGCAAACAGAAATACCCTTCTTACAATTTTTACCTGAAGGAGGCTTATTTGTGTATTGTAAAAGTTGCTACTTTATAGTCAGACTTCTGACTTAGCACGTATCTAAGAGTTGACTGCAGTCCCCCTGGAGACAAAAAGGATGCCAGATGCAATCTCCACATTCTCCATTTAGCCCATGCTTCTCTGGAAGAAGGTTGGGCACATATCTGTTTCCCAACTTTTGCAGTTGCTGTCCAGAGGATGTACCCATTAATTGCCTTGCTCTAGCCGACAAAGGTCTGTATAGTCAAAGCTATGGTTTTTCCAGTAGTCATGTAAGGATGTGAGAGTTAGATCATAAAGAAGGCTGAGCACTGAAAAATTGATGCTTTTGAACTGTGGTGTTGGAGATCTTGAAAGTCCCTTGGACTGTAGGGAGATCAAACCACTCAATCCTAAAGGAAATCAACCCTGAATATTCACTGGAAGGACTGATACTGAAGCTGAAAATCCAATCCTTTGGCCACCTGATGTGATGAGTTGACTCATTGGAAAAGACCTTGATGCTGGGAAATAGATGGCAGTAGGAGAAGGGGACGACAGAGGACAAGATTGTTGGATGGTATCACTGACTCAATCGATGTAAGCTCAAGCAAACTCTGAGAGATGGTGAAGGACAGTGAAGCCTGGTATGCTGCAGTCCATGAGGTTGCAAAAAGTTGGAATGACTGAGCAACTGAACAACAACAATGGATGTGTTATGAGGCTTGCACTTGCAGGTCCCGTAGCACTATTAATAACACCAAAAACAGTTCTTAACCGTATACCCTTCCTCCAGGGCACAGCACAGAGAGAAAAGATAGAAAGGCCCATTGCCTAGTCTTTCTTTGCAAGAGGTCTATTAAATACTTCAAAATTGACTGTGTCAATATCAGCTTCTAGTCAACCTACATCTTGATGCTGACTGAGACCTTTCCATTTGGGACAGTGACAGGTTTTAGCACAACCTCAAAACTAGTGGGAGCCATTGAAAACAGAATGGACTGCTTGGACAGTCAAATAAGTTTGAGAGAAAAACAAGAGCTAGGGCATGGTTGAACAATAAGTTTCATCTCCTACACAAGACCACTCCATTAGGAATTGGAATATTGCCTGTTAAATCAATGTGCAGAAACCAACACAGGAAGCAAAGGAAAATAAAGAAAAGAAGATTATATTCCAAACAAAAGAACACAATAAAACTTCAGAAACAGACCTTAATAAAATAAAAAGAACATAGTTGCTTTTCCTTATAAAGAGTGCAAAATGATGGTAATAAAAATGTTCACTGAGGTCAGGAGAACAATTTGTAAACAAAGTGAGAATTTCAACAGACACAGAAAAAAATTAGAAAGCACCAAACAGAAAACAGAACTGAAGAATACAATAACTACACTTATAAATTCAGTAGAGGGTTCAGCAGCAAACTGTGTTATTTGCTCAGTCATGTCTGACTCTACGACCCCATGGACTGTAGTTCACCAGGCTCCTCTATCCATGGAGTTCTCCAGGCAAGAATATTGGAGTGAGCAGCCATTCCCTTCTCCAGGAGATCTTCCTGACCCAAGGATTGAACCCAGGTCTCCTGCACTGCAGGCAGATTCTTTACCATCGGAGCCACCAGGGAAGCCCAGAAAACTAGAATAAGCAAAAGATAACATCAAACTCAAAGATGTCAACTGAAAATAAAACAAAACATACAGTCCATACATTCTAAAAGTTGATACTTCTTTTTATCTGGGGACATTACTGAGGACTATAGCCCAGAAGACAGCCGAGATAGTTCTGAGGAACTGTTCTAAGAGAAGGTACCAGCATATATCATTTTTTGCTGGAAAGAAAACAACTTTAAAAGATTACTGCTAATCACTAAAAGGGCTTTCCTGATAAGAAATTTGGATGATTGAAATTATTTCTTTGATATGTATCTTATCTAGACTCAGTGTTCTGTTTTTCTCCATCCTGAATTTCCCTCAGGGCTCAGCATCAGGATGGCTGCAGTGGCTGATAGCTTGATGGCAGGCAACTGATCATTGTTCACTGAAGTGGCAGACAGCATTTTTTTTAATCCATAAAGATAAGGCAGTAGAGTTCATCCAATCTCAAAGGAGAAAAAAAAATGAAAAAGAGTGAAGAAAGTTTAAGGGATTCATGAGACAACATCTAGTAGACTAATGTTTATATAATAGGGGTTTCAGAAGGAGAAGAGAGAAAGAAAGGGGCAGAAAGCTTATATGAAGAAATGAGTTACATCTAAATTAATAAAATACCTAGAAGTAAATTAGCCCAAGAATGTGAAATATCTGTACACTTAGAACTGAAAAAAGAATTGATGAAAAAAATGGAAAGATATTCTGTACTCATAGATGTTAAGATCATCATACCATATTATCCAAAACAAATCTACAGATTCAATGTAGTCCTTACCAAAATCCCAATAACATTTTTCACAGAAATAGAGAAAAAAAAAATCCAAAATTTTTGTGAAAGCACAAAAGACCCCAAACAGCTAGAGAAATCCTGGGAAAGAAGAATAAAGCCAGAGGCTTCACACTTCCTGTTTTCAAACTATAGTACAAAGCTATAGTAATCAAAATAATATGGTATTGGCATATAAACATACACATAAATCAGTGGAACAGAATAGAGAGCCTAGAAAAGTCTGTACATATAAGATCAACTAATTTTTAATAAATAAGCCAAGAAAAAATGGAGAATTGATTAATCTCTTTAATAAACATGTTAGTGAAACTGGATAAGCACTTGCAAACAAATCTGGACCTGTATCTTAAAGTATACACAAAAATTAAAATGAATTAGAGAAGAATGTAACCATAAAACTCATAGAAGAAATCACAATAGATAAGCTCCTTGACATAGGTCTTGGCAATGATTTTTTAAATTTGACATCAAAAGCAGATATAGTTGACTATGTTAAATAAAAAGCTTCTGCACAACAAAGGAAACCATCAAAAGTATGAAAAGCCAACCTACCAAGTGGGAGAAAATATTTTCAAACACATATGTTATGAAAGGTTAATATCTAAGATATACAGAGAACTCATAACTCATACAGTTCACTAGCAAACAAGCCCAAATAATCCTATTTAAAAATGCACAAAGGTACTGAATAAACATAAATCCAAAGAATACACAGAAATGAACAGCAGGTGCATGAAAAGTTGCTCAACTACATTGATCATCACAGAAATACAAATCAAAACCCCAATGAGATATCATCTCACACCTATTAAAATTACTGTTGTTTAAAAGACAAAAGGAGTGTTGGTGAGGATGTGGAGAAAAGGGAACCCTTGTATACTGTTGATGAAAATGTATTTAGTACAATCATTTTTTAAAACATTATGAAGGTTTCTCATGAAATAAAAAATAGAATTACTATATGATCCAGCCATCCTACTTCTTGGTATATAATGGAAAGAAACAAAATCATTGTCTTAAAGAGATATCTGCACACCTACGTTTACTGCAGTTAGGAAAGCTCAGACATGGAAGGGTTTCCCAGGTGGTGCTAGTGACAGAGAACCTGCCTGCCAATGCAGGAGATGTAGGAGACTCAGGTTTGATCCCTGGGTCAGGAACATCCCCTGGAGGAGGGCATGGCAACCCACTCCAGTATTTTTGCCTGGAGAATCCCATATACAGAGGAGCCTGGCAGGCTACTGTCCATAGTATCACACAGAGTTGATCATGACTGAAGCAGCTTAGCACAAGACATGGAAGCAATCTCAGTATCCACTGAAGTTGAACGGATACAGAAAATGTGATGTGACAGAAAATGTGCTTCAGCCATTCAAAAGAAGGAAATCCTACCATTTGTGACAACATGGATGGACCTTGAGGCGTTATGCTAAGGAAAGTATGCCAGACAAAGACAAATACTCTATAATCTAAAATGATATGTGAAATATGAAAAACCACACAAATTCATACAGAGAACAGGTTTATGCTTGCCAGAGACAGGAGCTGGGGGTTGAAGGAAACATGTGAAAGTGATCAAAAGGTACAAACTTCTAATTATAAGATAAATAAGTTCTAAGATGTAATGTAGATCATAATGACTGTAGTTAACAAAATCGTATTGTATACAGTCATATATTGGAGATATGCAAGTTCAGTTGCAGATTACTGAAATAAAATACGTATTGTAATAAAGTGAGTCACAGGAATTTTTTGGTTTTCCAGCCCATAGAGAAGTTACATTTACACTATACTGTAACCTGCTGTGTGTAAGAGCATTAGGTCTAAAAACATTATATACCTTAATTAAAAAATACTTTATTGCTAAAAAATACTAATGGTCATCTGACTATGCAGGGTTGCTACAAGTCTTCAATTTGCAAAATGCCTATGATTTGTGAAGCACAATAAAGGGAAGCACAAGAAAATGAGGTATGCCTATATTTGAATATTGCTAACAGGATAAATCTTAAAACTTCTAATCACTAGAAAAAAATTGTAACTTCTTTGAGGTGAAGGATATTTTCTAAACTTACTGTAGTAATAATTTCACAATATGTGGAAAAAGTGAAAGTGAAGGTCGCTCAGTCGTGTCCCATTCTTTGCATGGACTGTATAGTCCATGGAATTCTCCAGGCCAGAATACTGGAGTGGGTGATAGCCTTTCCCTTCTCCAGGGGTCTTCCCAACCCAGGGATCAAACCCAGGTCTCCCTCATTGCAGGTGGATTCTTTACCAGCTGAGCCACAAGGACACAATATGTACATATATCAAATGTTTATAGTGTACACTTTAATATAGTGTTATCATCAATTATATCTCACTAAAACTAGAGTTTATACCATGACATCCAGTACAGTGTTCATTTCTATATGCCTTCTTATAGCCAATGATGTGAGAGAAGTTATGACCTGGATTCACAGTGTCCTTAGAGTGAACTGTCTGTTCAGAGGAAAGTACATTTTTCCAGAAGCTTAGACCTGAGAGACCTAACCCTATTTAAGGTTTCTCACTTGAAACATGGTCATTCTGGATAGAATAAGACATTTTATGTGTTATTTTTTATAGTGAATATGACATAGGCAGTATAGCAAACCTAATTTGCTTGAAATTTGGTCCATTTGCACTGTGAGTTATGCTGTTTGATAAATTAAATGGTCCAGAGCAACATTTTTCAGATGATGTTCTGTAGATTCCAAGAGATCCTTGAAAGTGTTGTATAGAGGCTTCCTTCAGAAAGATGAAGCATGGAGCTAATTGAAATGGAAGCAATACAAGCACAAACTGGTTGGATTCAGTGTACAATTTTAAGAGCTGATTTTACTCTCCTAAAAAATATTTGAAAAATCACTGTCTATAGAAATGCTGGACTACAAAGCTTTCAGAGAATCATGCTTAATTTTTTGCAGAAGTCAGTTTCTTTTTTCAATGTAAATAAAATTAGAAAATTTAAAGTTGTTGTTTATGGTAAAGTAAGAAGTTTTGTTGACAATTAAGTAAGGAGCCATATGTTTTGTCAATGAACTTGAGAGTAGATAAAGTTATTGTCTTAGAAAATCAATGCTTATAAACTGAAACATATTCCAAATTGGAGGGATGACATTTTTCAAAACTGAAGTTATCTGGTGAGACTAAAACGGCATAGATTAAAAAGAGCTTATAAATTTTTAAAAGGGAAGCATTGACCAATCATTTATTAATATTTGATAAGCAAAAGTTGCTTTGTAGCCTGAGAAATTGAGAGAACAATGGTATGCTTTTGAAGTATTTATTAATGCACTGTTCTTTTGAACTGAAACTAGATAAAAATGTCAGTATGAAAGACAAAAAAAAGTTAACCAAAGAGGAGTCTCATGATTAAATAGTGAAGGTTTGTGAAATATAAATATATATTTGTATTTGTATATATGTGTATATACATGCATACATACGCATAGACATACATAAAATATTTCATTCTGAAAGTAGTATATATTCATTCCCAAATTTTAAAAAGATAAATAATGTAGTAAAAATAACCTACAGATTCCACCAATGAGAGAGATTTGCTCTTACCTGCACTATTACAATACTGATTTCCCACATAATGTATGTATTTTATAGAATTGAGATTATATCTTTCTAATACTTTTTAAAACAATGTTATAAAGATTTTCTCTTATGTTAAGCATTTATAAACATAATTTTAATGACTGTTAATGACTTTATAATATACTATTCCATAACTGTAACATAATTCATTGTTACATTGAACCATTGCCTTCTTTTGTGGAATTAAGTTTCCTCTGTTTTTAAATGTTTATAAAAATACCATTTGAAAAATATTTAAACTATTTGTAAGTATGCTTATTATGTTCCTGATTGTCTCTTGGAATGCCATCCTAAAAATTAAAATACTGGAATAAAAAATCACAAACATTTTTAAGTCAGTGTCGTGAATTAATTTCTGAGAAACTATACATATTTATAACATACCTGCTATGCTTTAGGATTTCCATCTTATTATACATTCACCATTATTGAGTGTTATCTATTAGTTTCTGTTAGTTTGCAAATACAAAAAAGAGGAGGTGAGGCCTTAATTTGCATCTCTGTGCTTACAGGTAAGATCAAATATACTTTAAATTATATTCACAGTTTTGTCTTCTGTGAATTGCATACTCACCCATTTATCTATTTGAGTCTTAATGTTTATCTCATTACGAGTTCCTAGTTGTTTTAAATAGTAAACTCTGCATTTTTACAGTCTAACATTTGGATAAAAAGAATCTATGAAAAAACAAAGCAATCAAGAAAATAAGCAGAAGACCTAAATAGATATTTCTCCAAAGAAGATATCCAGATGGCCAGTAGGTACTTGAAATGATACTCAATATTGCTATTATTAGAGACCTGCAAATCAAAACTACCCTGAATTACCACCTCACACTGATCGGAGTGATCATCATTAAAATGTCTACAAATAACAAACACTGTTGAGGGCATGGAGAAAAGAGAACCCTTCTACACTGTTGGTGAGAATGTAAACTGGTGCAGCCACTATGGAAACAGTATGGAGAGTCCTTAAAAACTAAATACAGAGTTGCTATCTGAGCTGGAAATCCTGCTCCTGGGTATATATCCATGAAAATCTCTAATTGAAAAAGATTCAAGCACTCCAATGTTTATTGCAGTTCTTTTTAATAATAGACAAAACATGGAAGCAGCCTAAATATCTATCAGCAGGTGAACAGATAAAGATGTGGTGTGTGTGTGTGTGTGTATATGTATACACACATATATATACACACATATATATACACACACATACACACACCCATACAATGGAATACTACTCAGCTATAAAAAAGAATGAAATAATGCCATTTACAGCAATGTAGATGGATTTAGAGCTTATCATACTAAGTGAAGTAAGTCAGAAAGAGAAAGTCAAATACCATACAATATCACTTATATGTGAAATTTTAAATATGACCCAAATGAAATTATTTATGAAACAAAATCAGAGACATAGAAAACAAATTTGTGGTTACCAGTAAGAAAGGATATGAGAGAGAAATAAATAAGGAGTTTGAGATTAGCAGATACAAACTACTATATATAAAATAGATAAACAACAAGATTCTACTGTATAGCACAGGAGGAAAAAGAAACAGAAAAAAAATGTATATTTTGAGCTATCTCTTTATCACCTTTCAGTTTCATTAACAAAAGTCTAAAAGAGAGTGATAAATTTAGCATGGTCACAATTTTTCTGGGTTGTACTAAACTGTACGGAATATTTGCATTTAAAATTTAACAAATCCAACTATGACTTTTTTACTTTCTGTCCTTGTCTCTTCTCACTTCAAGAAATAACTTTGGAATGAAATGTAGCATGAATTGTGACTTTCCCTAGATGAGATCCAATTTATTCAGTTACAGTAATTGACTCAGTGGAATAAAACGGAAGTGTACTTAAACTCATGGCTATAACTAGAAAGTCTATATCCATAGAATAAAGCATCTGAGCTGTAACTCATTAATTTGGCATGAATACCCAAATTGTCTTTTTTCCAAGATACATAAATAAGTATATACATGGAAAATCAGGATTAAAAAGCATGTTGTATCTTCAAACAAATCATGTTCATGCAGAGTAAGTGGGGATTAAGTGAATGAAAAAGTACCTATGATTAAACAGCTAACTCCTTGATCACTGAAGATCACATTAAATATCATGTTTGAAAAGTTATTGGAGAAGTAATACAGTGCAGTGACTAAAAGCAGAGTTCAAAGTCAAGCTCCTCCAGGAAGTTACTCTGGGTGCCTAGTCAAGTTATGTAATATCTCTTGGCCTCAGTTGTTCAAGGTCAGTAATCTACTCAAGAGTTTTTACTTTTAACATCCCACCCCCCATGCAGAAATGATGCATGCAGATGAGTTTATTCTCTACAAATGAGGTCACAGTAAAAGCCAAAGACTTTTTTTTTGTTGTTCCATAAGTGAAGGAATATTGAAATACACTTGAAAAGTGGGGCTTCCCTGGTGGCTCAGTGGTAGATAATTCACCTGCCAATGCAGGAGACATGGTTTCCATCCCTGACATGGGAAGATCCCACATGCCTTGGAGCAACTAACCTTTGCTCCAGAGCCCAGAAGCTGCAACTACTGAAGCCCATGTGTCCTAGAGCCTGTTCTCAACAAGAGAAGCCACCTCAATGAGAGGCCCTCGCACTGGAGAGTAGAGAGTAGCAACTAGAGAGTAGCCCCTGCTCACTACAACTGCAGAAAAGCCTGCACAGCAACAAAGACCCAGACTAGCCAAAAAATAAAAAATAAAGAAAATTATATAAAAAAAGAAATATACTGGAAAGTGCATCATGAGAAAAAGTAAGTTCTTTGGAAGAGGACATTCATGTTATGCCATGTATAAATTCAGTTAATTTTGTCAAAATGAAAATGAACTCATTATCTTTACTAGAATTTCATAGATTAGATGTGAAATACCTGTAGTTGTGTCAAGATACATATATATGCTTTCAGGTACATGGAAGTGGGAGAAATTACTTTTGCTTTTCGCTTCTTAGTTTTTAAACAGTCTTATATAACTTATACACTCCTTGAGGCTAGAACTTTTTCCTACACCATAGTGAAGTTCCCTAGAATGTCCATTGAACCTAGCTGATGAACACGGAGTGTTCCATACAAGGGGCTCATGCCAATTAATAAAACCTTAATCCATACATAAGAGACCTTAGCTGTAAGCTGCATTTCCAGACAGGGAGGTAGTGAGGTCTACCAACCCTGTATTATCAGTCAGAGTACTGGCTAAAACTTGGTAGTTGGGGGGAAGATAGGAGTCATATTATTTTATATTCTCTGGGAATTTGCAACATGTATTTTTAGAGTATCTTTCTAGAACTAGTGCTACTTATAATATTGCTTTGAAACTTCAACCTGTGTTAATATTGATAACAAATCCACCTTAATTTGTTTAAAGTGGAACTTCCCCTTTGAAAGAATAGTTTGCAAAAGAAAAGTATTAATTATACCATCTATTGAAAAACTGCTACCTTCTAAATCAGTGAATCTCTTTGTCTTGATTATTTTAATAAAGCTCTCTTCATTTACATAACTTTTCCCTTCCTGCAGTCAGTTCAATTACCTTATTTTCTTGTTTTATAACTCTGCTAACAGGTACATTTAAAATCTATGAAACCAGCTCCCCTATTCAGTTTTGCTTGGTTTTATCTCCATCTCTCTTTCCTTAAATGCCATTTGGAAATCAGGCTTTTTTAATGAAATTATTGCTTTCTTATCAGTTGTGACACCTTCAAATTCTTAATAAAAGCTGAAGCCATTGAGACCTCTGTATAAGTGCTGCAGTTTTAAAAAATGATTTATTTTTGACTTGTTTTAAAAGTTAATATCAATCATGATGTTGTGGCTGTTCTCTTGTATTTGTAATTTTAGTTTACCTGGAAAAAAGAAAGACAACTATAGTGTTGATGGCCTGATAAATAAATACTATGTTGGTAAAAGAAAAATATTCTAATTTCTAAGACTGAACTAGCTCTGTGTGATGTAGATAAACCAGCTCCTCACCTAAGGATCAGTCACATCTGGGGCTGCAAAAGACCAATTGAAGAGCAACTTAATAAATGAGTGCTAGAGGGAGTTCACGGAGAAGGCAATGGTACCCCACTCCAGTACTCTTGCCTGGCAAATCCCATGGATGGAGGAGCCTGGAAGGCTGCAGTCCATGGGGTCGCTGAGGGTTGGACATGACTGAGTGACTTCACTTTCACTTTTCACTTTCATGCATTGGAGAAGGAAATGGCAACCCACTCCAGTGTTCTTGCCTGGAGAATCCCAGGGACGGGGGAGCCTGGTGGGCTGCTGTCTCTGGGGTCACATAGAGTCAGACATGACTGAAGTGACTTAGTAGTAGTAGTAGTAGAGGGAGTTCAATGAACTTTATATGAAAGAACCTGAGAATGGAATTTCCTAGTGTGGGTCTATCCCATGTCACTAAGGCAAGAGTGAGCTAGAGGCGTGGATTATGAGAACTATACAGTGTCTTTCTAGGAGGGGCTGTGTACACATGCTGAGAAATGAAACACTGTGATTAACCTTACAGAATTTTATGCTCATTGGCACGTTTATCCTTGAACTCTTGTATTTGAAGAAATAACTTTCTATTTGATGGCTACCGTAACAGATATTAAAAAATGTGTTATCAATAAA
Source organism: Bubalus bubalis (assembly GCF_019923935.1). Lineage (NCBI taxonomy): Eukaryota > Metazoa > Chordata > Mammalia > Artiodactyla > Bovidae > Bubalus > Bubalus bubalis. The sequence continues at coordinate 109,368,476 of NC_059158.1, forward strand.
TGCATTGAATTTGCACCCTAATATTCTCCAAAGTCAAAATTACTGATTTTCTTCCAGTTTTTTTTTTTTTTTTTTTTTTTTGGTATGCTTGATTTGACATTATATACCCCAGGGAAAATATATCACTGAATTAAGAAACTGGAGACAAGTATAATACAAATGTTTTCCTTTTCCAAATTCTACTTTACTGAGAAGAGAAAGAGGAAAAACAAAACCTGAATAAAACATACATACATTGTATTTTCACAAAGGAGTCTCCCAATTAAACTGATGGTTGGGCATAGCTAAACAGAGTTGTGCAAGAGACTGGGAACTGAAAAATGGTGGTTTTTCTCAACCCATTTGTAATAGACACATGTGTCAATCAGAATGAAAATAAGAGGATAAAGACTATATAGTGTGTAGTCATATGTATAGCAATTAAGTTAATCATATGCTAACAGAATACACTATGAAAAATTTTTTTGCTAAAAGTTTTATGGAAGAACCATTTTTCTCTGATTGCCGAGAAAAGGCCTATTGTCTAAATAAAGCATTAAAATGTATGGTTTTATTTTTTTTCAAATAGAAAAAAAATATTTTTGTTATTATGTTTCCAATTCTGTATCAGTTTCTAAATTTAAACAATTCAAGAATGAAAGTGAGCTTGTGTTTGAATCTTTCTTTTCTCAAACTGCTGGGAGCCTGCGGTGCCATCAGATAGAAGATAGCAAGTGCTTTTATCTGTGAAGTAGTTCTAATGACAGGGAAGTCTGGCTATTAGCTTCCAGGTTTGCATAAGTTAGATTGCTCCAATAAGGCATCTTTCATTTAATTTCTTTCTTCCATACTTCAAGTTTCAACTGTTTCCAAACCTTTTTTACTCTCATGGGTACATGGAAGAATGCACATATGTTAGGGGAGAGGCTGGGGGCTGTATGAGTATAGCCCTTCTATCTGTGAGAATCATATTATGCTATCATGGAATATAAATATAGTATAGTTAAAGCAAATGATCTTTCACCATTCTAGTTTCGGTTTTGAGAAAGTGTTTGAAGTTCCATCAGGAATATCTTTGTTCTCCTCACACACAAATATTGTTTTGATTTTAACTCCGGCACTTACTTGCTGGGTGGCCTTGGGCAGTCACTTATGATCTTTGAAGTTTAGTTTCTCTGTATTTAAAATGGGTATAGTACTTATCTTGCAGGATTGCCTTGTGGACAATAGAAAATTTATACTTAGCACAATGTATAATACCAAAAGATTACTTCACTGAGGGCAGTTTTTGTCAGTATTTGTGGTGGTATATTTTTTTAAAAAGTGTTTAATATATCAAAGTCATCTACTCTTGAGGTCATTTCACCCACCCAAATTTTTCTCCACTTGTTAGGTAGCATAGTAGCAGTTAGCATAGTGATTAAGCATGTTGGCTCTACTTCTATGGTTTGAATTCAGATCTTAGTTCTACCATCTACTGTTATGTGATCTTGAAAAAAATAATTTTTAAGTCAAAATAGAGTTAATTTACAATGTCATATTAGTTTCACGTGTAAAGCACAGTCATTCAGTCATATACACTATTGTGTGTATATATATCTATATATACACACACACAGATACTTTTGCAGATTATTTTCCCTTACTGGTTATTAAAAATATTGAGTATAGCTCCCTGTGCTATACAGTAGGTCCTTGTTGGTTATCTACTTTATATACAGTAGTATATGTGTGTTAACCCCAGTGTCCTAATTTGTTCCTCCTCCTTCCACCATTTCCCCTTTGGTAACCATAAGTTTGTTTTCTTTATCTATGAGTTTATTTCTGTTTTGTAAATGAGCTCATTTGTATCTTATTTTTTTAGACTCCACATATAATGATATCCTAGGATATTGGTCTTTGGCTTATTTCACTTAGTATAAGAATCTCTAGGTCCATCCATGTTGCTTAACATGGCATTATTTCATTTTTACTTATGGCTGAGTAACATTCTATTATATATATTTACCACATCTCCTTTATCCATTTCTCTGTTGATGAACATTTACATTGCTTCCATGTCTTGGCTGTTGTAAATAGTGCTTCAGTGAAAGCTGGGGTGCATTTATTTATTTTTGATTAGTTTTCCCTGGATATATGCCCTGGAGTGTGCTTGCAAGATCATATGGTAACTCCATTTTTAGTTTTTTAAGGAACCTCTGTACTATTCTCCCTAATGGCTATACCAATTTACATCCCCACTAAAAGTGTAAATAAGGTTCCTCTCTCCACACTCTTTCCAGCATTTATTTTTTGTAGACTTTTTGATGATAGCTGAAGAAATTCTTTTTTTTTTTTTAGTTTTTTTTTTAATTTAAATTTATTTATTAATTTAGCATTTTAACTGATGTGCAGTTTATGTATATGTTACAAGTGTACAATATAGTGAGAGATTCACAATTTAAAAGGTTATACTTCATTTACAGATATTATAAAATATTTGCTATATTCCTCATGTACAGTAATTCTTAAACCCTTTTGTGCTCACCTGTAAAATGAGAATGTCCTTGTTCTTATCACCTTATATGATGGTTATAACAATTAATAAGATGAAATGAATTAATAACCAACAAAGTACTTTCTAAAAAATACAACTGCTAGAATTTAGTCGATAGGTGGTCAGGTGCTTTGTCTGTCTTGTCTACCAGTGTATCTCCATTATTTGAATGATGCCTAGCATTTAATAGGTATTCAGTGTATGATGATTTGACAGACAAAGGGACAGTGTCTCTCACACACAGTGCATGCCAAGTCACTTCAGTTGTGTCTGACTTTTGGTAACCCTATGGACTGTAGCCTGCTAGGCTCCTCTGCCCAAGGGGTTCTCCAGGCAAGAACACTGGAGTGGGTTGCCATTTCCTTCTCCACTCAACACTGTACATAGACATCATTTGTCTTGTCATTCTTCACATGTGTCTTCCTCAGATCTGCATATTCTCTTCACTGTCATTTGAATACTCAGTTCCTAGCCTTCTGAGGAGTGGTCCCTCAGTTGAAATGTTGTCTTTCTCTTTATCCAAAATTAACCAATTCTCTGAAATGCATAGGAAGTGAAGCCTTCTTAAAGAAGTTTACCTTAAAAAGTTTCTGATTTTGCAATTTGTCTTTTGGATTTAGACTTTTGATTGTGATCACTTTAGATTTTGTGTATGTTATCAACTTCCCTTGCCCTAATTTGACACCAGAATTGTGTTGGGAGACAAAGTGAAAGGGTTGCATTACTTTTGAGGAATTGTAATGTATTACTTGGTTCTCATATTAGCTTTCTATTGTTCTCGGGCTTCCCTTGTGTCTCAGCTGGTACAGAATCCATCTGCAATGCAATGCTGGAGACCTGGGTTTGATCCCTGGGTTGGGAAGATCCCCTGGAGAAGGGAAAGGCTACCCACTCCAGTATTCTGGCCTGGAGGATTCCATGGACAGTCCATGGGGTCGCAAAAAGTCAGACACAACTGAGTGACTTTCACTTTCACTTTCATTGCTACTGCACCAAATCAATACAAACTTAATGGCTTAAAACAAAATAAGGTTTTTATTTTACGATTTTGTAGTTCAGAAGTCTGATGTGCATCTTACTGGGTTAAAATCAAGGTGTCAATAGGACTGTCTCTAAGATTTTCCTCAGGGTCATGACTTCTTAAGTTTTATGTTAGTTCGTTTTTTGATTGTGAAAAATTAGATACTTTTATTTAGGTCAATTAGTACTATAAGGTGAGTAGCTTATTTTTTTAAATTTCAGGATTATTTTGATGATTTTTATTATCACAGAAATATGTCTATTATTCACTATTTACATCTTATTTAAATCCTTTAAATACGCCTCCTCTCAGTTAGGAACTTGAAATTGTTTTTGATTTTACTCAAACATTAAATATCATAAGTTAATTACATAATGGCTATGAAAATGGTGAGATATCTTCATAAATAAAAACAAAATTATGTATTGCTGCTGCTGCTAAGTTGCTTCAGTCGTGTCCAACTCTATGCGATCCTATAGATGGCAGCCCACCAGGCTCCCCCATCCCTGGGATTCTCCAGGCAAGAACACTGGAGTGGGTTGCCATTTCCTTCTCCAATGCATGAAAGTGAAAAGTGAAAGTGAAGTCACTCAGTCGTATCTGACTCTTAGCGATATTCGAACTTCATTTTTTTTTAATTTTCATTTGACTTGTTTGAATATGAAGCTTTATGCTCATGAACTTACCATGATCTGATTTTATAGACTCTTATTTTTCTGGTCTTATCCATTTTTAAATAATATTGAAACAACAAGTTTCCTAAATAATCTAGATGTGAAAAGGGGCATTTAGCATGCTCTGTCTTCAAAAGAACCTCTTACATATTTTTACAGATACAAAAAGAAAGAATGAAAGGGAATAATATTATACGGCAAGTGCAGAGAAAAAGAGCGAGCCAGGCAGTCAGACAAGAAAAATGAAATTTATTAGAGGGAAGTCTAGTCAAGGCTATGGTTTATCTAGTGGTCATGTATGGATGTGAGAGCTGGACTGTGAAGAAAGCTGAGCACCGAAGAATTGATGCTTTTGAACTGTGGTGCTTGAGAAGACTCTTCCGAGTCCCTTGGACTGCAAGAAGATCCAACCAGTCCATCCTAAAGGTGACCAGTCCTGGGTGTTCACTGGAAGGACTGATGCTGAGGCTGAAACTCCAATACTTTGGCCACCTCATGCAAAGAGTTGACTCATTAGAAAAGACTCTGATTCTGGGAGGGATTGGGGACAGGAGGAGAAGGGGATGACAGAGGATGAGATGGCTGGATAGCATCACCGACTCGATGGACGTGAGTTTGAGTGAACTCCGGGAGTTGGTGATGGACAGGGAGGCCTGGCGTGCTGCGATTCATGAGGTCGCAAAGAGTTGGACACAACTGAGCGACTGAACTGAACTGAACTGATTAGAGGGAAAAGAGAGTGTGACTGGCTCTTAAAAGAACCAGCGTTCTCCCTTTCTGACAGAGTCCTTCTTATACCCCACCAATAAAAAATTCTCTGAAGGGATGGTCACAGAGCTGGGGGTCTGGAATCTGGTGGTCTTACAGCTTTTAGAAGATAAGTGCCAATGAGATAACAGGATGCCATTTGGGCAATTTGATCAGTCTCACAGATCACTGTAATTTATATTCTTCATTTGCAAGGTTGACATAACGAGCCATCTTATGAGACCCCATGTGGGCCCTATCAAAAATGAAGAGGGAGAGAAAGGAAAACAGCAACTCTCTTGTTGGGAAAAGAAACTTGAATATTCAGAGGAGATGCTTCTAAAAATGCTCATGAATAAAGAAAATAAACTGTGAGCATCAGTTACCTGTTTAAAGATTTTCTCTTTTTGATAGTATTTGAAGTGTTTTGGGAGACAGTCTCAATTAGACATTAATCTATGTTTAACACATGCATGTCTATAAGAGTTTAGTCAGGTAAGCATGGCTACTGAGCATGAATATGTGACATGTGAAATAGATATGATATTACATAAAATAGAAGAAGCCAGAAAAGTACAAAATGTGGGTGCTAGAATTATAGAGAATGAGAGAAAAGGTGAACAACCAGTGCAGGTGAGTGAGCCTGAACTTTCAGCAAAAGTCAAGGAGCCAAGCACACCCTGCTGCCAAAGGGGGATAACAAAAGGTAAACTTGTGCAGAGGTCTTTGGGAATGTTGCCTCTATGAGGTATTCAGCCTCCACAGGTCATCATGTGGATGACCTCACTCCAAGCATGTGGAGTGAGCCTGGAGCCACTGCCCACCAGCAGGAGGGAGAGACAGATGGGAAAGACAAGAAAAGATAGAGCCCACTGGGCACTTCTGCATTCACCTGTAATGACATCTGACTGAAAAGACCTTCCAAGAATCATGACTGCTGCCTCTCTTCGGTATTCTAAAACTTATGCAAATTTCTCTTTCCCCTAATGTTAACCAGAGCACAAAGGAAAGGGGAGTCCAGGAGAAATGGTTCTCTGTTTCATAGGTTAAAACAGAAGCATCCTGCACACCTCACTCTCATCCCCTAGTACTTTTTGATTAGAGAGTACCCATGGAGGGGTGTAACAGCAGACACTCACAGGCCATGGGGTTGACTAGAAGGACATCAGGAGAAATTGAACCCTTGAATGCATTTAGAGACAAAAGTAAATTGCACTTAAATAGCTTGAATTTATTAACAATTTCATTAAGGGATTTAGTCAGCTTTGCAACTTACTTTCTGTGTTATATTGAGTTAACCTATAAACTCTCTGACTCTCCCTTTTTCTATTTTAAAATGGACTTACTTTTAAAACTATCTGTCTTGGGATGGGTACCCAGGAGTAGATATTGAGGTGAGTGTTTGTGCAAAAGTGATTTTTGTCACTTCCCAGGTGACTCAGTGGTAAAGAACCCCCCTGCCAATGCAGGAAACTTGTGCTTGATCCCTGAGTTGGGAAGATAGCTTGGAGGAGGAAATGGCAACCCACTCCAGTATGTCCTGGGAAATCCCATGGTCAGAGGAGCCTGGCGGGCTGCAGACCATAGGGTCGCAAAGAGTGAGACACATGTAGGGACACAGCAGCTAAACAGCAGCAGCAGTCCCAGGAAAACCTGGCAAGGAAGTGGAGAAGGGGGAAAGGAAAGGAAATCAGACCCACATAAGTTAGCAATATATCAGTAGTAAAGAGAGAAGGGTTTGCTTCAGTCCCACAAAGGAACTCTGATGATAATGGAAGCTTCATCTCAGAGCTGGCAGGGGAACAAGGGAACTGGGGAAGTTATACTCTGTATTATTGTCATAAGCTAAGGCTATCCTAGGGGAATGTCTGAGCTAAGGCTCTCCTAGGGTAATGTCCCAAGAACTTCCCTCTCCCTGTGTTCATGCAAAGTAGGCTGGCATCATGAAGGTGGTTCTGTCACAAAGAGACACAAAGATTGACTTTTGGTAATAATCACAGGGAAGGCAGTGCAGTGTAAGAAAATGGTGAGAGAATCCAACTTGGTTACATTTAGAGTGCTTGATATCTGCTGCTGCTGCTAAGTCGCTTCAGTCGTGTCCGACTCTGTGTGACCCCGTAGACAGCAGCCTACCAAGCTCCTCCATCCTTGGGATTCTCCAGGTAAGAACACTGGAGTCATTCAAAAAGTTTTTGTACAAAGTTCACAAGAAAATGTATTCAAAATACACAAAAAGTTAGTTGAGTAAGTGTCCAATAATATGTAACCAGTAATAGTAACAGCAGAGGTAGAGACATTGTTAAGTGGAAGGTGTCCCAAGTAAACCACCTCATCTAAGAAAGGGAAATTATCAGTGATGAGACTAGCTTTGGCAAAAATAAAATTGAAGTTGTTAAGTTAATGAATACTCAGTGAATATATGACTCTCCAGGGGCAAACTTAATCCTGGTCCCGTCAATTATCAAAATATACTATCAAGCTATTGTGATTTAAAGAGAATAGTGTTGCCATGGGAACTGACAAATAGACAAATGGAACACAAGTCACTGGAAAGCAGACAGGAAAATAAATAGTATATTATATGATAAAGGAAGCACTTCAGAATCATGGAGAAAGGATGTTATTCAATAAATGGTCTTAGAATTACTGGCAAGTAAAATGCATTTGGAAGTAAAAATTAAATCTTTATTTTTGTTTTACATGATGTATGAAAATAAATCTCAAATGTAATTGTGATAAATGTTAAAATGTTAAATGTTAAAATATGAGAATATTATGATAAGGTATTCCAGAGTATAACAAAAATCTAGATGCCATCATAAACAATCATTGCAGATTCAACAATTTTCTTAAACAAAAGACAGAAATAATATACTGGTATAAAGTATTTGAAGTATATGTAACAGAAAGAGGATTAATATCCAAAATGTATAATAAATGCTCAGTGGGAAATGAGAAAAAATCAATAGAAGATGAGAAAAATGGGTTTCTAATAAACATAAAAATAAACTCAAAGCAGAAATAAACATGCAATACTCAAATTCTATCAGAGTAATAAAAATTATGGTATATAATTTTGTTACCATCAGACAGGCAAAATAACAAGTAAGCTTGTTAAGATTCAGTAATGGCTAGAATGTAGGGAATAGGTACACACATACTTTCAGTAAGACTGAAAATTGGTATGGGATTTTGGGAGAAAATTTATTATTATTTATCAAAATGCAGAGTAGTTTAATCAGCCATTCCCCATGTACACACACAACTGTACAACGAAGTACATACAGAGCTATTTCATGGCAGCATGTCTTTTAGTAATAATATTTGAAAGTTATTGAAATATTCATTAAAAATATTGGTCGCAGTCTCTTCAATAAGTGGTCTGTGAAAACTGGATAGCTACCTGCAAAAGAATGAAATTGGAATATTGTCTCCTGTACATATACCATATACAAAAAAACTCAAAGTGGATTAAAGATCTAAATGTAAGACCTGAAGCCATAAACCTTGTAGAAGAAACAGGCAGAACACTGCCATAAATTGTGGCAATAATTTATTAGATATGTCTCCTAAGGCAAAGGAAACAAAAATAAAAATAAATAAATGGGGCCTAATCAAGCTTAAAAGCTTTATCACAACAAAGGTAACCATCAATAAAATGAAAAGACAACCTACTGAATGGGAGAAAATATTTGCAAATAATATGACCAATAAAGGATAAATCTCCAAAATATATGAACAGCTCATACAACTCAACTAAAAAACAAAACAAAACACAACCTGACTATAAGATGGGTAGAAAACCTGAAAAGACATTTTTTCCATATAAGGCATACAAATGGCCAACAGGCATTTGAAAAATGCTTAGAATCTCCAGTCATCAGAGAAAGGAAAATCAAAACCACAGTGAGATTTCACCTGACACTTCTCAGAATGACTATCATCAAAAAGAACACAAATAACCGATATTGGTAAGGATGTGGAGAAAAGGGAACCCTTACTCACTGTTGATGGTAGTATAAATTGGTGTTGATGGGAGTGTAAATTGGTGTAGCCATTATAGAAAATAGTATGGAGTTTCCACAAAAACTGAAAATAAAATTACCACATGTTCCAGCAATTCCAATTCTGTTTATATAACCAAATAAAATGAAAAAAAATTAATTTGAAAAGATACAGGCATTCCATGGCATAAGGAGCATTATTTATAATAGCCCAGATATGGAAGCAACCTATGTGTTCATCAACAGATAAATAGATGAAGAAGTGGTATATATGCACAATGGAATACTACTCAGTCATTAAAAAGAATGAAATTTTGTCATTTGCAACAACATGGATGAACTTGGAAGGTATTATTAGTGAAATAAGTCAGAGAAAGACAAATAGAGTATGATATCACTTATATTCAGAATCTAAAAACAAGCTAGGGAATATAGCAAAAAACCAGTTTCACAGATATTGAAAAACTAATGGTAACTAGTGGGGAGATGGTAGAGGGGAGGAACTAGATAAGAAAAAGGGAATTAAGAGATACAAACTACTCTGTATAAAATTAAATACAAAGATATACTGCATGGCATAGGGAATTATAATTATTTTATAATAACTATATGGAGTATAATCTTAAAAAACTGAATCACTGTGTTATACACCTGAAACTTACATAATATTATAGATCAACTATACCTCAGTTTTAAGAAAGGGGAATTGGCAAAACAATGTATATCTATAGGAAGGAATGTAAACCATAGTTAGTATAACAAATATACTTCTTCATATACTGACATAAAATAATCTCCAAACATATTAGTAACTGTAAAAGAGGAACTTTAAAAAATCTTCACCACAGAATTATCCATTTTTTGAAATATGACCAGAAATTTGTTCATCTGTGTAAGAAACATTTGCTCTGCTCAAAGTACTCACTAAACTGTTACTGTCTAAAGAAAGATAATTTTGCTAGTTTGGGTCTTATGATAGAATTTGATAAATGGTGGATATTAGTTCATATCTGGAGGCCAAATAAATTTTGGCCATCACATTGATTTGTTTGCTTTTTTAAATTGGACAATTATTAAATATAGCACAGTGGTGTTAGTTGCTCAGTCAGATTCAACTCTTTGTGACTCCATGGACTGTAGCCTCCTTTGTCTGTGGAATTCTCTAGGCAAGAATACTGGAGTGGGTAGCTATTTCATTCTTCAGGGGATCTTCCCAACCCAGGGATCTAACCCTGGTCTCTCTCGCGTTGCAAACAAAGGGAAAAAAAAAAAAAAGAATTACCAGTCTCTCTTAAAAATTAGATTTGGCGACAGTAGACTGAAATTCTGCAAGTCAGGCTGAAACTGAACCAAGCCCATCACAATGTTTATTGATCCCTTTACTCGTTTTTATGATCTACCTGGCTCCCATAGGTTTGTGAGTTTTATGTTTTTGACTAGTTTCATTATCACTATATATCTAAAATCCTTGACTTAATACACTTCCTTGGGTGCTAATGTACTGCTCAAACTGATGACGCATCTGCAAAATGATGAAGTAAACTTTCTAGCACTCCCCGATAGGTGTTTTTCTTTTAGATATGATAATGACTCCAAAGTCCATCCCAGTGTGCCAGGCACATCAGGGAACCTCAGTGAAAGAATAAATTAATGAAAAAATTAGAGAAATCAGTGACTGTGAAATAGAATAAAGGCAACTGGCTAGATCTTTGTTCTCATTAACTAAATGTTATCAGTGAGCTGAGAATCTGTAGCTGTGGTTGCATACTCCAGAGAAGTTGGGATTTTAGGATAAACTTTAAGGTGATTAAAGTTTCTTAGCTCTCTGTATGGCAACAGAATCTCCTTTGAGTAGCTACTTAGAGAATTATAAGTTAATGGCTCTTGACGTAGATCAGAACCAATTTGCTAGAAAAACCGTAAAAGTGAAATCTACTAGTTAGTTAATCCTGTGTTAATCCTAAATGAGTAGGTCAAAATCCAAGCCTATCCTTCCAGTTTTCAAAGATGAGATGACGAGTTTGTGTTATCTTCTCTCACATTGAGAAACTTTAGGTTTAAATTCAGAAGTAAATTAATTTGAAATAAAGCAGTGAACTAACATTCCACAGTCTCAAATTGACTCTACGAATCAGTTGAGTAGCTTGATAATGGGGGGTCGTTCCCTTCCATTAGAACTAGTTGAAAACCCATGTACCTCTTAATTTGTCCTTGACATTTTCCTATATGTAAGGTATTATTGATTTGGGAAATGAATATACAGAAAATCAGGATTCATTCATTAAAATTTAAACTTTTTATCAGATTGCATTTCTAAATAGAGAGAAAACAGCTAATATATATACATAGTTTATATTTTAACATTTTCATTTGATCTGTCACTTGATCTTTCTTTGAGCTAAATAGACCCAGCATACACACAAGGAGATCAGCAAGAAAGTGAAGCCTTACTTTTTAATTAGAGCAAATGTGTTAAATGGATACAAAGTCATTTGAATACAGCAGAGACCTCTTAAATCTCTATCAATAAATCTGGAACTGCAGCAGGTCTATCTCTGCACCATAGATTTAGTTAAAGTTGGGTTTGAATTACAACAGTAAAATGAATTTGTTACTAGTATAATCAAGTGTCAATAATTCATGAGAAAGTAATTTCTCAATGTTCATGACTCAATTAATAATTTAAGATGTTTTAGACTTTGTATAGAGCCAGTGAGTTCTTCATACATGAAAAAAATCAATTCAGTATTGTATTCCTTAAGTTCATCTAATTTTCATGCTATTTATTTTGTGAAATAAAGGTTATTATGGTAATGGTCTGTTTCTATTTAGTGTCTATATAGATTGCAAACAATTATTATTTCCTACCTAATCAATAATCAGGTTGGTTCTGATTACATGTTAAACTTATGAGTAAATCTTTTAGTCATCTAAATCGCTGGATGTTCATCATTTGTAACATAGATTTATTACATATAGGGATTTATTTTGAGAAGCAATGATAAATATGAAAAGATATAGTCAGGGGTTTATAAACATCCATTTTGGCTTTGTCCATTTTATTGGCAGCATTTTTTTCAAGAGACATTTATTTGAAAATGCTAACCAATTTATATTACCTACCCTACAAAGGGGAAAACATAATTTGATAAGATATAAAAGGGTAAAAGTGTGTTTTCTTTAACTTGACATTTCCACTATATACTCTTTTTGCTAGATAATATAAAGAAAAAACAGTAAAATCCGTATGTTTTCATCTCTTTTCA